>NC_136071.1:560271353-561471353 GCF_964261635.1 Lissotriton helveticus
CTTGTTGGCTTTTTTCAATTGCTTTGAGATCAAAAGCCGAGGGAATGGTGCTAAATATAAAGGTATATTTGGGGAGGATACACATTTTAACTAGGTTTACTCGTCCTGATATGGAGAGTTGCAGGTGTGACCATGTTTTCAACAACTTTTTACTCTCTGTGTGGATTCTATCTAAGTTGGTTTGACTAATATTGCCCACATCCTGGGTGACTCGGATTCCAAGGTACCGCATGGAAGATGAAACATTTATTCCCAAATGTTGTTCTGGGATATTCCAAGTCATTATTTCAGTTTTGCTCGAGTTGATGTCGTCCCCTGAGATAAGCCCACATTATTTTGCTCGCTGTATGACTACGGGTAGTGTTGTTTTTGGATCAGATGTGAAGATCAGAATATCGTCGGCGTATAGAGCTACCCGCCTCTCCCACTCCCCAAAACAAAATGATGGAATGTTCGCCTCTGCCCGCAGAACCTGGGCGTATGGCTCAATATATAAATTAAAGAGGAGTGGGAGAGCGGGCAGCCCTGTCTAGTGCCTCTAGTGATATGAAATGCCTCCGTCAAGACACCGTTAACCAGTAGCCTAACCGAAGGAGCACTGTATAGTTGAAATATCGCTCTGCAGAATCTGCTTTCAAAATAAAAATTTTTAAGGACATCCTCTAGGTAGGGCCAGTTGACCCTATCAAACGCCTTAGTTGCATCTAACGTGAGTGTAGCCAGAGGTAGGGAAAAGGCTGATGCGATATCTATGGCTCCTATCAGATCGTGTGTTAATTCTGATAATTGTCGGCCCTTGATGAAACCCTTTTGATCCTGATGTATTAGATTACCTATTACGCCGCTCAATCTTGTTGACATTATAGTTGTGAAGATTTTATGATCGTTATTGAGGAGCGATATGGGTCGATATGACCCACATTCCCGGGGGGATTTACCTGGTTTTGGAATAAGCACAATTATTGCATCCCCCATTATTTCGGTGTTGGGTTTCCTTCTATTAAGATGTCGTTAAATAAACCCCGCAACACAGGGGCGATAACATCTTCCAGAGCTCTATATATCTCTCCTGGGAGACCATCTGGGTCAGCCGCCTTCCCTTTTTTGGAATGCCGTATTGCTTTCCCCACCTCCTCCTCTGTTATCTCACTCTCAAGAGCTTTATTCTGTGCCGTTGAGAGGACAGGGAGCAGAATTTCTTTGAGCCAATTTTCCCTAGCCCATTGGTCGTTGGGAAGGTCTTCTTTATATATTAGCTCAAAGAAATCGTGGAAGGCTTTACCTATATCTGAATTAGATGATCTTACTGTTGCCTCCCCCTCTACCTGGATCTCTCTGATATATTTGAGAGCTTGATCTGATTTTATTTTCCAGGCCAGGACTTTCCCAGCAGCTTCTCCAAATTCAAATTGGGAGATCTTACTTGCTTCCCATCTCTTGTTAATCCTTTCCTGTAAAATCCCTTCCAGTTGTAACTTCTTTTCAGCTAACGTTGTCTGCTCTTGTGGTGTTACCAGGTATGTATCAATTTTTTGTTCTAATAATCTCATTTCCTGCTCCAGATTGGCTACTTTTTCTCTATATGTTTTGCGCCTATACGAGGCCCTGTTAGTAATCTGACCTCTCAAAAAAGCTTTAAATGTCTCCCAAACTACCGCCAAATTTGAGGAACCTAAATTTAAATAAAAAAATATTGAGGACTCTTTTGCCAAGAACTTGACTTCCTCATCCTCAAGCAAGAGTGTCCGGTCAAATGACCAAGTTGTTAATTTAGTCTTGCTATCTGGTTTCGTTGTGAAGGTTAGTGCGGAGTGATCCGAGAGATGTGAAGGGACCTAGGGAAACCTAGCAAACCTATACATTTTTTTAAAACTAGACACCCAGGGAAATTCAGGATGGGGTGACTCAACTGCCTCCCACCAGGTTCTGTTACCCAGAATGCCTTGCATACCTAAAAAATTGACAAAAAAACGCATTTTCCTCACATTTCTGTGGTGGGATGCTCTGGAATCTGCGTGGATCAACAAATTTCCACCCACCCCGTGTTCTCCCAGGTCTCCCGGAAAAAATGATACCTCACTTGCCTGGGTCTGCCTAGTGCCTGCGACAGGAAGCATCGCAAAACGCAACATGTTCGCACCGCAATTTCGCAGTGAAAAGGGGCCCTTTTTTGGCAAGGTGCCTACCTTTCGTTTTTGAAGCCTAGCTCTGCCGGCACCTAGGGAAACCTAGCAAACCTATACATTTCTGAAAACTAGACACCCAGGGGAATTCAGGATGGGGAGACTCAACTGCCTCTCACCAGGTTCTGTTACCCAGAATCCCTGGCAAACCTAAAGAATTGACAAAAAAACGCATTTTCCTCACATTTCTGTGGTGAAAAGCTCTGGAATCTGCGTGGATCAACAAATTTCCACCCACCCCGTGTTCCCCCCGGTCTCCGGGAACAAATGGTACCTCACTTGCCTGGGTCTGCCTAGTGCCTGCGACAGGAAGCAGCGCAAAACACAACGTGTTCGCACCGCAATTTCGCAGTGAAAACGGGCCCTTTTTGGCAAGGTGCCTACCTTTTGTTTTTGAAGCCTAGCTCTGCCGGCACCTAGGGAAACTTAGCAAACCTATACATTTTTTAAAACTAGACACCCAGGGGAATTCAGGATGGGGTGGCTCAACTGCCTCCCACCAGGTTCTGTTACCCAGAATCCCTTGCAAACCTAAAAAATTGACAAAAAAACGCATTTTCCTCACACTTCTGTGGTGGAAAGTTCTGGAGTCTGGGTGGATCAACAAATTTCCACCCACCCCGTGTTTCCCCAGGTCTTCTGGAAAAAATGGTACCTCACTTGCCTGTGTCTGCCTAGTGCCTGTGACAGCAAACAGCGCAAAATGCAACGTGTTCGCACCGCAATTTCTCAGTGAAAACGGGCCCTTTTTTGGCAAGGTGCCTACCTTTCATTTGGTTTCGTTGTGAAGGTTAGTGCGGAGTGATCCGAGAGATGTGAAGGGAGGTAGTCTATTGTTATCAGGGTGTCTTTCAAAGAATAGCTGAAAAAGGCATAGTCAATTCTTGACTTGTGCTTAAACCGGCCATTTAGAAAGGACACCCCCATTTTGTTACCAGCTTTCTCTCTCCACAAGTCTGCCAGGCCAAGATGTTTCATTATTGTGATAAGGGTTTTCCTTGATTTAGTGGAACTGCAAACTTTAGAGCTTGTGGATTTATCCAGCTTAGGGTTGAGTACGATATTAAAATCTCCCATCCAGATCACTGGGTCCTGAACTAATGTCAGATGATTCCTGACTGCATCTAAGTGAGATGGATCGTCTGAATTGGGGCCATAATAGCCCACCAAGGTACGAATATGACCTTCCAGTGATACTCGCACTATTAACCATCTCCCTGTATAGTCCTCTTTGTAGTCTAGGATTTGGGCTTTTGCCGATTTCTTAAAGATAAATATTATCCCCCTGATATTTGCATTATGATCTGTAGAGCAAAATTTATCTATCCATTTATGTTTCTTTAATATCAGTTCGGCCTCTGATTTAAGTAGGTGTGACTCCTGGAGGACAATGATCTGTGCCTGAGAGTCCCTTAGATATTGTAAGATGCGCTCCCTTCTACCCTTCACCCGCAGACCATTGACGTTCCAGGATATATATTGGACCGATGTCATTTTATTATGTCTGTCTCTCCCTTCTACATGTTGATTTTCTTCCACTGGTAGCTACTACAATTGTGTTTGTTGTGGGTCAGACTTAAACCAGAAGGACACGCTAGAATACATTTATGATTAGGCTTGTGAGGACTTTTTATTTTATCTCCCCTTCTTCCCCCCCACCCCTCCGCCCCCCTGGGAAAACCCCCCCCCTACTTACTATGGCCTGATGTCTGGCCACCTTCACGCCGGCTGCAGCTTTACTCTTTTTCCCTCTACTGCAGATAATTTATTGGGTTTGGAGCTATTATCAACCCAATTAAAGGTATAGACCTACCGAGGGCTTCTGCTGCTTTCTCTGAGGGAGCCTTTTCCATTATTAGTATATATATATATATATATATATATATATATATATATATTTTTATTTTGTAATTTATTTTTTCCTTCCCCTTTTCTTTTCTTCTCTTTTGTCCCTTTCTTTTTTTTTTTCTGATCCCCTGATCTTCATTTTTAATTTTGTTTTATGTTGTGTATTTATCTATTTGTTTATTCGTGATCATATTTATATACTTATCTCTGACTATTTCATTATATATATATATATATATATATATATATATATATATATATATATATATATATATATATATGTTTTGTTTTTGGGTTTTTTTCCATTTTTTTCCATTTTATATTCTTGCGCCTAATGGGATTTTTATTATTATTTTTTTTTTGCCCCCTTCCCTTCTCTTCTTCTTCCTTTTTTCCCTTTTTTTTTTCTTCCTTATCTTTCGCCCCTTTTTTTCCCTTTATCTCCCCATCTCTCCCCTCTTTCTCAGATGACAGATGTCTAGGACCCTCCTGCCTATATTCATGCCGTCCTAGGTTACTAGGTTACTTTGCTTTCTGGGCCTGAGCGTGGTCTTGTATGCTTTGTAATAACTCATCTGCATCTTGCATAGAGCGGATATTATGCATCTTGTTTTTATACATAATCCGTAAGAATGCAGGAAATCTCATCTGAACATTGGCTCCTAGTGATCTAAACTTTTCCATACGCTGTCCTAGCTCCCACTGTCTATCGAGTGTGGTTTTAGATAGGTCTGACCGAACCTCAAAGGGGAAATCAGGACTCTGTATCGTTTTGACCTTTAATGCAAGATTCAAAACCTTTTCCTTTACTGCGTATGTCAAAAAGTTGACTAAAACCTTTCTGGGTTTATTTCTAGCCGGGTTCAGACGGAATGGGTCACGGTGTATCCGCTGTATATCTTTTTCAAGGGACTCTACTGTCTCATCCAGGTTGAGAGATTCCTTTAATAACTTTACTATAAAGTTCTCGAGATCACTCCCCTCTCTCCCCTCCGGAATCTTCAAAATTCGAATGTTATTACGTCTGGAGTAGTTTTCCAGCACTTCAATTCGCTCCCGCATGCTCTCGCCATCCTTTTGGAGAGTATTTATTTTGGATCTTGCGGATTCTAAGTTAGAGGACAGGACTCCCACGGAGCTCTCTAATATTTCGGTTCTTTCACATAGACCATCAACTCTCTTTTCTAAGATGTCGCAGGACGCCCTTATCTCGATCTGATTAGCTTTAGAAACTGCGAAGTCATGTCTAATTTCTTCTCTCATCGCGGTAATAGATCCTACAAGGGCCTCGAGAGTGCTACCCACTCCAAACTCTCCCTGCCAGTTTACATCCTCCTGTCTATCTGCCTTCCCCGATGTTAACTCACTATGCCCTACTTCATCTTCCAACTCCCCTGAGGGCTGGGTATCTCCCTAGCAAAACTCGCTCCTGGGAGTGTTTGGAGGAGCTCCAGCGTATCCTCTACGGTTGACATTAGTTCGGGGTCATGCACGGGATTTCCTGACAGAACCGGTGACGGTATCTCAGCCAAACTTTGAGTGGAGACCCCCCCCTCCCCAGTAGTAGCTTTTAGTAAATCTTCCTGGTTATCCCGGGTTTCTAATGTTGCCATATCTTGAGGAATTTCCAGGACCTGGGGTATGGGCTTAAAATATGATCGCAGCGATGGGGTCATGCCTTTGGGGGCTTTTAGGAATTTATTTTTATTTTGCCTTTTTTGTTTTGTATTTTTGGCACCCTTGATAGAGGCAGGTATCCTTGACTCTGATACTTCAGTCTGGTAAAGCAGCTCCTGTACTGAGCCTTCCCCCACACTGCACTCTGGGACTTGTGGTTTTTTGACTGGTTTGGCCCCTCTGTAATCAGCCCTAGCTTTACTCCTTGTGACTCGAAGTTGATGTTCTGCCCCACTGACTGTCCCCCCTGGACTTGCCGCGCCACTTTTTACTTCAGAAACTTTGGTTTGAACAGGTCGAGAACCTCTCACCTCGTCCGTGAGGCTCACTTCCCTGTTTGGTGTCTGCAAGGGCGGGTCTCCAGCTGACTGCGATCGCCGAGGTCCCCTTTCCTCTCCTCTGCCGCCGCCACTGCTAGCAGCAAATCTGCCCAAGGATCCTCGAGCTGCGGCCGCCCGGCCGCGTCGAAGCTCCACGGTTGCCCGCCTCCAGCTCGGATGAGGGGCGGGTGCCGGGGAGAGATCAGCGCTCAACAAACACATCCGCTAAACCCAGGTACGAGAGAAGCGGGGCAGGCGTTTGTGAGACAAAAGTATTCTGCTTTCTTCTGCTATTTTCTCTGATGCGAGTACAAATCAGCAAACAAATACCAGCTCCATTCGTTTGACTTTTCGGCCGTTCTGCAGCGAAGGTTTCAGAGTGCTGCTCGGTGCGTGCGGTCCGCTCTAGCTGGCGGCCGCCATGTTTTCCTCATTGATTGATTGGGTCCTTTTTTGGCAAGGTTCCTACCTTTCATTTTTGAAGCCTAGCTCTGCCGGCACCTAGGGAAACCTAGCAAACCTATAAATTTTTTTAAAACTAGACACCCAGGGGAATTCAGGATGGGGTGACTCAACTGCCTCCCACCAGGTTCTGTTACCCAGAATGCCTTGCAAACCTAAAAAATTGACAAAAAAAATGCATTTTCCTCACATTTCTGTGGTGGGATGTTCTGGAATCTGCGTGGATCAACAAATTTCCACCCACCCCGTGTTCTCCCAGGTCTCCCGGAAAAAATGATACCTCACTTGCCTGGGTCTGCCTAGTGCCTGCGACAGGAAGCAGCACAAAACGCAACGTGTTCGCACCGCAATTTCGCAGTGAAAAGGGGCCCTTTTTTGGCAAGGTGCCTACCTTTCGTTTTTGAAGCCTAGCTCTGTCAGGATTTGCCTTGCTGCGCCTGCCTAGACTTTAAGAGACTACAACTTCCATGAGCCTTTGCTGCAGGAAGTATATGGTGGGAAGAGACAGGGGGGAAGTTGCGCGTAATTTTGAGTCCTTCGTTGATGTCTATTGGAGAAGTGCAGGCTGTTGTCAGCATCGCGCTGCTGAAAGCAAGAGTGATTCCACGACTGCAGAAATACCCGCTCAACCTAGAGGTATTGTTTATCATAGGAGAGCCGCTGGGAGCCGTAGCTCGCGGATCCGTTCCTTTGCCTTAGCTCTTGTTTCTGTGAAGATAAAAGGAAATGAATCGGCGAGTGTTTTGACTGTTTAGGGGCCGTGTGGTTGTCCCGCGGAACTAAGCGGCTGGCTGCTGCTAGTTGCCGTAAATGTTTTGTGGATACTGAAGGTACTTTTGGGGAACATAGAGCAGCGGAGCGTTGTAGGGCTCTACACGTTACCGTGTGCCTATTCGAGAATAGTTACCGGAACAGTGTAGTGGTCACAACTACCTGCTACCGGACACGTGGTTTGTTCGTATTGTAGGAGAAGCGGAGCGTCGTGGTGGTCGCAACCACACGCTGCCGTTTTACTCCCATCTTATTTTCTCACTATAGGATTAGGGGTGAATACAAACTTTGTTGACTTCCGAGGTTGTGCGTTAATTCAGGACGTCCTGAGAGTGGAACAAAACATACCTGATCTGAGTGATTACAGAGAGGAGTATCTCTAACTCTTTTAAAGGTTATGCAGATATCGGGGAATGAACTGTAAATGGTCCAAGTGAAGTAACTTACAGGACAACATAAGGGTCATAACAAAGTCCAGTTCCTCATCAGAGGGTGTGTATAAATATAGAGGTTGAGATAGAAAAGGTGTTGTGGGTAATGAAGTGGTTAACTAGTGTGTTTTTGGTTACAGGAAACCGGACTATCTCTATCTTATTTTGGTTGGAGGAATAAGTACAGCCTTATAAGGTATTACAGTTCTAGCGAGAATCATTGAGAGTAGCCTTGATTGAAGTGCAACGTGTATAACGTTTTATGCTTTGTCATTCCAGATCCCTTGTCCCTGCTGACCCTTTCCCTTCCCCGGTCTTTCTCTTTTATTATCCCTCGCCTGATGGTTCGAACCCCCTGTGTGTACATCCAGGGTGTTGGTAACATCGGGAGGTGGACCCCTTTGTTCATCATTTGAATCCTGCGAGGCGGGCCCTGACAAAATTACGCGCCCAAGTTAAAAGCCTAGCCCGGTTTAAATCGTTGAACAAACATGGCTACCCTTGAGGATGTGTTGCAGGCTCTTCTGCTAGTACCGCAGGAATTGATAGCTTCTAGAGCAGAAACAACTGCATTAAGAGATAGGGTAGACAGGTTGGCTGGTAACCCTTTTGACGCAGCTACAGTAAATCCTCGCATACAGGTCACTGTACCTCCGCCTATACCTCTGGCAAGTCCTGAAAGATATTCCGGGGATCCTTCTAAGACACAGGTGTTTCTCACTCAAATCATGATGCACTTTTCGTGCAAACCTGCGTCTTTCCCCAATCATCATTCTAGAGTGGCGTTCGCCATCTCGTTCATGATAGGAGATGCGGCGAATTGGGCGGTTCCGTTGGTGAGGAAGGATGATGCTATACTATCGGATTGGGGGGCATTTAGAGCTGAGTTCGAGAGAGTATTCAATAGACGTGCTACCACGTTTAGAGCAGATAAGGAACTGCTTGAATTGAGACAGGGGCGGAATGAGCTGGTTACTTATTTAACGTCCTTCAATAGGTTAGTGCGGAGTCTTCATGGCCTGAGGAAAAGCAAATGTCCATATATTATCAAGGTCAGAGAAGGACTTAAGGATATAATCGCCCAAATAGATCCCCAACCCACTACCTATGCAGGAATGGTCAGCCTTTCTTTAAGGTTGGATGGCCGGATGTCAGAGCGAAGTGGAGACAGGAGGAAATGGGATAGAGGCTTATCTAGGCCAGATTACTCGATAAGAAAAGGGCCACAGGGGGTTACTGAAGCTCATGAACCTATGGAAATCGGAGCAGTGAGGGCTCCATTAACCAGAGAAGAAAGGGAAACCCGCAGAACACAAGGCTTGTGTATGTACTGCGGGAAGAAAGGGCATTATGTAAGGGAATGCCCTATGAAGCCCAAAACCACAGGAAGTTGGGTTAAGAAAATATTGGCAGTCTCCAACACTGAACCCAACAGTGCACAGTTAGGTGAAGGAAATACACATGCCCCTTTGAAATTACCCTCATTGGTTTGTGAGGTATTACAGGATTCAGTCTCACATATCGTTTTGTCCATGTGTTTGGAGAGCCAACGAGTGACACATCAGGTGTTGGTAATGATCGATTCCGGTGCCACAGGCAATTTCATTGATAGTGGTCTGGTGTCCTTGTTGTCATTAAAACGCATCCCTAGAATACACCCCGAGGAAGTGTGGGCGGTGGATGGGAAACCGTTAAAGTCAGGGTTGATCACTGAACAGACAGAAGAAGTGTTGTTAACGGTTGAGGTACCAGAAGGGGAGCATCAAGACAGTCTAATTTTGAACATAACAGAGGCTCCTCAATATGAGGTTATCTTGGGCATGCCCTGGCTTTCTTACCACAACCCTGAGGTAGATTGGAAAGAGACGACGTTACGTTTCCAGTCGGAAGCTTGTAAAACACACATGATACTGCGTGAGGTCACTCAAGCGGCTGGGTTGTCTACTCCATATCTGGTAGCTACTGCGGCAGAAAAAGAGGTGGTATTGCCCTCTGAGTATCACTCCTTTGAGGACGTATTTTGTGAACAACTGGCCAACGAAATACCCCCTCATAGACCCTATGATTGCTGTATTGATCTGGTGGAAGGAGCAATCCTACCCACGTGTTGGGTGTATGCTATATCAATTCCCGAAACAAACCACTTGAAAGAATATTTGGACCATTATCAGGCAATAGGTTTCATCAGGCCTTCTAAGTCACCCGCTGCCTCTCCTTTATTTTTAATTTCTAAAGGAAATGGGGAATTACGGGCGTGTGTGGATTACAGAATGTTAAAAAAGAACACTATCCGTAACAGATATCCTCTCCCCCTCATTCCGGTACTATTAGACCAAGTCAGAAGTGCTAGAGTGTACACCAAGCTTGACCTCCGAGGAGCCTACCACCTGGTGAGGATGAGAGAGGGGGATGAGTGGAAGACTGCGTTTAAAACACGTTACGGTCTGTATGAATATACAGTCATGCCCTTTGGGCTATGTAACGCCCCGCAGCGTTCCAATACTTTCTAAATGATGTATTGCGAGACTTTGTGGATACTAGTGTGGTAGTCTACATTGACGATATACTCATTTATTCCGAAAATGTTGTTATCCACCAAGAACATGTTAAACAGGTCTTACAGAGATTGAGAGTGAACAAATTGTTTTGTAAGATCAGTAAATGTGAGTTTGGTGTAGAAAACTTAGAGTTTCTAGGGGTTATGCTTTGTACTGAGGGATTACAGATGGCTGAAAGAAAAGTGCAGGCTGTGCAAGACTGGCCTGTACCAAAGACAGTGAAAGAAGTCCAATGTTTTCTGGGCTTTGCGAACTACTATAGGAGATTCATTGATGGGTTTTCACGGATTGCAGCTCCTCTTTCTCGCCTTCTCAGAAAAGGGGTGGGGTTTTGTTGGTCGCATGAAGCTGATGTCGCTTTTGGTTGTCTGAAAAAGGCGTTTGTGTCTGCTCCCATATTGGCACATCCACAACCAAACTTACCATACATCGTGGACGCTGATGCCTAAGATGAAGCAGTGGGGGCTATCTTGTCCTAAAGAGATTCACAGACAGGGCAGCTGCATCCAGTGGTGTACCTGTCAAAAAAGTTGAGCAAAGCCGAAAAGAATTATTCTATAGCTGAAAAAGAGCTACTTGCTATAAAGAAGGCTTTCCAAGAATGGAGACAACACTTGTGGGGGGCCTCTCATCCTGTGACTGTGTATTCAGACCACCGCAATTTGCAATATATGAGAACAGCCAGACATCTGTCACAGAGACAAATGAAGTGGATGCTGTTTTTTGCGGAATATGACTTTATTATCACCTTCCGTCCTGGCATTGAGAACAGGAAAGCGGACACCTTGTCTCGCTTGGGGGACACGGAGACGGAGAAGGTAGACCTTCCAATGGATGCCATTGTAGAACCGAGTAAGGTGGTTTGTGCGCTTAATGCGAATTCGTTCCTTGAATCAATCAAAGGCCATAAGACCGAAGCAGGATGGAAGATCTGGTGTGACAGTGACGCCAGTCATTCTCTTAAACAGGGTCTGCCTTTTGTACAAAATAAACTGTTTCTGCCGTCTGCAGAAATCAGGAAAAAGGTTTTCGAATGGTGTCATTCTTCTCCTTTGTCTGGTCATCAAGGAATTAGAAAAACAGTGTGCCTCGTGCAGAGACAATTCTGGTGGAACTCCTTGTCCAGAGACGTGTCTTTGTGGGTGAGGAAGTGTGAGGTGTGTGCCCGGGCAAAATACTTACAGTGCCAGAGTAAGGGTAAATTAATGCCCATGCCCACACCAAAGAAGCCATGGCGGAGTATCAGCTTGGACTTCATTACAGGATTGCCTTTAGATCAAGGACACACGGCTGTGCTTGTAGTGGTGGACAGCCTCACCAAAATGGGGCACTTTATCCCGTGTAGGAATCTTCCCACGGCGGGTCAGACAGCCCAGTTGCTCTTGTCTAATGTCTTCCGTTACCATGGGATTCCAGAAGTTATCGTATCTGACAGGGGCCCTCAGTTTATTGCCAGTTTTTGGAAAGCATGGTGCTTTGCGTTGCACATCAAGGCTTCTTTGTCAACCAGTTTCCATCCTCAAACTGATGGTCAAACGGAACGGCTCAATCAGACCTTGAAGAAATACCTGCGATGTTACGCTGCAGAGGCTCATGACTCTTGGGTATCGATGTTATGGCTGGCGGAATTGGCAAATAACAATGCTTGGCACAGCTCTCTAGGGGTGTCCCCCTTTTTTGCCAATTACGGGTATGATGCCTGGGTTTTGCCCATCACCATCCCTGGGGAAGTGGGTAGTCAGCCCACTGTGCTGAATCAGGTTCGCCATTTACATTCGATACAGAGGAAAGTGTCCAAGCAGTTGGTCCGGGCAAAGGCGACATACAAGAAGTGGGCGGATAAGCATCGGGGTGTCGATCCATCGTACCAGGTGGGGGACAGGGTGTGGCTGTCCACAAAGAACATCCGCTTTAAGCTCCGTTCGGTGTTCCATCCCAGATTCATCGGTCCGTATGTCGTCATGAAACGGATAAACCCTGTGGCATATAAACTGAAACTTCCGGCTTCGCTTCGTATCCATCCTGTGTTTCACGTTAGTCTGTTGAAACCTGCTCTTTCTGCCAGACAGAGGACACCTCCTCCGGTGTTGTGTGATGGTGGGTTGGAATATGTGGTTCGCTGCATTAAGGACTCTAAGCGTAGCAGGGGTGCGCTGTGGTATCTGGTGGCTTGGAAGGGGTACACGGCCGAAGATGATTCTTGGGAACCTTCCGGCAATGTCCACGCTCCTGCTGCTGTCCGGTCCTTCCATCAGCGGTTCCCTGCTAAGCCCGGGCCTAGGAGGCGCTAGGGGGGAGGGCATTCTGTCAGGATTTGCCTTGCCGCGCCTGCCTAGACTTTAAGAGACTACAACTTCCATGAGCCTTTGCTGCAGGAAGTATATGGTGGGAAGAGACAGGGGGGAAGTTGCGCGTAATTTTGAGTCCTTCGTTGATGTCTATTGGAGAAGTGCAGGCTGTTGTCAGCGTCGCGCTGCTGAAAGCGAGAGTGATTCCACGGCTGCAGAAATACCCGCTCAACCTAGAGGTATTGTTTATCATAGGAGAGCAGCTGGGAGCCGTAGCTCGCGGATCCGTTCCTTTGCCTTAGCTCTTGTTTCTGCGAAGATAAAAGGAAATGAATCGGCGAGTGTTTTGACTGTTTAGGGGCCGTGTGGTTGTCCCGCGGAACTAAGCGGCTGGCTGCTGCTAGTTGCCGTAAATGTTTTGTGGATACTGAAGGTACTTTTGGGGAACATAGAGCAGCGGAGCGTTGTAGGGCTCTACACGTTACCGTGTGCCTATTCGAGAATAGTTACCGGAACAGTGTGGTGGTCACAACTACCTGCTACCGGACACGTGGTTTGTTCGTATTGTAGGAGAAGCGGAGCGTTGTGTGGTCGCAACCACACGCTACCGTTTTACTCCCATCTTATTTTCTCACTTTAGGATTAGGGGTGAATACAAACTTTGTTGACTTCCGAGGTTGTGCATTAATTCAGGACGTCCTGAGAGTGGAACAAAACATACCTGATCTGAGTGATTACAGAGAGGAGTATCTCTAACTCTTTTAAAGGTTATGCAGATATCGGGGAATGGACTGTAAATGGTCCAAGTGAAGTAACTTACAGGACAACATAAGGGTCATAACAAAGTCCAGTTCCTCATCATAGGGTGTGTATAAATATAGAGGTTGAGATAGAAAAGGTGTTGTGGGTAATGAAGTGGTTAACTAGTGTGTTTTTGGTTACAGGAAACCGGACTATCTCTATCTTATTTTGGTTGGAGGAATAAGTACAGCCTTATAAGGTATTACAGTTCTAGCGAGAATCATTGAGAGTAGCCTTGATTGAAGTGCAACGTGTATAACGTTTTATGCTTTGTCATTCCAGATCCCTTGTCCCTGCTGACCCTTTCCCTTCCCCGGTCTTTCTCTTTTATAATCCCTCGCCTGATGGTTCGAACCCCCTGTGTGTACATCCAGGGTGTTGGTAACATCGGGAGGTGGACCCCTTTGTTCATCATTTGAATCCTGCGAGGCGGGCCCTGACAAGCTCTGCCGGCACCTAGGGAAACCTAGCAAACCTATACATTTCTGAAAACTAGACACCCAGGGGAATTCAGGATGGGGGACTCAACTGCCTCCCACCAGGTTCCGTTACCCAGAATCCCTTGCAAACCTAAAGAATTGACAAAAAAACGCATTTTCCTCACATTTCTGTGGTGAAAAGCTCTGGAATCTGCGTGGATCAACAAATTTCCACCCACCCCGTGTTCCCCCCGGTCTCCAGGAACAAATGGTACCTCACTTGCCTGGGTCTGCCTAGTGCCTGCGACAGGAAGCAGCGCAAAACGCAACGTGTTCGCACCGCAATTTCGCAGTGAAAACGGGCCCTTTTTGGCAAGGTGCCTACCTTTCGTTTTTGAAGCCTAGCTCTGCCGGCACCTAGGGAAACTTAGCAAACCTATACATTTTTTAAAACTAGACACCCAGGGGAATTTAGGATGGGGTGACTCAACTGCCTCCCACCAGGTTCTATTACCCAGAATGCCTTGCAAACCTAAATAATTGACAAAAAAACACATTTTCCTCACATTTATGTGGTGGAAAGTTCTGGAATCTGTGTGGATCAACAAATTTCCACCCACCCCATGTTCCCCAGGTCTTAGGGAAAAATGGTACCTCACTTGCCTGGATCTGCCTAGTGCCTGCGACAGGAAACAGCGCAAAATGCAACGTGTTCGCACCACAATTTTGCAGTGAAAACGGGCCCTTTTTTGGCAAGGTGCCTACCTTTCGTTTTTGAAGCCTAGCTCTGCTGGCACCTAGGGAATCCAAGCAAACCTATACATTTCTGAAAACTAGACACCCAGGGAAATTCAGGATGGGGTGACTCAACTGCCTCCCACCAGGTTCTGTTACCCAGAATCCCTTGCAAACCTAAAAAATTGACAAAAAAACGCATTTTCCTCACACTTCTGTGGTGGAAAGTTCTGGAGTCTGCGTGGATCAACAAATTTCCACCCACCCCGTGTTTCCCCAGGTCTTCTGGAAAAAATTGTACCTCACTTGCCTGTGTCTGCCTAGTGCCTGTGACAGCAAACAGCGCAAAATGCAACGTGTTCGCACCGCAATTTCTCAGTGAAAACGGGCCCTTTTTTGGCAAGGTGCCTACCTTTCATTTTTTAAGCCTAGCTCTGCCGGCACCTAGGGAAACCTAGTAAACCTATACATTTTTGGAAACTAGACACGCAGGGGAATTCAGGATGGGGTCACTCAACTGCCTCCCACCAGGTACTGTTACCCAGAATCCCTTGCAAACCTAAAAAATTGTCAAACAAAACACATTTTCCTCACATTTCTGTGGTGGAAAGTTCTGGAATCTGCGTGGATCAATTTCTACCCACCCTGAATTCCCCCAGGTCTTCTGGAAAAAATGGTGCCTCACTTGCCTGGGTCTGCCTAGTGCCTGCGACAGGAAACAGCGCAAAACGCAACGTGTTCGCTGCGCAATTTTGCAGTGAAAACGGGCCCTTTTTTGGCAAGGTGCCTACCTTTCATTTTTTAAGCCTAGCTCTGCCGGCACCTAGGGAAACCTAGCAAACCTATACATTTTTTTAAAACTAGACACCCAGGGGAATTCAGGATGGGGTGACTCAACTGCCTCCCACCAGGTTCTGTTACCCAGAATGCCTTGCAAACCTAAAGAATTGACAAACAAAACGCATTTTCCTCACATTTCTGTGGTGGGATGTTCTGGAATCTGCGTGGATCAACAAATTTCCACCCACCCCGTGTTCCCCCAGGTCTCCCGGAAAAAATGATACCTCACTTGCCTGGGTCTGCCTAGCGCCTGCGACAGGAAGCAGCGCAAAACGCAACGTGTTCGCACCGCAATTTCGCAGTGAAAAGGGGCCCTTTTTTGGCAAGGTGCCTACCTTTCGTTTTCAAAGCCTAGCTCTGCCGGCACCTAGGGAAACCTAGCAAACCTATACATTTCTGAAAACTAGACACCCAGGGGAATTCAGGAAGGGGGGACTCAACTGCCTCCCACCAGGTTCTGTTACCCAGATTCCCTTGCAAACCTAAATAATTGACAAAAAAATGCATTTCCCTCACATTTCTGTGGTGAAAAGCTCTGGAATCTGCGTGGATCAACAAATTTCTACCCACCCCGTGTTCCCCCCAATCTCCCGGAACAAATGTTACCTCACTTGCCTGGGTCAGCCTAGTGCCTGCGACAGGAAGCAGCGCAAAACGCAACGTGTTCGCACCGCAATTTCGCAGTGAAAATGGGCCCTTTTTGGCAAGGTGCCTACCTTTCGTTTTTGAAGCCTAGCTCTGCCGGCACCTAGGGAAACTTAGCAAACCTATACATTTTTTAAAACTAGACACCCAGGGGAATTCAGGATGGGGTGACTCAACTGCCTCTCACCAGGTTCTGTTACCCAGATTGCCTTGCAAACCTAAATAATTGACAAAAAAACGCATTTTCCTCTTATTTCTGTGGTGGAAAGTTCTGGAATCTGCGTGGATCAACAAATTTCCACCCATCCCGTGTTCCCCCAGGTCTTACGGAAAAAATGGTACCTCACTTGCCTGGGTCTGCCTAGTGCCTGCGACAGGAAACAGGACAAAACGCAACGTGTTCACACCGCAATTTCGCAGTGAAAACGGGCCCTTTTTTGGCAAGGTGCCTAGCTTTTTTTTTTTAACCCTAGGTCTGCCGGCACCTAAGGAAACCTAGCAAACCTATACATTTCTGAAAAATAGACACCCAGGGGAATTCAGGATAGGGTGACTCAACTGCCTCCCACCAGGTTCTGTTACCCAGAATCCTTTGCAAACCTAAAAAATTGACAAAAAAACGCATTTCCTCACATTTCTGTGGTGGAAAGTTCTGGAATCTGCGTGGATCAACAAATTTCCACCCACCCCGTGTTCCCCCAGATCTTCCGGAAAAAATGGTACCTCACTAGCCTGGGTCTGCCTAGTGCCTGCGACAGCAAACATCGCAAAACGCAACGTGTTCGCACCGCAATTTCGCAGTGAAAATGGGTCCTTTTTTGGCAAGGTTCCTACCTTTTGTTTTTTAATCCTAGCTCTGCCGGCACCTAGGGAAACCTATCAAACCTATACATTTCTTAAATCTAGACACCCAGGGGAATTCAGGATGGGGTGACTCAACTGCCTCCCACCAGGTTGTGTTACCCAGAATCCCTTGCAAAGCTAAAGAATTGACCCAAAAACGCATTTTCCTCACATTTCTGTGGTGGAACGTTCTGGAATCTGCGTGGATCAACAAATTTCCACCCACCCCACGATCCCCCAGGTCTCCCAAAGAAAATGGTACCTCACTTGCGTGGGTAGGCATAGTGGCTGCAACAGGAAAAGGCCCAAATCGTACGGTGGAGAATTTAAAATAACCTATAGCAAAACTACCTTCTTTTTTGGGGGGGGCACCTGAGTTTTTGGGCCGGGGCTCGGCAGCAAAGTTGTGAAACTACCAAACCCAAAAAGTTCTGAAAGCTAGACACCCAGGTGAGTCCAGGGAGGTATGGCATGCGTGGGTCCCCCAATGTTTTCCTAACCAGAATTCCTTGCAAACCTAAATTTAGGTAAAAAAATCACGTTTCCAAACTTTTTTGCGTGGGATCTCCGTGCCGGCACAAATGTCCTACCACCGAGCGTTCCCCTTGTTCTCCCGAGTAAAATGATACCTCACTTGTGTGGGTGGGCCAAAGCAGAGCAGGCCAAACATTTATTTTTAAGAAATTGTAGCATTCAGGATTGACAAATTAGGCACAGAGAATTCAACTGTTTTAGGGTCATCCTAGTCACAGGCCTTTGGCCCACCCATACAAGTGAGGTATCATTTAACTCGGGAGATCAAGGGGAACGCTGGGTGGTAGGACATTTATGCCCGCACTGAGATCCCACGCAAAAATGTATGGAAAAGTGTTTTTTTAACCTGAATTTAAGGTTTGCAGGGATTTCTGGGTAGGAAAACATTGGGGGACCCACGCATGCCATGCCTCCCTGGACTTCCCTGTGTGTCTAGTTTTCAGAACTGTTTGGGTTTGGTAGTTTCCAAAGATTCCTGCCGAGCCCGGTCCAAAAGCTCAGGTGACCCCCCCAAAAAATAAGGTAGTTTTGCTAAAGTTAATTTTCAAGTCTCCACTGTACGAATTGGGCCTTTTCCTGTTGCAGCCACTATGCCTACTCACGCAATTGAGGTACCATTTTTATCAGGAGACCTGGGGGAACGCTGGGTGGGAGGAAATTTGTGTGAGACAAGTGATGCCACGCTTTCCCACACAAAAAAGTGTGAAAAAACTGATTTTTTTCAGCTACAATTGAGGTTTGCAAGGGATTCTGGGTAAAGGAACGTTGGAGGATCCACGCAAGCCATACCTCCTTGGAAGCCCCCAGGTGTCTGCTTTTCAGAAATGTGTGGGTTTGGTAGGTTTACCTCGATGGCCGTCTAGCACGAGGCCAAAAACTGAGGTAACCCCCCTTGCAAAAGCTGGTGTTTTTGACATAGGCTTGCCTATGTGAAAACCACCAGCTTTTGCAAGGTGCTTCCTGCTGCAAAAAAAAAAAAAATGTAAACTACACTGACATCAAGTTTTCAAACACACACACATACTGGTTGGATTTGGCACGAGGGTGAGTGATGGTTCAGTATATACACAAGGCAGCACACATGTAAAAAGCAAAAAGGAGGAGAAATAAAGCATTTCTCCTTGTCTCGCCCAGCTAAGACCAGGGGGCATATTACCAAGCAATAGCGATAATTATCGCTATTGCTTGGTTAGAGACAAAAATGTACCGCTGAGCTGCGGCGATTTTTATCGCAGATAAACCTTGGTATTACCAAGGTTTATTGCAAATGCGATAAAAATCGGCTGCAATGCATGAATATCGCTGAAAAGTCAGCGATATTCATGCATTACCGAGCTAATGCTCTTAGCCATGTTATCCACCTCCCATTGGATAACATGGCTAAGAACTGCTCAGGGCAGCTGTTAGCTTTTGGAGATATTCGCGCTTAGCGCAAATATCTCCAAAAGTTGGTAATAGGAGCTAGCGATGTTAGCGACTGTTTCCAGTCGCTAACATCTTGGCACGCCCACTTTGCATGTCATTAGTGATAAATATCACTGACATGCCAAGTGGGGCCCAAGATGGTCGCTATCTCCTACTAGCTGTCGCTAACTGGTGTTAGCGACAGCTAGGTAATAGGGAGATAATTTTATCTCTGCTTTCTTGGCTTTTAAAGCCAAAAAAGTGGAGATAAACCCCCTTGATAATATGCCCCCAGGTTTTCCCTGGTCTTCATTTTGGCGCTGCCTCCTATTTACGCTGCTCTTGCAAATAGAGGGCTGCATCAAAACCAATGGGTTTTGCGGTGGAACGCCCACAGCAACACCCACTGCCCACCCTTGTCATGCTAAGCATTGCATGAAAGGGTGCTTTATTTACAAGGCAGCGTTTAGCCACGTTAAGTAGCTTAACACTGTCTTGTAAATAAGGCGGACCCCCTATTGCCATGGACACGTCACAGAAAGTGACGTTCCCATGGTGATAAGGGCATGTACAGAGTATCTAGAGGCCCACAACATCCTCCACCCTGCCCAGACAAGGTTTAGACTGAAACACGGTACAGAGACTGCACTTCTGACTGTTGAGGAGGCTAAAATGCGGCTGCATTGGCGAGGATCAGTTGCCATTGACCTTCTCAATCTCAGCGCAGCAGTTGTTACTGTCAGTCATAACACGTTTATTGAGAGAATTCGTAATGTGATAGTTACGGGCGTACTCTCTCCTTGTTCCAATCTCTTCCTACGGATAGGATCTTTGTAGTTTTTGAAGGAGGCTGTAACTCAGACACCTTTTTATAGAACAGAAGAGTTCCCCAGTGCTTCTCAATAAGTCCTAGGCTGTTCAATTTATTTATGCGTCCTTTGGCTGATTCTTTCATTTGGGATTTCTATAATCTCAGATGCAGTCCAACTACGCAGCTGTTTTATGCCATCTCTCACAAGTAGAATCCCTGTTCCCCAACCATAGGCCTTTATTTAGAAGCAGTGGCCTTTCAAGATTTTGAAGGAGGCTGTAACACAGACACATGTTAATTGAACAGCGAGTTCCCCAGGGCTCCTCAATAAATCTTACGCTGTTCAATTTATATATGCGTCCTTTGGCCGATTTCATTCTGTCATTTGGGATTTCTATAATCTCTGATGTAGTTGATATGCAACTGGTTTTTGCCATCTCTCACAAGTAGAATCCCTGGTCCCCGGCCTTGGACCAATATTTAGAAGCTGTGGCCAAGTGGATGAACAACCCAGCCCTGAAATTAAAAGGAGACAAGACAGAACTCATAATTCTTGGGAATTGCCCGAATTCTCAGCTGGACCTGGGATGTCCAACTCTTCTGGGCACTCTTCCTTCTCCCAAGTCGGTAATGAAAAGTCTAGGGTTTTTGTTAGACAAATCACTGACCATGAATACCCAGTAAATAAAAGTAGCTGCAACATGTTATGGCATCCTTAGGACTCTCAGAAAAATTCTTCATCTGCTTCCCCTCTCCCCGAAAAAATAGTAGTCCAGGCATTGATTTTATCGTGCCTCTACTACAGGAACTCCTTGTATTTAGGAGCGCCTAAATCTGCAGTAAGGAAACTGCAGGTGGTACAGATTACAACGACTCGGCTGCTCTATAATGTTTCCAGAGACGAGTCAGCCCAGCAAGCTGTTCCATCCCCTCCATTGGTTCTCGATGGCCCATAGGGTCAAATTAAAATCCCTTTGTATAGCCCATTGAGCATTGTTGGACAAAGGCCCTTTGATTGTTCAAACTCTGACTTTTCCCTATACCCCTAATAGAAATCTGTGGTCCACTAACTCCCGACTTGCAGTGGTCCCCACCATAAGAAAAGCCAGAAGTGGAGGTTGGTCATTGCGATAAAATGTTGCCAAGTTATGGAATTCTTTACTCTCCGCCCTTTGGACATTGAACCTAGAACTCATTATTCGCAAACTCTTGAAAACATGGTTGTTTGACTGTTTTTACGACTAATGATTTAAACAGCTAGAAATGTTGTTACGCTAGGATGCCTACGAGTAGCCATACGCTCTATAAGTGCCTCCTAGATAAGATAAACCTTCATTACGCACCAAACAATCTTCCCGGAAGAACTTGAATAGAAACTTACACTTATTTAAAATAAATCCTAGATACTCCCCTTTCAGAAAGTCAAAATATGTTAAGCCCTCAATGAGGCTGTTATCAAAAGTATAGCTTGAGAAGTCATATAATTAATAATATTGACCTATAAATGTTTGCTTTTATTTTCTTTTGATTTTTAATCCTTATTTTATTGCCCCTTCCCCCTTTCTTAAAGCCAAATTATACAGATCTACTTAAAGCGATGGAGATCACCAAGGTTTATTCACTGATTGCAGGATGAATGGTTAACACCTCCAAGTCAGACATAATGGCACTTAAGAAGAGGTGAAACCAATCGCTTTACAGAGAAATTATTTAACTCTCCAAACAGTGTGTAAGGATTTGGTTAAATAGCCATACCCAGCTAGGCTTTAGCTTTTTATTGCCTGAAATAGTATGGTCTGTTAAAAAGGTTGTGAGGAGGGCTTTGTGCATTTTTTTATATTCAAGTGAAATCTTTGTAAATCTCAATTACTAGACTCATACACAATTCTGCTGTGTCCCCTACATGTTTACATTGATCAGGTTAAGCAAGACATTACTAGTGCAAAACCATACTTGTGAGATCAGTGAAACTGAAGTGTAAAGTTTGTGATGCATAAGCAACAGCAACTGGAATATGGATATACTTGTCTTTTTGCCTCCCTACAACTGTATTATTTAGTGAAAATCAATTTCATCTGGGATTTTAGGATAGATTCTCTACTCAGGGAACTTTATTATGCAAGTTCCAATTCTTTTTTAATTTTTTTGCATTGGCTGTGCTATTGAGACTTCTGTGCACGCAGTAGACATTTTTCTTCTTGTTCTCCAGACTTCTCCCTGGTGTTTATTTACTCTTGGTTATTTTAAATATGGATACTGTAGATAAAGAATCTGCCATCCTTTGTTTGCATGATCCTTTGCTTTTTTTAGGAAAATCACTTAGGTCCCGATTTTGATGTTGGGCAGAACACAATCTGACGAACATTGAGGGTTTCCCTCTGACTTCCAGGAGTGGAGCAAAATTGTAATCCCATGAATGACTGCAAAGCCAGCCTCGGCTCTGCTGTTGGGATTACAATGTCCTTTCCTAGAGCCTTTCCATGTCAGCCTTGCCATGGAAAGGCTGTTGTAAAGTGACTTTGGGAACCCCTAACAGGCCCCCTTTGACCCTAGCCCTCCACTATGGGGCCTGGGGGCTCCTATGGTGCTCCCCTGAACATCCCTGCACTGCGTGGCAGGCACTGTGAGGTGACTGCCACACTTTGAAGAGATGTTTCAAAACATTCATTTTGGCAGCTTGTGCTGTGGGCCTTTTCTGCCGCGGCACAAGTTACCATTGTAGAATGGATGTTTCCGACCACCCTATAGGCGGTTGCATCCTAATTCTGCAGTCAGAACCACAGAACATACATCAAAGGAAAATACTTATACTATTCAAAACGAAAAAATCAAAGAGAAAAAGAATGAGGTGGGCTGTGTACAATGACCAAATCCCACAGAGTGGGCACTTCGAAGTCGGGACAGCTCATAATCGGATGTACTTCTCGGGACTTCGAAGTGCCCACTCCATGGGATTTGGTCATTGTACACAGCCCACCTCATTCTTTTTCTCTTCGATTTTTTCGTTTTAAATAGTATTTTCATTTGATGTATGTTCTGCCTGATTAATTAATTGCCAAGTAAGTGTTCAATTTGATGATGGCTGTATAACTCGCCGCACAATGTATGAAAAGTCCGGAAATTTCTATGGCAGTAGATAATCCTACATCTACTCTATGCCAATTGTTTGGCTTTGCATCTATATCCCTAAGGAGTAGGCTGGCTAATTCGTCCATTTGTTGAGCCTCACTATTCCTTGCATATCATGCCCATTGGATTTATTATATTCCAATTTGGACCATGCGAATCTTGAGTGTTCCATATTAGGGATACTTATGGTTGGATCTACCTTATGAATAGATGTTTTTAATTAATTAACTTGAATGCTCCTGTAATTGTGGTTCTGTCCTGATGATGACCAATTAATTATACTATAGTCGAAACACCGTCAACGCATATATGTGGCCCAAACTGAAGAGGACGCATTTTTTGCTGTGTGTTGTTTTTTGTCTTGTTCTATACTTCCTACTGTGTATAATTAGTCCCTTCAGCCACTTTGCGATTACACTTTGTATTATTTATTTTCTGTTTGTGTATTGTGTTGAGCGCAAATGTTTTTGTATGTCTTAAAAATCTAATTATTTGTTAACTAATACATTTTGTACGAACTGAATTTATACATGGGCTTTTTGTAATTTAATTTTTGCACTGTGTATATGCATATCCTTTTTCTCTCTTTGATGTTTTCTTTTTGAATAGTAGAAGTATTTTCCTTTGATGTATGTTCTGAATATATAATGTTAGACTTGAACCTTTGTTAGGATTCCACTTTTAGAAAGTGGGCATTTCTCTATGCTTCTAACTCCTTGTGCGTTGTAGCCTGTCTCCAATGCACGTCTGGGCTGGGTGAAAGTTCTACTCTGTGCATTCTCTCCAAACAGCACAACACAGGAAGGGCTGGGTGTGACATGGGATAGATCTGCATTCATTTGCATTCTGATATTCTTCCTGGGCAAGGAGAGGGAGAGGCAGTTCACACTTAGGTTTAAATAGGTTGTGTCCAGTAGGGGGTATGTCTAAGGGCTGACATACCCCCTACTGATAGTATGGAGCCAGGGATGGGCTGACAGGGATCTAAAAGCTGAGGCCTCTTTTGAAGTCACCCCTTCATCAAAAGCATTTTTTAGTATAAGTACTTGGGGCTCTGACCCCATCTATCAGACACTGCATGAGACTTGTATCCAGATGCTGCTGGCTCTACATCTGTAAATTGCCTGGACTGCTGTGTGGCCAGGAGAAATCACCATTTCTGTTAACTGCTTTGCTCTGTTGGCCTGCTGCCTGATGATTGCCGGGCTGTAGAAAGGGCGGTCACTTTGCAATTTATCTTGTAGAGCTGGCCTGCTGCTTGCAACTGACTTTTGTGCCCCCCCCCAAGTGTTCTCCGAGGGCTTGTGGGCTTGCTGCCTGTTCTTTCAGAGTCTCACCGCCATCAAAAACTCTGCTCTAGTGGTACTGCCATGGAACTCTGAATCTGGGAAACTTATAATGCCAACAACCCAGAGCGTTGTCCTGTAGAAACCCAGCACTGTTGGTTTCTTTAGGGTCAGGCATCCTGATTTTTGGAGCTGATGCAACAGCAACAAAAAGAGACAGTGGAATGCCACCACCCCGTGTACTGAGGTGGACTGAAGGGCAGGTGCTGGTGATCGGAACTAAGTTTTACTAAACCAACACCGCAGCGTCGATGACTGGCCTTTGTTCAGTCTCTTTTGTGGTATATTCATTGTGTCACTCTTGCACAAATGATTTACACATTGCCTCTGTCGATAAGCCTTCCTGCTCTGTGCCAAGCTACTAGTGGGTGAGCACAGGTTATCTTTGGTGAGTATCTGACTTACCCTGACTATAGTTGTGAGCTCTGCCTGGCTGGGGTACTTACCTTAGCCAACATGAAACCCCATGTTTAACATTTATTGGTGTTCATAGTAGAGTGTTTGGATGAGCTTCAACTCTACTCACAACTCTTCTTACCCAATGAGCATAATAGTAGAGTCTGATAAACACCATCTTCAGTAAGACTCCTTCCTATAATTACAAGTGTTCATACCAAAGTGTATTCAAACCACCTATTCCTTCCTACTTTTCACGAACCTGCAGGAATCTCACCAGATCATAATCTTTTCTTTACAGAAAAGAATTAACCTTCTAATCATCACAATACTGATCTCTTACACACTTTTCTCTCAAAAGCAATGACCTCAATATGCATTCCTACTATTAAGAATCCCTTTTTTCTATTCGCGATCCTGCAAGATCGTAAACATTTGCTCTGTTCATAGTAGTTCTTCCTTGGACACCTCCTCTTTAAACTTAGGGGGACAATGACTTTCTGCTGCCCCTTTACATAGCTTTAATTTTATTTCCACAACACCTCCAATTTGTCACTGTGAACAGTAATTTATTTATTTTTAAACATCTTTTTATTGAAATATTTCTCTTTAAGTACATTTAGCACATTATAAATTTGTTTTGCATCATATCAAGTGTATATCAACAATGCTGAAAACAGTGTAATGTATGCATTTGTATAAAGAACAAATTATTACATATGGACATGCGGTCTATATTCACATCCTTGCTCAGGCATGAACATGGTTGCTTTGTATTCGTTTCTCATTATCTCTATATGCAATGACTGTGTCAAGGATCTAAATATGATGCCTGTTTAACTATAACTAATAACAGGAAAAAAAAGGTATATAGAAAAGAAAAGATCACCATCTTTAGCTCGTGGCAGCCATGCCGTATTGCAGGTGTCGAGGAGTATGAGGGCCAATAAAGTACAAAATCAGGAAGAGTAATAGCGAAGTCTCGTGATGTGATAGCAGTGTGCGGGGGTATCTCGCTGTCAGCGTGCTGCTTGTGGTTCTGTCCTGGTTGGTGGCAGTGCATAGAGGCATGTAGACTAGGAGAGGGCGGGAGGCGCCTTATTGCGCTGGGGCCACATCAGTGTTGTAAGGGGGCTGTGAGTCTTGTTCTGTAATGTCTGGCCGCGAGAGTGTTTTGAGGAGGTCGTCCTAGGCCCATGCAATTGGGTATTTGCGTAATCCTGCAGTTTCCTCCTTGTGCAGCATGGCGCTGTCGGCTTGCGCCCATACCATAAGGGATTTCTCCCAGTTAGCCAGTGCTGGAGGGTTCATGCTTTTCCACCGTTTTGTGATAAGGCGCTTTGCCGTTATCAATCCCAGATCTCTGAATCTGGAAACTACTTTATTCTTTTTAGTCCGTAGATATAGCCCGAACATGCAGGTTTCCCAATTGAACTGTAGTGGCGTCGCTGTACATTTTGTCGAAGCATCCACTACTGCATGCTATTATGTCTGTAATGAGGTACAAGACCACAGCATGTGCAACAGATCAGCACCAATTAGGTTGCATCTGGGTTCATGCTTTTCCACCGTTTTGTGATAAGGCGCTTTGCCGTTATCAATCCCAGATCTCTGAATCTGGAAACTACTTTATTCTTTTTAGTCCGTAGATATAGCCCGAACATGCAGGTTTCCCAATTGAACTGTAGTGGCGTCGCTGTACATTTTGTCAAAGCATCCACTACTGCATGCTATTATGTCTGTAATGAGGTACAAGACCACAGCATGTGCAACAGATCAGCACCAATTAGGTTGCATCTGGGGCAAGCAGAAGTATTGAGGTGAAAATATTCATTAATCTTATCTGGGGAAAGGTATGTCCTGTGTATTATGTATGTCTGGATATGTTTAAATCTTGAGTTGTGTGGTATATATGTGGAGCTGGCTACACTTGTTGCCCACTCCTTGTTAGTCCACAGCCATCCCTTGTCTGCAGCCCACTTCTCACGGAGTCTCATCAATGGTTTCGGTGTGTGGGTCAGGAGAGCCTCCGCTAGCCAGTGTACCACATGTGAGCCCTCCCACATTACATGTAGGTATTGTATAAGTAAATGTGTTTGGGGCTCAGTTGTAATGTCTCCCCAGGCTGCTGTCAAGGTGCGCACTATGGCTGCATGTAGAACAAATTGGCCTGCAGGAATGTGATTTTCCATGGACAGGGAGTCGAATGTTAGAAGGTTGCCCTCCGCATACAAATTGCCCACTGTATCTAACCCTGCCTCATGCAATGCCTTCAATTCAGTTTCAGACATTTTCTCTTTGCCCCTGGGGGTCCCAACTAGTGGGATCAGTGGAGTGAATAGAGGCGTGTCCCGGGTCATATAGAGGATTCTGCGATAGCACTTATAAGCTAATGGTACATATATCTGGGACAGACAGGAAAGCCAATTTATGGGGTGAAAGTAGTGGTATAGCTGGGATTGTGGCCATGGCGGTGTCACAGCTGCAGTGTCTGCCAGTCCTTTCCCGCTCATCCATTTAGACACCCACTGCAGCTGCGAGGCCAGATAGTACAACTCCATAATCGTGACTGCTTGGCCACCGCTGCTTGTGGGCGCATACAATTTGCTTAGCGCTATACGCGGCCTACCTTTGTTCCAAATCAAATCTCGGAGAATGCTTTCCAAGTTCCAGAGAATCCTGACAGGGACATATATTGGGAGATTTGAGAAATAATATAGCAGGCATGGCAGAATGATCATTTTCGTCAAGGTGACACAACCCATTACAAGTGTTTTCCAAAAGTGCACTTGCGCTCTAATTGCCGTTATGGCCCACACCAAATTGCCATCCCATACATCAGTAGGGGGATCTGTAGATGTAGACGCCTAAGTACCTAAACATAGACGGATACCAGGCCAAATTGGCTCCATTGATAATAATATCTGTTTCGGGCACTGCGTTAATAAAAGAGTATACTCCTGATTTTGACCAGTTTACTCTAAGTACTGACAATTGTTCAAATTGTTGGAAAATGTCTGCTATAACTGGAGGTATTCGGACGGAACTACACACTACTTTAGTATTTCAATGTTTCCTTTTTAAGTCTGGTTCCTAACCAGGATATCAAAATGGATGTACTAATACATTCACAAGCAAATACACTGACCAACATGAAAAGATGAAAGCAATTTTTACTCAAATACTTTCACATGTAAAGACAAATTACTTCAATCACTGTCCCTAACGAATATTTAAAACATACATGGCACAACAACTTTGTGCTAAAGCATAATACACACTAAAAACAACAAGTAAAATGTTACTTCATATACTCTTTGGAATCAACAACTATATATATACAATAATCCTGTGGGTATATCAATTAAGTCTTGGATCCTACAGGGTTTTGAATAGTTTGTTCATGCCAAATGCTGGGATTGCGTCGACGTTTCGACCCTGGGGGGGCGATGCGTTGTTTTCACGCATCAATGGCGGGTCTTCATCAGGACTGTATATATATGTGGGACAGCCTGTTAATCATAATGGACATGTGTCAGATATTGGTCAGTGGGTTTAACATTAAATCAAAAATGAGCATGAAACCATTGCTCACCTCTTGGGGACCTAGCTCCGCATGGAGTCCTGGTCTCTTTCTGAATCCTACTGTTGGTCCGTCTTAATCCGGCCGGCTTGATATTCAATAAACCTATAATTAAGGAGTAAGGGTTACTCACTTCCTAGTACTGTAGTCCCTTAACCTATTCATTCCATAGTCAAGGGTTCCAAATACATACCTCTGTAATGTTCTAGTTTATACAGATGATTGAAAAGTTGCTCCTTTGTATCTGTAATGAAAGAGTGATGTATACCATTACGTTCTATCACTGTTTGTCATTCAAACAAAAATTATTGTCGTGACTCAAGTGCACATGCAGATGCTATCTATTTCAAGTGTGCCACAATCTGTGCACCAGGAAATCCTAATACCCTCACGTTAAGGTGCCTTAATATTTAGTAATTGGGTTATGGTTCACGCCGTGTATTACTCTGGCCCGCGTGACCAATTGTTTCTAAATTACAAAATATAATCGTGCCATTCTAAGTTTCCATAATATGGGAACACTAAATTTCGCCGTGTCCTTCTTACTTTTCTTTGGCATGCCGGAGATCCCTGTGGCCCAATTTAGCCCGTGGCGTGATACCTCCGTTTTTTACCCCAACTAGTCGCGGAAATATCCAGTAGTCCAACTGGCGCGGCCCCTGTTTCTCAAGGTGACATAAAGTGGGTCTCTATGGCCCTATCTAACCCGTGGCTTTATCCGTGTATAAACACAAACTGGTTGCGGGTAAGTTGCCCAGTGTAAATATAACATTACTGCACCCGGCGCTTACAGTGACTAATAATGGGGATATCCTCGCCTAAAGCTCTTTTCACTTACTTCTAACTCTCCTGGTTCCAGTCCTTCACCTTCCGTTCGTGTTAAAGTTTCCCATCTGTTAGTTTCCCTTACGTATATAACGTGCAACGTATCCCTCATTCTGAACTCGACTGATGGTACTGACGGTGGCCTAACTCCCTCTAGTGGCGTATCATCATAGTGTTTGGAAAACGCGTATTCCTTCAAGGCGATTCCTTTCTCACACATAATATTTTCTAGTTTGTATTTGTCGAAGGACTCTTGTCTTTCCTCATACCTCCATAGTAATTAGGACACCATGAACTATATCTACTTATGTTCTTCTCGGGGAATACCTATATTGGTTACTAAATTCTCTGACAACAATAGTTTATCTTACAGTCAGGGAGTACCAGCATAGTAAATATTGCAAACTTTTTAAGTAATACATATATTCCATCATGTCTAATTTACCATAGTCGGACATATCAACCATTTTCGCATATCCCTGTACCTTCTCTTCATCCTCAATGTTAGTTAATGGCAATTCTCTGAATACATAGAAATTACTAAAGTATTGATATATATCCATATAGTCTTTACATATCACTCTTATTGGGGTATAAGGTACATTTAAACAAGTGTATATGGATATTTAGGAATGGTTTACAATACATTTCCCTGCTCTGTATCTAATAGTGTCTCATTTCATTTCTATCCCCAAAGTGTTCACAAGTGGCTCATTTGGATATAGGTCTCCTCATGTTCATTAAAGCCCTGTGTCGTTGCTTCCATTATGTGTATCCATCTACACTCTTTGTAGTTTAACTGGCTTGCAATGTCTCCACCTCTAATATTGTCCATTCTAGCTGTTCAGATGTATGGCCTAATAGTGAATAGTGTTCTACAAGTGGTGCTCCCACCACTTTGCACTTGATTCTACTTTGATTTTGAAGAATCCGGCTTTTCACTTTTTGAGTGGTTTGTCCTATGTATATCAATTGGCATGGGCAACGGATGGCATACACAACATTCCGGCTATTGCAATTGGTAAACTGGTTCATGTTATAGGCCTTTCCTCGGTGTATCAATCTGGTGCCAGTTATAGAATATTTACAGGCCTTACAGGCCCCACATCTTTGGTGTCCTGTGATCGGTTGCAGGCCAAGTTGTGTCCTGATGTCTCTTACAGGTGGAGCTTCTAAGTAGGAAGATACCACTTGGTCTTTAATGTTTTTTGACCTCTTAAAGGCAAACATGGGTACTTCAGGCATGCCAATCTCTGTGCCCACCAAGTCCCAATATTTTCTTATGATCTTGTTTATATCGTTACTTTTTGTGTTGAATGTGGTGACACATATCATACGTTCCTTTTGTGAATTTCTTTGCTGGATATCAAGGAGCGTTTCCCTGGGCCTGTACCATGCACGTTTTGTCAAACGATTTAGGAGTCCTTTTGGATATCCTCTCTCCCTTAATTTCTTTATCAGAATATCGCTTTCATTAAAAAAGCCTTTTCTTCTGGTGCAGTTCCTGCGAATTCTTAAAAACTGACCGTAGGGGAGGTTGTCCCTCAGGTTCCTCGGATGGTGTGAGTCATACTTAAGTAAAGTATTTCTGTCCGTTGGTTTCCTAAACAGATTGGTCACAATTCTGCCTTCTTCTACTTCCAATTTCAAGTCTAAGAATGGAATAGACTTGTTGTTACTTGTCATCGTGAACTGTATGTCTTGTGAGCGATCATTCAACCATTCAAAGAACTGAGTTAATGTCACCTTGGATCCCGTCCAGATCATTATGACATCGTCAATATATCTATGCCATGACGTTATATTCTCTTTGTAAGGATTGTGATCTGGGTAGAGATGTTTATGCTCAAAACTGGCCATGAACAGATTCGCCAAGCTTGGTGCATAGCTAGCGCCCATGGCTACTCCTTTACATTGAAAATAGAAATTATTCAGGAGCAAAAAATAATTCTTTGACATTGCAATTCTGAGTAGATGGATCAGGAATTCCGTGGGTATCCAAGTAGGTGCTGGACGTTCATCAAGGACTTCTTTAATTACCTCAATGGCATCTTCTTGAGGGATGCTGGTGTATAAAGAACACACGTCGAGGGTTACAAATATTTGCTTGGTTTTGTCAAATGCTTGATTTTCCAAAATGTTTATTGCATGCATTGTGTCTCTTATATATGACTATGGGCCGTCCCGGTGGCTGTTGTAAGTTCTTGTGAACTTTTGGAATTGTATATATGGTTGGAATCCTCGGTTTTTCATTATTTAGAAACTTATATTCTGCCTCACAGAGAAAGCCTTCCTCTAGTCCTCTTTTTGTTAGATCTCTGATGAGTATTGATATTTCTTGCGTTGGATCACCCACGATGCGAGTGTAGCTGTTCTGGCAATTTAATTGACGCATAATTTCGGTGATATAATCATCTTTATTTTGGATTACAATTGCCCCACCTTTGTCAGCATTCTTTATTATTATTTCTTTGTTGTTTCTGAGTCCTGCGAGAGCCTCTCTCTCTTCTTTGGTGATATTGTGCTTGATGTATTTCGTATTCTGTAAATTAGTCATGATCTCCGCCATGACTACCTTCTCATATGCCAGGATCCTCTCATTCATCAGATGTCCCCCTGGGTTAAGGGTGGATGGTGGTCGGAATGTTGTTGCCGCATTTTTTCTTATGTATTCTTCTTTTGTGTGGAAGAAATATTTTAGCCTGATCTTTCTAAAAAAGTGTTGGAGCTCCAATTTAATATTAAATGAATTAGGTGGTCCAGTCGGGGCAAAGGATAGGCCCTTAGCCAAAATGTCTTGTTCAGCTTTACTGAGGACATAGTTAGATATATTCAATATCGGGTCATTGTTGTTTATTGTGACCAACCCATTTCCGTTGTCATCTAAAGGTAGTTCATTCTGCTGGTGCTCAATCCTCATGTAATGTTCGTCTCTCACCAGCCCAATTGTATGACTTTCAGTTTGTATTTCTTGTATTGTAGTGTAGTTCCTATTATCCCAATAGGCTCTGCGCATTGGAATAATACCTTCAATAGTATAGACCTAGGACGGAGGTTAACTAGGTCTTCTACTGACGATATTAGACTTAAAGTTTTGGGTTTGCCAGCTAGCTCAGAGTTCACTAGAAACTTTCTCGAATAGGCAAGGAGGAGTTGAACCTCCCTGGATAGACAAGAAGGGATTTAGTTTCTGACAACCATAGAACATGACAACTTTGCTCTCCCCTAATCAAAAGTGTATCTCTAGAGTCGTGTGAAAACAAAAGACAACTTATTTTACTCAGTCAGTTCAGTGCATTCTTAGTTTCACCAGAGTGTAGAGAAAAGGAAGAGACGGGCGTGTTCAATAAAATATGTTATTTATTGATCAGTCTCTTTTCTCGTACAAGAGAAATGAATCGATATTATTGCGATACTTATGGTTAAGTAAAGTGCATACAATAAAAGCAGAAGTATAAAATAATACTGTAAAAACATTGATATGGTTTCTAAGCCATATGATATTTAAAATGGATAAAATAGATACATACATATATACATTTGACTAATCGTACTCAACTGGTGCTTCTAACTATGCCTACCCCAGTGTACCTGACCTAAACCTAATACTTGGGCGGGAGTAGATAAGTAGCAGTTTAAGTTAAGTTTGTTTTGCCAAGTGACTGACTCAAGAATTCTCTGTAAGGGGTTATTCAGTTCTGTACCTGAGATCTAGAATGGTTGAGGGCTGGTATCTCTCGTCTTTGGTCTCGATATTCCAGGCTGCCTGCAAGGGCTGCTTGGAAGCGCCGGAGCTGGATTTCTCGGCAGGAGAAAGCAGCGTCTCGTTCTCAGCGCGTCAGGAAGGCGGGGCAGCGCCAGCGGGGTCCGCTCTGTGCTGGCCTCTTCGGCAAGTCTCGCTGCTCCGATCTCGTCACCACCGCGTGTGTTTGCTTAAGGCAATGTCGGTAATATTTATACCTGTAAGGTGCCGAGATTGACGTAAGGATGGACATAGATACGTCAATAAGGATGTCATACGGACTAGTCGTTAGCACATTCTTTACTGAAGTTCTTGGTGAAATCAAAACAATGGCCGCAGGGATTTTCCCAGGTTGTCATAGGTTTGATTTGTTTTGAGAACTCCGTATGCCTTATCAGGGGCTGAAGGAATAGTGCTTGCCTAATTAGATGGCAAGCGTTATGACCTAATCAGATAACGCGTTCCTGTGCCGTGGTGTGGCTTAATCAGATAACGGTTTTTGCATCATGGGATGGCTGCTAGTTAATTGTTAACCAGAACAGGATCAGGAATAGGGGGATCGATACAGAACCTATAGGAATACATCAAACCCACTCCACGCAGACTATGTCCATGTTTACAAATCTAGGCATAGTAAATATACAATGACGTATGTGTATACCGTACCACCCCAAAATACATCCATATGCATTTCGAAATTATGTAATACACGAGAAAAATATAATCATATGCACTATATGCACATAAGCAGTAGAGGAATGCTAAATTAATCACGCATATTTATACATCATTATTAATAAGATATGAAAATAACACATGAAATGGCTCTTAATACAGAACAAAAAATGCGGGACCATTTCATCACAAAATAAAATATCCATGAACATGCCAGAAGACAGCTAATGTCTCTAAAGTTCCTAAATTAGAAATTTAGTTCTCTAAGAATAGTTTCTACTTTAAGCAGAAGATAAGTGTCCCGAAAAACCATAAAAATATTTTGGGTGTTGTGAAAAAATCTGCTGTCCGTAGACTGGAGAAAAAATTGTTCATGTTACTTTATCATTAAAGTTGAGGGCCAAATTCATGGTGGTTGGAACGCCGCATGCTAGCTTGCTCAAAAGTCATTATTTCTGCTCTGGTGAGAACATCATATCATTTAGACTGTCGAAAAAGCTGTCAACAGCTTCCTGTGAAAGTTCCACTAACTCGGAAAAAGTGGTCACCATGCATTCATGAGCATGATTGCCTCCATTGATGTTTTGATCAGCATAGCTGACAGAAGGTCGTACCTGATCGATGCTGCTTTCATCTTGAACCTCACTACCCCTCAATCGTAGTGGTGAAGTTTCCACGAATGCCGTCATCAGGATTGGTAGCCGCTGGGGACAGCACAATGGATGAGCCGTGACCGGACCCAACAAAGTTTCTGCATCCATTGGCGCATCCGATTGTAGCGTCAGACAGGTGTCCAACACGCATTCTTCTCCGCATAGCAAGCACCTTAATACAGGTAAAACACATCTTTGCCACACTGGTCTAAATGAAAGAAACCAAGTCATGTTCAGGTCTCTAAGCCGGGATAGTCCAAGGATCTTAGATATCCGGTCCCGGTATCCAATGGCTAGGATTGTTTCTTCCCTTGTCGCAGGTGTTTTGTCTGTGACACGGTCTGCCATAGCGAAATAACAGGATCAAAAATAGTATTCCTGCCACTAGTCCCAAAAGGAGAGGAAGTCCACCAAAGATGGAATGGACGAAGTCCGGAAAAATACCCAGAATGGCTTTAAATGGTGTTAAAGCCCCCGAAAACACTGTCTTAAATACATTTGAGACTCCACTGGTATCAGAAATATTTAAGATTTCGTTCAGGATTTCTGCGAAATGTATGGGGGAATTAGTTGATAACAATGAACGAATCTCTGCCGTTGTCCTTGCAACTTGGAGATCATACGTTTCTTTTGATGACGTGAGCCTGGTCGGCGTCTGAAGGAGCACTGCTTTCATTCTGCTTAAAGTATCAATTCGAATAGAAGCAATTTTCAAATTCGGCCATAACCTTGCCTCCCTGTCTGGCATTGCGCTGGGGAACAATACTTGTTCACAGCACATGACCTTCGCAGTCGTAGTTACGAGATAAGGTATTCCGGGCACCAAACTACAACATCTGCGGTCTACAATTACAATATAACTTCCGTTCGATAATCTCCTAAAGAATGGTTCTATTTGTGTTGCAGGTGTGCCTAGCTGGTGGCATGAAAGGTTATTTGAGGACCCTTCTCAGGCTCCGTGTAAACTAATTCCATTACACAGAAGTGTACCGCTTAGTGACATCGCACAATTATTGCCACTAAGAAACACTTTCTGGACTTTATTACTGACACATGCATGTGAATAGGGCAAGTTCCATGTTGACTTAATGTACCCTTTACCCAATTTTTCGTACATGCCAGCCTGTATATATTTTTGGCAGTATTGAAACCTGAAAGTAGATATTGGAATATTAATTATCCCATGTATTATCCATTCACTGACAGGTCGTTCTGACATTGTCACTGGTAATCTCTCGAGTTTCTCAATGCTCAGGATTGTATAATCAGCACCCTTCTGTGCCATACTGATTTGTTTATCAGTAAGGTTAAAGATATCGAATAGTGACGTTGTGTTGATTAAACGCCAAGGCACATAGCCTGAACGCAGATTTTGTAACGTCCAGCCAAGCTGTACAATAGAACGCAATTGGGACTGACCGTGTTGTAACAACAGTAAGTCTTGCGATATTATGTCGATTGCTGAAGACACAATGCTGTCCAAAGAGTATATTCTGGAGGACAGAGTCATTAACCCATTGTCCACTACAGAAAGTGATTTTTCCAAATTAATACGGTCAATTTCCCGTATTCTCTCTGATGTTTCAATTTGAGTTATTTTCCAGGCTTCGTTATAAGCTGCATATACAGAGGCTGCTATGAAGCGTTTCTGACGCTGTTTGCGCGGTCCCATAATGAAATCACGCAAGTCAGCACCATCAGTAAGTAAAGTTAGGTGTTGCTTAATTTCTGCCAGTGTGGATGTTTGTAGCCATTGAAGGCAGAGCTTGCCCACACTGTACGTGGTAATTATCCCTGGGTGTTGTCTTTGGGAATATCTAGGGTCTGGCCTGGTCAATGTGAACCCCTGTATTTTGTTCAGGAATCTCTCTTGACAGTAATTAGTATCTGTGGGCCAGATCAACCATTGTTTCCAATCAGGATGTGTTCTGTTTTGGCTTAATATATGGTTTACGTCTATCTCCTCATCTATAGAGCTATTACTTTTCATTGTTGGCTTTGGAATAGACGGTTTGTTTAAGTCTTTGATTTTGGCTAGGCCAAGACAGGTAGTTTGTTGAATAGTGTCATTCAAAAATATAATTTGTTCTGGGATCATGCAGGCTCTAAACAATGATTCTATACCTTGTACTTGCCATTCTTTTGTACCCCAAACACTTTTTGCTTCAACATTTTTGTCCCAATAATCAAAACCAAATGTACTCATTTGCTCAAAAAATGAGTCTGAATATATCAATTTAGTGTTTGTAAGCATGGTCTTCGTACCTGTCTTATTTGACAATTTGAAATAAAATGTTTCTGCATTACTTGTGTTGAACCCTGAAAAATATGAATATTTGTCATAAAAAGTTCTTGAGCTACCTTTTGGAGGGGTTGCACAGTGTTCCCATTGATTATAATTTAAAACATTTCTAGGTTGTGCAGATTTATGCAGATAATGGTTACCAAAGTGATTATAGCAGAACATCTTATCATAATTAGACGAACCCTGCAAATAATCATGTTTTGTAAATTTAGCAGACATTACTAGGTCAGACATCATATCATTAATACTTTCAAAGTCCCAATCATCAGCAAATGAGCTTGGTTTTACAAAGTCACTCAATGAGATCTTGATTTGATGTGGATACTTCAGGATTTCAACGGACCATAGATTTCATAATCAGTATTGTCCCATGCTACCCCACCGGGTATAGGATTGGCTGTGAAGTTGACTGAAGAAAGTTCTCTTTTCTCAACGTGTGAAGACGTGTGTGGTTTGAGGACCAAGTTGATTTTCTGGCTTGCTGTGTCCATTTTAGCATATTTTCCCTCAATGAAATGTCCCAAACATAGTACCATGATGAGCCAAAGTATGAGGATAAGTGCACCTAAGGCCACCCAGAATTCAATCCATGGAAAAATCAGATAGGTTTCTTTCAGTTCTTTAAAAAGTTCCTTAGCTTTATCTTTAAAGGTTTTTGTTGATGTCTGTTCCTTTGATTCACTCAGATCTTCAGATGAATCATTGAAGTTGATGAAGTAGCCGGATGCCGTTCTGTCTATTGTTCCAATTGCTTCAGGATTACTGTTTGCTTTATTAGTGTGTTTTGTTGCAGCAGCATAGTCATTTGTTACTTCATTGTAGATTGGTGTGTCTCTGCTAAATGTTTTTATTTGGGTTTTCAGAGGTTTAAGTTCCATAGCATTGTTGAATAGTCCTTGTCGTTGTTCTGTAGGCATTTCAAATGTGAGTAGCCTCTTAGATTGAACCTCTGTGTTTGTAGCAAACCTTGGTGTTCTACTACTTATCGGGAGTCCACTTGGCCTACTGTTTGTTATCGGCCACATGATTGTGGTTTTACCAGGTCGATTGATACAACTCTGTTCTCCTTTTTACCAGCAAGGGGCGGTAGTACTACTGATCTTGTCCCGTTGATAGACAAGACAGGAACTGCTTTTCTGTAAGAAGGCCCAAATTCCTTCTTTACCGCGATCTTTTCTCTGACTAGATCCCCGACTTTTGGAATCCAGACAGGTCTTGCTGAGACAGGTGGTTTTTCTTCAGTGGTCGTTGGCTGTTGTTTCAACTTTATGTTGCTCAGGTCTTTCCTTGTTTCATTTAAGTCCTGCAAAATAGCCAAACGATCTTTGATATCAAAGCTTTTTCTTTAACCACTGAACTCTGACTGTCAAGATCTAAGACCATCATTCTAGTCCCAAACAATAATTCGTACGGACTGAATCCCCTCAGAGAATTTCTTGGCAGGTTGTTTAGACTACGTTGGACACTTATTAGATGTTTGACCCACCCAGCTCCCGAACCTAATACCTTCGCTGTTATAGATTGCTCTATGCCTTTGGTTTTTTCTTTACACCATCCCGTTCCCTCAGGTAGGAAGTGAGAAGAGTCCCGCTATGCTATGCTCATTTGGCCATGTTTTTCCACACGCTTTAGGGCAAGAGGAAAAAACATTCGCCAAACGTAGCATGCTTCTAGCGTATATGCCATTATAGACTCGCAAATCTTTTTATAACAGTCCAGACGTCAGCCGAGTGCTGGGGATCTACATTACAAGTGGAAAATAGTCTTTATGTGTTAATTGGACGCATTAATTTTTATTGTTGACCCATTCTGGAGTGAAACGCCATGGTAATATACCGTTTCTCTCGCCACTGCGTTCTCTGTTGCAGTCAGGGCATTTCTTTACAAAAATGTGTTGCTGCAGGCTCATGCCTGGCCACCAGTATTTTGATTGTAATTCTTCCAGAGAATCTTTTAGTTTGAGGTGTCTGAGACCCTCACCCATATGTGCGTCTGCTATTAACAAGCCTCTCCTGTCCGTGTTTGGAATTACTCTGTCCCCCACTCCAGGGATTCGAGCAAAAGGAATGGAGTTTGCATCGATCATGTATGTATATTTGAGTGGATAGTTGATCGGTAGCGCTGAGCAGTCGCCTTTTGATGAAGTTTTCACCGCCAGCACTGTTTCACCGTCAATGTATTTTACGGCACGCTTTTTTCTAACTACGGAAGCCGATTCAGTTGCTACCGTTGTGGCTGTCTCAGCCAATGAATTCCCTGCAACGTGAACGCCATCACGCTGATGACTCAGTGAGTGTATCACGTGAGTCTTTGGTAGTTTTTCTGCAAAAGAACTATTTGTTTCCAAAGCTCTTTTTGCTTTATTGTCGCACCTGTGTCATCTTTGTAACCGTTTTGAATCCATTTCTGCAAATCGTTGTTATATGATTTGACGCAGTAATATGAATCGGACACTATAAGTGTCGGGAATTCGCGATCTGCATTATCTAGCACCATTTTCAATGCTATTATTTCAGTTTGTTCTTCTGAATTAGTTTCTACTGAATGTGTTTTTATTTGCAGAGGTCTCAGTTTCCCTCCGTGCCACACTTCTTTTGTGATTTCACATGTGGGGTTGTACGCTTGTTCTCCCCACCCTGGTGGTTGAGCATGGCCGTCTGTATAGATTACACAGGCGTACTGTCGTAAGGGCCGAATGTCGATTGGCAGAGGGTATGTCATTTCAAATTCTAGATATTTTAATTCTTTTAATTCTGGATCAAAGTAGTATTTTACTCTGTCCGTTGTAATTGAATTCACCCATTGTATCCATTCTGGATTCAACGCTGTTGTTGGTAAATTACATGGGGTTGTTAATGCCTCAAAGGCTGATTCCGCTGTTCTGACTGTGATACGTCTACCGTCAGCGTTGTCTTTTTCTCTTGCTATAGCCGTTTGAACTGCATGAACAATGTTTTCTTTAATACTGAAACTCTTTTCAGCTTCTGTGTACAAGTGTGATTTATATGCAATTGGTACCTTTTCTCCCTCATTAGAGGTCAGGTATGTGAATCCGCATCTCCCTGGGATGACTCGAATCACAAGGTTGCGTGTGTTATCACGTGTTTCTAATTTTGTTTTAATTAACATGTCTGTTTGTAAAGATCTCAAAATTTCTGTGTGTATTTGAGTCCAATTGATTCTTTTAAAATCTGGTTTTATTAGATCATAAAGGGGTTTTACCCTTTCTGCGTAATTTGCAATGTATGTTCTACCGAAATTTAGGAAGCCTAGAATTGATTGTAGCTTTTTTATTGTTCTAGGTGCTTGGAGTACAGCACATTTCTCTAGGAAATTGTCAGCCAGGCTTTTGCCTTCACTTGATAATTCATATCCTAAAAACAGCACTGTTAGATGGGCAATTCTTGACTTTTTAAAGTTGAATTTGTAACCCTCTGATGCGAACCCAAGTATTATGGTGTTCACTCTCTTCAAGTGAGTATCCAAGTCATCATCTGTTAGGTAAATGTCGTCGACATAAGATAATGCCTCGTCATCATAGGTTTGTAGTAATTCTGTTACTCTCGCTGAGAATAATCCTGGGCTGTTCTTGTGCCCCTGGGGGAAACGGCAGAAACTTTTTTGCGAGCCATTTACCGAGAACGCAGTCAAATATCTGCTCTCTGGTGCTATATTTTGACAAAAGAATCCATTAGAGATGTCTAATGTTGTTTTGTATTTTTTGCGCACTATGTTATTCATTAGTGCAGCACTATGCGAGTTTTGCACTGCAAAAGTTTTGCAACATGAGTTAAGGTGTCTGTAATCCAAAACTAGACAATATGAGTTGTCTGGTTTGGAGACAGGAAAAAAAGGGTTGTTCATTTGTGAGGTGCAAGTTTCAATCACCCCCTGGTATTCAAGTTGATCTAGGATCTCTTTTACCTGTTTTTTAGCTTCTTGCTTAATTGGGTACTGCCTTTGTGCAGTAGGTTGTGATTTTAACTGGATTTTATGAGGAGGAGAGTCTTTATCCCATCCTACATGATTTTTATATAAAGCAGGAGCTAGAGCTACTGCCCACTTTCTTGCAAGTGTATATTTTTTATGAATTGGAATATGATTTGAGAAGGCAGGCATAATTATTTCTTCACCATGAGGGCACTCCCTGACAAACTCGGGTGGCCAGTCTCGTTCAGCTAGAAGGATGTCATAGCCCTGGGAGAGATTATCCCAAAATAGACCCCTTATTTTTCTACTCTTATCCCCCTCTATACGTAATGTTATTTCATATATTTTGTGAGGTTTGCTAACTCTGGTGTCTGCAGTTTCCACTTGAATATATTCATTCGTGTCCACTGTCTCCAGATGATTCATAAGGACTTTGCGAGCTATGCTCACTTCTGCTGCGCTGTCTAGCATTGTCTGAGCCCATTCTCCGTTTTTCAGTTGTGTCCTCAGTATTCTCGGCATTATTGATTACTTTAATGCTGGCTACCTTCTTTTTTGGAAATTGTAATTTTTTATTTGGATGAGCAGGTTCCTTGTCTTTGGACTTGACGTGCTCTTCCCTGTGTTCTGATCGTCCTCTTCTTTCCGATTTCTGCGAGGAAGTCTGAAAAGATTGAGAGGGACGTGTATCATTATCTTGATATCTATCAGGTTTCTTTATATTATCCCTATTTCTAAGGTTGTATTTTTTCACAGAGGGCTCCCTTTGGGGAGACTTGCGTCCTTGGTCAGGAGATCTTTCTCTCCGCCGAGGAGACCTTCCTCTGGTCTGGAATCTTTTTTCTTTAGGATAGGATTGTTTATTTCCTTCCCAGCTCTTTTTTTGTGTTGTTAAATTATTTTTAATAAATATTTTTTCTGGACTTTCAATTAGTTGGGGTTTCACCGGTATTCCACCCAGACTATCTCTTCCTAGTTCTTCCTAGGATTTTTCTATGATTCTGGCAATTTCAGCTGGTTGGTCTGCTATATCTGTTTCTTTTAACCTTTGGCGGATCGCCACGTTTGCTGCTTCTCCCTTTATGTTGGCTAATAATATAGCCGAGACCTGCTTGAAGTCTTTCAGTAATTTCATACCAAGAGTTAAAGCGGGTTCTGGACCATATTCATCTTGAATTTGTTTTAGCACATCTGGTATTACTGACATGGATGGTAAACCATGTGTTTTTGTGTAGATGGAAGCAAAGACTGTGCCCCAAGTGTCACAGTCCTCCATGTGTGGTGCGATTCCCATTTGAAGACAGATAGTCAGAATCCTGTGTTTCTCAAGAGGAGTGGTGTCTGGAAACACCGCCTCTATTTGAGTGATTTTTTGTGCTAGCCAGAAAGGTATTTGTTCCCGTTTTGCGGGTACTTTACCTAGACAGGACTGTATGTTCTGTGGTGTAATTTTATTTGTGTTCCCCTGATGAGGGGTCAGCTGTGGAATTTTGATTGCCGGTTGGATTGTTGAAGTCCGCATTACATATTGGACTAATTGTCTATGTACTTTTATTAATTGTTTTAGTTGTACTAAAAGAGCTGCTGCAGACATCCCTTCGATGTCTGGATGTGGTGTGTATCCGGCTAGGACCGGCCACGTTGCTCCTGGTCTACCTAGTGGACCGAGCCTGGTGATGTGAATATTATGTTTTAGGGCGCCATTAAACAAGAGCAGGTGCTCTTGGAATTTAAGTGGTACTTCCACCTCCTCGAAAGGAATGTACTCTTCAGGAGGTTCCTCTGTTTTGTAATAGTGGAAGACCTTTGTTACAGCATTAGCTGCTGGAAAGTTTATTCATGAATAGAATACCTCTGTCTGCCGATATTCGTGTGCCTCAATTACGAATATGACTGTGCCACCTCTAGGTGTCAGTCCATTTTCTATAAGTTTTAAAGTTACAGATTTCCTTTTGTTGACCGGGATGAGTATTATATCCGGGTCTGCTTCTTGCATAGTATTATCAGCTGCTTCTAGATCAGCTGCTATTCTAGCGGTCTCCCTTTCTTCTTCACTGTCTACCATTTTACCGACAGGAAGGTTATTCCGTTTGTTTGCAGATCAGGTTTCTTATGGAAACAAAGATTAGCTGCACAATATTTTGGAACAGTGTATCCTTCAACGTTGACTAAACCAAGAACCATACATAGGAGTCTCCTCCTGCGAGGTTTGGCGGATATGACCTTTCACCCACTCCAGACGTCTTTGGAGTATTATGGGAAAAAAGGGGTTCTGTGTGAAAAAGCACGACTGAGTTACTCTAATGTCTTGCGTTAGTTTTATCGCCTTTCCAAACGTTGGGCGCCATGTAGTGTAGTTCCTATTATCCCAATACGCTCTGCGCATTGGAATAATACCTTCAATAGTATAGACCTAGGACGGAGGTTAACTAGGTTTTCTACTGACGATATTAGACTTAAAGTTTTGGGTTTGCCAGCTAGCTCAGAGTTCACTAGAAACTTTCTCGAATAGGCAAGGAGGAGTTGAACCTCCCTGGATAGACAAGAAGGGATTTCGTTTCTGACAACCATAGAACATGACAACTTTGCTCTCCCCTAATCAAGAGTGTATCTCTAGAGTCGTGTGAAAACAAAAGACAACTTATTTTACTCAGTCAGTTCAGTGCATTCTTAGTTTCACCAGAGTGTAGAGAAAAGGAAGAGACGGGCGTGTTCAATAAAAGATGTTATTTATTGATCAGTCTCTTTTCTCGTACAAGAGAAATGAATCGATATTATTGCGATACTTATGGTTAAGTAAAGTGCATACAATAAAAGCAGAAGTATAAAATAATACTGTAAAAACATTGATATGGTTTCTAAGCCATATGATATTTAAAATGGATAAAATAGATACATACATATATACATTTGACTAATCGTACTCAACTGGTGCTTCTAACTACGCCTACCCCAGTGTACCTGACCTAAGCCTAATACTTGGGCGGGAGTAGATAAGTAGCAGTTTAAGTTAAGTTTGTTTTGCCAAGTGACTGACTCAAGAATTCTCTGTAAGGGGTTATTCAGTTCTGAACCTGAGATCTAGAATGGTTGAGGGCTGGTATCTCTCGTCTTTGGTCTCGATATTCCAGGCTGCCTGCAAGGGCTGCTTGGAAGCGCCGGAGCTGGATTTCTCGGCAGGAGAAAGCAGCGTCTCGTTCTCAGCGCGTCAGGAAGGCGGGGCAGCGCCAGCGGGGTCCGCTCTGTGCTGGCCTCTTCGGCAAGTCTCGCTGCTCCGATCTCGTCACCACCGCGTGTTTGCTTAAGGCAATGTCGGTAATATTTATACCTGTAAGGTGCCGAGATTGACGTAAGGATGGACATAGATACGTCAATAAGGATGTCATACGGACTAGTCGTTAGCACATTCTTTACTGAAAACAATGGCCGCTGGGATTTTCCCAGGTTGTCATAGGTTTGATTTGTTTTGAGAACTCTGTATGCCTTATCAGGGGCTGAAGGAATAGTGCTTGCCTAATTAGATGGCAAGCGTTATGACCTAATCAGATAACGCGTTCCTATGCCGTGGTGTGGCTTAATCAGATAACGGTTTTTGCATCATGGGATGGCTGCTAGTTAATTGTTAACCAGAACAGGGTCAGGAATAGGGGGATCGATACAGAACCTATAGGAATACATCACAGTATGTCCATGTTATTTGATGTTACTCCTGTCGGGACATTGTCACCTTGAGGTTCCTCATCGGAGTTTGTATTTACCAATATGTCGTCTCGTGTTTATCTCTCCGTGATTCTGTGGGGGTTGTGGTTGAAACCGGACCCTGGTGTTGTTTTGGCGGTTGCCTCTTCCCCTGTTCCATCGTTGGGGCCGACTCCACGTTGGGTCTCTGTTGTTCCACGTGGGTTCCCCTAAAAAATTCTGCTGTGGTCCAAAGGGAGTCCTTAGACAAATACAAACTAGAAAATATTATGTGTGAGAAAGGAATCGCCTTGAAGGAATACGCTTTTTCCAAACACTATGATGATACGCCACTAGAGGGCGTTAGGCCACCGTCAGTACCATCAGTCGAGTTCAGAATGAGGGATACGTTGCACGTTATATATGTAAGGGAAACTTTAACACGAACGGAAGGTGAAGGACTGGAACCAGGAGAGTTAGAAGTAAGTGAAAAGAGCTTTAGGCGAGGATATCCCCATTATTAGTCACTGTAAGCGCTGGGTGCAGTAATGTTATGTTTACACTGGGCAACTTACCCGCAACCAGTCTGTGTTTAAACACGGATAAAGCCACGGGTTAGATAGGGCCATAGAGACCCACTTTATGTCACCTTGAGAAACAGAGGCCGCGCCAGTTGGACTACTGGATATTTCCGCGACTAGTTGGGGTAAAAAACGGAGGTATCACGCCACGGGCTAAATTGGGCCACAGGGATCTCCGGCATGTCAAAGAAAAGTAAGAAGGGCACGGCGAAATTTAGCGTTCCGATATTATGGAAACTTAGAATAGCACGATTATATTATGTAATTTAGAAACAATTGGTCACGCGGGCCAGAGTAATAAACGGCGTGAACCATAACCCCATTACTAAATATTAAGGCACCTTAACGTGAGGGTATTAGGATTTCCTGGTGCACAAATTGTGGCACACTTGAAATAGATAGCATCTGCATGTGCACTTGAGTCACGACAATAATTTTTGTTTGAATGACAAACAGTGATAGAAGGTAATGGTATACATCACTCCTTCATTACAGATACAAAGGAGCAACTTTTCAATCATCTGTATAAACTAGAACATTACAGAGGTATGTATTTGGAACCCTTGACTATGGAATGAATAGGTTAAGGGACTACAGTACTAGGAAGTGAGTAACCCTTACTCTTTAATTATAGGTTTATTGAATATCAAGCCGGCCGGATTAAGACGGACCGACAGTAGGATTCAGAAAGAGACCAGGACTCCATGCGGAGCTAGGTCCCCAAGAGGTGAGCAATGGTTTCATGCTCATTTTTGCTTTAATGTTAAACCCACTGACCAATATCTGACACATGTCCATTATGATTAACAGGCTGTCCCACAAATATATACAGTCCTGATGAAGACCCGCCATTGATGCGTGAAAACACCGCATCGCCCCCCCAGTGTCGAAACGTCAACGCAATCCCAGCATTTGGCATGAACAAACTATTCAAAACCCTGTAGGATCCAAGACTGAATTGATATACCCACAGGATTATTGTATATATATATAGTTGTTGAATCCAAAGAGTATATGAAGTAACATTTTACTTGTTGTTTTTAGTGTGTATTATGCTTTAGCACAAAGTTGTTGTGCCATGTATGTTTTAAATATTCGTTAGGGACAGTGATTGAAGTAATTTGTCTTTACATGTGAAAGTATTTGAGTAAAAATTGCTTTCATCTTTTCATGTTGGTCAGTGTATTTGCTTGTGAATGTATTAGTACATCCATTTTGATATCCTGGTTAGGAACCAGACTTAAAAAAGGAAACATTGAAATACTAAAGCAGTGTGTATTTCCGTCCGACAGAACCATTATTATTTTGTCTATTACCCACCCAGGTTCTGAGGGTTACAGGGTTACCCCATTACATGTAATGTATAACTGGAGGTATAGCTTGTAAATCTCTCACATACAGGGAGTGTTTTGTGGAGATTCATAAAATGGGCTAAAGTTATTGGCAAACCTAAAAAAGCTCAGTCTTTGGAAAAACAGACCTAACTATAACTACCTACTTGGTACCACCAGTAGGCAATATATATACAAATATCCCCCTATAGAGAGTTGTCCCCCGAAAGAAGCCTCTCTCAGGTAGGTTGAAACTTTGCGTTTTATTTGGTGCAACCTACAGCATGGTTGTAAGGGCAAATCACCAGCATTAAACAGCCGACGCGTTTCGTGCCTCTCCAGCACTTTGTCACAGGCTAAATCTCTCTGCAGGTGCCAACCGGTTCAAACACCTGTTCCCATTATAAAGATCCGCCCCAGTGGGCGTGTACAGGCACACTGTCTGCTGGTCTCTGTAGTGTTTAAACATCAAACTCTAGTGAGTAGTTGGTGCACTGCACGATAGCGATACTTAAAACACCCAGTGGGTTGGTAAATGTCCCGCTCAATCCAGGCTGCACCATAGGACTTGTACCACGATCCTCCTGTCCGTTGCTGCTATTCGCGGTTTGGCGTCAGCACGGTCCTCTGCTGTGCGGCGGGGCTCCTTCACGGCAGGACTGGCCATTTAAACATCACAAAAGAGAGTTGTCCACTCAAAGAAGCCTCTCACAGGTAGGTTGAATCTTTGCGTTTTATTTGGTGCAAGCTACAGCATGGTTGCCAGGGCAAATCACCAGCAATAAACAGCTGATGCGTTTCGTGCCTCTCCAGCACTTTGTCACAGGCTAAATCTCTCTGCAGGCGCCAACCGGTTCAAACACCTGTTCCCATTGCAAAGATCCGCCCTGTAGTGTCGTGGGTCAATGAGGACAGACACTATAGTAGATATCACTGAGCTTTATTCAGCACCTCTTATCTCTTCCCTGTCCCTACACTATCTGCCCTCATCCTGTCCCTGCTCCTCCTCTTCCTTCCCCTGACCACCTAACTCCACCCACCCAACTACTAGACCGTCAACATATAACATCTCCCCCTTTCTTAACAAAACAAAATGATGTGTGAACTTATGTTTCTTCAATGAGTCTCTTTGGTCGCTGGACATTTCGACGCGGCCTTGTGTTCACTTCTCCAGTGTTCACATCAGTCTGGGGTACGCCCAGTTGACCTAGATCCTCCGGAGCGCCCTGTTCAGGTGGTTCAGGTGGTTCAGGACTGAGTGACGCAGTTGGGTCGAGTAAAGATCCCGTCATGTCTCTGGAGCATTTCTTAAAGTGAGACACATTTCTCGTAATTCGCCGGTGGTCAGACTCCGCAGTCAGCATGGTGCCTTTCTGTTGAGTGACCAGTAAGGGTTCATCACGAAAGCAACAGTCAGTTTTCTTCTGTTGGTCTTGTTTAACCAATACGTAATCCCCTTCATGTAAGGAGGGTGATCTCGCTCTTCTCTTGGCATCGGCGTATGACTTCATCTTGTCTTTGTTGTGCTTGTCTGTTTCCGTCATCTCTAGATGGTTGTGAGTGGGCGACACAGCTCGCAGGGCTCCATCCCAGGTTGGGATGCGGTTTCTCTTGGGGCGACCCAACATCAGCGTGGCGGGACACTTGCCGGTGGTTGAATGGGGAGTCGTCCTGTAAGCTCTGAGGACCTCGTTGAGAGCTACCTGTAGGTCCTTCTTTTCGGCAGTGGCCTGCTGGAATGTCTTTTTGATCGTAGCCATGAAGCGTTCGACGGTGCCGTTTGCTTGTGGCCAAAGAGGTGTGATTTTCCTGTGATGGAAATCCAAGTGTCTTGCGAATGCACCAAACTCCTGCCCATTGAAGGGAGGTCCATTGTCTGTCTTCACCTCTCTGGGGACACCCCAGGTTGCAAATAGTTCGTCCAACACCTTGAGGGTACTGGAGGCACCAGTGGAAGGCACGAACTGTGCGAAAGGAAAACGAGAGTATTCATCGATCATGGCTATCACATACTTGCCAGAAGGTAGTGGTCCATAGAAGTCCACAGCAATTTCCTGCCATACTCCAGCCGGTAAGGTGGTCATTTGCAATGGAGCCGGGGGATCACCTTTGCTTGTCAGCTGACACGGGTGACAGTCCTTCAGGGTGGACTCCACCATTTGGTCGAGGAGGGGAAACCACACACGTTCCCTGAGTGCTCGCTTAGTAGACACAACTCCCCTGTGGCCTTCATGAGCAAGATCGATAACACCTTGCCGTAGTCGACTGGGGATCACAATCCGCTGTCCACGCAGTATGATTCCATCTGAGGTCACCAACAGCTCCTCGTGGACGTGCCGGAACGCTTGCAGCTCTTGCTTGGTGTCCAGATCATTTTCTTCGTCTTGAGGGTCATGCCTCCACCTGTTGGTTCGAATCTTGCGGAGTACCTTCTGCAGGACAGCGTCCTGTGCAGTGGTGTCTCGGATGGCGTCCATGGGAATGGCAGGAGGTAGCGCCTGATCAGCCACAAAATGGATGTATTCCTCCGCAATTGAAGGACTGGAGTTGGTTGATACAGGCGGATGCCGAGACATGTAGTCCGCCGGGTTTTCTGACTTTCCCGGCTTGTGTATGATCGTAAAAGTATACTCCTGGAGCCTCAGGCCCCACCTCTCAATTCTGGGGGGCATTTTAGATCGGGGGTTGCCGTAGATGGTGACTAGCGCCTGGTGATCAGTGATCAGGGTAAAGTGCTTGCCGTAAAGGAAGACATGAAAATGTTCACATGCCCAGACCACTGCAAGACTCTCCTTTTCGGGCTGCGAGTATGCCCTCTCAGGATCGGACAGACTGCGGCTAGCATAAGCAACTATACGTCTCTGGTCAGAGTCATTGTCGTATTGTGCCAGAATGGCCCCCAACCCTACGGGGCTAGCATCTACGGTGACTTCAGTCATTCGTCTGGGGTTGAAGTAAGAAAGGTTATCGGCGGACTCCACAGCCCGCTTGATCTCTGTGAATGCTTGCTCACACTGGGGAGTCCATTCAAAAGGCTGTCCTTGTTTGGTCAAGGTGCGGAGCGGGTGGCTGATGTTCGCGTAGTCTTGAATATAACGGGCACAATAGCTGGCCATCCCCAGGAAAGATCTTAAATTGCTGACATCCTGAGGGCACTTGGCGTTATTCAAGGTTGCCACCTTTTCCGGATCAGGTTTCATTCCCGCTCCCGAGAAAATATGGCCAAAGAATTTTAACGTGGACTGGTGGAACTCGCACTTGTCCTTGTTCAGTGTCAAGTTCGCATCTAGCAGGGCATGGCAGACACGGTTAAGTGCAATGCCGTGCTCACGGGTGTCGGAGCCATACACAAGGATGTCGTCGCTGTAATTGAGCGTGTTGGGGATGTGTTGGATGATCTGCCGAATAGCTTCTTGAAAAATTTCGGCAGCCGATGATACACCGAAACTCAGCCTCTTATACCTAAAGAGTCCTAGGTGTGTCGCAAAAGTTGTGATGGGGCGTGACTGGACATCCAGCTCCAGTTGGTGATAGCCCTTGTTTAAGTCCAACTTTGAAAATACCTTGGCTCCGTTTAAAGCTGAGATAATGTCACATAGAAGTGGCCCTGGATGGCGCTCACGTTCTATCGCAGTGTTGGGTACACGCATGTCAACGCACAGTCTTACTTTGCTGGTTGTGCACTTTTTTGGTACAACGACCACTGGCGATACCCACGGGGTCGGGCCATCCGTGCGTTCAATGATGTCGGCGGACAGAAGGTCATGGATCTCGTCTTCGACGGCCTTTTGAAGATGGAAGGGTACACGCCGAGGGTGCTGAGCGAAGGGCCTAATCTGTTTGTTGACGTGCAGATGTATCTGGCAGCCCTTCAACTTCCCTAGCCCCATGAAAAGGCGAGGAAAACGGTTGACGATGTCTCGGTCATCACAGACTTTGAAGAGTATTTCAACGAGACGGAGGCGTTCCGCAGTTGGCAGGCTGAGCAAGCAATCAGCTTCGGGGCCCTTGATGACATGAATGACTGCATCTATGGTAACATTGTCATGTTCAAGCGTCGTCGGGAATTTGCCCAGACATTGAAGCGGCTTCTTGGACATCCAAGTGAAGACTCGGATGGGTGCATGTGCAAGCGGGGGCTTGGGCCGCATTCTCTCATACTCAGTGACGGGGATGTAGTTCAGCGAGGCTCCGCTGTCCATCACAAATCTGGTGTCATGATTCCCCACTTTTATGTGCAACCGAGGATACTTCTTCAGTTGGTCTGGGTCCGCGATCATGCTCGCATAGTGAGTTGTATATTCAGAGTCTCAAGATGATGATCTGGAGTCCCGGGACGGGGACCGGCGCTCCCATCGCGATCTGTGCGACTCTCTGCTGGAGTGTGACGAGCTGGAGGACCCTGTGTTTTTTCCTTGAACGGCTCCTATGTGGTGCTTTCTGGTGTCCGACCGAGACGACCTCCCGGTTCCGCTTCGCCTCTCTTTGTTGTATTCGCCGCACATTGCCTCGAAATGGTTCGTCCGACCACATTTTCTACACCGCTGGCCCATGGCTGGGCAGACGTCCACATGGGGATAATCATATCCGCACCTGTAGCATCTTCTCGCTCTCTCTGGTCTCCTCTCTCTCCGACCGGTTTCTCGCCGTCTGTGTTCTGAGTGTCTCGAGCGAGACGACGGTCGGGTGTTCCATTGTTTGTCTCTCGAGCTTCTTCGACCGCCACCATGGTCTTGAACTCGATGTGCTTGCTCATGACTCACCTTGCGCCCAGATTCAATGGTGGCGGCATGCTCCTCGGCCTGATCATAGACGCGAGTCATTTCTTCAATGTCGTCTAGTCCGTGAGGCTTTCTCAGCAGTCGCCTCCTGAGCGATTCCGAGTGGCACCCATCAATGATTTGTGATTTGATGGCGGCGTCTGTTGAAAAGTTGTCGAACTCACAGTGTCTCGACAGTCGCCGCAGGCGTGTGATGAATGTGCTCATTGCCTCGTCTTTCCCTTGACGTGCCTGATGAAATGCATGACGCTCATAATCTACATTCCTTTTATGGAGAAATTTCCTGTTCAGCGCGTCACGCACTTTGTCATATGTTCCAGTATCTGCGGGTGGGAGATCCTTGATTATTTTGCTTATTTCGCGCCTCGCCAGATTGCGAAGTGCGATCAGTTTGTCCTTATCAACAGTCACTTTGGACCCCTCGATGTAGTCCTCGAAGTCTTCGAGCCATTCCTGCCACTTGGGGCCCATGCTTCCATCTGTCGTTAGGGTGACTGGCTCTGGAGCCCTCAAATGCGACCCTCCTGCGATGATGGGCTTGACTTCGTCTCGTCGCGGTGATGTCGACATCGTGGCACCGCAAAATCCTGCCTTGGTGACGTCCGATTGACTTGGTACTGCTTTGGTTCTGAATGTCTGTTTGTTTGGCTTGGCTCATGCCTGTTTGCTTGTGTCTCACTCTCACTGTGCTGTTCTGTGGCTTGTTTTCTTTCTTTTGATTTTTTTTTCCGTTATTCTGCTGTTTGTTACTTTGCCTGACCTTAAGATGGCTGCCCCACAATGACTGTGGGGTCTGTCCCCGCAGCTGCCTGACTCCAAGATGGCCGCCGTCACTGGCTGCACACGAGGTTTTCTTCCCTGCCCATTAGGCTTCAATCAGCACATTGGGACTCACCAGTCGCTGGCTGCAGGGGTGATCAGTGTTTTCTTGATGCCCACACTCAGAGCCTCGGCTGCTGGGCTCAGGTAAGGTCGGGGGCCCCCCCGCCTCCCTTCCCGCAGCTTTGCACGCTCGATCGGCGCTGCCAGGCTAAACCTCACGCATCCGGCGTGAGGCGCGATTTCGGCGCCAACGAACAAACGGATTCCTGGCTCCTCAAGCGCGTCGGCGCTTGCTTCTTCGGCCCCTCTCGACTCCTGCTCAGTGACCAGGCTGGGAGTAGGGTCACCGGATGCTGGCTCTTCGCTTTGGGCGGCAGTGCTAGCTTCAGCGACAGCGCTCCTCTTCTCGAGCGCTACCCGGGACAGGGTGACTCGTCAGGGTTCTGCTACCGGTGGGGAATGTCGCATCCCACCCTCGTCGCCAGTTGTAGTGTCGTGGGTCAATGAGGACAGACACTATAGTAGATATCACTGAGCTTTATTCAGCACCTCTTATCTCTTCCCTGTCCCTACACTATCTGCCCTCATCCTGTCCCTGCTCCTCCTCTTCCTTCTCCTGACCACCTAACTCCACCCACCCAACTACTCGACGGTCAACATATAACACGCCCCAGTGGGCGTGTACAGGCACACTGCCTGCTGGTCTCTATAGTGTTTAAACATCAAACTCCAGTGAGTAGTTGGTGCACTGCATGATAACGATACTTAAAATACCCCAGTGGGTTGGTAAATGTCCCGCTCAATCCAGGCTGCACCATAGGACTTGTACCACGCTCCTCCTGTCCGTTGCTGCTATTCGCCGGTTGGTGTCAGCATGGTCCGCTGCTGTGCGGCGGAGCTCCTTCAAGGCAGGACTGGCCGTTTAAACATCACAAAAGAGAGTTGTCCCCTCAAAGAAGCCTCTCATATGTAGGTTGAAACTTTGCGTTTTATTTGGTGCAAGCTACAGCATGGTTGTCAGGGCAAATCACCAGTATTAAACAGCCGACGCGTTTCGTGCCTCTCCAGCACTTTGTCACAGGTTAAATCTCTCTGTAGGTGCCAACAGGTTCAAACATCTGTTCCCATTATAAAGATCCGCCCCAGTGGGAGTGTATAGGCACACTGCCTGCCGGTCTCTGTAGTGTTTAAACATCAAACTCCAGTGAGTAGTTGGTGCACTGCACGATAACGATACTTAAAATACCCCAGAGGGTTGGTAAATGTCCCACTCAATCCAGGCTGCACCATAGGACTTGTACCACGCTTCTCCTGTTCGTTTCTGCTATTCAGCGGTTGGCGTCAGCATGGTCCGCTGCTGTGCGGCGGGGCTCCTTCACGGCACGACTGGCCGTTTAAACATCACAAAAGAGAGTTGTCCCCTCAAAGAAGCCTCTCACATGTAGGTTGAGGCTTTGCGTTTTATTTGGTGCAACCTACAGCATGGTTGTCAGGGCAAATCACCAGCATTAAACAGCCGACGTGTTTCATGCCTCTCCAGCACTTTGTCACAGGCTAAATCTCTCTGCAGGTGCCAACCGGTTCAAACACCTGTTCCCATTATAAATATCCACCCCAGTGGGCGTGTACAGGCACACTGCCTGCTGGTCTCTGTAGTGTTTAAACATCAAACTCTAGTGAGTAGTTGGTGCACTGCACGATAGCGATACTTAAAATACCCAGTCGGTTGGTAAATGTCCCGCTCAATCCAGGCTGCACCATAGGACTTGTACCATGCTCCTTCTGTCCGTTGCTGCTATTCGCCGGTTGGCGTCAGCATGGTCCACTGCTGTGCAGCAGGGCTACTTCACGGCAGGACTGGCTGTTTAAACATCACAAAAGAGATTATTCCCCTCAAAGAAGCCTCTCACAGGAAGGCTGAAACTTTGCGTTTTATTTGGTGCAAGCTACAGCATGGTTGTCAGGGCAAATCACCAGCATTAAACAGCCAACGCGTTTCATGCCTCTCCAGCAGTTTGTCACAGGCTAAATCTCTCTGCAGGCGCCAACCGGTTCAAACACCTGTTCCCATTATAAAGATCCGCCCCAGTGGACAAGTACAGGCACCCTGCCTGCTGGTCTCTGTAGTGTTACCAACCCACTGGGGTATTTTAAGTATCGTTATCATGCAGTGCACCAACTACTCACTGGAGTTTGATGTGTAAACACTACAGAGACCAGACTATCAATAGTTAGCCCCCAAACGCATGGGGTTATACTGGGTAGCAATCTCTGTCTTTGATATGACTAAGATATTAAGGCAACAGGCTGGTATGATCCTCTCAGGTAAAGAAAAAGCATTGGACAGGGTGTAGTGGAGGTTTCAATGGGCTACTTTAAGAAATTTCAGTATCGGTGGAAAAGGTTTAAGACAAATTCAGTGCCTATATGAAACACTCAAAGCCAAGCTGGCTCTTAGTGATAAAACATCCAAAGAGTGCCATATGTCAGCTCTTTTTTTTGCTTTGATTTGAAACCCTACTTACATCACATTATTCAGAATCAATAGATAGCGCCTATTGCGCTTAATGGAATCCCTACTAAACTATACTTGTGCGCATGATGTGGTATTTTATTCAGAAGACCCAATCCAAGCTATGCCATAGATTGAAAAAGAGGCAACCAGATTCAGATTATAAACGTAATGTTCAATAAACACAGATTATTCCAAACTACACACAGACAGATAAGAACAAATTACAAGCCAAGTTAACAATATTGTTCAGATAAATTATATAGACTTACTCTGACAAAGTGTAGCACAAATGCGTGCCTGGCATTGACTGCCCCTTAGCAACATAGGTTGGTGTAATGAACATCTTATCTCAATGTCTATATCTGTTCAGGGCTGGACCTTTTTTAGTATCAAATACCTTCTTCAAAAAGCAAAGATTCTGCTATCAGTTGCTTTATGTGGGCATATTACTGGGCACGATGATGTCTTAGCAAAATTAAACGTCCTATAAAAAGATATCTGGCTGTCATTAACTGATTCTAAAAGATACTATTGGCAGCATTTGGACAGCGTATTTGTTCCCTCTTAGCTGATAACTCGGACCATAAAAGTCAATATATATATATGAAATAGCTACTGATAGTGATGCTAAGTACTTTCTCCATGACCACACAGATCCTAATTCTTACAAATGTGTGCACTTCAAGATAATTACTAATATTTAGAAAATCTGTTATGAATGGTGCAAAATGTATTAGATTCAACCTTTGTATTCTTAAACTCCTTTTTGGAAAGATCCCTCCATGCCATATATTTTCTAAAGCTGGGCGGGTAACTCCGCTTCACCAGCGGAGTTTGTGGAAATTTGCCAACACCGTGCTCCGTGGCGAACGTGGAGATAGGCAAAACTCTGCCTCCGTGGAAGAGTATAGTTAGCCGCTCCCTCCCCACTTTCAAATAATTTAAAAAGAAGGCACTTACCTCTGTTTCTTTCCCCTCCCCTGCCTGTCCGCTCTCCTTCCTGCTCCTCTCGTGTCCTTTTTCATTAAAAAACCACTACGTTGTCCATCTTGCTAGTTCACATACGCATGCGCAAGACGTAAAAGGTAGTGTTTTTTTTAAATGAAGAAGGATACAAGGTAGCAAGGAGCAGGAAGGAGAGAGGAAAGGGAGGCAGCAGAAACACATGTAAGTGCCTTCTTTTTATTATTTTTAAAGGTTTTGAGAAGGGGGAGCTGGGAGGGAGTGGTGCGGAGCTATGTAGAGCTCCACAGAGTTTTTTTGAAACTCTGTAGAGCTACGTGTAGAGGCACTACACCAGCTCCGCCCACCCTTAATATTTTCCAGGATAGTATAATGAAATCTTGGCACACTAAGGGATTAAAATATGTTTGACAATTGTCTGATGAAGGGATTCTACAAACATACTCAAATATGTATCCATGTAAATCGAAGTAAGATCTCTTACATTAACCCTGTGGATATAGCCATTTTGGCTAGATGTGGGCGGTAAACTACTATCCCGGGAGGGTTTGTGGAGTTTTCCCGCACCCTGCTCCGCTTGGAGTGCGGAGTTTGGCAAAAACTTCACCAACCACCGCTGGCGGAACTTGTCACATGCACGGAGTGTGTGCGAGAACAAATGGTCACTAGACCGCCTCCTGGTGAAATTTCTCAACACAGGCGGCCCCGGCAGGCGGCTACCGCTCATGTAGAAATAGTTGATGCTCCTGTTTTGTGAAAGGTTTGCTTGAGTATAAAATATACTCAAGTGGCACTAAGAAACAGCAGCCACTGGTGCACCTCATGGTGTCGTTCACACTTATTTTACAACACAGGACAAGTTACCGACACTAAAAATCAGCGCGAGAAGCGTGACGGCCTGGAATTCCACCACTCGCTAAACTCCGCAGAATCTTGCTGAGTTTTTAGGTAACTGCGGGGAATTCCACGGAGTAAAACCCACCTCTAATTTTTGCAGTCTTATATTCCTGGTCAAAGATGATCTGCCGAGGTTAGCTAATAAATTAATTGATAAAATTGGTATTCCTGTCAGACTCTATGGTATTCAGGGAGTCTTTACTGAAGTGAACTCTTATGAGAAGTCGATCAATGTGAGAATCTCCAGCAATTGAAACTCTGTTATTAGACCTGTGAGCCTTAGGGTGGTTTTCCCCCAAATGTTTTGCCTTCACCCTCCTGAATTTGTTTCGCTAGCGTTAGAACTTTGTGCACTTTACCACTGCTAACCAGTGCCAAAGTTCTTGTGCTCACTCCCAAAAACATGATCAAATGGCTCACCCCTGATTGGCATATTTAATTTACTTAGAAGTCCCTAGCAAAATGAAATACTATATACCCAGAACCTGTAAAGTAAATGCTACTAGTGTGCCTGTACCTCTCATTTTGTCACCCACTTAAGTAGCCCCTTAACAGATGTCCCATGTCTGCCATTGCAGCCTGAGTGCAATTTTCAACTGTAAAATCAACTTGGCAAAATAATCCCTGTGCCAAGTCTTAAACCTGTATTTTATTACCTATAAGTCACCCTTAAGGTAGGCCCTAGGCAGCCCATTGGGCAGGATTCATTGTAATCAAAAGTTTTGACATGTAATTTTAGGTTCTAAATGTCTTGGTAGTGAAAAACTCCTACATATGTTTCTAATTTCTGTGAGGCCTACCTCTCACATGGGATAACATTGGGCTGCCTTATTAGATTTAACAAGGACTACGTTTTGAGTAGGAGCAAGTGTCATGTTTGGTGTCTAACAAATTGTATTTAAAATACACTTTAATGGTAAAGTCAGATTTTTAGACACAATTTTGAAAATACCATTTTTAGAAAGTTGCCATTTTCCTGCCCTAGTTATTTATGCCTGTTGCCGGTTCATGGGTCACACAACTGGTTGTTGTTAGCAGTTTTACTTTGTTTATTCCTCCCAGGCAGTCACACAATAGAGGGATCAGGTGTTCCTGGGTGGGCCATAACTGGCAGGATAGGGTGGGTGTGGAGCGGGGCATAGCCCCACTTGCAAATCAATTGGTTGCACCCTGCCTTAAGACAAATGACTTCTCACCACTTCATAGTTCAGGCAGCCAGTCTGGAGCCAGGGCAGGGGAGGGAAGACAGGAAACTCCAAGCACTTCCAAAGGAATTCTCCAGAAACTTCTACTTCAAAGAAGTTACCTGGCATAAAAATAGGAGCCTCTGACCCACTCTTCAGTTCACTTTCTAGACCTGTGGAAAGACTCTCAGAGGACTGCCTGCTGCTGTGGCCAGCTGTGTACTTCAGACAACTGCTTTGCTGCTCCTGGAAGGGGAGTTCTGGTGTTGGATGTCCTCCTAATCAGAGCCTAAGGGATAGCAGAGCCTCTAACCATCTTAAACCTGCATCTGGACCCAGCCTGAGCATGTCCTTCCCCCCAAGTGATGCCTCTTTAGACCTGGACCCTTCGTGGTGGTTCTAGAGGTGACCAGGCACTTGAAATTGAAAACTTGAGGTTTAAAACATTTTGGCTAAAAATTGCTCAGAGAACTGAAAGGAGACCGGGACCAACCTTCTCATCTATCCACCCAAGGTGCATCACCAGTCGGCCCGACTTCGCAACAGTTCCGGATAAGTTCTTCTCCGCTGTAGCAAAATCCTGTTCAGTGGTTCTTTTGCAGAAAGGGTATCCAACCTCGTGGAGTTCTCGTCGGCTACAGCCCCCATCCTCATCCTGCGTGAAATATTCTGCTCCCAAAAAAGAGACTGAGTGCCTGATTATGATGCCGGTCGGACTCTCATCCGACCGGCACCATAGTAAAAGCAGGACTGCCTGACTAGAAGTCGGAGGCTTCAGCTGCCTTGATTACGATGGAACAGACTTCACGGTGGTCACCATGTATATATTTTCTATTGTGGCATGTGGTACGAGCTGCACGACATGCCCCAATTGAAAATAAACACATTAAAAACATCCTTGCACCATGTGGCAGGCACAATGCCTGCCCCATGGTGCAGGGAAGTTTAGGGGGGGCACCATAGCGGATGGCCAGAGGTGAAAGGGGCCTTGCTAGGGGGCCCCGAAAGTCACTTTTTGCCAAAGGGTAGGTGGAAAGGGACATTGTAATCCCTAGGGTGGGGCCTGAGCAGGCACCACTCTTATTGTAGGGATTAGTGACCCTCGAATGCACCAACACCCATCAGAAGGGCAGCATACGGTCCCTCTGCCAGATGCCTCCACCCACCGAATCATAATGCGGAGGGCGAACTGCAGGGGCATATGTCGGTGGGTCCGACACAAACGAGCCGCCGGTGTCTGAAGCACTGACATCACAATCAGGTCCCAAGTCTCAATGCAAAACTCTTCATCACAACTTCATCCAGCGGCTTCTGAATAATGATGCCTTCTCCTCGGACACTGCCTTGTCCCTTCTCAGACAACCTTTTGCTGAAACTTCTTGAAAGTCTGAAGTTAAGCATCAACTGGCCCCAATCCACTTCTCGTATCCAACCTGCACTCCATTGTGTTCAACATGTGACAATCATTTGTCCGAAATGGAAGGTTCCAAAGCGGATCTATTTTTCAACACTCATCATTCATTCACTGCTCCTGACACTCCAAAAAGTGAATGGCAATTCTCTGATGTATCCAAAGTGTTGCTGACCCTTTAAACAAAGTAATGCCTAAAGAGGACTCAGGCATTTTTCTGTAGAGTGGACAAGACTTAGAGGATTCAAGAGAGCTTTACATAAAAACAAATAAGCAATGCATTAATCGTTTAACAAAATACTATTTTTCCACTTATTCAGCCTGTATAGTGACAAATAATATTAAATTATACATTATAAGTTCAAAAACTGTGCCACACAAAAAAACTGAAAGGTTTCTTGCCTAGTACTCCAAAACACAAAAGATAATAGCAAGCAGAAAGAGACAGAGTGAGAAGTGGAGATAGGCAGAGAGAATGTGAGACATACAACTAGAGAAATAGACAGAGATAAACTAGGGTGAGAGAAAGAGAGAGATCACCTTCTCAGGGGGCCCCTTGAAAGGTGGGGGCCCTAGATATTTGGACACTTTATCCATGTCTTTTTTTTAAACTGTGTTTATTGGACTGTCATATGAAGAACAACTGCACGACGTCAGCAGCCTCCAAAGGCGTTGGATATGTGGGGGTGGGAAAGAGGGGGGACAGGACACATCAGCACATACATTGTACCATCAAAATGTTATGAGTAGAAAAAGATATCTTATGGCATTGTCACTCAATCAGCAAGTCAAAGCACCGACAATAGGAGCCCAAGTGTAATGCATCAGGTTGGCAGCATGGAGGGGTCTGACCATGGGTCTGCAGTTCTGACTATATCTCCAGGCATCAGTTTGGTTGAAGCTCAGTGTGGATGTCAGCTGAGGTGCTGGCCGTGGGTGATGCCACTCCCCCCAATGGCCGGGGGGGGGTAGTTTCCCTTAGCCTAAGATAAGACATCAATTGCTCCCAGATATATTTTGGGTGGGATGTGGGGGGGCATCAGTTCCCAATATGTGTTGAGCTTTTCCAGGCTATAGATTTCGAACTGCAGCCAAGATGTAGACTTAGGTGCTGGTCATCTGGTCCCAGTGCATAACAACTCGTCGCTTGGCCAAAAGTAGGGGCATGCATGTGTGGTGTCGGACTCCATGGGGAACATTTTTGACATAACCTAGAAGGCTGACCAGTACAGTCTGCAAGGGGTAATGTCCCATTATCTGCTGGAGGATTGAGTGCACCTCTAGCCAGTAATCCGCCACCTTCGGGCAGTCCCAGATGAGATTAAGGAATGACTCCTGGGGCATCAAACACCGTAGACAGTGTTCATCAGCCACCAGCCTCATGAGTAGTAGCTGTATTGGTGTGCAGGACATTTATGCAGAAATTTAAAATGTATGAACTGAGGTCTATAGTTTGGTGATAGAGCAGCAGTTTGTCCTCAGCAGTACGACCACTGCTCATCTGAGAGAGCGGGGTCAGAGTCAAGGTCCAGGTCCCAGGCAGTGTGAGCCGCCGCGATTGGCACTGGCTCCCTGTATTACAATATTGTGCAAAGGCAGGCCACTAACATGTGGGGGGATGGATTTGGCAACATGTGTTCAAGTGCTTCAAGTGTGGGTGGGGGTGCTGGAACTGTGTCATGCGCCACGGGCAGGTAGCTCAAATCTGATGGTAAAACAGGATTTCCATCACAGTGGGACAGGGGGCTCGTGCATCTCGAATGAAGGTATGAATTGGCCATCCGGGTAAATATAAGTGATTGCAATTAGATTCCCTCTGTTGGCTCATGCTCAAACACCATCATCCTGCAGTGCCAGCAGCTGGGGGTTGTGAGCTAGCAGAATAGATATGGCGTAAAGGAACGGCAGACAAGCATGGCACCACATGTCATCCCAGGCCCATTGGGCACATTCCACCATGTCAATCTCAGCACGTGGAGGCTTGTAAGGCTGAAAAGGTGCAGCAGGCAGGGGGAAGCCAGGTTCACCTCCACCGATGCATAAGGTTATAAGCATGTAGGGTAAATCCAGAAATGGAGATATTGGCTCTGAGCGCAGAGTGCATATAATGTCATGTCCGGTGCATTTAGGCCACCCTGCTGCAATGGCAATGTGAGCATCTCCCATTTGATACTCAGGTGTTTTTCAGCCCAAACCTAGGATATTCAAGATTGAACACAGGCAACAGAAGAATCGTAATGTGAATTGGATGGCATGCTGATGAAAAGATAAAGGAATTTGGGTAGCACAACCATTTATGCAATCGCAAGCTAGCCCATCAAGGATAGGATTCGGGATTTGTTCCTCTAGCCACGCCATAGCTTTGCCGTAGATGGTGCACCAAAGCTCGTCTATTTCGCAACTAAACCAGATACCGAGGTAGTGCATCAACTCAGAGGCCACTAATTTGAAAGTCTGCATCCTTTGTGAGGGGAAGAAGATGTATTTGGCCTAATTTATGTGTATACCTGAGTAGCCACCAAATCAAATAACTTCCCAAATGACAGGATGAAGGTTCATTTGCGGTTCCTGAACTTGTCGCGTGATATCATCAGTGTACATGGGGGCAGATTTATGTTGGGAATGCGCCACGTTTGCGTCACGCAACTGCGGCGTAAACGTGGCGCATCCCTACGACCCATTTACAACGTGACGCATCTAGGCAGATGTGTCACGTTGTAAAGCCCTGCGCCACTTGTGGGCGTTCCGGCGCAGGGTGGGCGTTCCGGGGCAGGTGCGCCTCGCAAAAGTGGCTGAGTGAAATCTATAAGATTTCACTCAGTCACTTTCAGGCCAATGCTGCGTCAAAACCCTGCGCCTGCTTGAAGCAGGCGTAGGTCTTGACGCAGCATTGTAAAGATGGGGCATCCCCAAGCCTTGCTGGAGCTGCGTCGCGCTTGCCACGCAACTCCAGCAATGCACGACCTTACGGCACAGATGCGTCACGCATCTGTGCCGTTTTTGCCCCATGGTGCGCCGCATTGTAAATGCGGCGCACCATGGGTGGCGGAGCAGCGGCGCAAAATAACTGGCGCATCCCTGGGGATGCGCCAGTTATCATAAATCTGCCCCGTGGAGACTAATATCTGGTGGCCTGTAAAGATAAGCCATGGGTGGGCATGATGCTGCTGGGCAGCCAGCGACTCCATGGTGACAATGAATAGGACTGGGATAATGGACAACCTTGACGGGTGCCTCGTGATATTGTTTAAGCATAGTCTGGCCATTGGAGAAGTGCATAGCAATCAAATAAGGTGTACAAAAATGGGCTGAGGCTAATCCACAAAAGGAAGGGGAATAGAAAGGGCCACTCCAGCAAGCCAAATACCTTTGTGGCGTCTAGTAGGGTGGCGACTGCAGCAAGCTGAGGTTCTATGCTGTGCATTAGGGCAAACAGTGTACGGAGATTATGCAGCGTGAATCTTTCTGGCATTAATCATGATTGGTCTGGGAGAACTATGGGGCATATTATCAAGGGGGTTTATCTCTGCTTTTTTGGCTTTAAAAGCCAAGAAAGCGGAGATAAAATTATCTCCCTATTACCTAGCTGTCGCTAACACCAGTTAGCGACCGCTAGTAGGAGATAGCGACCATCTTGGGCCCCACTTTGCATGTCAGTGATATTTATCACTAATGACATGCAAAGTGGGCGTGCCAAGATGTTAGCGACTGGAAACAGTTGCTAACATCGCTATCTCCTATTACCAACTTTTGGAGATATTCGCGCTAAGCGCGAATATCTCCAAAAACTAACACCTGCCCTGAGCAGTTCTTAGCCATGTTATCCAATGGGAGGTGGATAACATGGCTAAGAGCATTAGCTCGGTAATGCATGAATATCGCTGACTTTTCAGCGATATTCATGCATTGCGGCCGTTTTTTATCGCATTTGCGATAAACCTTGATAATAGCAAGGTTTATCTGCGATAATTTCTGACGATGCTTAGCGGTAAAAAATTCGTTGCTAAGCATCGTTAGCGATAAATATCGCTTAACGTTGGTAATATGCCCGTATGTCCGGCAGCCGAGCAAGGAGTTTGGCAAATAGTTTGTTATCAATGTTTATCATCGTTAACGGCCCATACGAGTCACACCGGTTCGCACGCTTAACTGGTTTGAGTACTGTGACTATTGCTGCTTCACAAAGTGACGGCGGCAGTTCTCCTGTCTCCAGGGCCACCTCATACAGTGCGAGTAGGTGTGGAATCAGGAGGGCAGTGTATTCCTTGTAAAAGGAGGTGGTAAGCCCATCCAAGCTGGGTGCTTTGTTGCTGGGAAGGTTCTGTATGACTTGAAGCATCTTGTCCTCCGTGAAGGAGGAGTCCAGGTAAAGGCGATGTGCTCAATTGAGCCAAAGTAGCTGTATAGTATCAAAGTAGGCCATGAGCTCCTCTCCTCTTGGTAACGCCATGGCACTGTAAGGCTGGAAGTAAAAGGAGGTCATTGTGTCAAGCAAGGCGGTGGGTATTGATTGCCTCTCCTGACTGATGGTTGTCAAGTAGTTCTACTACATACTCCCACACCTGCACTCTGCGGAGCATGTTGGCCAGCTTTCCCCCGGGTCAGCCTCTTTCCTCATAGCAAGGTGCTGCTGCTTCTTGGCACATCTAGTTTGTCTTGTGAGCCGCCCCCTCATTGTACTCAACGAGCTTCACATGAATAGCCGCCACTGCTTTAAAAGCCTGCCATCGCACCGATGGAGAAGAAACCGATCCCTCATTGTTAGCAAAGTAATCAATAATTGCAGTGTAAATCTCTGCTCTAAAGTCCGAGTCACCCTGGGGTCAGTCTCCAGGTAAAAGCACGTGACTAGTGGCAGGGAGAGTTCCAGGAGTACTGGAGCGTGGTCAGAGAGTGTGTGAGATAGGTGTGATACTTTAGGGACCCAGGTGACAGCATCCTGTGTGGGCAGCAAGTAATCTATACACAACCACATGTCCTATGCTGATGTGATGCAAGTGCCCTCCTCGTCGTGGTCATGCATGCATATCCAAACGTCTGCATGGTGATTGTCTCTGATTAAGGTGTGAAGTTGTGCAGCCGCTTTTGGGTGGAGACAGCAAGGAACGTCAGAACGGACCACATTAAAGTTGCCCCCCATATTACAGCACCCGGTCCCAGGCTGACTTCCAGCCACGGTACATCTGTAAAGGAATCAGGACTTGTTGTGTGGTGTGTGGCAGGTGCCAGGGTAAGCCCTTGTGTAGTAGAATGGCATTCCCTCACATGGAATTAGAGTAGAGGGAGACATGTGTCTCCGCACACCAACCCACTCACAGGTGTGAGGCCATTCACTAAGTGAGATGGAGCTCTTGGAGAAAGCACATGTTAATATGGCATTTGTTGAGATGAGCATGGATTAGTCTTGCTTTCCACTGGTCATTCAACCCACGGACATTCCAGGTCAGGCACCTAGTTGTGGTCATCACAGTGTCTGAAGGGAGGTGCCATGCAGTGGTGGGAGCTGGCCAGGAGTGGTTGAGTTTGTGCTGTGTGAGAACTCAAAAAGGTACCCTGCCAGGGGAGACATTTAGGAGGTAAGGAACAGGAACCGCAAACTGAAAAACAAACCCACCCCCCACCCACTGCAATCCCCAAAATAGGTTGAGGATCTACAACCCACCACCCATCCAAAACCCATCTTGAAAAACAACATGCATGGTGGGAGGCATCCGGAGTGGAAACCAGGAGTCGGGCGATCAAAACAGTCACAAGAGGATCAGGCCTCCAATGTGGCACAGATGTGCCCAGGAAGAGTTCAGACTGGGTTGCGTGTTCGGGAAATTAGTCATTTGTGTATAATAATGATAATCAGTCAGTCATCAAGCTTTATTTCGATATAAATAACATAAAAGCATAACACCTTCAATATAGACCCAGAGATACAAAAATGAGTAAAAGGTATAAAAAGGAGATCTCTCTTCTATGGGTGAATTTAAACATGTTAAAACAAAAGTATCAAATAGATAAAAACGAACAGTACGGTGCTCACTGAGTCAATACATTTTAAAGCTTGTGACATATATATAAATAAGCAATATAGTTAAAAAGAGGATTTAAAACAAATTCAATGTGAGGTAAAAAAAGTCATTATCCAAATACGACAACAGCAGATCAAATACAATCGTAAAAAAAAAAAAAAAAAAAAAAACAAGAGCATGTTTGGACCAAGTCAATTTTAAGAAACCATTTGTGTGGCCCTATGCCTAATTGCCCATGCTCGTCCCAAGAACTTAGCAACAGCACAGACATACAAAGTACTAAGATCCGTTCTCAAAATACGGAGGGCATCACGATGGTTAGAAGTGCCTAACTGCTTGCAAATCGGCACTAGCCAACTCGATCTGCTACGGGAGTAAGCGGGGCAGGCGAACATAAGATGTGCAATACTCTCGCTAATATTCCCACAGGACGGACATTCACTAATAGTCTGATGGCCAAAACGCCACTTCTTAGTAAATTCGGCAACTGGTAGTGTGCCTAATTTAAATTGAATGTATAAGGTCTTGTCTCTGGGAATCTGGATCACAACTAGGTAGGGATAAAAAGCTCTAGATGGTTTGTGATAAAAAACTCTTATGTAAGCCTACCTAGGTTTGGGTTACTGTGGTCTCTTGCGTCCACCCAAACCCAATAAGCACGCTTAAGTTCAGCCGTTGGCGGTGGGTTTTGAGAGGCCATGACTCTTTAAACCCAAGGGCTGCAACAAATCCTTAACATTGGAAATCCATTTTATTTTTTTGGTAGAGTCCAGTGCCATTACCTCGGTAAATTCTTTGGCAAAAGTTGAGAGTTCTTCAGTGCGCCTAAGGCGTGCCCAGTACAATAGCGGACGCAGTTTAGCCAGATCTTTAATATGCCGCCCACCCAAGTCATATAACACGGGAGTTAGAGGTGTTCCCTGGGGCAGCCTAAGGAGATCTCTGAAGAACTTATTTTCCGAGGTGCCAAGGGCGTCAAGATTATTGAAGCTCCATAGCTCGGCCCCATAGAGGGCCGAACTGACTGCCTTGGCTTCGTAAACAGAGAGGGCTGGAGTGATAGGCCTGCTGTATGACAGGCGATGTTCTTTACATATTGCTCCAGATGCACGCTTGTGAGGCAGAAGCATTTTAGCCAAGTGCAAATTCCGATGGGCTTTAACAGAGAGACGTATCCCCAGGTAATCAAAGGTTGTGACTCTCTCAAGACAGATCCCATCAAGAGTGATTTTGCTCTTGAAAGAATTGTGGGAATTTAGGGTCATGAACTTGGTTTTTGACTTGTTTATGACAAGCCCCCATATGCTACAAAAGAGATGGAACCTGTTCAAAAGCTTCTGGAGGCCTACTGCGGTCGTTGAGATCAATAGCGTATCATCAGCAAACAAGAGAGTTGGCTCCTTGGTGAATGCCAGGCACGGGACATCTGCAGATGTTTCATGCAGAAATTTAACCACCCCGTTCACATATAATGAGAACAGGGTGGGTGCCATCACACAACCCTGGCGAACTCCCCTGTGTACTGGAATCCTATCAGTAAGCTGTCCCTGCATGCCCCACCTGATCTGAGCAAAATTTCCCTCATGTAGCCTCATAAGTAGATTGAGAATCAATGGAGGGATACCCATACCCTTGAATACAACCCACAACTTGTCTCTCGGCACTAGATCGAAGGCAGTCTTCAGAGCAATAAAGGCGACATAAAGACTGCCCCCGCACAGTATCACCACCTTCCATTAAATCATAAAAAAATCGAAAGACCTGGTCCACCATCCCTATCTTGGCCCGGAAGCCAGCCTGAAATTGTGAAATAATATCTTCTTCTTTAATCCACAAATGAATCCTCTGCAAGATTACCCTGCCAACTAACTTCTGCATTCCATGTATAAGGCTGATTGGCCTATGGTTGGAAGGTTCTTCTCTTGCCCCCTTTTTAAAAATTGGGACTACCTCAGCTCCCTTCCATGAGTCTGGGACCGGGCATCCTCCAGCGATAAGATTAATCAGGAGGAGAATGTATTCAGCCCAATTAGCCCGGTCAGCTAAGAATAAGTCCCCTGGAAGACCATCAGGTCCTGGGGCTTTGGCGGATAGTATCTTGGTAATCGCTGACTCTACTTCTACTTCTATTAAAGTAAAAGGATCACAAGAGTCCTCTAGAGAAGGTAAAGGATAATCAGAATGGTCTGCCAAGAAAGGGTTAGTGGTCTCGGAATATAAATTAGAAAAATGGTCATACCAGGCTTGAGATGTTATATGATTGGGGATTTGGTCTAAGTCCCCAACGTTTGCCTGTCTAACTAGTGACCAGAAGCGAGTAGTATCTCTTACTAACCTCGCATTTTTAAGTTCAGCCCATCGATTTTCATCCCAATCTAACTTTGCTTGGTGCTGCACCTTTCTATAATCCTGCCTTGCAGCTTTAGTTACTGAGCTCTCCTTGCCTCTGAAAGCAATTTGCAGGGCCGTGCGTTTGAGTCTGCACTTCTTTGATGGTGGTAATGGTAATCATTCATCTCAAGGGCCTGGACTCTGACAGTATGTCATTGATGGTGAGGTGTAGGCATGAAAAACAGCCCTAATGCTCAGGGTACATCAGCAACTCAGCCCGGATTTATGAGATGTCACTGAGGCAGCTGTCATTAGATTGGATAGGGAGACTTTGGGAGATTACCCCAATGCTGGAATTTGTCGAGAGAACTTGAGCAAGTCCTTGACGTCTGTAAAGTAGTGGAGCTGTCCACTGTGATGGATCCACAGCATGGGTGGGTAGAGCACAGAGTAGTTAATGTCTGCCTTTTGTAGTATTCACTTGGCCGGGAGGACCTCCAAGCGGGCTGTCTGCACTGCCATGATGCAGTCCAATTAGAATTACATGGTGTTGCCTTGATATTGGCCTGCTCAGTGTTCACTGGCCAATCGTAAGATTACATCGCGATCCCTGAAGTTAAGGAGTCCAGCCACTATATGTTTGGCCGGTATGCCCGGAGGAGGGAGCAGACCAAGGGACGTGTGTGCGCGCTCTACAATGGAGATGCGCGACAATGCATCTGCAAACAAGGAGCGCAGCATAGTTTCTACTACCATAGCACTACTGGCTCATCTCACAAACGTAAAATGAAAACATAAGCTGATAAACACCTCTGTGCTTGGAGTACTGTCTTCAAAAGAGGAGACCAAGTTATCGTCCAACAGAGACAAAAACACAGTATGATGCTCCTTTTGATGCGGATTCACTGAGAGTTGTGACTAGTTAAAGACACATGGTTACTGTTCACCATCCTGGGAAGAGGTCAAATGTACTATTCCCACTCCAGTAGGCACAACAGTAGGGAAAGCATTGGAATCAGGAGTGGTACAATTTACTATTCCCAGTCTGGGCAACAGTAGGGAAAGTGTTGGACTGGGGAGAGGTCAAATGTAATATTCCCAGTCCAATAAGTGCAGCAGTAGAGAAACTACTTCACTTCAAACACATACCATATTTGAATACATGTATTAATTGAACATAAATATAAACTTTAATATAGAAATCATATATATATATATAATATACATACATTTCAAAAACAATTAAACTATTTACATAATTTGACTTTAAAAAATAATTAATATAAAATAAAAAAATGCTATTAATTGATCATTTAATTAAATACCCACACTATACTCCCACATACTTAGCAGCCCAAATTGAAAGTATAATTAAATTAAAATTAAAACAGAATTACCTGCTTAAGCAGTAAAAAAATATATTTATAATGAATAAATATATAATTGTTAGTTAATTATTACTTAAACAACTTCCCACCCTTTCCCCCTAAAAACACAACCAAACACTCCTGATATATAACATAACAAATGTAGGTATTAAATAATTTACATAAGTATAAATAAGTTACATATTTTAAATAAAATTAATAATTAATTAAAATGTAATATTTACTTAATTAACTTCCTACCTTTGTACCCCTGCAAACCTAAAAGCATGCACCTAAAATATAATTTAAGAAATATAATTATACAATATGCATGATTTGTTATCAATTAAATAATTAATAATGATTTATTAATCAATTAATAATCAATTATCACGTAATTAACTTCAAACCCAATACCCCTACAAACCCAACAATCCACACCTAAAATAACACAACCCTTTCGATGCTCGTGACCGAACCATGCCGTCATGAGTCACGGTTGGGCTGTGCTCATGACGGAATGGTTCCTTCACGACCACGCCCGCGATTGGAATGTCCAGTACCGGCCTGGAATTCCTGCTGCAGGCAAGGTGTTAAAAACATATAATAAATACAAAATGTACATAATTAATTACCAATTAACATTATTAAAAAATAATGATTAATTATTAATTATTACGTAATTACCTCCCCGCCCTACACCCTTACAAACCCAAAAACCTGCACCTAAAATGTAACTTAAAAAAATAGTAATTACAAAATGGACATATTTAATTATTAATTAAATAATGAATCAACAATTAATCAATTATTACTTAATTAACTTCCCACCCTATACCCCTACAAACACAACAATCCACAACTTTAAATATAACTTAAAAAATAATAATTACATAATTTTCATTATTAATGATCAATTAAATAATTAATTAATCAATTATTACATAATTAAATTCCGACCCTATACTCCGCAAAACTCAACAACCGCACCTTAAAAAATAAATTTACACAATTTACATAATTATCTATTAAATAATTAATGTCAAATAAAAAGTTATTAATTCATGATACTTAATTAACTTCCCACCCTGCATCCTACAAACCTCACAACCTGCTACAATACTATATATTACTATTAACAATTACATTAAAATTATAACTAACTTACATTTACAAACTATATTTAAAAAACATTCACAGCAATTATAAAACCATATATAAAACATACAATTACAATAATATTTAAAACCTAAAGATAATTTAAGAAAATATATTTTTACAGTGAATTATTGTAAACAGTATTAACAATATTCTTGAAAACTATTACTTACTTTAAAAAATCAATATTTTTGTCAACGATATTCCTCCTGTATCACAACATTTCTGTGACACTCATTTGTGCTGCATCAATAATCATCAAGAATTTAAGTATAAAATAAGTGAATATTCGCAAAATGTACCCCGATCTTTAACCCTTTATACCTTTGTGTTACCTATTCAAATGTATGTTGACGTGTTCATGAAAATAAGCCAACAGAAGAGCAACATTATTAAATTATTTTTCCTTCCGCCTATTTCCACTACATTAGTTTTCTGCAAAAAAAAAAAAACTATTGTACGTCTCAGAGTTGTTGCTCGTTACTGCTAAATTGCGTTGCTCATGGCGAAACATGGCCGGCTAGCACGGTTTTCCTGCTGAGGAAGTAGAATTTAAAATAAGGTAGGAGTTTATAATTAGGTCAACGCCTTGGTTTTTCTGGCTTGTTAGACCTGTGCGCGCATCACTGGACCGCCGAGACCATTACATTCCAATTCGTGAACTAATATGTTGCGCACTATACACACAGCAATTAGGTCGTTATACGTCTGCAATATCTCAGTACCTCTAACCTTGGGCTAATGTGGATTTTGTGTGGCCGTTCTTTCTGAGAAAGTGAGTTTTATTTTTTTTACTCATTTTTATGAGTATATGATGGCATTATAACATTGTTCGGTTACATTTTATATATTTGTTTACTTTCACTCTATCTTTTGTGTTTACATCGAAACGGAAGCTGCAGCGAGCCACTTCAACAAATGTTACGTCTCGCTGGTTCTCACTAATGACGGCGCCTATTATACCATATTTCTCTTCAGACTAAGCCCTATTCTTGTACACTTTCACCGAGCTGCATAGGTCTTTGTTTTTTAATGCTGACATGCTTGACGGTTTGTGGAAGGCGGCCCATGGCCATGTCGCAAATGCAAGTCGACAAAGGACACAGGGACGTCCCACACTTTTGTGACCAGTTGTGACTGCGGTAGAAGAACACAGTGTTTCTGAAGCTTAAAAGTTGCATGCTTTCTGAATTGCTTACAGAGATCTCAATGAAATGTTTGAGATTATTCAGTGAAGAATTGTTCACCATCGAAGAGTTTTAGATGTTTCCAAAACAGCATGGCTGCCATATTATATGTGAATTTTTGGAGGAGGGGTTATATACTTTTTGATGTATTACCAAGCAATATTTCGACACTCATATGTTTTAATAAAACCTTAGATCTGATTCATGGGGCAGTTTTAAACATCCTTATTGAAAACGTGCCCCATTTCATCTTCCTTCTGCGTATTGACAACCTTAAAAATATTTGATCCATTCCCTGTGTATTTCATTGTTGGCACCAATGTCCATGGATCTGCAGATTAGCCCACAGGCGAGTCATTGTGAGGGCATGCACATGGCAGATTGAGGGGTTGATCAAGCAGCATGGAAGCTGCAAAGCACACTTTCTGTTTATAAATGGATGCACTTGCCTAGGTGCACCCCACATAACCCTTTCATTTTTCAAATTTACGGGTCAGATACAGGGGCAATGTGCAGAGCAGGAAGGAAACTCCAGGTTGCTTTCCTGGAGGTCCATTCTGCAATACTTACAGGAGCGTTGCTCCACATCTTTATCTGCTACCCATTAATCTAACCATCCATCTATGCACTCACTCTACAACCCATCAATCCATGCACACTCTCTACCATCCTTCCACTCATCGTTCACCACTTCACCAACTTTACCCAATTCGCTGACTGCCTCTACTCCATGCACAGACTCTTCTCCCACACTACCCAAGTCCACCAGCCAGACCTTGCACCCTTAATCCACTGATGGACTTGCCAAATAATCTTCCACCTTTGAACTCACTAGTCAGTCTACCCACCCATCTATGCATACCCTCTTTAATTTTTGCACTCACTCAATCATTATATGCCCCTACTCCATACATTAGGCCTTCCACAACTTCCTCGATTGCATACTCCTCTAAACCCATGCAGACTGCACTTACCTCACTCACACACTACTTCTCCTTATCCATTCATGCACACACCCATTCTTCTATCCATCTACCCAAGCACTTTCTTTTATTGATTATTGATGCATTCAATAACTCACGTATTCATCCATTAAATACCTGAATGCATTCACCCATCTACAAATTCATCCAAGTATTAAAACATTTTCCCATTTATCCGCTTACACACCCACACAACCACATATCCAAATAATCCAAGAAGAAGCACTTTCATTTTTAAACCAGATCTCAAGGCTTTGCCAATGCTTGTTCGTGCATCAATCACACAATAGTCTATCTCTCATAATATAAAGAGGAACGATGTGGCACAGTGGCCAGAGCGGCTGCATCTGGAGCACGGTTTCACGGTTCGATTGCCGGCGGCAGCTCAGCTCAACATCATATGACTCTGGGCAATAGCTCACTTGGGGCCAGATGTAGGAAGCCCAATACCGGTCGGTAACGGCCGAAAATCGGTATTTTCGGCCGTTACTGACCAGTATTGAGCTTTCGGGATTTAGGAGACTGAAAATAGCCCGAATCGGTAAATTTACAGAATCGGAAAAGTTACCGAATCGGTAAAATACCGAATCGGAAATTTTACCGAATCGGTAATTTTACCGATTCGGAACGGTTTGCGATTCGGTAAATTTACCGAATCGGTACATTTACCGAATCGGTAACTTTTCCGATTCGGTAAAAAACCGAATCGGTAAATAAGAAGTGGTAAAAATGGACATTGAGATGTAGGGAAGCTCTTAAATACTGAATTTGCTTCAAATTCGGTATTTAAGAGTCGGTATTTACCATGGATTGGAATCAGGTGGTAACCAGGTGCAACCTATAAAAAAGGACCCAAAATGCAATTCTGTTTTGGCGGCATTTTATGTCATTGCAAGACGGCTACGGCTACAGGAGGAAGGAGAGAGGGAATGGCAGAGAGAGGAGCAGGTCTACAGGCAGAGGGTCACCTTGTTCATGCTCACAGAGGCAGAGATACTGCAGAGGTACAGGTTGGCCCCAGACACCATCTTGGAGCGCATCAGGGACCTCCAACCACTGTTGCAGCACACTACCCCAAGGGCACATGCTATTCCACCCCATGTGCAGGTGCTGTGCAGCCTCCACCTGCTTGCGTCTGGGAGATACCAGAGCGTGGTTGCTGTGGTAGGTGGGGTGACACAGAGCAGCCTGTCAAGGTTTTTCCACAAATTCCTTGACGCCATGTTACACAGGATGGAGCATTACATTTATTTTCCTGCTACCCATGCTGAACTGGTGCAAACAAAATCTGACTTTTACCAGATGGCTCGATTTCCAAATATTATTGGCTGCATAGATGGCACACACATTCCCATTTGTCCCCCTGCTGCCACAGAATATATCTACAGGAATAGGAAGTCAACCCACACCATCAATGTGCAGGTGATTTGCAATGCAAAGTGCACCATCACTGACATTGTGGCAAAATTCCCTGGGAGTACCCACGACTCGTATATTTTTCAAAACAGCGGCATCTATGCACGGCTGACTGCAGGGGAATTTGGTGAAGGATACCTCCTAGGTAAGACACAGTGTCTGACCCCCATAATACCTATTGCAGTAAGCAGTAAATGTATGCATGTGACTAATGTATTACCTTTTCCTTTTAGGAGACAGTGCATATGCCCTCCGCTCTTTTAAACTCACCCCCTACCTCAACCCCTCAACACCCAGCCAAAGAAGATATAACCGGGCCCACAAAAGCACACGGAATGTTGTTGAAAGGACCTTTGGTATCTGGAAAAGCAGATTCAGATGCTTGCACAAGAGTGGAGGTGCAAGGCAGTATACCCCCATCACCTGCTGTAAGATAATTGCTGCCTGTGCCATGTTGCACAACCTTGCTGTTAAGAAGGGTACTGAGGTGGAGTTGTCTGACTACGAGGATCATGACGACGACATTGCTGTACCTGACACACCACCTGCTGGAGTGACAACACCAAGTGATGGCAGATACAGATGTGAGGAGATTACACACAACTATTTCTGAGTAAGTAATGAGACACAGACAGGTTGTGAATGAGAAGAACGTCATTTAATGTTGCCACAACGTTCATGCTCTGAAGTGCAACAAATAAAAGAAAAGAAAGGTGGGGACTACATGTCCTGGGTTACATCACCCACACCGGCAAAGTCATTTGCGCCCGCGCTTCCCAGAGCCACTGGGATGTTGCTCACTGCTTTCCTCATGGCCTGCAGGCTCAGCTGGGCGCCTGATGCTCCTACGTGGCTGAACCACAGTGCTTGCCAAGCTGCTGCGGCTACTGCTGTCGTCTCGCTCAGCCACATCCAGGGCAGGATCCAGTGCAGTGTGTGATATTATCATTGCCTCAAGGGCACTGGTGATCCTGGCCATGCCCCTGGTGACCTCGGCCGTGTTCTGATTGAGGCTTTCCTGCATGTTAATGCCTCTACGGCATTGCTGTGATGTGGCAGTGGCCAGACGATTCATGGCCCTATTGTTTACACGGGCGTCCCTGCGCCTTGTGTGCTCCAGGCTGTCCAGTTTTGAGCACAGCTGGGTTATTGAAGTGCTCATTTGCTGCATTCCTGCAGCTAGGTCAGCATTGGTTTTTGATATCTCCCTGTTGCTTTCTACCATGTCTCTGATGACCTTCCCCATTTCTCCAATTTGTTGGTTTAGGACACGAAATTGGCGGTGGCAGGCCTGTATTGCTTTCCCCTGCATGCGTTGGATGCGCACCATGCTCCCCTCCAGGCCACGGAACACAGTGCCATCTCCAGGAACACCTGCACTGCTGGGCCTGCGTTGCCGTCTGCGCAAGGTGAAAGACTCTGTGGTGGGCTGCAGTGCAGCAGGACTCTCAGGTGCAGTGGCTTGGGCCTCTCCCTCTGCTGCCTCCATCACTGGCAGTGGGGCCAGGACTCGCCTCATGGCTGGTGAGGTTGCAGGTGCAGGCTGTAATAGTGATGGGGAGGTCTCAGGAGAGAAAAGCAATGGAGGGGATTGTGAGAGGTGTGGGGAGTGGGGAAACTCGGGTGTCTGGACTGTCTCCTCTTCCTGGGAGATTGCAGTTGTGTGTTCTTCCTCCTGCAAGGCATGGACATGGCTTGGCCCTGCCTCTTCACTCTCCTCCCTCGCTGGTGCAGTCCCTGCTGTAGCTGTGGCTTGACTGGCTGATGTTGCCCCTAGGTATAAATAAGCGTATGTCAACTGAGTGCTACTGTGTCACAGTTACTAAAATAAATGCTTTACACATTTTACTGTCATTATTCAGCATTACTGTCACTGCCTTGCGGATGTCTGTGCAGTTACACATGGTCTTATATTAGCTGACTACATTTCCCATAATGCATTGCTCCTGTATAGTGCTAGCAGTACTGGACTGGGGTTGGCCTGTGCACAAAGGGTTAAGGGAAGCAGGTTGGTATGGGGTGTCATGCTGCGCATGCGTCTTACCTTTTCCTTTGGCTCTGGCTGAGCTGTCCACATCTCCCAGTCCCACAACACTGTCTGGCTTGATGGTTGACGCCACCAACTCCTCCAGGTCAATCAGGGGGGGCGCTGGGTTCCTGCCTCCACCGGTGACACCAGCCTGCTTATGTAGCTCTGCCATCTTTTTCTTGGTGAGGCTCCTGATGTCGTAGAAGCGTTTCTTGAGGTCATCAATGCTCCTGCTTGTAACTCCCACAGGATTGACCCTTTCTCCAATATCAAGCCACATCTTGCGTTTTGCTGACTCTGCTACAGTGAGGGAGTGCCTGCCAAACAGTTGTTTGTGGACTCTCACCACCTCCTCCACTAGTACTTGCAGCTCCATGCTGCTGAACTTTACTTTCCTTTTCCTCTCTGCCTTCTGACTCTCACTGCTGCTAGCCATTTTCACTGAGGTAAACTCCCAAAAATCTCTCTCTGCTGCTCTGTGTCTCTGCTCAGCTCTGACTGCCTCTCCAGAACCTTCTAATGAGTTGCAGCTGCCTGGGTAGCCACTTCCTGGTAGGGAGGGGGAGGGTGGTAGCACCTGATTGGCTGTTTTCATTAGTTTCGCTTTTGCTTGCTTCCCGATTCGGTATTTACCGAATCGGTATTTACCGATTCGGTATTTACCGATTCGGTATTTTCAATGCATTCCTAGGCCCATAGGGATGAATGGGAAATATCGATTTGGTAAATACCTAAAGTCTGATACCGACTTTTTACCTACATCTCATTTACCGATTTTTGAATACCAAATCGGTAAAATTCGGTATTTAAGAATCGGTAAAATCTGATTACCTACATCTGGCCCATGATCTCTACGATGGCCCCCAGCGCCTTGAGACCCTTAGGGGTGATTAGTTTGAGCTTTAAAAATACCGGATTTATTTAAAATCGGCAGTATTGTCTGCCGGAAGATGTTTGCTGTGCAGGTAAGACGAAGGGCCATATTATCAAGAAAGGGCGATACATTATCGCCGCTTTTATCGGGAGGAAAGTGCCGCTAAAGCGGCGATAATGGGCTTGATAATATGCCCTTGTGAATTCCCATAGAAGCCCAGGTTACTACCAGAACCTGGGCTTCTATGGGAATTCACAAGGGCATATTATCAAGCCCATTATCGCCGCTTTAGCGGCAGTATCCTGCCAATAATAGCGGCGATAATGTGTCGCCCTTTCTTGATAATATGGCCCAACTTTTGTTGTGAGGGTTGCCGCATGCAAATATGGTGCTGGGCCCTCACTCTGCTGACTACAAAAGCTGAATCTCTTTTACAAATCTAGAGAACCAAAAGTGAAAGCCACCCACATTTAGGGAAGTTTTTCTGCTACCTTACCACTGGTGATTTTCCAGAGGGGGACAGGTAAGGTCTTCAACTGGGCCCATGCCAATATTTGGAGAACCTTCTCACTAACCCCAAAGAGGCCCAATTTTGTTTTTAGGTTATTTTATGTGAGGATGAAGTCAGCTGTGATCAGCAGTCACCTTCCCCCCATTTACACAAAGATCCTTGCATTACCTAGGTTTGGACTTGTATTAGATATTTAAGTAAAAACGTTTGGCGCATATGCAACTACTACTCCCATAGGGGATGTCACTATCATGCCCAGTTTGCGAATATGGGACAAGGGCATTGAGTGGCCATCTCGCACACAGCTCGCACACTGTGTAGGTGGGTACAATGGCCTTTTTGAATATGGCTCAATGTACCTTTAAAAATGTGTAAATTAGCTATATTAAATAAAGATGGGTTTACACTTTTGTTCAGTATTCACAAACAAACAACGTAATAGTAACTTTAGGACTGCAGAGATTCCTCAATCAGGGCGAGCACTCTGTCCTGTCCTATCTTTTCATGTGTGGAGATCTCTGCCTCATCTGCGTATTCTCCACAGTCATAAAGTTACTTAAATTGTTAGTCTGTGAGTACCGAACCAGAGTAAATTTAGACAAAAGCACAAGTTTTCCTTAGTGAATACAGCCCCTAAGTTTTAATTATTTCCAGTCAAAAACCCAGTCCTATTACCATACCTAACTCTAACGCCATTTGGAATTTTGTTTTTCACAGTGAAATTCTAGTTTTTAAAAAAATGTAAAGTAATATTATATTACCAGACATAATACAAAACACATGCCATACATGGCCTTTGGCCCAATGCGCAGCATGAGGTTGGAAGCAGGCCATGGCCTGTGGCCTGGCCCTGTATCCAACCACTCGCAGGCAGCCAACCCCACACAGTACAAAGCCTTTGATCGTGCAAAGCATGGGGTTGGTCGCAGGGACTGGCCTGCAGCTTGACCCGTTGCTCAATACCCGCTGGTGCTCAATCACTCTATCTGTGACTGAGCCATGGGCAGCAGGGGGGTTGAGTGCAGGGATTAAGTGTCATATTACATAAGGCAGATTTACTGACTTGGTCAAAGGATCAAAACACCAAAATATAAAAGTCGGCCTATTGGATTTATGAAGGGAACAGCATATCAACAAATATGAAGCATATGCATTGACTTTGTTAAAAAATGACCAATAATTACAATGTTTAAAATCAGCTAAAAAGTCAGGTCCTACGCTAATCATGCGTCTTTTTCATAGGGTTAATGCAGAAATGATACTTGAGAACCAAGTTGGTACGAGTGGTGTAACTCACTGTAGTAGACCACTCGATAAGGCCAATGGTGGTATAATGGCGAAATGAACATCGCATGATAAAGAAAAAGATAATGAAATAAAAACAAAATAGACACAGGAAACAATAAGGATATAGTAGGAAATGGAGATAACAAGAATAATGCAGATTCGGATAAATGAGCTAAGTCACTGGAAGCTTATAGGAGTACAGCCTAGCAGGAGGCCAACCAAGTAGATTCATCCAACTACTGTGCATTTACCACTGAAGAGCTCAAACTAGCAAACAATGCTGTAACTGACTGTATAGTTCAGAACACTAGAGTTACAAATGTATCACATAAAGAACTGAGGGCCATATTATCAAGAAAGGGCAATATATTATTGCCGCTTTTATCGGCAGGAAACTACCGCTAAAGCGGCGATAATGGGCTTGATAATATGCCCTTGTGAATTCCCATAGAAGCCCAGGTTAACACTAGAACCTCGGCTTCTATGGGAATTCACAAGGGCATATTATCAATTCCATTATCGCCTCTTTAGCGGCAGTTTCCTGCCGATAAAAGCGGGGATAATGTATCGCCCTTTCTTGATAATATGGGCCTAAAAGTCCTACTCCCATGCACCAGCTCCCCTATTATCTTTGACTACACTTTCCTAGATGTGCCGGATTTGCCACCTGGTACTGGTATTGCCCAACCCAAGAAAATGGCCAAAGAAGGGTCTGAGAGTCCAATAGGGGAACTAAGACAAAAGATCCACGGAGAGCTGGGCAAGTGTTCCCTAGGGAGTACTAGAATCAGTAGTGTGGAGCTAGACCAGAATGGCTCAATCATATGACCATACTGACTCACAACTATATGGCAGGCAGAACCCATAGGCCAGAAAATTGCGAAGAATTTATCATCTTGGAAGCTCTGGATGCTTTACACAGAGATTTGACATCTATACTCCTCTTACTGGAGAAATCATTAGAGAGATCAGACCATATAGCTACTTTGTTGACCTCAATATTGCACAGTTTAGTAATGTCAAGATATAACATCGATAAAGCAACCTAGACGGAAGATGGAGTGTCTGTGTCTGTAGGAGACACTAAAATAACTAATTGCATTCAATCATCTGAATAAAGTTGCGTCAGCGATACCAAAAGTTTCACAAGCTAGAAAGATGGACCAAATTGACCTTGATGAATCCAAGCCCTGCAGCCACCAAACCCATTATAACAAATTAGAAGGAAGTGAAGAGAAGGATGAAGGGCAAGCTGTGAACCATCTAGAGGTTGTAACAGGCAAGGTTAAAGATGATGGTAATTACACTAGGGAGATTATTATGAACCTGGGAGAACCTGGATCTGGAGATAAAGGACAAGGGAACAGCAGAAAGAGGAAGACAAAAAGAAACATGACGACGAAGGAAGCAACACACCCTATTTACTTACTAAAATGACTATTTTCTGAACCTGTCTCGAGTCATGTGAGGTCTGAATTTAAAAGTGATATGGGAACAGAAGTTATTGAGAATCAAGATGATCAGGAACAGGATGAACATGATACTGAACCCACTTATCCCATGTTTCAACAGATGGCTTCCCAGAGCACAAAGTTGACTCAGCACAAGGTTGTGAAGTGAGTAAAGTTGAGTAGAGGGAGCCATCAAGGAAACTGGAAAGGTCGAGAAAAAAGGCGCTGAAAAGGAAAAATCTTCCTAAAAGGGAAAAAAGAGCACAAAATGAGTCAACTACAACTGAACTTCTCTCAGAGTTAAACAGTGTGATTTTGGCAGTTGAAGAAGTAAAAAATGTAAAGATTGCCTGCACCACCACCGGGCACCCAGAAGGAACTGAGGTACTGCAGGTATTAAATCAACAAGCTCCTATCTTCGTAGTGACTGAAAATGAAGAAGGCAATACAAGAGACTTTTAAGAGTAATCTAGATGTAATAACCTGCTTTCTGGAATTTATTAATCTTTTTCCTGATTATTAAGGTTTTTGTAGAGCGCGCAGTAACCCTGGAGCATCCCGGCTGATGCAGGTCTCAAGAACCCATTGAATAGATCTAGGTTATTAGCTTTCTTTTATACAATACCTGAGTTAAGGTAGTGACTTCAAATGAGATAAAAAAGTAACACTAGTTAATTAAAAAAAAGGTGTGTCTGGGGTGAGTAATGCCCAAACAATGAAAGTGGAGTTTGCATCACAAAGTATAACTGGGCTGGTGCTAGCCCATCAAGTAGAGTTCCACATAATAGGAACAGATGTTCTTCCATGCCACAAGCAACCCACCAGGGATAACATTCCATCAAGGAACAAATGGAAATGGCCCTATGAGGAGAATGCTGGGATGCCCATTTTTAGAGAGCACTGTTCTCTATGTAGCCCTGGAGACAACAAATACCATGGTCCCAAAAAAAAACTTTGAGAACTTGTGTATGACTGCAAGTGACCATTCAAGGAGAATTAAATCTCCAAACACTAGAAAAAAGTTGGATAAATTAAGCTGTCGGGATTGGACATGGCTAGGTACAGTCCTGGTAAGTGGAACCAGAGATACAACGAAAGAACAGTGTGACTGATTGATAGGAAGTAAGGTACTAATTCACATCGCTAAGGGATCATATGGAGCACTTGAAGACAAAAAGATGCATTGTGTTAATGCGGAATGCCTAAACATTTTATGATGGAATATTGCTGGGTTATCCAGTAATCTGGAAGATGAGAACTGGTTAAGGTTTGTTGGTAACTGTGCAATGTGTTGCTTACTTTAGACTTGGGACCTGTCCAGATGCAATTTAAATATTTTTTAGAAATCAGAATGCCTGTGAAACCCTCCTTTAAGGAGTGCTGGGCAGGGGGTTTATCAGTTTGGATATCCTGTAAGTTGAGCTGCAAGATAGAACAAATAGGTGGGGTAAATCCTCCTCTAATGTACTCCATGTGACGTTTACTGATGTAAGCCAGAAAGGTGGAGTGATTGACAGCTTGAATGCAAACATTCCTCCAGGGTCGTCACCTGAGCTTCAGGCGATTTGGCTAAATGTTGCTACTTATGTTAAATGTATTAGAGAGGAATACGATAGTCATTTCAGAAGAGAGAGTGATAAAGGAAAAGAAGGTCAGAGCAGGGACAGCTTTAGGGCAGTACGACTGGTGAGCCACACTGGGCGCTGACCTCTGGAGGGGGGTGCTGTAACTTCAGGGAGCGCTGTGCTTGGCAATATCTTATGATAGGAGAGGTGAGGGGCAATTTTGCAAGTGGTAGTGAGAGAATTCGAGGAGGCGGTCATGGGACGTGGAGGTGCCAAAAGTGATTGTTGCACCGGGCGCCACCAGCGCTAACGCCGGCCCTGGGTCAGAGAGCGGTATGCTGAGATTTGAATTTGCAACCATCAGACATTATTGTTAATAATGTGGTATTGACTGAAGACTATTGTTTTGTTATCCCTAAATCAGTTATGAATCTGTCTAAAGCATCCAAAGAGGGCAAGTTTTAAGCTACTCCTAATAACCAATGGGCTACGCTTTATTAATAGTCGCACTGCTTTTGACCGCCCTGCAACATGACTTATGATAACGGCATACCGGAATCATTGATAGATTATATTATAGTTAATCTAGAATGATGGAATAAAGTTCTTGACATGGTCGTGGTTAAGAGAGTTGAAAGTGATCTTGACCCTATTCTATGAAGTATTAGATTTTATAATAGGTAGCAGTCCACCCCAAGTATGAACAGAGGTGCGGAATGTGGACCTGAGATTATTCCAGCCAATAAGAGGAGAAGTCTAAGATGCAACATAAAGAATTATCAAAACGAGATCCCACATTTTGAAGCTACTATGGAAATATATGGCAGCATAATCCTGAATACACCTACCAGTACTAATCCTGATATTGTGGCCGCATACGCTTTTATGATAAAAGAAATAGAACTGCTGTGGTCAAGCTGATCGACCTTTTAAAGGTTGAACCCACCTGTAGAAATTACTGCAGCTGGCACAACATTGATTGCTATAATGAAGTGCAAAGTTTCACAAGCTTTAATACAGTGCCACCGAAATAGGTAGTGAGAACAGGTTATTTAAACCTGTAGGTGAGGATGGATGTATGACTGAACCCCGCATGCATTTACCACGCATGCCTTTACAGCACAGTCAGTACCCATACTGCAACGTTACCATGCATTCCTTTAATACGTAAGTCATTAGAACGACTTGCTTTAGGGGAGGGGCTTGAGTTTGGAAAAGTATAAATTACTATTCCATCTCCAGTGTGTGTATCAGTAGAGGAGTATTGGACTTAATATCCAACTCTGCGTTCCCTAAAGCAAGTCATTGCAACGACTTGCAGGGTAAAAGAACGATTGGTCACAGTTGGGGTAGTGATACATTGTAAAGGCAGGTCGTACTTCTGCCTTCGTTGCAAAGGATGTTTCCCAGGCAAGAATAAAGATCCCTACTATAAGCTAAGAAATTGGCAGCACAGAATGCCATTTGGATGGAACTAAAGGAGAGTGTATGCTCATAAAATGCAAAAAGGTTCTGGGAAGTAGTCACCTGCATAGAGAAGGTGTCAGTTAATAGGCAAGAATGCCATATAGGACCCATGACATAGGTGAAACACTTCAGTGATTTATATAAAGATGACAGAAAGGGAGCACCTAATCACTAGCTGCTCAGTAAGGACTTATATGAAGCACATAGAGTGCTGACATTTTTAGTACCAGCGGTAGAAAGAGCACTGACTAGTATGAAAAAACACAAAGCATTTGGACCAAATCTTGTGGCCATTGACTTTTATCAAGAAAGCCACAGATGGGGGCTAGAGTACATACAAAGGTATTTAATTCATCCCTAACCTGTAATACTCTCCTACCCTCTTGGCGTCCTGCGATGTTACAACCCCTATTCAAGAAGGGTGATCAGAGGTGCCCCTCTAACTATAGGCCAGTTTCTATCTTGGATGGGGTCAATAAAGTTTTGGCAAGTCATATTAAACTGACTGCAAAGTTGGGCGGAATAGGAATATCTTAACCGAAGCAGACGCGCTCGAGTCAGGTCACAGAATTGAGAAATGAATTGGACTGAACTATTTTTACACTTATTTCTCCCGCAAGGGGATTCTTAAGTCAGTACGCTTCTATGTTTTTATGAACATTAGTCTAACATTATTTTAACAGTTAGCCCTACTTACCTTTTGCCCTCCGCACTTGCACTGCTTTCCCCATTTCTCCTCGGTCCACCGCAGGATTTCCTGTTTGAGTGGAGGGAGATTGGACGAAAACGGAAGTAGTCTTGCAGTGCTTCTGGGTGCAACAGAATGGAGGTTAGCAGTCTAGCTGCTAGCCTCCCCTATTTAACCTCATGCCTGGCATGACGAATAGCGGATGTGTGCAGCGGGCGTGCTGCTGGGGCACCGAATTGCAAACACAACAGTGATGGACAGAATGTGGATCAATGTCACACATTCACCCCAGTCCAAAGATCTGGGCCCAAATCCATCGTTTTTCCACTCCACACCACCCTGGGTTAGACAATGGCGATATGCAAATCAGCGCTGACCCTGTGCCCCATGGGAACAGTCCAGTCCGAACTACAAAAGCCATGTCCTTCCCAGAACGGAAACAAGCATCCGAGGACCGGCCCGGTTTCGAGGTAACACCTCTCATCAGCCCGGCTAGCTTGATTCCAGTGGTGTGGAGTGCCTGGGACTCACGTCTGAGCATCCCCAGTACACTTAGAGCGGTAATTGCAAACACAACAGTGATGGACAGAATGTGGATCAATGTCACACATTCACCCCAGTCCAAAGATCTGGGCCCAAATCCATCATTTTTCCACTCCACACCACCCTGGGTTAGACAATGGCGATATGCAAATCAGCGCTGACCCTGTGCCCCATGGGAACAGTCCAGTCCGAACTACAAAAGCCATGTCCTTCCCAGAACGGAAACAAGCATCCGAGGACCGGCCCGGTTTCGAGGTAACACCTCTCATCAGCCCGGCTAGCTTGATTCCAGTGGTGTGGAGTGCCTGGGACTCACGTCTGAGCATCCCCAGTACACTTAGAGCGGTAATTGCAAACACAACAGTGATGGACAGAATGTGGATCAATGTCACACATTCACCCCAGTCCAAAGATCTGGGCCCAAATCCATCGTTTTTCCACTCCACACCACCCTGGGTTAGACAATGGCGATATGCAAATCAGCGCTGACCCTGTGCCCCATGGGAACAGTCCAGTCCGAACTACAAAAGCCATGTCCTTCCCAGAACGGAAACAAGCATCCGAGGACCGGCCCGGTTTTGAGGTAACACCTCTCATCAGCCCGGCTAGCTTGATTCCAGTGGTGTGGAGTGCCTGGGACTCACGTCTGAGCATCCCCAGTACACTTAGAGCGGTAATTGCAAACACAACAGTGATGGACAGAATGTGGATCAATGTCACACATTCACCCCAGTCCAAAGATCTGGGCCCAGTCCGAACTACAAAAGCCATGTCCTTCCCAGAACGGAAACAATGGATTTGGGCCCAGATCTTTGGACTGGGGTGAATGTGTGACATTGATCCACATTCTGTCTATCACTGTTGTGTTTGCAATTACCGCTCTAAGTGTACTGGGGATGCTCAGACGTGAGTCCCAGGCACTCCACACCACTGGAATCAAGCTAGCCGGGATGATGAGAGGTGTTACCTCGAAACCGGGCCGGTCCTCGGATGCTTGTTTCCGTTCTGGGAAGGACATGGCTTTTGTAGTTCTGACTGGACTGTTCCCATGGGGCACAGGGTCAGCGCTGATTTGCATATCGCCATTGTCTAACCCAGGGTGGTGTGGAGTGGAAAAACGATGGATTTGGGCCCAGATGTTTGGACTGGGGTGAATGTGTGACATTGATCCACATTCTGTCCATCACTGTTGTGTTTGCAATTACCGCTCTAAGTGTACTGGGGATGCTCAGACGTGAGTCCCAGGCACTCCACACCACTGGAATCAAGCTAGCCGGGCTGATGAGAGGTGTTACCTCGAAACCGGGCCGGTCCTCGGATGCTTGTTTCCGTTCTGGGAAGGACATGGCTTTTGTAGTTCGGACTGGACTGTTCCCATGGGGCACAGGGTCAGCGCTGATTTGCATATCGCCATTGTCTAACCCAGGGTGGTGTTGAGTGGAAAAACGATGGATTTGGGCCCAGATCTTTGGACTGGGGTGAATGTGTGACATTGATCCACATTCTGTCCATCACTGTTGTGTTTGCAATTACCGCTCTAAGTGTACTGGGGATGCTCAGACGTGAGTCCCAGGCACTCCACACCACTGGAATCAAGCTAGCCGGGCTGATGAGAGGTGTTACCTCGAAACCGGGCCGGTCCTCGGATGCTTGTTTCCGTTCTGGGAAGGACATGGCTTTTGTAATTCGGACTGGACTGTTCCCATGGGGCACAGGGTCAGCGCTGATTTGCATATCGCCATTGTCTAACCCAGGGTGGTGTGGAGTGGAAAAACGATGGATTTGGGCCCAGATCTTTGGACTGGGGTGAATGTGTGACATTGATCCACATTCTGTCCATCACTGTTGTGTTTGCAATTACCGCTCTAAGTGTACTGGGGATGCTCAGACGTGAGTCCCAGGCACTCCACACCACTGGAATCAAGCTAGCGGGCTGATGAGAGGTGTTACCTCGAAACCGGGCCGGTCCTCGGATGCTTGTTTCCGTTCTGGGAAGGACATGGCTTTTGTAGTTCGGACTGGACTGTTCCCATGGGGCACAGGGTCAGCGCTGATTTGCATATCGCCATTGTCTAACCCAGGGTGGTGTGGAGTGGAAAAACGATGGATTTGGGCCCAGATCTTTGGACTGGGGTGAATGTGTGACATTGATCCACATTCTGTCCATCACTGTTGTGTTTGCAATTACCGCTGGGGCACCGAAGGCACACCAAAGGCAAGCCCCTCTGTGCCCGTCCGCGCTTTGCTGTCGCCAGGAGCCAGGACCCCTGCTTGTTTTGTGCCAGAATCAGGAACCAGACTGAAGGACATATACACATACACCAACCAGGAACTCCTCGAGATCAGACGAGGTAGTTCATACAAATGCACCCACCAGGCAAATGCTACGCTTAGAATTCCCATGGTTATGGAAGGGCCCTTCACGTGTAGGTCCTGTTGATTTCAGAGCCTTAAGTTGGAACAGCAGCTCACTGATTGTACAACACCTGACCTGGGCAAAAGTCAGCACAGCCCCAGCATAGAGGTAGACACCTCTCCTCCGACCCCTTCGGGAAACCAAGGCTGGAATTGCCTATTAAGCAATGTTAGATCTCTGCCTAAACCTGCAGTTGAAATCTTGGACTTATTTTCATACAAGCTCCCAAATATTGGATTCCTGACCAAAACCTGGATCAAACCCAGCTCCATCCCTGCCATAGCAGTGGCAGTACCGGAGGGCTACCTCATCCAAAAGCTAAACAGTAAAACCAAGGTGGTAGGGGGGGTATAGCCATCATCAATAAAGAATCCATCAAAGTATCCATTCTATAGCAACTAGCAATGACAACATTGAAATCCTAGTTTTGAGAATTGACTTGCTCTCTCAACACAGCTGGAAAGGTCCCCTTGTATACTGGCCCCCAGTTCCCGTCTTAGACTTCTCGCTTCAACTAATGGAATTAATTTCCTCTCATGTCATTTCAACAAAAAACGTCTTGCTCCTTGGTGACTCTAATGTCCACAGTGAAAACTCCGCAAATCAGGATGCCTTGACGCTTCTGGCAGATTTAACCACACTAGAATTAAGTAAGATCAACGACGGCCCCACTCACTCAGCTGGTCACACATTGGATTTTTCATTTACTAACTCTCCTAACATTTTCTGCGAAGCTCCCTCTCCTCTTACATGGATGGACCATTCACTAATAGAATTTCAAATCAGGGGTCCCCGGGTACACAATATCTCCCCCACAACCCCCCTTATCTTGCGCAGACTGTGGCATAAAATCACACCTGTCCACTTCCAGGAGATAATTCTAGCACTCTGAGACCCTGATTCAGACAATGTAGAGGAATGCCTGGCCCGCTATAATTCTATGATTAAAACCATCATTGATCACCTGGCCCCTCTAAAACAATTCCTTAGTTCAGCTAGGTGTCCTCAGACAGTGTGGTTCTCCCCCAACCTTCAGATAGAAAAAAGTCTCTGCCAAAAACTGGAACGATTCTGCCGCCTTTTCCATGACGCACAGGATAAAGAAAGATATAAAACCGCTCTGGCTCAATATCATAAAAGTATCAAAACTGCTTGCAAAGCCCATATTGTGCTGCAACTTGATCAATCAGGGAATGCCCCCAAAACCCTCTACCTGATCTTAAAATCCTTCACTAACCCGAAGAAGCTCCCTCCCAAGCTCTGTGTGACAAAAAAGCAACTCACTTTTCTCAGAACATGTAACTGATCTACAACAAAATCACCTCAGTCAGAAACTCTCAGCTGGATAAGACGGCAGACCACTTCCCTGCCCCATCTGCTCTCCAAACAGATAGCCCCCCAAATTTGCTCAATCCTCAATCGCTCGACGAGAGAGGGTCATCTCTCCTCTGAATGGAAGGCGGCACAAATAATCCCCATCCGTAAGAACCTTAAGGTCCCCATGGATGACCTATCCAATTATCGTCCAATTTCACTGCTCCCTCTCCTGAGCAAGATATTAGAAAACCATATTAACAAACACCTGTCTGACTACTTTGAAGGCTCTAGCTGCCTTGATCCATCCCAGTCGGGGTTCAGACTAAGGCACATTACTGAGTCAGCTTTGATTGTTGTCACCGACAATAATGGACAGTCCCTGACAACGGACAAGCAGTACTTCTCGTACTGCTCGATTTGTCTGCGGCCTTTGACACGATCTCTCATCAGACTCTGCTTAGGACACTCAGGGAAATTGGAATCCAAAGACCGCCTTACAATGGATGTCGAGTTTTCTCTCTAATAGAACTCAGACTATCAAACTTGGCCCTTTCTGCTCAAAGACTATGGGACTAACTAAGGGAGTACCCAGGGATCCTGTCTCAGTCCCACCTTATTCAACATTTATGCGGGATTACTCAGGAATTTAGGTTTCGTACCAATATCATATGCTGGTGATACTCAGCTCCTGCTTTCCTTTGACAAAAAAATCCCAACGCTCAGTCTACCTTTTTGAATGGTATGACGGCTATCGCTAGCTGGATAAGGAATCATTTCCTCCAGCTGAATGCAGGGAAAACTGAAATCATGTTGTTCGGAGACGCATCTGTGAGGTAGTCCCCAAGATGGGGGCCAATGGAGCTGGGCCCACGCTCCAGCTCCCAATACGGTGTCAAAAACCTGGGCGTCCGCCTGTACCAGAAACTGATAATTAAGGGGAACGCCGCAACTACCGCCAGTGCCTGCTTCCATGTGAGAAGCCTCCTTCGTAGAGTATTTCCCTTCCTCTCTCTGACCACTCGGAAAACCCTCATCCAGGCACTGGTGCTAAGCCGCCTGGACTACTGCAATGCTTGGCTGATCTCAGCTAACAAAGCTTCACTGAACAGATTGCAAGTAGTTCAGAACACCGTGGCTCGCCTGGTCATCAATGCTCTCCCAAACTGCCTACCTCCCTCTCTTGCAGCAACTGCATTGGCTTCCAGTGCGGAAGTGGATCAAATTTAAGATCTGCTGCATTGTGCACATATCCTTGAATGGCAAAGATCCCAGCTACCTGGCAGAAACAAATTACTAAACATCTGCCATCCAGGTCTCTTCGTTCCGGGACCAAGTCTCTACTCCTTGTTCGAAATTGTAAGCCTTCTTCCACCAGTAAGAAAGTGGCTCTGTATATATCGGACCAAAATAAGGCACAGTGTGTACAGTGTCCACAGTCCCCAGAGGTTTGGCAGAGGCTAAAGTTAGATATAATCTTACTCTCTTAAGTAGTAGCTTGGCGAAGCAGTAAGGTAGTATCAGTTGACAGGGTAAAGCATTTGTTGTACACACTCAGCCAGCTAATGGTCTCAGACACTCAAGAACTGAACTCTAGGCCAATTGTTTTGTATCAAAATATATAGTTGTTTTATTTTAGAACCAGCAAGGTATCAAAATATACTTTCTCAGAAGGAGTTACTTTAGTTAAATACTTTTCAATTAGGCAAAATACTTTTTGATTACAATAGTTACAGTTGTTGCAATAGGCAACACAATTTCAAGCACAATGCAACATTGAGCTTAATGGGAATGTTCAGATACATGCAATTAGTTACTTTATGGATTACTTTTCTAACCACAGGACTGAATCCTAGATTCTCTGTAAACAGGTAAGTAAAAGTGTTTTGGTTACAGTAGTGATTTTTAAGGAATATTATTGTATTTTAAAAGTTGACACTTGGAAACTTTTTCACATATTTTTTCACATATAATCAACAATGTTATCCTATGGGAGGAAATTCACTTCGCAGGTAAGTAGTGTTATCGCAAATTTTTCTTACTCAGGGTTAGATCCTGGATCCAGCCCTGGTGCATCTCCTGTAAACAATTGAAAGAATGCGTTTAAGTCATACAGGTGATTTTTAAGGAATATTTGTAGTTTTTGAAAATTGACACTTTCTGGTCAAAACCATAGAATGGATTCCTATGGAAGGAAATTCAAGTTACTGGTAAGTACGGTTAAAATTACTTGTCAGGGTCAGTGCTGGGCTAAGAGATGCAGCACTGGGTTCCCCCATGATAACAGGTGAGTAAATCGGAATTCGTTGTTCGGCTGATTTTAGATAAATATTTCAAAGTTTCAAAACTCCACTCGAGTGAAACCAGTCAATGTTAGCCTATGGAAGAAAAGTGAGTTATCTCCTTTTAGGTAAGTACTCGACTGGCAGAGTTAAGTTCTGGGCATAGACTCAGGGGTCTCCCAGGGTCAGGTAGGTACAGTTGGTACACCCTCTGCGGCACAGGGGCAGCCGGGTGCAGAGATTGTTAGGCCCAATGTTATCCAATGAGAGGCTGGGGGCCTTCGGTTGGTGGCTGCTGGCAAGCAGGCCACATGGCTGTGGGAGCTGGGCTCCTGGTCACTTGCTCAGGGCAAATGGGGGAGTAGATTAGGACAAAGGTTGCACTGCCAGGGGCGCTCGGGCGGCTGGGTGCAGGGTGCTTTTGAGCCGTCGGGTGCTCAATGTTATTCAATTGAGATCTAGGGAGATGAACAAAGGCTGTAGGCTCGGGGACAGAGATTCTTCAGGAGCGACCAAAACTTCGAGAGGTAAGTTGGGATCTTGGTTGATAGGTAGGCACCCAGGAGTTGGGCACAGAGGGCCGCGGGGCGCCGGGTGCAGGGGTGTCTTTTGACGTCGGGAGATCTTACCCTCTGCTGGTCACGGTTGGAGGGGTCCCTTGCTGTGAGGCTGCAGGTGTCATCTGGGTCATCGAGGAGGGTCCTTGTGCACTGGATTCCAGGTCACAATCGCTGGGGAGATGTCCTCAGGGTCTTTGTCCACTCGGTGCAGAGTGTGCTGGATTTGCGGTTCCTGACTGGCACCAGGGGTATTGCTGTTTGAGCAGAACCACTGCTCATGGTAGTCCCAGTCTTTAAGAGGTTCAAGGCAGGCAGGTCCTCTGGGGTTTTCAAGGTTGCTGTCCGCAGGAGATGCCGGGATTTAGCAGGAGCAGGTTCAAGGATCAACAGATCTGAAGGGCTGGGGCCAAGTCAGTTGGTGTTGTCCTCTTGTTAGCAGCTGCACTGCAGGTCTTCTTCTTCTTGATTTTCTGTCTTGTTTTCAAATCGGGATCTGAGGAAGGAGGGTTCAGGGTGCCCTAAATACTAATTTTAGGGGCGTTACAGATAGGGTAAGGGCAGGGACCAATGGGTCCCTGTCTTGGGGTGAGTACCCCCCCTATCCTGCTCCTCTCCTGTGGGAGGGGGGCAGGAGCCTGTCTTTGATTGGACAGGGCTCCCCATCCTCTAGATGACCGGAACCCGGAGTTGTGCTTCACCTCGCCTCCCCCACTTGAGGCGTGGGGTTGGCAGTGGCTGGCACACCCCTTTCCTCACTTAGGGTTTCCCGCCTGTCTTCCCGCCAGAGTGGGGGTCAGAACCGGTGGGGGCCAGTTGCTGAGTACAGCAAGTGGCCTGGAGAAGCTCACAAAGGCGGCATGCCTTTGAAGCTTCCCCTGCCCATCCTGGGGGAGGAGACTTAGCACCTCGCCCTGGATGTGCATTGTTCCAGGCCCAAGAGAGCGGAGGGCTCTCTACCCAGGGGCCCAGCAACATGTCTGCTGTGTGACAGCCTAGGCAGCCTCTCAGACCAGATGTGGATTGTAGATTAGGTTTCAGGGGGCATCTCTAAGATGCCCTCTGTAGTGCATTTTGCATTAAATCCCACACTGGCATCAGTGTGGGTTTAATGTGCTGAGAAGTTTGATATCAAACTTCCCAGTCTTCAGTGTAGCCATCATGGTGCTGTGGAGTTCGTAATGACAACCTCCCAGTACCATATAATCTTAATGGCATCACTGCACTTACAGTGCCCAGTAATGGTCCTGGGTACTGTAGGTGCACAGGGCTCACGCACCTGTGCCCTCACCACTGGCATAGGGCACCCAGCTAGAGGGGTGACTGATGTATGCCAGGGCAGTGTGTTTGTGGGCATGGCACACAGGGATGTGTGCCATGTCAACTCTGTGTTTAGTTCTGCACCCGTACACTTAGCCTGCAAAAGCAGTGGGTGAGTGTCAGGGTACAGGGCCCCTAAGAGTGGCACAATAAATGCTGAAGCCCTTAGGGGTCTTCTCTGGTCACAATGCCCCAGGTACCTAAGGTACCATTTAACAGGGGCTGACATGTGGCCAGAGATGCCAGTGGGGTTTAGTTCTACACAGGTTTAGGGAAGGAACACAGGCCCTGGGCACCTGATTAGCAGAAGCCAAGGGCACACTCAGTCAAAGCACATAAGCAATTCAGCAAAAAGTGGGGCATACCATGCAAAAAAGATGGCACTTTCTCACACCACCTAGCCCCCTTCTACTGGAACCAACTCCCCATTCACCTGTGGTAATGCCCGGATCACTTACAATTCAGAAGGCTCCTCAAAACTGTGCTGTTTTAATTTGTTCCCCTTCTCGGATCGGCTGAGCATGGAGATATCCCTTGGGGAGTGATTCAGGCGCTTTATAAACCAATAAATATCAAATATCAAGCAAACGCTGGTTTTAGATCCAGGATGGGAAATATAGATCAATCGGTTCACTTATATACGATTTGCACAAGTATGTAATTAAAAGACAATCATACCTATATTTAGTTTTTGTTGATTCAAAATTGGCCCTTGAACTGGTGGACTAAACATTGTTATGGAGGTCATTAGTAGACCAAGTAGTAGAGACTGGTATTGTTAGAGCAATAATGGCGCTCCTTACTAATAATACAGCTAGAGGCAGGCACTGGTCAAGAGGTGAATGTAGTAAGACATTTCCTGTTGAAAAAGGAGTCCAGCAGGCCCCTCAACTTTTTTTGCCTCTTTCTAAATGATATTGTAACTTATTTGCTAGAAGAAGCAACTAATGCTCCAATCATTGGTGGACGTAAGGTCCTGATTCTGCTGTTTGCTGATGATGCAGTCCTATTGGCCCTAACAGAAATGCACTCCAGAGGCTGCTAAAAAGATTTGTAAACTGTTATCATAGAAATGCCCTGATCATCAATTTCCAGCAAAAAGAAATAATCGGTGCTAAAACTGGATCTCAGACGTAAGAGTCAGTTAAGGATAAATGATGAGTACATCGGGTGTGTTAAACAATATGATTACTTGGGGTTATGGTTCCCAGATCAACTAAGCTGGAGGGAGCAGGTACTGAAGGCCTGTTTGGTTTCGACACAGTCATAAGGGGCAGTTTTAAGGTTTAGGTTTAATGCAGGTACACAGTGCATCAACACCATCCTTCAAATTTACAAAAAGTCAGTAGTGTCTGTGCTATTTGGGGCTGAGTGCTGGTGGTTTGGGAGCTTACGCCCTTTGAATTAAGTGGAAAACAACCTTTTAAGGGATTTGCTGATATTGGAAACTGGTATCCCCCTATTAGCACTTAATGCAGAATTAGGGTTCCAACCATTTATTGACCAGGCAGACTTAAAACTAGTGTTGGACTTTGGTCTTGTTTGAAAGAGCAGTTTGCCATCACTAAAAACTGGCAGAGAGGACGATGATTAGAACAACCTACATAGTAGTTGCCATATTTGCACAAGCAGTTACTCCCTGAGTAGCATGAGCACAATTTGCATGATCTGCCTGCCATCGCATTGTTACCTAGTTGTGTATTAGGCCGGTGTAAAAGTATTTCTAATGTTGTTAGTTTCCGTATTAAGCCATGCCGCTGTAATTGTTGCATGGAGGTTATAATATTGCTCTATTGTATCCGAGGAAATATATTGAAATGAAATGTTAGGGGAACTGTTAGAACTGGGAGTCTCTAGTTGGCTGAGGTAGGTAACTTAGGCCAAATAGGCACCCTTACTTCTAAGTCAGAGAAAGGAAGGACACCTTCTCGGATAGCCCTTGCTCACCCTCTCGGTAGCTTGGCACGAGCAGCCAGGCTTAACTCTAAGGCAAATGTGTAAAGTATTTGCAACCGCACTCTCAGTAACTCAATGATGACACCACAAATGGACTCCACACGAGTTTCATAAAAAACAAGTATATGTTTATATAAAAAGATATACGATGAGACCACACAATAAATATGCAATATATGCGTATTTATAATATTTCCCCGGGCCGGTTATTAGGTCAGCAAGCCCTTGTAGGGTCTTGCAGTATTAATGAGCAATTCTAGATGATACAATGCAGTCCTAATGCAATGCTATGCAGTTTGTAATGCAAGAATCAGGCACTTCGCAGTGTAAACCTAATGCAGTTCGTTATGCAACAATCAGGCACTTCGTAATGGCAAAATAATGCAATTTTTAGTGCAACAATCAGGTATGTCGTTATGCAAAATAATGCAATGCATAATGCAACAATCAGGCAGTATGTTATGAAAAATAATGCAATGCGTAATGCAACAATCAGGTAGTTAGTTATGCAGAAATAATACGATGCATAATACGTCAATCAGGCAGTTCGTTATGCAGAAATAATGAAATGCGTGATGCACAAATCAGGCAGTTCATAATATCAAAATTATGTAATGCGTAATGCAACACTCAGGCAGTTCGCAATACCAAAATAATGTACTCCTGGACTGATCACGGTGCTCGGAATGGTCTCCAGGCCACTCCTGCTGACTCGCGGTCACCTACTGCCAAAATATGCCCCCAACACGGGTATGGTGTAACCCAAAGTGTAGCTCCAAGGCAAGTACGGGTCGCAATATGAGCTTGAGAGGAGGCTCGTGCTGTGAGAATGGGAAAGGCTGAAAGCGTTACTCTCTGAGCCCGCACCAGGTGGCAACACATGCACGCTCACTGAGCGTTACCTGGGGGGTGCGACCTCACTCTCCTCTCCTCGCGACTTGTGCATCCAATGCGACTTCGTTGATTTGGGAAGTGGAACTTGCCCCCCCCCCTGACGACGGAGATGGTTCGAGGTCCCTCCTTGGCAAAAGGCAGGCTCGGACCGGATGCACAGCTCCTCTGCGGATGCCGGTCCGGGATGATGACAATGACGAAGATCTCAGGCTGCAACAGGGCACACGCACACAGCGTGACTGGGACTCACTTGAGCTCTGGGGGTACACGGTCATAGGGCAATCCTCACAAAAGTCTCAGGCTGCACGAAGCACAAACACACAGCGTCGCTGAGACTTCCTGGAGTTCTGGGTGCACACGATCACAGGGCAATCCTCACGAAGGTCTCAGGCTGCACAAAGCACATGCACACAGTATCGCTGATACTCACTTGGACTCCTGGTGCCCACGATCACAGGGCAATTCTTATGAGGGTCTCAGGCTGCAAAAAGCACATGCACACAGCGTCACTGAGACACACCTGGAAACGTTTGTATTCCTGATTTTCCACAACAGGGAGCCAGCTCCCCTCGGGCTCTTGGGGATAAGTTACTTCAGGACACAGCACACAGCAAAGTCCCTTTAGCCTCTCCTTGGTTAAAGCAGCAAACTGCAGGCCAGCCCCAGAACACACAGCAAGGGTCAGTCCTTTCCTTCAGTCTCTTCAGCTGTTTCTTCCTTGGCAGAGGTTCAATCAATCAATCAATCAATCAGTCAATCAATCAATCAGTCAAGGTTCCTCTTGACCACAAAGTAGGTTCAATCGTTTTCATTCTTGATCAATCCAATTCCAAAGTTCAGGGGTTTCAGCGCTCATAGTTATACCCTTAAATGTCTTTGAAGTCCTTGTGTTCAGGGGGCACTGACCCCTGTCCAAACCAGTTCTGGGTGTCTCCCTGCCAGTGACACCTTCTTCCTTTGATTAGTGGGGGTCTGGGTCCTCAATCACTCAGCAGGAGATGGGGCCATTGTTTTATGGCGGCAGCCCATGCCTCGGCACCTCCAGGGGCTACTCCTCCCGCCTACCCTCCAGATGCAGGTCAACCTGTTGCTGTCTCACCTCCTCCCCTTGGTCAAGACATTCCCCAGATCCTATCACATTTAAATCTAGTCAATCCACAACCAGGCAGAGACACACAGAAATGTTAGAATACAAAAAAAAGCCACTTTTAAAAGTGTGGTTTCTAAACACACAATGCAAAAACCTCCTTCACAAAAAGATGTGTTATTAAATTGTGAGATCAGGCATACTAAACTTCACCTCTACATCCTAAGCCTATGGGAAGATAGGCTGGAATCATATTACACATCCTCCCTATTCTTTCCTATGGCCGCCAAGATGGCCTTTCAACCGTGAAAAACGAAATTGAGTGTATTTCACTGTCAGGATATGGTACACACCCCAGTACATGTCCTACCTTTCACATACACTGCACCCTGCCCAGAGGTATACCCTGGACCTACCATAAGGGTGTCTGATGTGCATAAAAAGGGAAGGGTAAAGCCTGGCAAGTGAGTGCACTTGTCAGGACAACAAGGCAGTTTAACAAACTGCGCGCAGGCATGGCAGTGGCAGGCCTGAGTTCTCTCTTTAAGGCTACTGGTGTGGGTGGCACAATTAGTGCTACAGGCCCACTAGTAGCATTTGCATTACCATCCCTGGCACACATAGTGCACTTTACTAGGGACTTTACTACGAAATCAAACATACCAATTATGGACAACCAATTACCATAACACTTTACACAGGGAGCACTTGCTCTTTGACACTGATCAGCAGTGGCAAAGTGCCCAAAGCATCTTGTTGTGAATCTATCTAGGACCCTAATGAAATATCCCCGATTCATGCCCTTATGCGGTTATAATGAAACATATTCTTATAAAGGCATAAGAATCATGTCCATATTTAGTCATAGCCAATGCAGTCCAAATACGGCAAGGCTACTCCCATAGACTCCTAGAAAGTACAACGCGTTCTTTAAACAAACCAAGCCTCCAGCAGCCCGGGAATTCCCCCTGCTTTTGTTTTGATTTGCACAAGAACTCCTGGAGTCCAGAAAGAACTGTTAGTTCTTAGTGACGTCTTATGTCCAACCTTACGTCAAACCGGGCACCTTCCAGGTATAAATATACCAATGTTGCCTTAAGCAAACACACGGTGGTTTGGAGCAGAGCGGCTATCTACTTGCCCGAAGCCCAGCTGATGCGAGAGCCGAAAGAAGCCGACCCTCCCATTTGACTCACTGAGAGAGACGCTTTCTTTTCTCTTGCCGAGAAATTCTAGCTCCAGTGTTTCCAGTCACCCTTGCGGGTTGCTGGGAGATCGAGTCCTGAGAGAGAGATACAAGACCTCCTTCATTCTAGAACCAAGGTACGGAGCTAATTAAAACCTTAAGAGAATTCTTGATTCAGATTATTGGCAAAAAACCAACTTAACTTAAACTGCAACTTACTTACTCCTTCCCACGTATTAGGCTTAGGTCAGGTACACCGGGGTAGGCGTATCTTAGAAGCACCAGTTGAGAACGTTAGTCAGTGTTTTTATGTATGTATATATTTTATCCGTTTTAAAGTATCATATGGCTAAGAAACCATATCAATGCTTTTACAGTATTATTTCATAATACTCCTTTTACTGTATGCACTTTACTTCATGATAAGTATTGCAATTGTGGCAACTCACTTCTCTTGCATGAGAAAGAAGACTGCTCAATAAATAACAACTTTTATTGAAAACGCCCGTCTCTCTATATTCTCTGCACTCCTGGTGAAATTAAGCATGCACGATTGACTGAGTGAAATAGCTGTCTATTGTTTTCACATGACTCTAGAGATATACTCTCTATTCTGAGGGAGCAAAGTTGTCATGTTTATGCGGTTGTCAGAAGCTAATCCCTTCTTGTCTATTCAGGGAAATGAACACCTCCTTGTTTACTCGGAAAAGTTTCTAGTGACCTCTGAGCTAGCTAGCAAAACTAATTAAGTCTAACATAGTCAGTAGCGACCTAGATGACCTCAGTCTTACGTCTAAACTGCTGTTTATGTTATTCCAATGCGCAGAGCCTATTGGAAATATTGGAACTACACTACATGGCGCCCAATGTTTGGTAAGGCGATAATCTAACGCAAGACATTAGAGTAACTCAGTCGTGCTTTTCACACAGACCCCTTTTTCCCGTAAAAACTCCAAAAGACGTCTGGAGTGGGTAAAAGGTTAATATGTGCCGGAACTTAGTAGGAAGAGATTCCTATGTATTAGTTTTTGGTTTAGTCAACGTTGAAGGATACAGTGTTCCAAAATATTGTGCACCTAATCTTTGTTTTCTTGAAACTTGATCTGCAACAAAACGCTTTCTGTTAGTAAAAAATTACGGAAAGTGACGAAGAAAGGGATAGAGCTAGAATAGCAGCTCAACTCCTAGCGGAAGACGCAAGTCTCCAAGATGAAGACCCGAATGCTATAATCATTCCGGTTAATGTAAGAAGAACTGTAACTCTTAAACTTATAGAAAATGGACTATCAGCGAGAGGTGGTACAGTCATATTCGTGGTAGAGTCCCATGAATATCGGCAGACAGAGGTATTCTATTCATGGATACATTTTCCAGCTGCAAACGCTGTAACACAAGACTTCCACTATTACAAAATAGAGGAATCTCCAGAGGAATATGCTCCTTTCGAGGACGTTGAAATCCCACTAACTTACCAAGAGCACCTGCTCTGGTTTAATGGTGCCCTAAAACATCAAAATCACATCACCAGGCTCGGTCCACTAGGTAGACCAGGAGCCACATGGCCGGTTCTAGCCAGCTACACACCACATCCCGACATTGAAAAAATTTCAGACCGGGAACTTTTAGCTCAGCTAAAACTACTAATTAAAATACATAGACAATTGGTCCAATATGTCATGAGGACTTCAACAGTCCAACCAGCAATAAACATTCCACAGCACACCCCTCACCAGGGGAACACAAATAAAATCACACTACAGAATATACAATCAGCCATTGGCAAAATACCCGCAAAACGGGAACAAATTCCATTCTGGTTAGCACAAAAAATCACTCAGACAGAGGCAGTATTTCCTGATACTACACCTCATGAGAAACACAGAATTCTGACTATCTGCCTTCCAATGGGGATCGCACCACATGTGGAGGACTGTGACACTTGGGGCACAGTCTTTGCTTCAATATACACAAAAACACATGGGGTTCCGTCCATGGCGGTTATACCAGATGTACTAAGACAGATTCAAAATGAATAAGGTCCAGAACCTGCTTTAACTCTAGGTATGAAATTACTGAAAGACTTTAAGCAAGTCTCGGCTATATTACTAGCCAACATAAAAGGAGAAGCAGCATCTGTGGCGATCCGCCAGAAATTGAAAGAAACAGATATAGCAGAACAACCTTTTGAACTTGCCAGAATCATAGAAAAATCCTATGAAGAACTAGGTAGAGAAACCACTAAATCCACAACTAATTGAAAATCCTGAAAAAACATTTATTAAAAATAATCTAAATACTCCAAAAAAGATTTGGAGGGTAATAAACAATCCACTCCCAGAGAAAAACGGTTTCAGTCCAGAGGAAGGTCTCCTCAACAAAGAGATAGATCTCCAGAACGAGGAAGCAAGTCTCCCCAGAGGGAGCCCTCTGAGAAATGATACAACCTTAGAGATAGGGAAAAATTGAGAAAACCTGACAGATATCAAGATATTGATACACGTCCCTCTCGATCTTTTCAGACTTCCTCACAGAAATCGGAAAGAAGAGGATGGGCAGAACACAAGGAAGAGCACGTCAAGTCCAAAGACAAGGAACCTGCTCATCAAAGTAAAAAAGTACAATTTCCAAGAAAGAAGGTAGCCAGTATTAAAATAAAATATGCCGAGGATCCTGAGGACACAACTGAAAAACGGAGAGTGGGCCCAGACAATGCTAGACAGCGCAGGAGAAGTAACAATAGCTCGCAAGAACCTGATGAATCTTCTGGAGACAGTGGACATGAATGAATACATTCAAGTGGAAACTGCAGACACCAGAGTTAGCAAACCCCATAAATTATACGAAATAACATTGCGTATAGAGGGGGACAAAACTAGGAAAATAAAGGGTCTCTTTTGGGATAACCTTTCGAAAGGCTATGATATCCTTCTAGCTGAGAAAGCCTGGCCACCAGAGTTTGTCAGAGAGTGCCCTCATGGCGAAGAAATTATTATGCCTGCCTTCTCAAATCATATTCCAATTCATAAAAAATACACATTTGCAAGACAATGGGCAGTAGCCCAAGCCCCTGCATTATATAAAAATAATGTAGGATGGGATTTTGATTCTCCTCCCCACAGAATCCAGTTAAAAAACAACCTACTGCCCAAAGGCAGTATCCTGTTAAGCAAGAAGCTAAAAAGCAAGTCAGGGAGATCTTAGATCAACTTGAATATCAGGGGGTGATTGAAACATGCACCTCACAAATGAACAATCCTTTGTTTCCTGTCTCCAAGCCAGACGATTCATATCGTCTAGTTTTGGACTACAGACACCTAATCTCCTGCTGCAAAACATTTGCAGTACAAAACTCACACAGTGCAGCACTAATGAATAACATCGTGCGCAGAAAATATAAAACAACATTAGATATCTCAAATGGTTTCTTTTGTCAAAACATTGCACCTGAAAGCAGGTATTTGACCGCTTTCTCAACAATGGGGTCTCAAAAACAATTCTGTCGACTCCCACAGGGATTCAAGAATAGCCCAGGATTATTCTCAGCAAGGGTAACAGAGTTACAACAAATGTATGATGATGAGGCATTATCATATGTCGATGACATCTATCTTACAGACGACGACCTGGAGACACACTTGAAAAGAGTGAACACTATAATACTTGGGTTCGCAGCTGAAGGGTATAAATTCAACTTTAAAAAGTGACGAATTGCTCACCTAACTGTCCTGTTTTTAGGATATGAATTATCAAGTGAAGGCAAAAGCCTAGCAGACAACTTCTTAGAGAAGTGTGCAGTACTCCAAGCACCAAAAACGCTGAAGAACTTACAATCAATACTAGGTTTCCTGAATTTCGGAAGAACATACATTCTAAATTATGCAGAGAGGGTTAAACCTCTCTATGAATTAATAAAACCTGATTTCAAACCAATCAATTGGACTCAGAAACACACAGAAATTTTAAGATCATTACAAGCAGACATGTTAACTAAACATAATTGCTAACACGCGCAAATGAACGCAACCTTGTAATCCGAGTCATCCCAGGAAGATGCGGTTTCACGTACCTGACCTCTAATGAGGGAGAAACTGTACCAATAGCTTACAAAGCACATTTGTACACACAAGCTGAAATGAAATTCAGTTCTACTGAAAAAATTCTAACTGCGGTTCAAACTGCTGCAGCAAAAGAAAGAGCCCTAGCCCAAGGCAAGAGCATATCTGTTTTAACAGCAGTATCAGCCCTTGAGGCAGTGACAAGACCATGCATTCCAAATGCAGTGACATTAGATCCAAAATGGATACAATGGGAAAATTCTCTTGCTGCAGAAGACGTGAAACACGCTTTTGACCCGAAAATGAAAAGACTAGAAGATCTAGAATACGAATATGAATATCCTCTGGCAATCAAAATTCTGCCTCTCGAACAGTACACCTGTGTAATCTACATAGATAGATTTGCACAACACTACGATGTGGATAAAAAATCCTACAATGCAGCGTGCGCGATTGTTAAAGGTCGCTGGCGCTTAGGTAAATTCAGACCGATGATTACAAAAACTGAATCACTCAGAAACTGTACAGCTCAGCGAGCTGAAATAAGGTCTTTAAAGATGGCGCTTGAAAATGCCGATCGCGAATTCCCCACACTGATAGTGTGCGATTCGCATTACTGCGTCAAGTCTTACAATAATGACATGCAGACATGGATCAAAAACGGTTACAAAGATGAGACTGGTGCCACAATAAAGCATAAAAAGCTTTGGGAACAAGTAGTTCTTTTACAGAAAGAACTACAAAAGACTCACGTGATACATACAGTGAGTCATCAACGTGATGGCGTTCACGTTGCAGGGAATTCATTGGTTAACAGAGCCACAGCGGCAGCGGTTCAACCGGCTTCCGTAGCCACAAAAAAGCATTCTAAAAAACACATAGACGGAGAAACCATGCTGGCGGTAAAAGCCTCATTAAAAGGCGACTATGCAGCACTACCTCTCAACTATCCACTCAAAAATACATACATGATTGATGCAAACTCCGTTCCTTTTGCTCAAATCCCTGGAGTGGGGGATAGAGTAATTCCAAACACGAACCGGAGGGCTTACTTGATTCAAGAAGCACACATGGGACAGGGTCTAAGGCACTAAGAGATCGTGAAATCTCTAAAAAAAAATTACAATAAGAATACTGGTGGCCGGGGATGAGCCTGCAAAATTACAAATTTGCAATGGATTGTCCAGACTGCAACAGAGATCGCAGTTGTGAACCGGACCAGACTACTGCCAGGACTCCTTTATTAGAAAGCATCAGGCTATCTATACGCAGAAATCCAGCCGGAGAAATGCGTTCCCATAAATATTAAGACTAGATTCACTTAAAATGTAGGCCCCAGCGCTCGGCTGACGCCAGAACTGTTATAAAAGAGTTGCGAGTCTTTATCGGCATATACGCAATTGGCATGCTACATTCTGATCAGGGTCCTGCGTTTAGCTCTCGAGCTTACAAAGAGGCAATGACTAGCATGGGCATTGCATTGCGGTACTCTTCTCCCTTCCATCCTGAGGGTAATGCGTAGTGGAAAGAAAAAAACGTGACATAAAGCAATCTATAACGGCGAGGGTATTAGGTTCGGGTGATGGGTGGGTCAAACATTTAACAAGTGTCCAACGTAGTCTTAACAATCTGCCAAGAAATTCTCTGAAAGGTATCACTCCATACGAACTATTGTTCGGCACTAGAATGCAAATCCAGGACTTAGAAGAAAAAGCCTTTAATATCAAAGATCGTTTGGCTGTTTTACAGGACTTAAATGAAACAAGAAGAAGTCTGAGTAATATAAAGTTAAAGCCAACAGCCACTGAAGAGAAACCACCTGTCCCAGCAAGACCTTTCTGGATTCCAAAGATTGGGGATCTAGTCAGAGAAAAGATCGTGGTGAAGAAGGAATTTGGGCCTTCTTACAGAAAAGCAGTACCTGTCTTAGCTGTCAGCGGAACAAGATCAGTAGTACTACCGCCCCTTGCTGGTAAAAAGGAGAACAGAGTTGTATCCATCGACCTGGTAAAACCACAATCATGTGGCCAATAATAAGTAGTAGGCCCAGTGGACTCCCAAGAAGTAGCAGAAGACCAAACCGTGCTACAAACCAAGAGGTTCAAACTGAGAGACTAATCACGTTTGATAAACCTGCAGTGAACAAAAAAGGACTATGCAACAAAGCGATGGAACTTGTGCCTCTTGAAACCCAAATTGCAACAGTTCGTCGAGAAACCAGTCTACAATGATGTAGCATCGGACTATACTAATGTACCAAAGAAAGAACCAAAGACTAAAGAAAATCCGGAAGCAATTCCAACAATTGACAGAACTGCATCTGGCTACTTCATCGATTTCAGATGACTTTTCTGATGATCCAAGTGAACATGAAGAAACGCCAGCAACAAAAACTTTCAAAGACAAAGTGACTGAACTCTTTCATCAACTCAAATAAACATATCTGATTTCGCCATGGATTGAATTATGGATTGTGTTAGGTGTACTTTCCTCCTGCTTTGGCTCATCATGGTTTTATGTTTGGGTAGATTTATTGATGGAAAATATAGTACAATGGACACAGCAAGTCAGAACATCAACTTGGCCTTAAAGCCTCACACATCCTCACACATCAAAAAAAGAGAACTGTCATCAGTGAACATCACAGCCAATCCAATACCCGGTGGGGTAGCATGGGACAAAACGGATTATTAAATTTATGGCCCGATTGAGCTCTTGAAATATCCACACCAGTTCAAGGTTTCATTAAGTGACTTTGTAAAACCAAGTACTTTCTCTGATGATTGGGACTTTGAAAATATTAATAATATGATGTCAGATTTAGTAATGTCGGCAAAATTCACAGAACATGATCACTTGCAGGGTTCATCAAATTATGAAGAAATGTACTGTTATAATCATTATGGTCATCACTATTTGCATAAATCTGCTCAACCTAGAAATGTTTTTAATTATAACCAATGGGAACATTGTGCAACACCGCCAAAAAGCAGCTCGAAAACATTTTATGACAAATTCACATACTTCTCAGGGTTTAACACAACTGATCCAGAAACGTTTTATTTCAAAATGTTAAATAAGACAGGAATGAAAACAATGTTGACAAATACTAAATTGATTTATTCTGAAACATTTTATGAAAAAATGTCTACATTTGGTTTTGAATTTTGGAAAAACAACATTGAAACAAAAACCATCTGGGGTACAGAAGACTGACAGGTACAAGGTCTAGAAGCATTATTTAGAGCCTGCATGATCCCAGAACAGATAATATTCCTGAATGACACCATTCAGCAAACATCCTGTCTTGGTTTAGCCAAGATAAAAGTCTTAAACATACCGTCTATTGCAAAGACCATACCTGATAGTAATAGCACTACAGATGTGGAGATAGACGTATCCCATATTTTACACCAAAACAGAACAAATCCTGATTGGAAAAAATGGTTGATCTGGCCCACAGACACAAATAACTGTCAAGATAGATTCCTGAACAAAACACAGGGGTTAAAACTGAACAGGCCAGACCCAAGATATTCCCAGAGACAACATCCAGGGATAGTTACAACATACAGTGTAGGGAAACTATGCCTCGAATGGCTACAGAAATCCACACTGGCTGAAATTAAGCAACACTTGACTTTACTTAAAGAAGGTGCTGACTTGCGAGATTTCATACTGGGACCTCGCAAACAGCGTCAAAAACGTTTCATATACGCCGGTATATACGCTGCTTACAACGAGGCTTGGAAAGTAATGCAAATTGAAACTGCAGAAAAAATACGAGAAATTGATCTTATAAATTTGGAAAAATCACTTTCTGTAGTGTACAATGGGTTAAAGACTCTGTCCTCCAGAATATATTCACTGGACAGCATTGTATCATCTGCTATTGATATAATAGAGCAGCACTTGCTAATGCTACAACATGGTCAGTCCCAATTATGTTCTATTGTACAGCTAAGCTGGACGTTACAAAACTTGCGTTAAGGCTACGTGCCATGGCGTTTAATCAACACAACGTCATTATTCTCAATCTTTAACCTTACTGATAAACAAATCAGTTTGGAACAATAAGGAGCAGACTGTACGATTCTGAGCATTGAAAAACTTGAGAGATTACCATTGACAATGTCAGAGAGACCTGTCATTGAATGGATAATACACAGAATAGTTACAATTCCGATAACCACTTTCAAGTTTAAGTATTGCCAAAAATATTTACCAGCAGGCCTGTATAAAAGGTTGGGTAAAGGATACATCAAATCAACCTGGAATTTACCATATACACACAAGTGTTATAGTGAAGGGAAAAAAGAGGTATTCCTTAGTGGTAACAATTGTAGAAAATCACTAAGCGGTACACTTCTGTGTCAAGGTATTAACTTGCATGGAGCCTGCGAAGGTTCATCAAATAACCTTTCGCGTCACTTGCACGGCACTCCTGCAACACAGATAGAGCCTTTTTTCAGACAGCTTTCCAATGGCAGCTATATTCTAATAAGTGACCACAGCTGTTGTGGTATGGTGCCAGGAAAAGCCTATCTCGTGAGCGTCACTTCCAGGGTCATTTGCTGTATGCAAGTATTGTATCCAAGCAGCAATCCAGACATGGAGGCGGCAATATGGCCTTCTTTGAATATCTCTTCTATTCAGATTGATACTTTAAGCAGAATGAAGTCTATTATTTTACAGACAACTGTGCCTTTAACCTCGTCCAAAGAGACGTATGATCTGCAAGTTGCAAGAACAGCGGCAGAGATACATTCCCTATGTTCAACAAATTGCCCCGTGCATTTCGTAGAAATGTTAGGTCAAATTTTAAACATATCTGATACCAGTGGCATCGCACATGTATTTAAGACAATTTTTTCGGGACTGTTAGCACCCTTTGAAATAGTTCTGGGCATTTTCCCGAATTTTGTGCATTCGTTATTCGGCGGCCTGCCTCTTCTTTTCGTAGCAGGAATTTTATTTTTGATCCTTCTGCTCCGATATGGCAAGCCAATCCACAGACAAAACTCCAGCAACGATGGAAGAAACGATCCTAGCAATACGCTACCGAGACCGAATCACTAGAGTCCTCGGATTAGCCCGGCTAAGAGATCTGAATACAACTTGGTTTCTTTCATTCAGACCAATCTGGCAAGATTGCATCTTACCTGTGCTTCGATGTCTGCTATGCGGAGAAGAATGTGTGTTGGACATCTGTCTTACACTACCATCAGCAGTACCAATGGATATCGATACTTTGCTTGGTTCGGTAACGGCTCATGCAACGTGTTGTCCCCAGCGGCTACCTATTCTGATGACGGCATTCGTTGAGACTTCACCATTACGATTAGGTGGCGTTGAAGTACGAGATGAAAGCAGCACCACACAGGTACAACCTTCCGTGAGCATTGCTGATCCCGACATCAATGATAGCAATGATTCTCACATATGCACTATTTCAGCTTTTTCGAACTTGGTCGAACTTTCACCTGATGTTGTAGACCAATTTTTCGCAACCCTGTCTGATATGATGTTCTCTCCTAACAACGAGAATAACTTTTAAAACAACGAGCACACAGCGTTCCCTGAACTCTGAATTTGACCTTCAGTTTTTTGATAAACAAAAGTACTGAAAACAATTGGAACTATTTTTGCCCCTGAAAGCGAAATTATTTTTTCCACTTCCAAAATATTTACCTTTTTGTTGGCACATGGTACTCTGCTTAAAGTAGAACTATTCTTAGAGAACAGAGCTTCTATTTTTAGAGACACTAGAGACAATATTTTACCTCAGCCTCTAGCACATGTACAGTATTTTGTAAATATGTGATGAAATGGTCTCGACCTTCTTTTCTGTATTCAGAGCCATTTCATAAATGTAAGTTTCGCAATTCATTCAGCCGATATTTATATATGCATTTTCTGAATGATATCACTGCTTGAAAAACGTACAGTACCAATACTCATTTTCGTGTATATACCATCCACCATTTCAAATGCAATTTATGTATTTTGGGGTGGGTTGGAAAAAAAATGCATTGTTATATGTTTAGTATTGCTTAGTATTTAGTAAGGATGGACATTAATACGTGGAGTGGGTGTTGTGAATCTATCTAGGACCCTAATTAAATATCCCTGATTCATGCCCTTATGCGGTTATAACGAAACATATCCTTATAAAGGCATAAGAATCATGTCCATATTTAGTCATAGCCAATGCAGTCCAAATACGGCAAGGCTACTCCCATAGACTCCTAGAAAGTACAACGCGTTCTTTAAACAAACCAAGCCTCCAAAAGCCCGGGAATTCCCCCTGCTTTTGTTTTGATTTGCACAAGAACTCCTGGAGTCCAGAAAGAACTGTTAGTTCTTAGTGACGCCTTATGTCCAACCTTACGTCAAACCCGGCACCTTCCAGGTATAAATATACCAATGTTGCCTTAAGCAAACACACGGTGGTTTGGAGCAGAGCGGCTATCTACTTGCCCGAAGCCCAGCTGATGCGAGAGCCGAAGCAAGCCGACCCTCCCATTTGACGCACTGAGAGAGACGCTGTCTTTTCTCTTGCCGAGAAATTCCAGCTCCGGTGTTTCCAGTCACCCTTGTGGGTTGCTGGGAGATCGAGTCCTGAGAGAGATACAAGACCTCCTTCATTCTAGAACCAAGGTACGGAGCTAATTAAAACCTTAAGAGAATTCTTGATTCAGATTCTTGGCAAAAAACCAACTTAACTTAAACTGCAACTTACTTACTCCTTCCCACGTATTAGGCTTAGGTCAGGTACACCGGGGTAGGCGTATCTTAGAAGCACCAGTTGAGTACGTTAGTCAATGTTTTTATGTATGTATATATTTTATCCGTTTTAAAGTATCATATGTCTAAGAAACCATATCAATGCTTTTACAGTATTATTTCATAATACTCCTTTTACTGTACGTACTTTACTTCATGATAAGTATGGCAATTGTGGCAACTCACTTCTCTTGCATGAGAAAGAAGACTGCTCAATAAATAACAACTTTTATTGAAAACGCCTGTCTCTCTATTTTCTCTGCACTCCTCGTGAAATTAAGCATGCACGATTGACTGATTGAAATAGCTGTCTATTGTTTTCACATGAATCTAGAGATATACTCTTTATTCCGAGGGAGCAAAGTTGTCATGTTTATGCGGTTGTCAGAAGCTAATCCCTTCTTGTCTATTCAGGGAAATTAACACCTCCTTGTTTACTCGAGAACGTTTCTAGTGACCTCTGAGCTAGCTGGCAAAACTAATTAAGTCTAACATAGTCAGTAGAGACCTAGATGACCTCAGTCCTACGTCTAAACTGCTGTTTATGTTATTCCAATGCGCAGAGCCTATTGGGAATATAGGAACTACACTACAATCTAAGTTGGCAACACCATGTCAGAAAGGTCTAGGGGGAAGGCAAAAGGTTGAGGGTACTTTAGCCAAAAAGGGCCAAGTCCAACAGGAACAAAATGTAAACCATTTGGATTACAAATCTATTAGAACCACTCTTTTATGTAATTAAAGTATGTGCTCTTATCATCTTTACTGTGAAGCACTTGCACTTTGATAGGGTGGGGGTAGTTGATGGTTTGCTCATTAGATGTGTTTTTTAGGTCCCTCTAGGTAAAAGATTTTGGGAGCAGGATCGTTATTTTCTGTGTTTCTATCTGTATATTCATTTGTAATATGTGAATATTTTATGTATCAATTGTAAGACTAAAGAGCTGAAAAAATAAAGATTTTGGGCACTAAATAGCACTGAGATTATTGCTTATTGAAAGTCTGGTGGTAATGTCGAAATTTAAGATGTCTGCGTTAGGGAATTATACATACTAATTTCAGGCAAATACAGTCTGGAACAGATTTCATTTGAACTAAAGGTCACAGTGGACAAAAATATGGCTATTTCAATTGAAATGTAAATTCTCTCCTATGTCAAACTTTATTAGTTTATATATTTAGCATCACAACAGAGATAATAGCATAGTATTATACGTTTTAGAATGTAGCATTCCCTCACGGTGTATCTCTTCCACCGTTTTTGCAAATCACACTATCTGCATCTGATCCTTACACTTTAAAACATGTTCTATTCCATACTCGCCTGTGAAGGTCAATTTTAACTTCCATGAGCCAATAGCCATTTTCCTTTTTAAATGTGCTGACTCTCCCAGGTATGGTCAGTAATATATTTCTTTATAACTGTATATATGGTTAGTATTACATACGGACCTTGAAGTCCCTTCTGTTATTCTGAGGTGCACTGACACAACACGTCACAGTCCACCAAACACACCCTCAACCAGGTTTTCGCCACCTTCATTGGCATAACAATCACTGCAACCACACCTCTCACCTGGACCGATCACGCCATCTTCCACTACCAAATCAATATCCCTCTTCAAACTAAACCCACCACCACTAGCCTGGCCAGATGCAGCTGGAACAGCATCTCAAAATCAAACTGGTCCCACAACCTATGCATGAACCAGTGATCTAAATAGTAATATCAAACAGCACGACAAGTGGATCACAGACTGCATCCACTGCCTGGCTCCTGATAAACACGACACACACAAGAGAACCAGGAGGAAGGCAAGTTGGTATACAGAGGAGCTCCACTCAACCAAGCAACATTGCAAACAACTGAAAAGAACATGAACAATAAGTCACAAAGAAACAGACAATACCACCTTCAAAGTGGCAGTAAGACGCTACCACCAGCAGATCAGAGAAACCAAGAAGAAGACCCTAGCCAAGCGCATAGATAACAGCTCTAATAGCTAAAACGAGATCTTCATGATCGTCAAAGTCTTCACTGCACCAACTTCCACTACTAACAGTATCACTCCCTCGCTAAACCTATGTGGCAATTTATCAGAATACTTCTGCAACAGAATTGGAATAATCTATAGCAACTTCGACCCTCAACCGAACCCCAGCAGCCTCGCCTCCAGACTTCCTATAAAAAATGTCAGAAACATCTTGACTACATAGAAAACAAAAAACATGGAATAGACAGCCAACATCTTGTGAACTATCATCTCCTGGGCTCGATGGACCGCTGCCCCAACCACATATACAACATGGACACTACCTCAATCAATGAAGTACTCACCCACATCCTAAACACCTTCATCACCATGGCAAGGGTCCCAAAGGCCTGGGAACACATAAAAGCCAATGACCTACTAAAGAAACCTTCGGCAGAACACCCACAACTAGCAAACTACTGCCCAATCTCCCTCTTGCCCTACCCAGCCACAATCATGGCGAAATCCATCAACAAGCAACTTGTCCACCACCTCGACATACAACAACTCCTAGACACCACTCAATAAGGCTTCAGACCCAATCAGAGCATTGAGACGGCCCTCATAATAGCAAACAACACTTTCAGGATGATCCTCGACCAAGGAGAAACATCTGCCCTCATCCTGTTTGACATCCCAGCAGCCTTCAACACTGTCTCTCACTCTTCCATGATCAGAAGACTACATAAAACAGGCATTCAAGGGCCCACTATTAACTGGAATCTGCTTCCTCCCAGGAAGAACACAAAAAGTCAGCATGCTACCCTACACATCGGAAGCCAAGAAACTCATCTTTGGACTCCCCCAAGGATCATCTCTTAGCCCATCCTTGTTTAACATCTACATAGCCCGCTGACTGGCCTCATCAAATTGCACTGCATCAACATTCTTTCCTACGCAGAGGACACTCTCCTGATGGACAAGATTCCTGTGACAAAAATCAACTTCAACACCTGTATGACCACAGTAGCCACTTGGATGAGATCCAACTGCCTCAAGCTCAATTTTAACAACAACAAAGTGGTGATCTTCAGAAGGAAAACCTCTGCTTGGGATTCCGCCTGGTGGCCAGTAGACCTCAACTCCTCGCCAACTACCTCCGCCCATGCCAGAAACATAGAAATAATCCTAGATTACAAGATCGACATGATAAATGCAGTGACCTCCACCTGTTTCTGCATCCTGAGGATGCTGCCAATAATCTTCAAGTGAGTACCAGAGAATACCAGGAAAACATTCATATAGGCCCTGATAATCAGAAGGCTTTACTACGGCAACACACTCTACAAAAGATTCACCAAGCAGCTCCTAAATATGCTCTAAACCTTACAAAATGTTGCAGCAAGACTTGTCCTCAACGTACCTCACCGCATTCATATCACTCCACACCTCAAGGAACTCCACTGTCTAGTCACACACAAATGCACTCAGTTCAAACTCCTCACACACACACACACAGCACTAAACAACACTGGCCCTGCCTACCTAAACAGGTGGATACACTTCCACCAACCTTTCAGTCTGCCTCTCACTAGCACCCTGCACACACAAAAAGAGGGTTGAAGGGAGCACCTTCTCGTACATCTTATCCAAAGCATGGAACGACCTCCCACAGCGCTTCAGAGTCTCCTAATCGCTTCTTGAACTCTGCAATAAGTTGAAGACGTGGCTTTTCAAATAATTTCACATTGGAAGACCACCACCTGCAAAACCACTAGAAACAATCACTGGTGATTAGCAATCTATACGATTATCACTATATGCCAACTGTGTCTGGGGGTGCACTTACAAATTGTTGCTGTTCATTTCACTAATGGAGCATGCGAGTTTTCGGGTTTTTAATACGATATAGCTAATAACCAACATTATGGTGGTGCTCCCACATACAGGAGTTTTGAATTAATACCTAGTGAGAACCTTGATAATTCGAAATAGATGCTTAATAAAACACTATAGTGAATGAGCCACAGAATTACAAGAACGGCCCCTTTGGTCTTTATGGAGTAGTTCTCAACGCGTGTTTCTCGCGCGGTCCCGAGCGTGAAGAAGTGCGCTTGGTTCACCATTTAGAAATACCCAAGACATGTCCCATTGAAAAAAAAAATCTCCTGCTTTCCTTAACAGATAAGTGTAGGGAGGCTCGTGTGATGCATTAGAACAGGGCCGTGTCTCGAACTACTAAAATGGCCGCTATGACCTCATAGAGTAGTTCCGATTGCATGGTCTTGCGCTATTTCGAGCGCTTAACAGTGCACTGTGATTATCATTAAGGATAGACCTATTATGTAGATCCTTGTGAGATTCCATCAAGAAACCGTGTGCTTTCCTTTAAAATAAGCGGAGTGAGGCTTTTGGGGATATATCAGAACAGGGCCAAACTTTCGAACTACAAAAATGGCCGCGATGACATCATCTAGTAGTTTTGAGCGCGTGATCTCGCGCTTTTTCGAGCGCAAAGTAGTGTGTTTTTGTTCCCTGATTAAAATAGATTTACTTAGTCCACTCTAAAGCTGTTTTTTCGCTATCTCCCTTCCTTTTTTACAACATAAGGTGAGGGAGTTTCTGAGATATATCACCACAGTATTACAAGGGGGCAGTATAGATCAATTAGGCGAAGGGTTACCGGACTAACAAACCCCCACAAGACTATGAATAAGGCGATCACCTGTACGTCGGTGCCTCCCCCAAGCCTCAGAAGGTAGCTTGAGGTACCGACGGAAAGGTGAGTCAATAGGAGATTACACAGTATGAATGCTATACATATACTAAGATGTTAGCTTTAGCACTATTTTCAAGTTGCTTTATAACTGTGTGATAGAGGACAATGTGTACCTTTAATAGTTTGGTGTCAGAGTCAATTTTCTGAGTTTTTTTGAGGCTTAGCCCACTTAGTTTGTAGATTGACCTTCCTCACATGTTTGGTTCTAGATATAGGGAATTCCTCTACAGGAATGTTTTGGGCATTATTAAAAGCTCATAATTTGTTGCTTTATTGTGCTACATTTCTGTTTTTCTCCCTATGTCTATGTAGTGCGGGGCCTCTTATAACCTGAGCATGGTCCAGGTGAGGTGAGGTCTATCCCCCTATCATTAAGGGTGAGCATTTTATTTATTTATTTTTTCATATATAATTGTGTATGGGTGATACACTATGCATATGTGACTGACACATCAAATCAAATACAGCATTAATGATGTAACACCTTCCTCCACAGAATTCACAGTAGCCAAAGTGATATGGAGGGCTAATGTCCACGGTTGTTACAGGTTGTACCGTATTCAACTAGTTTTATCATACTTTATTTCTTTTGGTGATGGTGGTGATTTTCTTGTTCCACTACTAGGAGTGGAACTATTATAAGAGCAGAGGCCCTGATGAATGCCAAGGGATTAAATACCCGTCAGGCAGAAACATGTTGGCCCATTTCTAGACAGATATTTGTTACTGTCTCTCTCGCACTGTTCTGGTTTTTTAATTAGGAGGCGTGTCCTGTCCGCAGAATAAAGTTGTTAATAGGAGGACATTCCATCCTTTTTTAAGTCACTAATTTTTCTGTTGCACTTGTTAACCTCACCATCAAAAGATCAGTCATCATGGACGGTTTGTTTATTTTGGTGGACCAAATCCTAAAACAGCAATAAGGTGTGGTGTTTGATGTCCCAGTGATCAGGGGACCAGCCTATTATGCACCTGGGTTTGGCCAAATGATAGGACTGATCATTGAGTCAATTTGATGGGAAACCTTTTTCTAATTGCTTTGGATTAGTCAGCCATGTACGAATAACCCATGATGTGCCGGTCTACTCTATGCATTCAGTGTTCACCCCTCTCCTTTTCTTCTGGAATACGCTGTCTTTATGTGATACGCACACTACGAGATCCTGTGGACTCGGTGACAGTACAGCTTTAGAATTTAGCTGTTAGACCCCCTGTGTTTCGTGTGTTAGAAATCTATACAAATGGTCATAAAATAACAGAGATACCTCAACCTCTTTGCACATGGAGTCATGCCTCCCAATTCACTTTTTTACTTCTCAAAGCTGGGTTATGATGCTTTTGGGGCAATGTATTTTGCTCCAGACATGTTTGAAGTGTACTTGCCTATGGGGGAGTGAGACGAGTTACCTTACTAGTGCGTGCAAGCCAATAGGGCTGAATATGTAAACGATAGAATGAAATGAATGAGTTATTTGAATGTGAGCTGTGCCCACCTTCTGGAGAGCCACGAATGTTTTATGTATATTGTCTTACTCTGATTCTGGCAAGCTCTCTTCCTAAATATGGCACTTAGTTATCTTGTGTATGTGTTTCATATGTAGGATGGATAACAGTGACTTTTCTGAACATGAAACTGAAGTAGCTGTTTCCTGTAGAAGCCTACCACATGGACTGGGATGTGCATGTTAGCACCAATCAGATCCACGTATACAGGGATGCCACGGGTTTTGGGTTGGGGGCTGTACATAATGCATCATTGTGGACTAACCGGTTAAAGAGAAACATGCATACATTGAATAGACTGACATGTCTTCAGCGCTGACAAGGCATAGAGGATAGCAAACTTATTTCTGATTTTAATAGATTCATGAAAGGATGGGTACAAATTCAGACAATGGGAAAAAGAGCTAACACGACTGAAGGCAGCAGCTCAATAGTTACACCCAAATTCAGTGATACCTTGCTAGTGCGTGGGAGAATACACTAAAAGTGTACGTGGGAGAAGAGGTCTGAACACAATTATGGTCAAAATGTCCAAGCCCTCACCCAGATATATTGTGTTTTCAGTAGTATTTTAATAAAAACAAATCTTTACAAAACTAGAGTGCCAACAATTGTCTGCTTTGCTTGCTAATCAAGCTGCCATTTTAAGAAACTGGTGGTGTTAAAAATGACACACATTGGCGCAAGGGGCTTGTAAATCTGCCCCTAAGTATGTAGATACAGTGCATACTCCGTCTCCACTGCCAATATATACAGCTGACAGACCGATGAAGTAAGGGCTGTCGGAGGTTTGCCCATGTGTTCGTCTATTTAGAGTGGGTGAACACATGGCCAGTTTTCATTGTCCCTTATAGTCAGGTAAAACATGGCAGTAGAGGGCAGTGAACACTGTCAAATTAGAGTTTTCTTCCATGGCGAGGGGGGGTCATTGTTTACTTTATTTTGAAAAACAAAATCCTGTTTTTTGCAAATAAAAAAAATTGTTGAAGTTTGACATACGACTCTGTCATGTTTACGGAGCAGTACTTAATACTTTCAATGAATTTACAGGAACCACCATGACAGCGGCTCTTGGAAATGCAAGGAATGTTCATCCCTAAATCTGGTGGGCAGAGTACCCTCGCCATGGCTGGAGTAAAGAACTCCTCCATTGTGACAGTGCATACATACCTCGTCCGCCAAACTCTAAATCAGGCCCTAAACTATTTATAGGCCAGCAGGCCTGCAGGCAATGCAGCCTAACCACGGCCAATGAAATGCCTCTTCACAGGCACAATGCACAGCCCGTGGTATTCCTCAGAGCTCCGAGGGAATCATGTCCCACACAAGCATGAACCCCCATCACGGCAAACATATCTCAAAAGGAGCACAGAAGGAGCGATGTATGAAAAATGTGCTTTTCGCCTGTTATGTAAGGCGCACATTATAATCAAGGAAAAGGCAGCCATCATTGTGCAAACCATGTAAACATATTAGTTTTCCGCTCCAGCTGACAGGAGCTGCGCGGAAATTCCTACGGCTAGGAAGGCAGCAACATCTGCTCACTGCACAAACGCTGGATTTGTGAGCGGCATTTAAATGAACCCTTGGAAAGATGTTACTTACCTGCTTGCAGTGAGGTAGCAAAGCCACCGCATTGTCTAATGTAAGGAATTACAAGCACTGGCAAAACCAATCGCGCTCTCCTGTCTGTAAAGGAAAGGAATCTTTTATTAGAAATAGTGGAAATTGTATTTTAGTGTTTGTACAGTGAATTATTTTACTAATTTAAGAATGTCAAATGTAAACAGTTGTAAGCCTTATTTGTTTTAGTGCAATACTGTTTTTGCATTTTGCTACCTGAACGGTTTGCATGGACTGTAAACATCTGTGGATCTGAATTTTCGCTTATTGGGGCATATTATCAAGTAAGGGCGTTACATTATCGCCGCTTTTATCGGCAGGAAACTGCCGATAAAGCGGCGATAATGGGCTTGATAATATGCTCTATGCATTCCAATCGAAGCCCATGTTAGATGTGAAAACATCTAACATGGGCTTCGATTGGAATTCATAGAGCATAATATCAAGCCCATATCGCCGCTTTATCGGCAGTTTCTTGCCGATAAAAGCAGCGATAATGTAACGGCCTTACTTGATAATATGCCCCTTAGAATCTTATTTTAAATGTTAAAAGGCATTAACAAACCCAGCCACTAACACGTTTTAACGATGCAGTGGCATTCACATTTGCTTGCCCTTCGAAAGCTGTAATTGGCACTTTCCCGATGGAGGCTGCAGCCATAGCAGCCATACACTGTAGTGTAGCTCCTATTTTCCCAATAGGCTCTGCGCATTGGAATAGTACCTACAGCAGTAAAGGCCTAGGCCAGACGTTAACTAGGTCTACTACTGTCGATACTAGACTTAATTTTTGGGTTTGCCAGCTAAGCTCAGAGTTCGCTAGAAACTTTCTCGAATGTTCAAGGAAGGAATTAACTCCCCTGATTAGACAAGAAGGGATTTAGTTTCTGACAACCATAGAACATGACAACTTTGCTCTCCCCTAATCAAGAGTCAATCTCAAGAGTCGTGTGAGCACAAGGCAATTATTTTACTCAGTCAGTACGTGCATTCTTAGTCTCATCAGAATGTAGAGAAAAGGAAGAGACGGGCGTGTTCAATAAAAGATGTTATTTATTGATCAGTCTCTTTTCTCGTACAAGAGAAATGGATCGATATTATTGCAATACTTATAGTTAAGTAAAGTGCATACATTAAAAGCAATAGTATAAAATAATACTGTAAAAACATTGATATGGTTTCTGAGCCATATGATGTTTAAAATGATTAAAATATATTTACATACACATATACATTTGACTAAACGTACTCAACTGGTGTTTCTAAATACGCCTACCCCGTGTACCTGACCTAAGTCGAATGCGTGGGCGGGAATAGAAAGTTACAGTTTAAGTTAAGTTTGTTTTTGCCAAGTGAATAACTAAAGAATTCTCTGTGAGGGGTTATTCAGTTCTGTACCTGGAATTTAGGATGGATGAGGAATGGTATCTCTTTCTCTGCTCTCGATATTCCAGGCTGCCTGCGAGGGCTGCCTAGAAACGCCGGTGCTGGGTCTCTCGGCTTGAGATAGCAGCGCGTCTCTCAGCGCGTCAGGAAGGCGGGGCTGCTGCCAGCGGGGTCTGCTTCTGCTCTCGGCTTCGGCAAGTATGGCTGCTCCGTCTTGTCACCACGCGTGCGTTTGCATAGGGCAAGGTCGGCAATATTTATACCTTAAAGGTGCCGAGATTGACGTAAGGATGGACATAGGTACGTCAATAAAGATGTCATACGACTTGCTCGTTAGCACATTCTTTACTAAAGTTCTCTGTGAAATCAAAACAATGGCCGCACGGATTGTCCAGGTTGTCATAGGTTTGATTTGTTATGAGAACGTCGTATGCCTTATCAGGGGCTGGAGGAATGTCGCTTGTCTAATTAGATCTCAAGCGTTATGACCTAATCAGATAACACGTTCCTGTGCCGTAGTGTGACTGCGTCAGATAACGGTATCTGCATCATGGGGGTTTTCTTGCCTCATGGGCTGACTGTTAGTTAACTTGATAGTTAGTTTAACCAGAATAGGGTCAGGAATAGGGGGACTGATTCAGAACCTATAGAAATACACGACACCCACTCCACGCTAACTATGGTCATATCTACTAATCTATGCATAGTATAACATAGTACAACATACTATAGAGTATAGTGTATACCTTACCACCCCAAAATACATAAATGCATTTCGAAATTTTCAAATATACTGAAAAATTGCAGTCATATATATTGTATGCACTTAAGCTATGAATTAAATGCAAAATTAAACACGCATTTTTATGCATTATTGCTTATTGGTATATGAGAAATACACATGAAATGGCTCTTAATATGGCTATACAGAAAGGAAGTTCGAGACCATTTCATCACATAATAAAATATTTGTGAACATCCCAGCGAGCAGCTAAAGTCTATAAAGTATCTAAAAATAGAAATTTTAGTTCTCTAGGAATAGTTTCTTACTTTAAGCAGAAGATCAGTGTCCCGGGGAAAAATATGTAGAAAAATATTTTATGGGGCTTGCTGAAAAATTGCTGTCCGTGAACTGGAGTGAAATTGTTCATGTGACTTTATTTTTAAAGTTGAAGGCCGAATTCAGGGAACGCCGTGTGCGAGTTTACTCAAAAGTCTCTATTTCTGTTCCGGAGAGAACATCATATCATTCAGGCTTTCGAAAAAACTGTCAACAGCTTCATGGGAAAGTTCCACTAAGTCGGAAATAGGGGTAACCATGCATTCGTGCGCATGATTGTCTCCATTGACATTCTGATTCGCATTGCTGACAGAAGGTCGTACCTGTTCGATGCTGCTTTCATCTTGAACTTCACTACTCTTCAATCGCAGTGGTGAAGATTCCAGGAATGCCGTCATCAGGATTGGCAGCCTTTGAGGGCAGCACAAAGCGTGAACCTTGGTAGGAACCAACAGTGTATCTGCATCCACCGGCGCATCCGATTGTAGCGTCAGGCAGGTGTCTAACACGCATTCTTCTCCGCATAGCAGACACCTTAGTACAGGTAAAACACACCTTTGCCACATTGGTCGAAATGATAGAAACCAAGTCATGTTCAGGTCTCTAAGCCGGGAGAGTCCCAGGATTTTTGATATCCGGTCCCGGTATCCAATGGCTAGGATCGTATCTTCCATTGTCGCGAGAGTTTGATCTGTGACATGGGTTGCCATAACGAAAAATAAGGACTAGGAATAGGATTCCTGCAATTAGTCCCAGGATCAGGGGAAGTCCGCCAAAAATCGAATGGACGAAATCTGGAAAAATACCCAGTATGGCTTTGAATGGTGTTAATGCCATCGAAAATACTGTCTTAAATACTTTTGAGACCCCAGTGGTATCAGAAATATTTAAGATTTCGCTTAGGATTTCCGCGAAATGTACGGGGGAATTAGTTGATAATAATGTATGTATCTCTGCAGTCGTCCTTGCGACTTGTAGATCATACGTTTCTTTTGATGACGTGAGCCTTTTAGGCGTCTGAAGAAGCACTGTTTTCATTCTGCTTAAGGTGTCTATTCGAATAGAAGTAATTTTCAAACTGGGCCATGCCCTTGCCTCCCTGTCTGGAAAGGAGCTGGGGAATAAAGAACGTCCACAGCACTTGACCTTCGCCGTTGTAGTGACTAGATAAGGAGTCCCGGGCATAAGACTACAACATCTGCGGTCTACAATAAGAATGTAACTCCCATTATAGAGTCTTTGAAAGAATGGTTCTATTTCAGTTGCAGGTGCGCCTTGCTGGTGACATGAAAGGTTGTATGAATTCCCTTCACAGGCTCCGTGCAAACTAATACCGTTACACAGAAGCGTGCCGCTTAGTGACATAGCACAATTGTTGCCACTAAGAAACACTTTCTGTCCTTTATTACTGACACATGCATGTGAATAGGGCAGGTTCCAAGTTGTTTTAAGGTACCCCTTTCCCAATTTCTCGTACATGCCAGCCTGTATATATTTTTGGCAGTATTGAAACCTGAAGGTTGAGATTGGAATATTTATGATTCCGTGGATTATCCATTCACTGACAGGTCGTTCTGACATTGTCATTGGTAATCTTTCTAGTTTTTCAATGCTCAAGATTGTATAATCAGCACCCTTTTGCGCCATACCGATTTGTCTATCAGTAAGGTTAAAGATTTGGAATAGTGACGTTGTGTTGATTAAACGCCAAGGCACATAGCCTGAACGCAGATTTTGTAACGTCCAGCCAAGCTGTACAATAGAACGCAATTGTGACTGACCATGTTGTAATAACAGTAAGTCTTGCGATAATATATCGATTGCTGAAGACACAATGCTGTCCAATGAAAAAATTCTGGAGGACAGAGTCATTAACCCATTGTCCACTACAGAAAGTGATTTTTCCAAATTGATACGGTCAATTTCCCGTATTCTTTCTGCTGTCTCAATTTGAGTAACCTTCCAGGCCTCATTGTATGCTGCATATACAGAGGCTGCTATGAAACGCTTTTGACGCTGTTTGCGTGGTCCCAGTATGAAATCACGCAAGTCAGCACCATCAGTAAGTAAAGTTAGGTGTTGCTTAATTTCAGGCAGTGTGGAAGTCTGTAGCCATTGAAGGCATAATTTGCCCACACTGTAGGTTGTTATTATCCCTGGGTGATGTCTTTGGGGATATCTAGGGTCTGGCCTGGTCATTTTGAAACCCTGTGTTTTATTCAGGAATCTATCTTGACAGTAATTTGTATCTGTGGGCCAGATCAACCATTGTTTCCAATAAGGATGTGTTCTGTTTTGGTTTAATATATGGTTTACGTCTATCTCTTCATCTGTATCAGAGCTATTGCTAAACATTGTTGGCTTTGGAATAGACGGTTTAATTAAATCTTTGATTTTGGCTAAGCCAAGACAGGTGGTTTGTTGAACAGTGTCATTTAAAAATATCATTTGTTCTGGGATCATGCAGGCTCTAAACAAAGCTTCTATACCCTGTACTTGCCATTCTTTTGTACCCCAAACACTTTTCAAATCAACATTTTTGTCCCAATAATCAAATCCAAAAGTATTCATTTTTTCAAAGAATGAATCTGAATATATCAATTTTGTGTTGGTTATCATGGTTTTCATCCCTGTCTTGTTTGACAATTTAAAATAAAATGTTTCAGCATTACTTGTGTTAAAACCTGAAAAATATGAATATTTGTCATACACGGTTCTAGAGCTCCCTTTTGGAGGTGTAGCACAATGTTCCCATTGATTATAATTTAAAACATTTCTAGGTTGTGCAGATTTATGCAAAAAATGGTTACCATAATGGTTATAGCAATACATACTATCATAATTTGTAGAACCTTGCAAATAATCATGTTTTGTAAATTTAGCAGACATTACTAAGTCAGACATCATGTTGTTAATACTTTCGAAGTCCCAATCATCAGCAAATGAGTTTGGTTTTGCAAAATCACTCAAGGAGATCTTGATTTGGTGTGGATATTTCAGGATCTCGACCGGACCATAAATTTCATAGTCAGTGTTGTCCCAGGCTACCCCACCAGGTATAGGATTGGCTGTGAAGTTGGCTGAAGAAAGTTCTCTTTTCTCGACGTGTGAAGATGTGTGTGGTTTGAGGACCAAGTTGATGTTCTGACTTGCTGTGTCCATTTTAGCATATTTTCCCTCAATGAAGCGTCCCAAAGTAAATACCATGATGAGCCAAAGTATGAGGATAAATGCACCAAAACCCACCCAAAATTCAATCCATGGAGAAACCAGATATGTTTCTTTCAGTTGTTTCAAAAGTCCCTTCGCTTTGTCTTTAAAGGATTTTGATGATGGCTGTGTCTTTGATTCACTGAAGCCGTCAGAGGAATCATCGAAGTTGATGAAGTACCCGGATGCAGTTCTGTCAATTGTTCCAATTGCTTCAGGATTTTTGTTTTTTGCATTTTCACTTGGTACTTCAGTATAGATTGGTGTGTCTCTGCTAAATGTCTTTATTTGGGTTTTCAGAGGTCTGAGTTCTATTGCATTGTTGCATAGTCTTTCTTGTTCTTCTGCAGGCGTTTCGAATGTGATGAGCCTTTTTGATAGGACCTCTGTGCTGGTAGCAAACCTTGGTGTTCTGCTACTTATTGGGAGTCCACTTGGCCTACCGTTTGTTATCGGCCACATGTTGTGGTTTTACCAGGTCGATGGATACAACTCGGTTCTCCTTTTTACCAGCAAGTGGCGGTAGTACAACTGATCTTGTCCCGTTGACAGACAAGACAGGAACTGCTTTTCTGTAAGAAGGCCCAAATTCCTTCTTTACCGCGATCTTCTCCCTGACTAGATCCCCGACTTTTGGAATCCAGACAGGTCTTGCTGGGACAGGTGGTGATTCTTCAGTGGTCGTTGGCTGTTGTTTCAACTGTATGTTGCTCAGGTCTTTTCTTGTTTTGTTTAAGTCCTGCAAAATAGCCAAACGGTCTTTGACATCAAAGGTTTTTTCTATTACCACTGAAGTCTGACTATCAAGGTCAGAGATCAACATCCTAGTTCCGAATAATAATTCGTACGGACTGAATCCCTTCAGAGAACTTCTTGGCAAGTTATTTAGACTACGTTGGACACTTATTAGATGTTTGACCCACCCAGCTCCCGAACCTAATATCCTTTCCATTATAGATTGCTTTCTGCCTTGGTTTTTTCTTTACACCATCCAGTACCCTCAGGAAGGAAGTGAGAAGATTCCCGCTGGGCTGTGCTCATTTGGCCATGTTTCCCCCCCAGGCTGGATTGCCTGAGTGAAAACAATGGTCGAACGTAGCATGCTCTTAGCGTATATGCCATTTAGACTCGCAAATCTTGTATAATAGTCCGGACGTCAGCCGAGTGCTGTGGATCTACATTATAAGTGGAAACTAGCCTGTATATGTTAATCGCAAGCCATTCTTTTTACTGGTGATATTATCTGCCTTGATACGACGAGGTATTAAACTGCTTCTCTCCCCACTGCGATCTCTGTTGCAGTTTGGGCAGTTTTTTACAAACATGGTGTAGTGCAGGCTCATGCCTGGCCACCAGTACCGTGATTGTAATTCTTCCAGAGAATCTTTTAATTTAAGGTGTCTGAGACCCTCGCCCATGTGTGCGTCTGCGATTAACAAGCTTCTCCTGTCCATGTTTGGAATCACTCTATCCCCCACTCCAGGGATTCGAGCAAAAGGGACGGAGTTTGCATCGATTATGTATGTATAATTGAGTGGATAGTTGATCGGTAACGCTGAGCAGTCGCCTTTTGATGACGTTTTTACCGCCAGCAATGTTTCACCGTCAATGTATTTTAATGTACGCTTTTTTCGATCTACGGGAGCCGATTTAGTGGCTGCCGCTGCGGCTGTTTCAGCCAATGAATTCCCTACAACGTGAACGCCATCACGTTGATGACTCAGTGAGTGAGTCACGTGAGTCTTTGGTAGTTCTTTTTGTAAAAGAGCTATTTGTTCCCAGAGCAGTCTCTGCTTTATTGGTGCATCTGTGTCATCCTTGTAACCGTTCTGAATCCATGTCTGCAAATCCTTGTTATATGCTTTGACGCAGTAATATGAATCTGACACTATAAGTGTCGGGAATTCGCGATCCGCATTATCTAGCGCCATTTTCAAAGCTATTATTTCAGTTTGTAGTTCTGAATTTGTTTCTACTGAGTGTGATTTTGTTAATAGAGGTCTTAGTTTACCTCCGCGCCACACTTCTTTTGTAATTTCACATGTGGGATTGTATGCATGTTCTCCCCAAACGGAGGGTTGAGCATGTCCGTCTGTATAGATTACACAGGCGTAATGTCGTAGAGGAAGAATGTCGATTGGCAGAGGATACGTCTTTTCATATTTTAGATTTTTTAATTCTTCTAGTTCTGGATCAAAGTAGTAGTATACTTTGTCCGTTGTGATTGAATTCACCCATTGTATCCATTCCGGATTCAATGTTGTTGTTGGTAAATTACACGGTGTTGTTAGTGCCTCAAAGGCTGATTCTGCTGTTCTGACTGTGATATGTCTACCGTCAGCTATGTCTTTTTCTCTAGCTATTGCGGTTTGAACTGCACGAATGATTTTTTCTGTATTACTGAATTTCTGTTCAGCTTCTGTGTACATGTGTGATTTAAATGCAATTGGTACCTTTTCTCCCTCATTAGAGGTCAGGTATGTGAATCCGCATCTCCCTGGGATGACTCGGATCACAAGGTTGCGTGTGTTATCACGTGTTTCTAATTTTGTTTTAATTAGCATGTCTGTTTGTAAGGATCTCAAAATTTCTGTGTGTGTTTGAGTCCAATTGGATCTTTTAAAGTCTGGTTTAATTAGATCATAAAGGGGTTTGACCCTTTCTGCGTAATTTGCAATGTATGTTCTTCCGAAATTTAGGAAGCCTAGAATTGACTGTAGGTTTTTTAGTGTTTTAGGGGCTTGGATTACGGCACATTTCTCTAGGAAATTGTCTGCCAGGCTTTTGCCTTCACTTGATAACTCATATCCTAAGAATAGGACTGTCAGATGGGCAATTCTGGACTTTTTGAAGTTGAATTTGTAACCCTCTGCAGCGAACCCAAGTATTATGGTGTTCACCCTTTTCAAGTGAGTCTCCAAGTCATCATCTGTTAAGTAAATGTCATCGACATAAGATAATGCTTCATCATCATATAGTTGTAGTAATTCTGTTACTCTCGCTGAGAATACCCCCGGGCTGTTCTTGTACCCCTGGGCTAACCGACAGAATTGTTTTTGAGTGCCATTTACTGAGAATGCAGTTAAATATCTGCTCTCTGGTGCTATGTTTTGACAAAAGAATCCATTGGAGATGTCCAAGGTTGTTTTGTATTTTTTGCGCACTATGTTATTCATTAGTGCAGCATGTGTGAGTTTTGCACTGCAAAAGTTTTGCAACATGTGTTAAGGTGTCGGTAATCCAAAACTAGACGATATGAATTGTCTGGTTTGGAGACCGGAAACAAAGGATTGTTCATTTGTGAGGTGCAAGTTTCAATCACCCCCTGGTATTCTAGCTGATCTAGTATTTCATTTACTTGTTTTTTAGCTTCTTGCTTAATTGGGTACTGCCTTTGTGCAGTAGGTTGTGATTTTAACTGGATTTTGTGAGGAGGAGAATCCTCATTCCATCCTACATGATTTTTATATAAAGCAGGTGCTAAGGCCACTGCCCACTTTCTAGCAAGTGTGTATTTTTTATGAATCGGTATTTGATTCGAGAAGGCAGGCATAATTACTTCTTCGCCATGAGGGCACTCCCTGACAAACTCTGGTGGCCAGTCTTTTTCAGCTAGAAGGATGTCATAGCCTTTGGACAGGTTATCCCAAAATAGTCCCCTAATTTTCCTAGTCTTATCTCCCTCTATACGTAATGTTATCTCGTATATCTTGTGGGGCTTGCTAACTCTGGTGTCTGCAGTTTCCACTTGAAGGTATTCATTCGTGTCCACTGTCTCCAGATGATTCATAAGGACTTTGCGAGCTATGCTCACCTCTGCTGCGCTGTCTAGCATTGTCTGAGCCCATTCTCCGTTTTTCAGTTGTGTCCTCAGTATTCTCGGCATTGTTAACTACCTTGATACTGGCTACCTTCTTTTTTGGAAATTGTAATTTCTTTTTTAGCTGAGCAGGTTCCTTGTCTTTGGACTTGGCGTGCTCTTCTGATCGTCCTCTTCTTTCCGATTTCTGCGAGGAAGTCTGAAAAGATTGAGAGGGACGTGTATCAATGTCTTGATATCTATCAGGTTTTTTAATATTATCCCTATTTCTAAGGTTATATCTATTCCCAGAGGGGTCACTCTGCGGTGACCTCTGTCTTTGGTTTGGAGATTTCTCTCTTCGCCTGGGAGACCTTCCTCGGGACTGGAATTTCTTTTCTTTAGGATTGGATTGTTTGTTTCCATCCCAGTTCTTTTTTGGTGAATTATTATTATTAAAAAATATTTTTTCTGGACTTGTAGTCAGTTGCCGTTTTACTGGTATTCCACCTAGACTATCTCTGCCTAGTTCTTCATAGGATTTTTCTATGATTCTGGCAATTTCAGCTGGTTGGTCTGCTATATCTGTCTCTTTTAACCTCTGGCGGATCGCCACGTTTGCTGCCTCACCTTTTATGTTGGCTAATAATATAGCCGAGACCTGCTTGAAGTCTTTTAGTAATTTCATACCAAGGGTTAAAGCAGGTTCTGGACCGTATTCATCTTGAATTTGTTTTAGCACATCTGGTATTACCGAAATGGATGGAACACCGTGCGTTTTTGTGTAGATGGAGGCAAAGACTGTACCCCAAGTGTCACAGTCCTCTATGTGTGGTGCGATTCCCATTGGGAGACATATAGTCAGAATCCTGTGTTTTTCCAGCGGGGTGGTGTCAGGAAACACCGCCTCTATTTGGGTGATTTTCTGTGCCAACCAGAATGGTATTTGTTCCCGTTTAGCTGGAACTTTACCTAGGCAGGATTGGATGTTCTGTGGTGTAATTTTATTTGTGTTCCCCTGGTGAGGGGTCAGCTGTGGAAGTTTAATCTCTGGCTGAATTGTTGAAGTCCGCATTACATACTGAACTAATTGTCTATGAATTTTTAGTAGTTGTTTTAGCTGTATTAACAGCTCTGCTGTAGACATTCCTTCGATGTCTGGATGTGGTGTGTATCCGGCTAAGACCGGCCACGTTGCTCCTGGTCTACCTAAAGGACCGAGCCTTGTAATGTGATTGTTATGTTTTAGGGCGCCATCAAATAAGAGCAAATGCTCTTGGAATTTGAGTGGTACTTCCACCTCCTCGAAAGGAGTGTACGTTTCAGGAGGTTCCTCTACTTTGTAATAGTGGAAGTACTTTGTTACAGCATTTGCTGCTGGAAAATGTATCCATGAATAGTATACCTCTGTCTGCCGATATTCGTGTGCCTCGATTACGAATATGACTGTGCCACCTCTAGGTGTCAGTCCATTTTCTATAAGTTTTAGAGTTATAGATCTCCTTTTGATGACCGGAATGAGTATTATTTCCGCGTCTGCTGCTTGCATGGTAGCATCAGCATCTGCGAGTTCAGTTGCTAATCTAACTGCCTCTCTTTCATCATCACTCTCTGCCATTTTACAGACAGGATGGTATTATGTTTGTTTGCAGATCAGGTTTCTTTATGGAAACAGAGATTAGATGCAAAATATTTTGGAACTGTTTATCCTTCAACGTTGACTTGACCAAGAACCATACATAGGAGTTCCCTCCTGCGAGGTTTTGGAGGATATAACCTTTCACCCACTCCAGACGTCTTTGGAGTATAATGGAAAAAGGGGTCTGAGTGAGAAAGCACGACTGAGTTACTCTAAATGTCTTACGTTAGTTTTATCGCCCTTTCCAAACGCGTTGGGCGCCATGTAGTGTAGCTCCTATTTTCCCAATAGGCTCTGCGCATTGGAATAGTACCTACAGCAGTAAAGGCCTAGGCCAGACGTTAACTAGGTCTACTACTGTCGATACTAGACTTAATTTTTGGGTTTGCCAGCTAAGCTCAGAGTTCGCTAGAAACTTTCTCGAATGTTCAAGGAAGGAATTAACTCCCCTGATTAGACAAGAAGGGATTTAGGGCCAGATGTAGGTAGGCTTTTACCGGGTGGTAACGGCCGAATTCGGCCGTTACCACCCGGTAAAAGCAATTTGACATGTAGGTCCCTGTAATTTACAGACTCGGTAAATTTACCGGTAGGTAAATTTACCGAGTATGTAAAATACCGAGTCGGTATCATTACTGATTCCGGACAATTGGTATGTAGGTGGGACTCTTCTGAGTCCCACAAGCAGTACCACATCGGTATTTTACCATCAAATACTACTTGATGGTAAAATACCGTTTCTGGTGTGCATGCACATGTGTGCATGCACACCTATGCCATATGACAGGCAGACCTGCCCTTAGGGCAGGTATGCCTGCCACATGGCACCCGAGCCTCTTTTGGGGGTGCCAGAGGGTGTCAAAGTGACACCCCCTGCACCCTTGTGACAGTCGGTATTTTCCGATGTGGTAAATACCGACCGGTATATGCCCAATCAATCCTATGGGCTTCAAAGCCCATAGGAATGCATGGGCATTAACTGGTCGGTATTTACCACATCGGAAATTACCGACTGTTTCCGATTCGGTAATTGCACATCTGCAATTACCTACATCTCGGTATTTTTATTTTCCGACCTCTTAAATACCGAGTCGGTGTGACTCGGTATTTAAGAGGTCGGTAAATAAAAATTACCTACATCTGGCCCTTAGTTTCTGACAACCATAGAACATGACAACTTTGCTCTCCCCTAATCAAGAGTCAATCTCAAGAGTCGTGTGAGCACAAGGCAATTATTTTACTCAGTCAGTACGTGCATTCTTAGTCTCATCAGAATGTAGAGAAAAGGAAGAGACGGGCGTGTTCAATAAAAGATGTTATTTATTGATCAGTCTCTTTTCTCGTACAAGAGAAATGGATCGATATTATTGCAATACTTATAGTTAAGTAAAGTGCATACATTAAAAGCAATAGTATAAAATAATACTGTAAAAACATTGATATGGTTTCTGAGCCATATGATGTTTAAAATGATTAAAATATATTTACATACACATATACATTTGACTAAACGTACTCAACTGGTGTTTCTAAATACGCCTACCCCGTGTACCTGACCTAAGTCTAATGCGTGGGCGGGAATAGAAAGTTACAGTTTAAGTTAAGTTTGTTTTTGCCAAGTGAATAACTAAAGAATTCTCTGTGAGGGGTTATTCAGTTCTGTACCTGGAATTTAGGATGGATGAGGAATGGTATCTCTTTCTCTGCTCTCGATATTCCAGGCTGCCTGCGAGGGCTGCCTAGAAACGCCGGTGCTGGGTCTCTCGGCTTGAGATAGCAGCGCGTCTCTCAGCGCGTCAGGAAGGCGGGGCTGCTGCCAGCGGGGTCTGCTTCTGCTCTCGGCTTCGGCAAGTATGGCTGCTCCGTCTTGTCACCACGCGTGTGTTTGCATAGGGCAAGGTCGGCAATATTTATACCTTAAAGGTGCCGAGATTGACGTAAGGATGGACATAGGTACGTCAATAAAGATGTCATACGACTTGCTCGTTAGCACATTCTTTACTAAAGTTCTCTGTGAAATCAAAACAATGGCCGCACGGATTGTCCAGGTTGTCATAGGTTTGATTTGTTATGAGAACGTCGTATGCCTTATCAGGGGCTGGAGGAATGTCGCTTGTCTAATTAGATCTCAAGCGTTATGACCTAATCAGATAACACGTTCCTGTGCCGTAGTGTGACTGCGTCAGATAACGGTATCTGCATCATGGGGGTTTTCTTGCCTCATGGGCTGACTGTTAGTTAACTTGATAGTTAGTTTAACCAGAATAGGGTCAGGAATAGGGGGACTGATTCAGAACCTATAGAAATACACGACAACACACCTGCCCATGCACACCTCAAGTCACATAATGTCCCTTCATAAAATATGCTTGGCTTTTGCCTCAGTCCAAGAGATAAAATGAGTTGGCATGGTTTGTGATTCTCTATGCATACAATGATCTCTGAAGCAACACTGTGTATTTTTTCACCCAGAGATACTAAAACAGCAACATAAATTTCCCAGGAAAAGGATTGAACTTTCTGTGGCAGAATTCAAACCTTTAAACTTGAGTGATATCAAAGACCAAGGTCGACACTGTTGCACTGTAAGTGCATATAAATCATCATGTTTTACCAACACACAGCGCGTTAAGTGGGATGAAAAAGGTGGTTGGAAGTTCTAAAAGGGGCATGCCAAAAAAGTGTATCTTGGAATCATTTTCAAGAGGCGTGGTCTATGTAATTAAGAGTGTGGCTTAAAACATCAAACTAAAAACCTGTGGTTCACACAACAACCAGTATTTAGGGTCCTCTTGAGGAGTGTTCTGTTGTTGAATCCAGACACGTCACACAATAACCAACACGTACAAAACCAAACCAGACCCATTGGCTTTACCAGTGCTTGTTAGCTGTATCAGATAAATGAACCCCAATTGTTTTCTTGTGAATAACTAGAATTGAAAATGTTTCAATTCTTGAAATATGAGACCACAAATTAAAAATGACTTGAGCCTGTGGATGGGGTAGAAGACACTCCCATCTTCAACTTCACACCACTTTCTCCTGCAGTCTCTCACTCTTTGAGACAATTATAACCTTTTTCTCATTACATCTTTCTGAAACCTCCCCATCCGCATATCTCACAGTTTCCCACAATTATACTTGGCATATATGCGATTATGCTCTGTGCACTCTGCAGAGAGGCCAAGAATTGTATGTGCATGTAGGCTCAATACTGCTACGGCACCTTGTGAAACACACACTGCCTTCTGCCTCAACTTCAGAGCTCTAAATCATGCGCCGTCATGAACATCATCCCACAAATGGAGGTGTCTCAATTCAAATTATTTTCAAGTGTTGCATTAAAAAAACACAGAAACATATCATCTACAAAAAAAACGAATACTCTTTGGTAATGCAATGTGAAGTAAAACATATGAAATGCAAACAGTGATTGCGTCAATGGAATACAATACCTTAAGTGTTTTTACAGTCCTTATTGACAAACAGATCCATTTTTTTTACCTGCTCAAGGACATGAATATAGAGCTAAATAGGTCCTGTTTCAAAATCATGGTTTAATTACTGCTGGATCTGAGACCCGTCAGGACCGGGCAAGTTAAAGTCCTGTGGCATGTGACATGTGGCATGTGATTGCCAAGGACCTCCTGTATATGTTTACCTTTCTTGTTGTTGTCCTGCTCCCAGACCGACCCTTCTCAATGCTTACCTGCTTCCATGTCATACTGGCTCTTCAATCAAAAGGGGACTTCTCCAATAAAACACTCTCAAAGAAAATGCAAGATCTTTTCACCAACGAGTCACAATATGAAAACAATACAGGACACAAATAAGCAAACGTAACACAGCTGGGGTGGCATTCAAACCCCTGGCACACTGGCTCCAAAGAGACTACAAGTAAGCAAGTAAATAATTTATTGTTTGGTTAATAAAGACCTTTACAATTTCCACGTAAAAAAAGCATAGCAACAAAACTCATAATTAAAAAGTCAAAGAGCATTTCATAAAACATTCATTCCTTGTGTTAAAATGGTCGGAGCAGTGATCAGTAATTATTGTCAAATACAAAAAAGAGACTAAAAAGCACGTCTTAAAGCTATAGCACCTCAATTGACTTTCATAATGCGCCTTCCCCTGTGGTAGTGCCTTGCTGACTGCTTTTCGACTCTTCCTTCATGCTCACAACTACTTTGATGCTTTCCTGCTCTAGTGCTTTTCTCACAAAAGCGTATTTGACATCTCATCAGAGAGTGCGGCTGGAAGAACAGCTGCTTGTTCTGCAAATCTTACTTACTGCCTCGTTCATCCCCGGTGGGGCATTTCTATCTCAGTTCTTTCTTAAAAAAGTAGACACTTGAAACCAGCTCGGTATGTTGGAGATAACCGGAAGTGCCAAAGGCTGTTCTGAGGCTCCTGGTCAATTTCCTGAATTTATTTTTGAAGGAGATGGAAAGGAAGGCGCTGTAGCACAAGCAGGTAAGTTTTCGACCCAGACATTGGCGACCAAGCACAGGAACCTTAATAATAATAAAAAATTAACCCGCCTGGAGAAATAATAAAAAAAAATAACTCCGGTACACATGGAAGGGGTGGCCCGCAGGGGACAGGGGAAATGAAAGGAACTATAATAAAAAGCACAAACAGTCACTGTTCAGCGTGGAACATGAAAGGAGGGGACCAGGGAGGGAGAGGAGACAAGAGAAACAGTGCCCCAACCACGGAGAGCAACGCAGGAGTTGATGAGAGGGTGAGTATCAAAAAAAGCTGAGTGAGACAGGAAAGGCAATTGGCCACTGGTAGAGAGGAGAGAAACACTAAGAATAAACATTAAAAGTAGTTCAGTGACATCAGCAGTGGAATACTGCACACCAAAGCAAGGGTAAAATATCTGTGCTCTATGGGAGGGACAAGAGCAGAATAGGAAGGGGAGCCGCCAATGAAAAGCATGGAACTGAGATTGATAGGAAAGCCATCCAGTGATGAGCAAAACTTACCTCTGTTGAGTACTGTATACAATGACGTCTGTGACAGTCTGCAAAAATGGGCCCCCTTGCCAAATGGTTGGCCAGTAAAAGACAGACATACAGACATATAGGGGTCCAGTGGGCTCTTCATACCCCTAGGCCTTACTGCTATTAGACATGCTGCGTTCAGGGCCGAAACACAGGGCCCTGAAGCCCCCGCAGTGCAGGAAGGGGTGTTGTGTGTTTCCTGCGAGGCCCATTGTAGTTTTCCCTATGTTAGCCTAACTGTGCATGTTGTAGGTCTCATTTTCCCTTTGCACATGTTACTAGATAAACATGTATGCTTTTGAGCCACATTGTACTTTCACACGGAACCTGCATAAGTTTTCACGTTCTGTTCCTTTCCTGGGATTTAGTTTGAACACCATAGACAAGGTCAAACAACAATTCCCCTTGTTATTCTTTTGGCCAGACACTAGCACCTAGACATACAACAAAAATGCAGCTGTTGTTTGTGACCACACATGTCCTACCATATAGATGAGCCCAGGAACAATAAGCAGACACACATAAAGCAAGGGTTCTGAGATAAAATTACTGCATTTGCTGACATATAGAACGTTCATATGTGAATGCTAAGGTACGGGGTCTGCCAGTAATTCCGGAGATCTTTGATATATATTCATTTAGCCTCATTAGCAAGGGAGGGGGTTCGAAATTAACCTGTCTTATAAACTGACAGGGTTTCATGGTATATGTATTTGTTTTCTAATTGTGGCACATATACTGCGTTTCAGAGCACACTAGTTTAAATATTCTAAACCTCCTGGGTGTCTCCAGTTTATCTTATTGTGGACGAGAGAGATAAAAAGGGTGTGTCCGGTTATCTTACTGTGGACGAGAGAGAGAAAAAGGGTGTGTCCTATTTCTGCAATCCCTTAGAATGTCAAGAATGTTGTGATCTGGGAGGCCAATTCACTTGTTTCTCCGTGAAGGTTTGAAGGGTAAGTGAGGTACTATAGCTAGTCGGATCCAGACCCATGGATACTGAGTTTATATGGTGACTCAGTCCCTACATACTAATGTTCTATGGTTCCAAGCATATTTCTGTTCTAAGAGCAGAATCGCTGAGCCGGGCGTGGGGTCCTGAGGGGGGCTCAATCTTCCCACACCAGCAGGGCTCCCAAGCCCACCTATCCACTAACAGTACAATTTGGCCAAATGTTAACCAGTTGCTGCATCTTCTGTTTGCTAGTCCTGTGAAGAAAACAACAAAGTTGCAACAGTTTTGACTTATTGTTGCGACAATGAGAGACCTGGCAAAAAGAACGGGCTGTGAATCTCTGAGCATGTGAAGTGGTGAATGACGAGAGGCGACTGGAGATGATAAACAAGGAAGAGAAAAGAGAAGACCCATAGGAGCAAGGAGAGGGAGAGAATTCAGGAGTGTAAGAGACATCTAAGTGCGAGAGAGAGATCGGAGACTGAAAACAGACAGAGGGACAGGAGCTGGAGAAAGGTCATAAAGTGACAGGTGGGAAAAAGCTTAGAGGCAAAAAGTGCGAGAACAGATGTGAGAATGGTGAAAGACAACCAGTTGAAGATAGGAGTAGGAGACACCACTGACAGACCAATCTGGGAGGGAGAATAGTCCTAAAGATTTTGTGTTAGAGCCAGATTGCGTAATATAGCAGAGGTGAGAGTGTGACAGACAAGCAAGAGGAGAAGAATGATCAGTGGAACAGAGAAAATATTACTGAGGGAAAGGTGATGAAGGGAGAGACATCTTGGGGAGAGAGGAAGATACTTGTTAAATACAGAGACAGATGAGAAAGCATGAGATATGAAGTCAGATAAAAAAGAAAAGGGACAGAACAAAGACAATCACAGACAGGTGTCAGAGAGGAGAGAAGAGAAAATGGGAGAGAGAATGGGGTGGGATGAACTAAGGGGCAGAATGAGGAAGACGGACATGGCAGGGGAGATGTTTACCTTGTCACACTGGGGCACTGAAGATGTGGCGCCACTAACTTATCGCAGTTCCGGGCAGGGGCACACAGAGGCTCTTGTGCCCCACCCTCAACTTACCTGGCAGGGAGGGCCCCTTAGGTTTTGTTACGCCACTTACTGTGTTACTGACAGGGATGTATGACGTTACAACGCATGCTTTTACCACACATGCTGTTACAATGCAAGTATTACAACGCAAACCTTTACAACGCATTACACTTGGGGGTGCTGGATAGTGAATAGTTTAGTTTACTATTCCAACTCCAGTGCCCGAGGACACTAGGGAAGGTGTTGGATAGCAAATTAAAGCTATTCCCTATCCTAGAGCGCCCCCAGTGTAATGCATTGTAAAGGTTTTCGTTGTAATACTTGCGTTGTAACAGCACTGCGTGGTAAAAGTTTTGTTGTAAAGGAGGTTTCCCTACTGACAGCTATGCCACCGCCTATGTACCTGTTCAAAAAGCCGAAGTCCCATGGGTGTTTCCAGTAGTCTGTCATGGTTTGACCGAGCTTAAGATGTGTTTATAGTGTTGTAATCATCACATACAAAATACTAAACACCATGGAACAGATTTATTCATTATTAATGCAATGCAACACAGAAACCATTGATGTGCTGCGTTGTGCAAATGGCAGAAAGCACCACAGGGCCATACTGCTGCTGCTGCCATTCCTTGTACTGGCACACAAACTGGTGCCCTAGCATCAAACACAACCTTTGCACAATGTGAGGTGCGAGCATGAGGTCTAGCATAGGATTTGTACTGGAAGCATACCCTTCCAGCAAAAAAACCTTTGCCTAGAACATTTTAATAGATTACACACATTGGAAATGTGCTGTAAAGTGGACCATGCATGCAATGTTTGAGTGTTCCGGAGAAATAAAAACATTTTTCCATATTAGCACCTGCTTCAAGAAAGTGTCATTTTTTGATGCAATGTACAGCCTTACTATCTCAGTAGGTCGGACTTTGCATCAAAAAATGCTGTGTGTTTGCAGTGATTCACCCATTCCACATCCACATATTGCTCTCTTGACACAAAGGGGCATATTTACAAGGAAATGGCAGAGCGCAGCGCTGTGGCAAATTTCGCAGCATTGTGCTCCGCCGTTTCCAAAATGCAGGGATGCGCTGTATTTACAGCAATACGGTGTATGCCTGTGTTTTCCCTAGTGATGGTACTAAAAATAGCTGCCTTGCGCCAACACAGACACCCTTGCGCCATAGTGCAGGGAATGATTGTTTATGAGCAGGAAGGTACCCCTTCATGCATAAAAACAATGAATAATGGCAATGTGTTACTTCTGTGCGTCTGCAGCACACATAGAAAAAGCAAAAACAAGGAGAAATAATATTTAATTTCTCCTCCCTGCGCCATTCTAATGCATGCTATTGCATTGCGTTAATTTTTGTCACTGCCTCATATTTACAGATCCTTGTAAATCTGGAGCAGTGTAAAAAAGCAATGGGTGTTGCAGTTGAACTCCCACAGCAACACCCATTGCATGCCCCTTTCACGCAGCTACCTGCTTGAAAGGGAATGATATTTATGAAATGGTGTTAGGCCACAAAAAGTAGTTTAACGTCACTTTGTAAATATGGTGCAGGGCATTGCGCCACCAGAACGTTGGTAACAGTGACGATCTGGTGACGCAATTCCCTTGCAAATATGCCCCAAAGTGGTGCAAAGTAGAGCAAGTGCTATGTGCGCTGAGAAAAGGGCGTCTTTCTAGCGCAAAATACCAGTTGCGATGGAAAGTAAATACCCCCAAAGCTCTGAGACACTTTGCATCTCTTTACGTAACTAACCGCCTGATTCATCAAGCTAAATTGCATTCACAAAGGGAAAGATTCTCAGAATCTTGCCTTTTGCGAGTGCAATTTTTGCATTTGGGATTCATCATCCCAAATGCAAAATTCGCTATTTAAGAATTCGCACATTTGCGAAGAATTGAATTTAAGGAATCTCTATTTGAGATTCCTTAAATGCAATTCATGAAGCATTTTAAAATTGCGAAATTGCAATTTTGGGCCGCTATTTACCGAGAGGTCAGACCTCTCGGTAAATAGCCAAATTTTAGAAAAATCCATTTAAATGCATTTTTCTAAGTTGCATGTTACACACACACATGTCCTTTGGACATGTGTGTGCGCAACAAGAAATGTAGATTACATTTCAGGGGTGCTACAGGGTGTCCATTGGACACCCCTGCACCCTTGAAATCGCATCCTTATTTGCGATTAGCTAATTGCTAATCGCTAATAAGGAATAACTCCCCATGCATTCCTAGGGGCCTGTAGGCCCATAGGAATGCATGGGGAGTTATTCCTTATTAGCGATTAGCAATTAGCTAATCGCAAATAAGGAACATGTAGGAATCGCAATATTTATTGCAATTCCTACATGAATCCCGTTTTGCAAGTCCTTAATAGCGAATCGTTATGAATCGCTATTAGGGGCTCGTAAAACGGGAGAATGATGAATCAGGCTGCATAGTCTTAGTAGATCTACCCCACCAATAATTCCACATGACACCTTTCATTTGCGCAGCACAATTAGCATAACCTCTTCTGCCTTTCCTTGCCGCAGCAGTGTGTGACACCTGGCATCCTTCTGGAAGCTTCGCTGGCATCTCCCAAGGGCGAGCCAATTAAAGCACCATTATTATGGATAGTACTTTGGCCGGGCTCTAACTGTTGTCGTATCCCGTAATGATACCATCTGCTTTGATTGATATTTCAGTATTGTCACCCAGAAAAAAAACTGTGCTGGTGCTGACGGGGGCAATTAGTTATCCTAACAAATCTTGCTCTCAGAGGGCGAGCTGCTGCCGAGATTTCCTACAGTGTATTTTTTTTGGCAGGCATCTAAACACCACTGTATTTGCCACCTCCATACATGCTGTAAAGCCCTAAATAACAGCTTCTCATGTTCTCTGGTATACAATCTGTTTCTGATGTTCTCTTGAAGTCAGTGAGATAGCTGGACATGCTCATGCTCCTGCTGTAGAGAAATGTGGTCCGCCTACAGATCACAGCATTGGCCTTTCATTCCTTCTTTCTTCTTAAGTAGGTTAAATGAGTGTCAATGCGTTGGTCGATAGTCTCATCTGCTATCAGTGCTTTCAGATTGAATGATGTTGTGCTATATCAAAGATTAGTTAATGTTAATATGAAAATATTTGCATCTCAAAGGTGGCAGTACGCTGCTTGTTGGCATCCTAGACCCTACAGTGACTCCCCTACTCCCGACTGGCATACTTCACCCGCACAGTGGCTTATCATGGCCTAAATAAATTCAAACTCCTCACCCCCAACCTGATGGAACTTTACTAGCTTCCTCTACCTGCCCATATCATCTTCAACACCATCTGCATTGTCTACACAGCTGTCGCGAGTGGCACCTCAGTGGCACCTCTGACTAACTGACTGGCAAGCTCACAGTCTGTGGCAGCTCTTGACAAATTCTCAGCCCAGACTCCACCAGGCTGGAGAGGAAGAAAAGCAAAAAAAAGAAAAGAAGGAAAAACGCCATCTGTATCTTTGCACCCAGGATCTGGAGCACCATCCCTGTAAACATTGCACCTCTCCAACCCTCCTGCAATTTAAAGATGAGCTGAAAACTCTTCTCAAATCCTTAAATGGTCCTCTTCTCTTCTCTGAGCAGTAGCCGCTCCCCCCATGAAAGGATCACTGATTGTAAACTCTTACCTTTTGCCTGGTTGAACTCTCTGTTGCTTCTAGCTCAATTCACATCATATAAATACCTCAAGCATGCCTAACGAGCTCAATACACTGATATAAGAACAGAAAAGTAGGTTGCTTAGTTGTAGAATTATGATAAGATTGCATAGGGCCTTATTATGAGTTTGGCGGTGCAGGAGCGAGACCACCCTGCACCGCCAAACCGATGTTTGAACCGCTGCCAGATTAGGAGTTTTCTCCTGTCTGACGGGTTGTTCTTTGGTGTTCCCACGGGGGTGCCTATGAATTAGGCACCACAATGAGAATGACAAAACCAGTACCTGCACAGTATGGATTGCTGCAGTCCATGCTGTGCAGATACTGGGGTGCGTGCACACACAAGGGCACAACATGTGCCCTCCTGCATGCACCCCATGGTGCAGAGGCAAAAGGGGACCCTGTAGGGACCCCTTTGTTTCCTCACAGCCACATTTTTCATGGCGGTCGCACCGCCATGAAAAGTGTGGAGGTGCGGAAATTCTGAAGATGCTTAGCCCCATGCATATTGTGACCTCAAGACCGCAGCGCCACAGGCTGATACCAGGACAGCCCACCTGCCCTGGTCATAATAGGGTGGTCGGAAGATTGCCACTGCTGCGCCCTCTTGAGTGTGCTGGTCCGTGGACCGCCAGACTCATAATAAGGCCCTTAGTCTTGTGTAGTGATGGGCAATCCTTTGATTTCTGCAGCAGTGTTAAACCCAAAGGAGAGTTTACAGGACGAGTCCCCATCACCAAGGCAATAACATGATGAACAAAACTTTATGGGATAGTTAACCACCAACAAGATAGTTCATCACCAACATGCCCAATCTGCTTAAGAAACATAGCTAATTGTGCTCATTTTATGGCTGCAATTTTTTAGCAGATTTATTTCCACAGGGGACTGGTTTGAGTATAAAATGTCCCAAAGGAGACATTTCCTCTTCAAACTATTCCTCCTTCCATATCTTGCAAAACTTTTGATCCGTAGGTATGACAGTGTCAGTTTTCACCCTAGTTACACAAACGTGACTTTTGTGAAATGTCATGTAATCTCACATAATTTTGAAACATTTCCTGAAATTTTGCAACATAAAATGTAACAGTTTTACACTAGCCTATTCCAGATTCAGCACATCCTCCAGAAAACTGCATCGTTTTCCATTCCCACCCAACTCTAAATCAGGCATTAGTCAGCGTTTAGATTATTAGATGGTCCGTTCCAGGGTACAACAATAGGAGGATTCAAATGTAACTTTTTGCTGCAAGGGGCAGGTTTCCTGGGACTTTGTGTTTCCATAAAAGATTTTTTTTTAAATCTTTCTATTCTGTCACAACTACCGAGACCAAGTTTCGAGCGTAGAATTAGAGTATTAGTTATACTAATGCTACTTTTATTGACCAAAACGGCCTTTACACCAAACTAAGCAGTATTTCTACCCAACCATCCACTCATTGTATGTGTTCCTGGGTATATCAACTACAGTCGCTGACCCTCTGATCTTCCAATACAGAGACATATTTCAAGTCAAATTCCCATAAAAGGACCAGCTGGGCAACTGCACACATTCATAAAAGATGCATCCTGCATCTGGCCAATAGTAAAGCCATTCTCAGGAGTCTCCTCCAGGGGACCCTTTAGTGGCCTTAGTTATAAATCCCAACATACGATGGAACAATGAACAAGCAAGGTTTTGCTTAGTGGCATCATGCACCTTAATGCATACTTCGACCCAAAGCTCAGATATTTATAGGGCCAACTCTAGATCAGGTCGATAAACGTACCAGTAGTACCTCTATGGTAGCCATTAGAATGGAATGGATCAATTGTGTGCAACATAACATTAGCAATATATACCCGGCAAAGGATTTTGACCTTAATCACTTTGCATCATAATGCACTTTCTTGAGAAGACAATAGTATCTTCTCTACTGCGCTTTAGCCAGTAAGGAACCTTAATCAATATACTATTTCTCATAGGCTAAGGTACCATATATAAAGACAGCAACATAATTATGCATATAAGAATGCGAACTTCCCTTTAGAATCAACTACATCAGTAAGTATATGGACAAATAGACCGATGTGGCTAGTCAGAGATTGTAGTAAATCCTATCTGCAAAGACCTTTATTTGTACATTGATATTCCCTATCAAAGGCATGTGCGTCCACTAGTATCTCCAGAAATGGTTATGAGCTTTCATCAAAGAAATCACCTGTTATTAGTAGCCCAGATTCTGTGAAGCACCAAAGTATTCCAGACCTAATGTGGTTAGAGAGATAACGAAAGTCGTCTAATGGCAGAGAGCATCATTTGGACATCCTTTAACTAGTCATTGATTTAAAATCTTTGAAAACGTTCTGAACCATCTACTTTAGGGACAGGCACCATGTTACATCTCTCCTTTCTGAAAAAGAGTTTCCTCATAGTTCCAAATCCGTTTGCACCCCTCTGCCCCTTTCTCCAGCTTGTCTATCAGAGGGACGTACTGCTGCCTGAATCAGTCTGCCACATGTTGCAATTGTGTAGTCGAGTTGTATGGCGACATCATCAATTTCTAAAATTATTATGGCAGTCCCAGCATCACCACTTATCCAAACGGGGTCATATCCACGCAAACATAGTTCCTCAACAAAACATTGAGGCCTTGAATGTATTTCTCAGAATATGATGGAGGATTTTCACAAAGACGTTCAACAATTTGCCAAGCACTACAAACTTCAGGACGTTTCGTTTCATTTCTTTATTTCGATCAATTTTAGATCATAAAAGATATGCAAAACACATTCAGTTAAGACAGCAAGGCGGTCAAACCAAGATTACACAACATTTAAGAAAATATTACATTTACATAAAATCAGAACATTTCATTTATGCCAGCTCTTGCTCAATTTTTAAAAATCGATTACGGATGTGCCACATCGCAGTTAAAAATGTTGCCTACCCAAATACAATAATAGGTGAAAGGTCCTTTTTTAAAATCCTGTAAGCCGGGAAGTATCTTGTAAAGCCCAATTTTTTGAGGAGGGGGACAAGCCAGTATTTCCTTGGTCTTCGATAGGCCTTACAGAAGAATATGATATGCAGATCATCTTCCCAATCGTACGGACAAGACGGGCAATGTTCACTCAATGCAGTCTGGGCCCAGTGTTTTGTAAATGCCCTTGTAGGGAGTGTGTCGTATCGCCATTGTAAGAAGATTCTCCTTGTAAGGACCGGGGAAATGTCGTCTAGCACACATTCAAACAAACACACTTCCTTAGACTTAAGAAACAATTCCGTCAAGGACCCCTCCCGTGATTTTCCCAATGTAACAGTAAGCCTCATCTCGCGAAAATCACTCGCTATGAGTTTGCGTGAGATCCTCGTGCAAGTGTTAGCTGGGTCTAGCCATAACTCTGGTCTACCTATGTTCTCACATGTTTGTTTGATGTAACTCAACCATGGAATTTGTTTTGATTTAGGTAGACAGAGGATCTCTTGGAGCTCACTTCTATAGCTCACAAGTTTCGGTGTGCTCCAGATGCGGCGCCAGAAGATGATTGGTCTTAGTCCCAATTCCTCCACAATGGGCCTCAGACCTAAGTCGAGTCTCAGCGGGAGGAGGGGGGTACTTACAGGAAGGGCCGCCATCTGCCTAATGAAATGATTTTCAGTTATTTGTAGTTTTTGACCAGGAGAGTGATCCCACAATTCGCCACCATGTAAGACTGCCCCTCTGGCTTGCATTTTGTAAATTTCAATGGCAGCACTAAAGGGTTTATAGGTCGATCTACTTATCATCCTAGAAATACCTCCGGATAATTGGACCAATTTCATATGGGCCTTTGCCCGATGTGTGTCCCACGTCATGTCCTGGTTGATAGTTACACCCAGGTATTCGAAGGTGAAAACCCTCTCTAATCTTGTTGAGCCAATAGTGGGGTTAGGGCGTGTTAGTGGGGGGGGGTTGAGAATCATGAATTTGGTTTTTAACGCATTGATCTCAAGCCCCCGCTCTGCACAGAACGCTGAGAACCCATCCAAGACTCTTTGTATACCCATTGGTGATTTGGACAGCAGCAGGGTGTCGTCCGCAAACATAATTGCGGGCACCCTGCTGCCGTTCAATTTAGGGGCATCCATGTCTTTGATCCTGGTCAGGTGGCTAATTACCCCGTTGACAAAGAGGCAGAACAGGGTCGGTGCAAGCACACAGCCCAGTCTCACCCCCCTGTCAACGGGGAACCTGTCGGAGAGTGCCCCATTTCTGCCACACCTGACTTGTGCAAAATTTCCCTGGTGTAGCCTTTTCAAGATAGTCAGTATGTCCCCTGGAATACCCAACTTGAACAATACAGTCCAAAGTCTGTCTCTAGGTACTAAATCGAAGGCGGCACGCAAGTCCACGAAGACCGTGTACAAGCTGCCGCCCTCGAGTACCGCAGTCTTCCAAAAGAGGAGGTTCAGGCGGAATATCTGATCCATAGTGGAAACCCCTCTTCTGAATCCTGCCTGATAGGGACTAAGAATGGAATTTTCCTCCAGTTTTGGAGGCGATCTAATATCAGCCTACCAAATAACTTCTGGGGAACGTCGATAAGGCTAATAGGCCTGTAGTTGGCTGGGAGCAGAGGCGACCCCTTTTTAGATATGGGGACAATCTCTGCTCCCAGCCAAGTACTGGGAACCTCCATACCCCCCAAGACAGCATTAAATATCACAACCAAGTATGGTGCCCACACATCAGGCTCATGCTTAAATAAATCGCCCGGGAGGCCATCCAGTCCTGGCGCTTTGCCTGTTGCCAGCCCTGTGATGGCTGCACGTACTTCCACCTCTGTGAAGGGTTCACCCTCGGTTGGTGTATCAGTAATCGGTGGTGTATCGGCAATAGCGTCATCAGGGGCTTTATATAACGAATAAAAGTGGTCCCGCCACATCTTGGCTGAAATGTTGGGTTCGATTGCCAGTGCTAGCTCCCCGGACCCCGTGTTAACTATACGCCAGAATTTGCGAGAGTCTCTAGTAACTAGTGTTCTTACGAGGTTTTGCCACTTTTCATGCTCCCATTCGCTTTTGGCATTAGTGATAAGATGTTTATAGTCCCTTCTTCTTGCCTGGACCACTGACCTATCAGCACCGTCCTTAATAGATGTCAGAAGGTCCAGTTTAGCCTTCCGGCAAGCCTGGTTATACCAGTTGGGTCGATCAAAATGCCGCCTCTTTCCTGAGGTAAAGAGAACCTCGGCCACAGACTCAATGAGATTCTCGTGTGCCCTCCCTAGCTCCTTGTGTATGTCTTGGGGCATGGGTAGCTCCATTATCGTGCACAACTTGTCAAGCGTCGGTATAAGGCGGGAGTAGAGTTCACCAAGCTTCTCCATATTAGAAGCCAGCTTCTCCCACCTCACTCGCCGTCTGTTATTAGTCAGTGTGAGCCCTATGGCAATGTCATCTAATTTGCCCCCTCTATCCTCCAGGTCGCGAACCGCATAGACCAGTTCTAGGGGATTGTGATCACTGTCTTCCCTAGATGTTACCCGAAAGTCAATAATATCCGGCCACATGGAAAGATGGACCATGATGTAGTCCAATCTGGACTCCCTGCCCTCTCTGTGGTAAGTGCTTTTTGGTGGAATGTCTGAACCCACACGTCCATTACATGCCTGAATGCCCCACCTTAGGGTAAGGGCTGTAATTTGAAGAGCTAAAGGTGTCCAGGCTCTAGGTGAGGGGGCTGCTGAGGGGGGCACCAACCATACTGCGTCCTCCTCCCGTGATAAACCATCCAATAAGCCTGGGAGGGGCTCATAGTGGCAATTAAAATCGCCACCCACCAAAAATGGTATACCCTGAGGGATATCGTTTAGGAAGGCCGAGAGCTGATCAATGGTGTCTGACTCAGTTGTGATGTTTACTGGTCTAGAATAGATATTTACCACGATCAACTTATTCTCGTTTGGCCACTCCAGCAGGACCCCAAGAATGTCATTGGAGCCTGAGGGAATCGGAGAAGCCTTGCATCCCAGGTCAGCAGCTACGCAAGTTGCAAGGCCTCCCGAAGGGCGACCCTTCCCACCCCATTTCGCCGGGATCGAGAAAGCAGCGAAGCCTGTTCTAGTTACTGCTTCTCTGGACCAAGTTTCCTGGAATAGGTATATGTCCTTGCCCTCAATGAATAAACTCCAGTCAGGACAGATCAATTTATTTCCCAAACCAGCCACATTCCATGACAAAATATTAAGAGAAGATGATCCGCGGTGCGGAGTTGGTAGTTTAGATGTGGGTGAGGCCCTCCTGCAAGCCTGGGTTAGCACACTCAGGGACTGTTCCCATACCTCTGTTATAGAATCCCCTATGTTAGATGGTGGCCCCATGTCATTTAATAAAGTACCCGTGATCTTGTTCTCTACCTCATCACAGTAATTGGTTTCCAGAGGACTAACGGGAGTTCTAGTCGGGAGGACAATGTTTTCTTCAGTATAAGTGCCCCTAATATCGTCCACCTCCCCTCTCCCGCCCCATTTAAGTCAGTCCACCATGTCTAGACAACTATATCTATTGAAGGTTAAAAAGTGGTCTGGCTGGTGCAGTTGGTATTGTCTGGGATAATGGAAATTGCTCCTAACTCTATCGTCCCTACCTCCCCCTCTCCTAGAAATAGTATGCCAACTCTCGGCTTCATATGGGTTGTGCACTGGTGGATAAAAGAAGGAAAGGGGTAGCGATTGAATAGATGTCCCCTGTTCGAGGTGTGACCAGCTACAGATGTGGGAGACGGTCCTAGGATCCCTGAAATTAGCTATAACACAGTCACCTTCTATCGATTTATCTGTGTGGCCCAACCATGGGACTCTCCTGACAGTGAGCACCTCACTAGTAATTCCATATGGCAAAGGTCTATTCATAGAAAGCCAATTGGTGACCTTGTTCTTAAGAGCGGATGCTGATTCTTTCGAATCTAGCCTCAGCTCTGGAACCCCTGCCAAGATGACTGTGTAAGGACTGGCCTCTGGTGGCAAGTCCACACGCCTAATTCATTTTGTGATAGCATTAGCATCTTGTTTAGGGGGAATTTCTTTAAGTGGACGATTGGGCCTTGGATTACCATCAGGCTTCTGAGCTGCAGCAGTGTATACTGGCTGAGATAGTGTTTGCGGGGCATGATCAACAGCTGGAGTCGTGACTATGTTTGCTAATGGAGTAGCTGTTTGTGCTGTTCCTGGAGCTATCACAAGTTCATTATTCGGGGGCTTGGATGTAACCCTCTTGGTCCTGGGCTCAGTCCCACGTTTAGCTATAGTAATATTTATCTTGCTGGTGTTAGCAAATTGTGAGGTTGTTTGCTCTATGGACGCTAGCCTACTTCCAATCTTGGATAGATGTTTGACTAGGGGGCTTAAGAGTGTTTTAAAGAGGGCTTCCATTCTGGCTAAAATCCAGTCATGTGCTTCTAGAGTTACAGACGGGGTGAGATTATCACACTTGACGTATAAGATAGCGGTAAGTCAATAGTAGTAGCGGGTGGGGCTTTATCAGCTAAAGTGGGCCCCTTTTTGCTTTGTCCCACTTTACTACCCTCTGGGATTTCATTGTGTTTGGGGATTTTTGCTTTGCACCCTCAACTGTTTTGTGCCCCTCTCTTCCTTTTAGGTACAGCACCTTCCCTTTCCCCCTGTGTAAGGCAGTCTGTAGATTCAGTGATCACATCTATATTAGGTGTAGTATTAATGGGGGAAAGAGGGGTCTGCTGTACATGAGTGTGTGGTATCGGTAGGAGTAGAAGGCTAAAATCATCTGGAGCACTCGTTTCATTATCAAGTTGTGCACAGTAGAATTATTTAAGTTAGATAAGGCTAGCACCCCACCCGATACATTTTCCCCATTTTCTGGAACAACAAAGCTGAGTCTATTTTCCGGGGTCTTTGCAAGCGCTAAGGGCCCTATAGAAGATCTCCGAACCCAATCTATCTCCTGTGATATGCGCCTTTCCAGTAATGTAATTTCGTCGATAAGGAGAGACCCTGCTTTGACAAAATAATTGTCTATAGTACCTTTTGCTGCTCCGGCAGCCAGCGCGCTCTTGCTCCTGGTTTCTCTAGTCGCCATAGTTCGTTATCAGAGAGGGCGGAGGGGCCGTAAAATAATAACAGAAGCAAAGGGGGTGGCCCAGTCCCGTTCTCGACCGTTCTCGAACGGCCTCAAACGGCCCGCCCTTTGCCCGGGCTTCGCCCCGTGCTCCGTCCCGCGCGCGTCCCGCGCGCGCGGCTATGGGCACTCCTATATGCAGAGAGGGAGGGGGCGGGAAGAGTCGCAGGTGCGCCGGGTGGATTCGGCGCTCCGCCTGCTGGAACTCGCAGTCCCGCGCCCACTGGTCAGTGGTTTGCAGAGTCAGTTGGTCCACAAGTAGATGTGCCCAATAAATATCGTAATCCTCACGGGCTCAAAAGGAAGGGTTCTCCTCTTCGGTATCGGCAAGTGTCTCACCACAGGACGGCTGCGAGCACAACAATTCTATCCAAATTTGACTGTGGTGACTTTTTGTCACCTAGATGATTCTTAGGTAATATCAGCTATAACACGCCTCCCATTTTATCATTAAATTCCCTACTTGCAAGTGCAATAGTCATAGCCAAGTATCAGCATTCTGTCAGGGACCATTGAAGCAACAGTTTTACAGCAACATCAACAAACTCACTCAGATGAAGCAAGATTTCAGATGTTGCATGAGTAGCTTTAAAACCACCATTGGGAAGTGTGGAGGGTTGGGTAGTAACTGTAAGCAGTGCATCATCCTCTTCAAATGTGATGAGTAGTCACGTCTCTCTTTCTAGTGCCCTAAAACGCAGGTAGGAATTAAATCCCAGTCTCATACTCTGTGAGAAGAGAGAGGGCAAATGTTTATTGATGCAAATGGTTGGAATGGTGTGATCTTTCAAGGGATCAGTTCAGGATTTCTTGTGTCATCCGATACCCATGGCCGCAGAACTCCATCTGCAACTCCCAAAGGATGAAGTCAAAGACCTTCTCAGCATCTAAGGATGCTATAGCAGCTTTCAGGTTACTCCTTGTTTTGTGGGTCACAATCAAGTGCAATTACTGAAGACCCTGTATAGTTTGCCAGCACAAAGTCAGACTGATGTAGGTGCCTCAACTTGAGGACTACTGCCATCACCCTGATGGACCTACCCTTAGCCACAATCTTCACCTCACTTTTCTGCATCATTAGAGAACCTTTTGATGTGCAGTACTTTGGATCATAGGGAGAATCGTGATAACAGTTTTACTCCATGATCAGGGAAGAGGACCAAAGGCCAGCACTAGAGAGGTCATACTTAAGAGATGCAGGGGAAAACTCCCAGAACATCTAATGGAAATCAACTCCCAAACTATTGCTGCCCTGAGTCCTCCCCTTTGACATATCCTTCAGTGCCGCTGGTATCTTGATGTCTGCTACAACTCATCAGTCTTGAATAGGTCCTTGGTGCCCAGAATACACTCTGCCACTAGTTGTTCAACAAGGGAGATGTTTTTAACAGTGTTAACGGCATAATGTTGTCAGCAGTAGTATTATTCTGTGCCATATCAAAGACGACACTGAAATCTAAAATTAGCAGTTATCCTATATGCAAGGCTAGTCTCTTTTTATTGGTCATAGAGGCCAGAATCCAACCCAATTTGCCCCCATCTATGTGCATTTCAAGCTTGAAGCTTCGCTAGCTGTATTTACACAATTGGTCAGAAATCACAATACACTTACATCTAGGATCTATGACCTCATCCTCACCGGCTGACATCCAATTTATTTAATTCCCCGCAAATCCTGCCAAATAAGCCTATTCTCACAGGCAAGAAAGGTCTCTTTCAATTTCTGAGGTGACGCCCATCTCTGCTGAGATACAGAATGCATGCAGGAACAATTTAAAGGTACTGGGCATTGAGCAGAGCACCCTTGGTGAACCCGACACTTGTGACAGAAAATACAATGTGCTTCCTAACGATAATCCTGATCCCTGGCTACAAATGGACATGTGGCTGCAGATGGCACAATGGCCTGGGCTTGTCTGAGATCTACCAAAGAAGTTAGACGATATCCTAACACATTAACAGAAGACCTCTATGGTTTGGACTTCACAAGGGTGTCGGTTATGGCACGTTTCATTCGGGCATTCCATCAGTAATGAGGAATAAAGGCAGAAACATATGCATACTTCTCATGCAGAATAGTAAATGTCCACTATGGAGTCGAGTCTAACAACTCATAGAAACTCCTGAAATAGTGGTCAGGATATGCCAGCAGTGAGCTGATTGGCACATGATGAAGAGTTATGTTCAACATAGTAATGCTGCAGAGTGCCAAAGGTAATAGCAGGCATCACTCAGCTACAAGTTGATATACTCTACACTTAAGGAAAATCATAACATGAGCGGAGAAGAAAACGCATGATTAAAAGTATGCAGCCCATATGCACAAATCAGAGCACTGAGCAGAGTTCAGAGTACAGCCACAGCAGTCTCACACGAATAGCTTGGGGGTGCCCATGAAAAATAAAGAAGCAGTATTGAGAAGGAAGATTCTACAAAGACATACAGTGCTACTGCATCTCCTTACATTGATCAAGAATGTACATGTCATAGCAGAAGATGCTTGGCTCTCCCAAATGCATATAGTCCCAGTGTTTCAGCTTCAAGCTGCATGAAAAGCCCAATTATCTATTAAACAAAATAAATTGTACAAATCACTCCAGATGGCTTAGGGATGTCTATGATCCTAACAGAATTAACAGAAAAGTATACTATTCCTAGAAAACCTGTCAAAAATCACCTAATGCGCCTGATGGTGGTTAGAGCATAGTCTCGCCGGAAGTCAGTGGTGCTCTCCCATCTGGGACAGAGCTTGCCATAAACTTTCTAGAGATGGCGGAGAGCTGGAAGTGACTCAAAGGGTGGGATGGCACGGCGCTGACCAGACCCTGGAAGCAGTGAGGAACTGCAACAGAAGAAGGGTGCCACCTGGAGCCAGAAAGGTCTGCAGCTCCAACGCCTGTGCGAAGCAGTGACACGGTTTCATGAAGGAACACTGCTAGCCTGGCTAAGATGAATGGGCCTCAGGAGAGAGACTCCTTCACAACCCCCCACTTTGAGGGTAGGAACAGGGGATGGCTGCATGGCAGGCCTTGGCCAAAGCCCATTTCATCACTGGTTCAACCAGATGTGGCCTGGCTGAGCCTAGCAGGAGCAGCACCAGGTGAGAGGGGGCTTAACTTAGTCACATCAGAAAGCCTGGCACCAAGAGCAGGACCCACAGTGCTCTGCAACACATTGGGAGCTAGGCTCACCAGGGGCTTTAGGTCCTGAGCTACCTGCCCAGCAGCCTTGGATCTGCATTGGGCCTGCTCCTTTATGGCCAAGTCCTGCACTGCCTTGACACCCTTGTCTGGATAAACCACTAGAGACTAGGGCTATAAAGACCATCTCATGCCAACTGGGAGGAAAGTGTGATGGACTACACACACATTGCAGACTATATTAATATAGTGCACCTGTGTTTTTTCTACCAACCCCATCAATAGGACACCAAGACTTCTGTGGTGCTCCTAAAAAACATATGCTACATTACTGCTACCATACTAACAAGCTGTATTCAGGAGACCCCTCAAAACTGCTACTCTACCCTTAGACCGAAGGGGTGCCACTATACTGATGATCCTAAAACCTGATAAACCATAAAATGAATGTGCCTCCTATCAACTAATTTCACTGATAAATATTGAGATTAAGCTCTTGGCCAAATTTCTGCCCACTAGTCTTGCCAAAATCCTACATAACTTAACCAACATCCAACGGAACGGCTCCATGCAGTGAAGAAACACCGGACAGTGCCTTCTGCACCTTCAGGTTGCATTGGCACGTGTGAAGTAACTGTATGGCACGGCAACCTTACTATCAGTGGTCTTTGAGGAATCCTTTTACTTGGTCCACTGCCTCTTCATGCAGCAAGTGCTCCAGAAGGTGGCATTTGTCATGCTCTTCCTTAGATAACAGTGCTGTGTGCATCCTCCTGGGCACAGGTGCCAGTGAACGGGGCACTTTGTACACCCTTTTCAATAGAATGAGACACAAGCCAGAGTTGCCTGATTTGACCACACCAATTTGCATTAGTAATAGTAGCCCTAGTAGAGTGGTTGCATTGGGATGCACAATGGTTGGGTTTTTGGTGAAACGACAGGTAGCTGGACAAGGTATCACTGTCTATTGATGACCTGCTGCCATATGTCCAGAGACCTAACAGTTCCTTTCATAGAATAATTCAAGGATGGAACTATTAGAGTATGGACCTTAGGGTAAATTGGGAAAAGTACACATATGGCCAGAGATGGGGAAGTTCTCTATGGATTTGAGAGGTACCCGACATCATATTGCAGCAGATCGCTTTAGATACCTCGGTTTGATGGTGACGAAGGATCCAGGATGCAGCTGGGACTTGAACATCACTCCCTTGCATATGCAAACAAAACAGGAGCTGAAGGGGTGGGCTACTCTGTACACATTCCATAAGGGGAAGGAGGAACTTTTTTAAATGGGGTTTATAATATGACTATTATACCTTGTCAAATATTACCCACCCACACACTTATCTCAAATTTTTCAATCCCTAAAGTTACTATTCACTAACTGGATGTGGACCAGGTGTACCCCAAGGATCTCCTTTGCCAAATGTGTGAATGCCCCATACGATGGAGGAATGGGAATACCTGATATCTGGCTGTAATGCTGGGCTTCCCAACTGCTCATGATCAATGACTGGCTTTTCAGTGACGGAAGTGATTATGCAGTGAGATTTAAGTTGGCCTCCTAAATATGATAGACCTGTATTCCGTGTTGTATGGTGCACCCACCCCCATGCCCTCACACTGATTTCAAGAATGTCTATAGCATGCTGGAAGACAGCATTGAGGCATATTAAGCGACAGGGAAAGTTGATGAACAGAAAACGATTATGACATGTTACTAGGCTTTTCAGGTCACAAAACACTAGACATTTAATTCCTGAACCCTAATAGGCATCTTGGAAGTTGGAAATGCCTTGACCGTAAACCATATTAAATCACTTGAGCTGTTAACTGAAATCTTTGCCCTACACAGGTATCTTTATTTTAGGTATGTGCAACTCTGCCATGCTGTGGAAGAGTATAGAGAAAGACTACTAACAATACACAAGCTTGGCTCCTTAGAAGCTAAGCTCTACAATGGAGCAAATGGGAAACTGGCATTATAATAACTTCCAAATCTCTGGTGCTTACCACGCCGTATCCTGTTGAGTTAATATGAGGGACATGAGAGCAAGACTTGGGATAACTTGAGAGGCAATGGGCGAATGCGAATATGGCCCCACAAGTCTTGAATATCTCTTCATGATTCAGGGTCATCTGGTTCAATGCCTCCACAGGGTTTATTTCCATCCAGCATGAGTGTGGTAGATGGATAGGGATCCCTCCACTAACTGCTTCTGCTGTAAAAATAGATGAGGTGCATCCTTGCATACCATTTGGAGTTGCCCAGTAGTCACTCAATACTGGACCCAAAAACACCAAGATCTAGAGAGGGTAGCGGGACAGCCAGTAACTTTAGAGCTAAACGTGTCTATACTTGGTATAATGGATATGGACAATTGTGAGGATGCCATGAGTTTCTGTACCTTGGAGAGGATAGAATTCTTGGTAGCCAAGAAGGACATAGTTCAGAAATGGAGGTCTGCAGACATCCCCAACAAGGGGAGTGGAAATAGGGATTGGACTGTTGTGTGACAGCTGAAGAAACTGTATATAAAGCCCAGCCTGGCTTGAAGACATACCAGATTTGAACCCCTGGTGGCATGATACAGACTTGTGTGATGTGGAAAACAAAAGTCAGGACCAAGCAAGGTCCCTGAATAGAGTTATGAGGATAACTGATGCATGCACGAAGTGGGACAAAAGGAGAATAGAAAATTGTTCAAATACATTCTGACTGTGTTTAATATGCTGTGCCTATTTTATGTTTGTATGTTCTGAAAATAATAAGTACCTCTGGGACACATGTTTGAACCAAAGGTACTTTAGAACCATCTTGTATCTAGATGAAGTAGAAGAAAGATGCCTTGCCTTCTCCTACTAGAACAGTTTCTGCTCCGTGCCAGAGGACATACAAGAGCTGTTTCTCAGTCTGACTTTACACTTTGTTTCGACACCCTCATTCAAAAAAATCTGGAAAGCCAGATCCTTAGTTGGACTGTTACTGACGCCGGAGATCCGAGACGCTACCATCGAGGATGGTTTATTGACCATACGGGCAACTACCATAAATCGACATTATCTTTGAAATTGAATATTGAGCTAAGGGGAGACATTCTTAATTGAAGACAGAGACTCTGCACATATTGAAAAGGTTAATACCAGGCACAATATCGGACATATATGTTCTCCTAATGGAATAGGACCATTAAGATGAGTCTAACATAGCGAGGTAATCCAAACTCAGGAAATATATATATACTTACGGATGAGGATTTCGGATCAGAAACACCCAGCGTCTGGAAAATTATTTAGCCCTGAAGAAGTTCTGGTAACGGAACGAAACGCGTTGGCTGGTGTTTGTATGGACTATTAAAGGAACATTGAATTCCATATATTTTTTCATCATTGCTCACGATTCAGCGTCTGTATGAATGTGAACGGCCTAACGAGTTAATACTCTTCAACGAACTATTGGACATTTAACTTTGAAGCGGTGCTTTTTCATTTATAAAAAATATAGATTATTTCCAACTTTTTGGATATGCCCTTGGGGACAGGGGGCATTTGAAAATTGCACGCCAGTACTTTAGAAATCAGCAACACAAATTATATTGGTGATATTAGGATTGGTGCTTGGAACAGGAGTGGTCCACTGTCCGCAGTTCTGTTACATTATAATTTTTCTGACCTAGATAGGTTTTTGTATCATATCTGATGGGGCATCTGCCTGCCTTCTGAAGAAATATGTCTGTTGGTCCATGGTATGGAATACTGTCCAATAGCAAAGGCATATGTTAATCATTTCAACGAATGCCAGCTAGCATGTGTGTCACATTACTCTAGGGAACCACTGGCAATTCATTTCTAGATGCCATGGACCCATGACGGCAGTCAAGAAAAAAACAATTCTGAAAATTGATCATGAACTAACTGTACCTCATGTAACAGAAGTGTTTAGTCCTGTTCAGAGTACTTTCGTTTCCCACCAACACAGCTCACAAGTCCACCCAAATCTGATCTTATGAAGCCCTTAACAGCCTTTAACTCCTTCCTCCTGAGCCGCCTTGAGATCCAAAAATGCAGAACATGGAGTTCTTCTAAAGAAATAATATCACATTACATCTGAAATGACATTGACATGCAATTGTGAGTGCTTTCTGTACGGGCTCACACAACCTCCTTCACCCTTCTGTGAGCTGTTTTCACCTGATGACCATCATCACTCAAGGAATGCTTGAATGCAGTCTTCGGTTCATCACTTGAGTTGTACTTGCTCCCAAAAGATTCTTAAGATCAAAGGTAGAACCCTTGACCAAGACCGAACACCAAATTCATTCTCTGTGCATCTAGAAGTACAGTGCCGGACTGGGAACCCAAAGCAGCATGGCAATTATATCGGACTGACCTCAGGGGAGGGTGAGAGGGGATGAAAGGGACCGTGAAGCACTCCTGATTAACAAAACCGGCCCCTAGCACTGCTGCTTTTGTTACTGGGGGTGATATTGAAACATTACTACAAAACCGGCCCCCAGTAACAAAGCCGGCTCCCACTGCTCTAAAACAGGGTACACCCTTCCAGCTTCCAGGGCAAATGCCCGATGCCCGCTACGGCCAGTCCGGCCCTGCAGAAGTCCACCATTTATGGTGCTAAGCATATTTAAGTACATCTATCTATCTATCTATCTATCTATCTATCTATCTATCTATCTATCTATCTATCTATCTATCTATCTATCTATCTATCTATCTATCTATCTATCTACCTGTCTGTCTGTCTGTTTGTCTGTCTGTCTGTCTGTCTGTCTGTCTGTCTGTCTGTCTGTCTGTCTGTCTGTGTATCTATCTATCTGTCTGTCTGTCTGTCTGTCTGTCTGTCTGTCTGTCTGTCTGTCTGTCTGTCTATGCATCTATCTATCTATCTATCTATCTATCTATCTATCTATCTATCTATCTATCTATCTATCTATCTATCTATCTATCTATCTATCTATCTATCTATCTATCTATCTATCTAACTGTTTCAAAGTTGTGTTCGTGACATGTATCACACAACACCTTAAACAATTTTGTTTTCATTTCCTTCTTGGAGCAAAATACCTTGTTACCCTCACCTCAGTGTTCTGTCTATTGGCGAACTGCTTTCTGGGCAACATGATGGCTCATGTGAATACTATCAGCCCTCTTTTCAGAGACTGCACATGCAATTGCCTATTGGAAGGCAGAGGCGTATATACAAGGACCGTCCTTGTTCGTCATTGATGATGTGCTCCAGAAGAGGTGGATCTTTGCTTTCTTTCTGAAATTAGATAGATATGTGTGGGTCATTGTTCCCGATCCTTAGTGCATAGAGCATGGACTTTTTTTCTGGTATTTACTCAGGCGACAGCATAGCTCTTTGTGTAATGCCAGGCTTCTCTGGTTAGGTTTTCAGCCAAGTAGATGTGGTAGTGGTAGCATGATTAAAGAGCATGGGGGTCAAAAGGCGCAGTCAGAGCAATTGCATTAGTGCTGGGTATTTTGTCATATTTCTTCAAGCCTTTCATGAGCTTGATTGCTGACTGCAGGATGCAGGGACCTGTGAGGAATCAGGAACACCAACAAGTGCAACACAGCTAGTGGACAGGTGGAAAATGTCCGAAACTTGGACCATGATGATCAAGTTCCTTTAGCTTTGCCAGCAAATGGGCATACCTAGTTTTGGATGGTCAGTTTTTTACAATATGGCGCTTGACAGATGGGTCACTGTTTGTCCAAGAGAACAAATTAACTTACAATGCGCATTGTAGCGTGATACGCTCTTGTTTCCTGTCTGGGCCGCTTGCTTTTGTTTTAGGTTTCTTCAGATTGTGGCAATTTGTACACATTCAGTTTCATTTTTGACTAGCTTTAGATAGATACTGCTAGGTTTCTCAGAGAAACCTATAAGATGATGAATATAAGTGCTGTCTATGGATAAAGTTGTAATATTTCCTCTCCAAGACCAAGTGAGAATAGTCCCAAGCGCCTATCACACAGTGCACTTTACTATCCTGTTTGAAGGCGAACCACGGGTTAGCTGTTACGAGTGTCACTAGAGATGATTGTTGGCCAGTTACAATTTTTCTTAGAGCCTTAATATCATTTGAAGCTCAACTCTCTGTCAAATGATGCAGGGCAGCCGAATCACTCTATATTAGTTCCAGTTGTTACTATGGACATTATAATTACATGAAATCCACAAACATCTAAAACATAACACACTTTAGCCAGCTGGAGTCAAACGCTGTTGTGCAGTGGCTGAGCTGCTGAAATAGCAAACTATGCTGTAATGCCGCGTTCATACTCTGATTCTAAGGGCCTCATCTATGAGAAATGACGCATCGCTGCGTGAAAGCAGCGATGCGTCACTTCTCAGTGCGCACTTCTTGCGACATACCTGATGCGTCATATTTAATGTATGATGCATCATGTCGCAAGGAGATACAGATACGTCAGTATTTCTGACGTATCTGTAAGCGCAAAAGTGACGCATTGCTGGAGTGTGTCATAAAAGTGACGCAACTCCAACAATGCTTCCTTTCACATGGGGCAAGCCCCATGTGAAAGAGCTTGCGTCAGTCTTATGTCTGCTGTGAGGCAGATGCAAGATTTTGACGCAACGGTGTCCTAGAAGTGACGCAGTGAAATCCCATAGATTTCACTGCGTCACTTCTACGACCCTTTCTTGTGTCAATACGCCCCCTTTGCTTACATTATACCTGGCGCAGGTATAATGTGGCGCAGGGGTTTACAAAGTGAAGCATCTACCTAGATGCGTCACTTTGTAAATATGGCGCAACAAGGCGCATTGTTTACGCCACTGGTGCGTCACAAAAAGTGACTCACCGGCGGCGTAAAAGTGACGCAAGGGCTCATAAATGAGGCCCTAAGTGTTCAAATTTACAGAGTTGAATGCACTTTATTTTAGTGTTGATGAAGGTGGAGCTTGTCCTCAGTTAGGAATTTTTATTATGCATATGTGGATGACCAACATTTTCATGTTTCTAAGTAGGTCATTTTAAGTATTCCATAAGTATTTAATAATAAATGCCCTTTATCTATCTGGAACTAGTTGCTGATGAGCAGCAGCCGATCCGCTAAATATCAAATTATTTCGTTGTAAATGTCTCATTTTTATTTCATTTTTAAGAATTGTCTAACTGATCAAACATAATGCTCTTTACTTAGCTGGGCTCAACTGTTGACGAATGTGAAGCTCATCCTCAGCAAGGATCCATATCTAGGTAAATGTTGATGATCAATGGTCTTTGTATATGCCCTTAAAAAATATCACGACTGCTTGGATTGCACAAATGGGATTTAATGGCCATGGGGAAATGTTCTATTTGCTTTAGTACGTTGTTATGGTTTTAAATAACTGGAATCAATAAAAATGTGTACTTACTTATTTACTTACTTTAATAGATACTGGGTGACAGGTTTACAAGAACTGGCACATTCCTGAATATTAGCATGGATGTGCCAGTTATTGTGAGAGACTAAAAAAACACCTTGCGCCACCACGGATGCACCGCATTTACAATGCGGCGCACCATGGCGCAAGGATAGACAGATGCGTGACGCATCTGTCAGGGTAAGGGTGACGCAGTGCTGGAGTTGTGTTACAAGCGCAACGCAACTCCAGCACTGCTCAGGGGTGCCCTATACCTAATATGCTGCATTACTCGTTACGCCTGCTTCAAGCAGGTGTAAGGATTGGAACGCAGCGGGACGTAAAAGTGCCTCCGTGAAATCTTGTAGATTTCACTGCGTCACTTTTACGGGGCTTCCTTGTGTCAGAACGCCCACCCTGCATACCTTATACCTGACGCAGGTATAATGTAGCGCTGGGCTTTACAACGTGACGCATCTAACTAGATGCGTCACGTTCTAAATATGTCGCATAGTGGCGCATTGTTTACAACAACGCCGCATCATAAAAGTGACGCAACGGCAGCGTAAAAGTGTCGCAAGGGGCTTGTAAATTTGCCCTTGCGTATCCAGTCTTTGATTGGATGAATATCTTTGATGGTTGAGGCATTCAGTTAGAGCTGTGTGTCCTCAGCATATTGGTGTACTTTGATTTTGTGGCTGGTGAGTGGGACTTCCAGCGACTTCATGTAGAGATTGAAGATGCTGGCAGAATCCTTCAAACGACTTTGGTAATAGAAAGATTTAATATCCAAACAATGCTTTTAGGAAACATTTGAATCAATGCATCTCACATGTTGCCCGGAATTATGACGTGTTCCAGAGGCGCTCACATTTTCCAAAAGCCGCTCTTTTCAGCATTGATTTCTGGAAGCGGTAAATAACTGTTAACATCACAATTGTACCCAGAAAATTAATGGCCCTTCAAAATGTGTACATTTTAGTGAGTTGGACGTTTCTTTCTGAGATCTCTCTGTAATTGTCAGGTGACTGGTTAACATTCCACCAGGGCTGACTCAGTCTTTCATCTTTCCACGGGTTGGTAAGGTAAGACCCATTTAGTAGGATTATATTAAAGTCTGCCATTTCCACTAATAACGATTGGTAAAACTGTAGAAGAAGACATTATAAAAAACAGAGTTATTGACTGATTATTAGACTTGTCAGCCTTAGGGTGGTCTTCTCCTAAATCTTTTGCCTGCACCATGCTAAAGTGTTTGTGCGCTTTTCTTTAAACATAGTAAAATGGGCTTACACCTAATTGGCACATTTAATGTACTTGTAAGTCCATAGTAAAGTGGTTCTACATGTATCCAGGGCCTGTAACTTAAATGCTACTAGTTGTCCTGCAGCACTCCTTGTGCCACCCACTTAAGCACCCTTTTAAATATGTCTCAGGCCTGCCATTGCAGCCTGTGTGTGCCGCTGTAAACTGGTATTTCAACCCTGCAAAATAAACCTGTTGCAATTCCTAAACCTTCCTTTTTATTACATATAAGTCACCCCTTGAGTAGACCCGAAACATCCCACAGGGCACGGAGCAATATTTTCACAAAGTTGGACAGGTTCTATTAACTTTTACATGTCCTGCTAGTGAAAACCTCTTAATTCATTTTTAATACTGCAAGGCCCTCCTCCCTCTTTAGGACAACATTGGGTTACCTTATTACATTTAATAAGTGATAACTTTCAATTGGGAGAATGTGGAAATGTTAAGTTTGATGTGCAAAAAATTGTAATTTCAAACCCTTTTTAAGAAAATCTCCAAGGCTCTTTGGCTTGCCCCCTGTTCAAAGTAAATGGGACATAACAGGCTTCTTCGACATAGATACAACCCTTTGCGCTCAATGCAGTGTGATGCAACTCTCCATCAGGTCCGACTCCGCGCAACGCATCTCGTCCTCAGCACTGATGCATTGCAAGTCTCTTCATGGCTTTGCAGCTTCTGGCTGATAAGGCAGGATCTCACATTGCAAGCCCTCACTAACAGCCTTTGAATTCACCATTACTCGACGCCGGACTAGGAATCACAGCTCATCTGAGGTCACCGACTCTGCCGCTGAGTGATGCATCTCCACGCCGGGCCTCGCATCACTATTCAACATTGGTGGTTCCTTGACCCTGGCCTGCGCAGCCCATTGCAAAGACTTTGCATCTTGATGCCCAGGCTACAAGGTACTTTTAGCGGATTGGTTTGTGTTTTTTCTTCATAACAGTTGATTTAATTCAAACCTTTAAAACTGCATATTTCTGTTTCTACTGATTGGATTTTTGTTGTTTTGATTTTAAATAATTTATTAAACTATACCTAAGTTTTCTAAATTGGTGTGGCATTTTTCTAGTATTGTGCATTTACTTTATTACTATTTGAGGTGCTGCATAAATACTGCCTACACATCGCCTCTAAATTAAGCCTGACTGCTTTTGTGTCAAGCTACCAAAGGTTAAGCCCAGGTTAATTTGGGGTTTGCTTGTGAACTCACCCTGATAGGAACTGTGGTTGCTGCTTGAGTAGGGTTTCACCCCTGAACCAATAACCCAATTTCCTACACCGATTCAGAAAAGTCCTTTCGAATCAGTAAATAGGTTTAGAAATGGGTTACGAATCACAATTTCAAAGGGGAATGCTGTGGGTGTCCCTTCAAAATTGCAATTTGTACCCCAATGTATCAATAATTGCAGCCCTAATTGGGGTACCATTTTCAGAAGGAGTAGGTAGTGGTTACGGGACCAGTGCCAACTCTCATTGAAACTTTTCAACAAAGAAAAACTTTCTTTTTTAAAAGCAGCCCTGTTTCCTTTACGGAAATGCAGTTGCCTTTAAAAAGATTTATTTTTCAGAATGTAATCAAGGGAGAAGGTTCTGATGATTCTTGCAGGCCACAATCTCTTGACCAATCGTAGTGAGTTGCAAATTGCAAACTACTTAATGAATATTCATAGACAGGTCAGTCTTAGGGCCAGACAGACCTAGTATTCCACTGGGCATTTCTCCAGTGGGCTGGAGCCCTTGGAGGCGAGTTTTGAAATTCCTGGGCCACTTCTGGTGCCTATGTCACTTTCCCCAGCTCCACAAGGTTAACTGCAGCAGGCACTGGAAGGCTTCAAATGAGAGACAAAGAGAGGGTGGGGGAAGGAATGTAGAGAGAAAGCGATCAGAGAGGGAGTAGAGAGAGAGGAGAGGAGTGTGAGAGAATAGATGGATGGAAAGAGAGAGATAGCTTGAAGAAACGAAGGGAGCGGGGCTGATTTGAGCATTTTTCCCAGGGCCGCTTTTGGTACCCTAGTCTCTCCCTTTTTGCAACTCACTGCAATTCCTAATCATGCAAACCCAGACCTATTAGTACAAAATTAGATTTCATTGAAAAAATTTGGCGCGCAATTGATGACCACTTTTTGTGAATGGGATCTTTATACATCAGGCCCTAGATGTTTAACTTGGTACCTATTTTGTGAACTTTTAGCTTTGCATACTTCATTGCGGACATTAATCTCCCAAAGAAAAAGCGCTGAGAATCGTCTAAATAAAATTCATAATTAAAAAAACTCCTCATCAAGGGAGCTAAAAGTGAACTGGGGAAACGTTTTAGGCCTAAATTAATTTTATAGTGCATAAAATCCCAAGAACAGAGGCATCTAATGGCTACCATGTATGTTTTTTTTAGCTGCGGTTTGGGCATTTTTACCGGGGATCGAGGCCGCTTAATGTATATTCTCTGCGTGACGAGTGCAGCATGGAAGAGAAATCTCCCGAAGCTTAAACCGAGCTCCTGTCAGGCTTCAAAGCCGTGGACGGCCCGGCTGTTGGTATTATGCATCCCCTGGATCTGGCGGCTGAGAGCCGAGCATCTGTGCACCTATTTCCTCAGGTAAGAGCGAGGAGTTGCAGTCTGCTCATTTCGCTTAAATCCAACCTAAAACGAAGAGCTTCTTGTAAGAAAAGAAAATAATACGCATTCAAACCTGAAGATCTCGCGTGCTTTATCTGGAGGAAAGCTGCTGCCGGCAGTTTGACTCGAGAAGTAAATACGCTTGGACAGGTCAGAGACGCATTCAGATGTAATACTTTTGAAATGGGCTTTTTATTGGTGTGCCACATTTTTTTACGAGTAAGGGGAGCAGTGCTATACTCAATTTCAAAGTACTTTATTCGTTTTTTTGTGTGCAAAACGATAAAAGTTCATATAACATTTAAAAATAGCAATCCAGGCTATCAGATAAAAATATACAATACAAAATACAATTTAAAAGTTCCGGCTGTTCCTGACATAGAATGTTAAGCTGTTACATAGTCAGAGGGGAACGAAAAAAGGCACAAGAGTTAATTTTGGCTTTCTTACATATCCATTTGTTTCCTGTACCTCATAGTGCATTTTAAAAAACCAGCCACATGAGGAATACTTTCTGGGTACAATAATTGAAGGTAAAATAACGCAGGGCGAGCTTGTACAAAGTTCATTCTTTTTAAAATAGACTTAAGATAAAGAGCCCTGGGGAATTCATAATATTTACAAAAGAACATAAAGTGGAGCAGATCCAGTGGAGACAATTTGTCGCAGCCACAGGGTGCTAACACCGTCCCCTTGTGACTCCCTCTGGGGAATGCCAGTAAAAGGTGGAACAGATTAAACCTGAACCTGATTAAAAGAAAACGCTCATATGCCGGTAATGGCCAGAGTAGATAAGGGGAGCAGTGCTCTACTCCTAAAAGCCTTTGTGAATCTTCCAGCTCCGTAATAGTAAAAGGGTCATAGTCCTTTCTATTTTAATTAATTGTACTTTAGATTTTTTTGGGACCAATTCAAAAAAGGCATTTAAAAGTACATAAAGTGTACTACAGGAGTACCACTTCATGTACTATAAAGTGTCTTTCTGAACAGGCTACCCTACAGTTAGGAGCATAATTATGTAGGTTTTGCATTGCCCTTGAACCTCACAAGAAGGAGCAAAGGTGATGCAAAACCTAGGTGGGATTTATTATGCTTCTCGAGGACACCTTGTGTGGCCCTACATGGCTTGATAAGTGGCCCTGCATGGCTGGATAAATCCAGAGTAACACAACGCAGGGCAAATCGCTGCATTGCTCTACTCTGCCCTGGGAAGGCGTTCCATAGATGGAGTGTGGGTGTTTCCACGCATCCACCCATGGATTTTGGCACATTCCCAGATTTAACAATGCTGGTATGCCTGGGAATGTGTCAAATGCTACGCCTCACCAGGTGAGGTATAACGAGGAGAAATATCATTAATTCTCCTTATTACTTTCTCTTTCTATGTGCGATGCTTTGGGCAACAAACATTACAAAGCCGTCATTACAACGCACTACCTTTACAATGCAGCTGTTACACCGCAGCTGCCTTTACATCACATGCCATTACAATGCATGCCATTACAACGCATACCATTACAACTCATGCCATTACAACGCATTATAAGGCAATTAATGGGGATTTTTTTCTTTTAGGGTGGGTGTGGGCTTTGGGTTACGTGGGGATAGCATTTTTTATCCCTACACTATTCAACACTTACCCTACTGTTGCACTCACTGGATTGGGAATAGTAATTTTCCCCCTACACTATCGAACACTTAACCCACTGTTGCCCCAAAAGTATTATGCATTGTAATGGTATGTGTTGTAATGGTAGTTTCAAAAAATGCATTGAAATGGCATGCGTTGTAATTGTTTACGTTGTAACGTCATATATTTGCTGCTTTCTGCAGCACACATAGAAAGAGGAAAATGTGTCTCAGGATTGTGCTTTTTGCAGGTGTCCCTTCCTGGACAAAAACAATCTTGGTTATAACACCATCGTGCAAGGTTGACTGTGTTGCCGCTAGGCAGCACATTGTGCGCCAGTGCTGGGATATAACAGGAGCGCACCATAAATTGCTAAGTACAACACATTCCTGCCCTTTCCCTATCATGAAGCCCAGCAAGGTTACTTTCTGAGCTGCACTGCATGATAATTTCATAAATATGCCCCTTAATCTAATGAAAGAACTATGCTGCTTTGGGAAGCCTTCTGTACATTCTTACTTAGCTAGGCTACAGCATGGATCAAGGCTGTATTCTAGGCTGTAATGAACAGTTAGTTTGCCGAGGAATGTTTCCGGCGAAAAGCCAACTTGTTTGTCAGGTGAATTCAAGGTTGGTGAGTAGTGATGGAAATAGGTCATCTATGGAATGGATCAGGGAGAGGAAGGGGCGTGGTCAGCAGCTCATGAAGTAACACACAATCTCTGGAGTGTGGCATGTCCCATGAGTGCTGCCCTGTATGATCAGAGGTGGGTTGCAGATAAGTGAAGATTCTTGGGATCCAGCACAATGCCAAGGCCCCAAGATGGTGCAGCATGTCTCTGTGGGTGATACTCCGTATTATCACAGAGGAGGTGCTGAGAAGCAGAAGTGTGCCATGGAGGGCTCCTCAACAGAACGCAAGAAAGGCTCACCAGTGGCTGACAGGATGCGAGCAGTGACTGTGCCTTGTGGCTCTGGATGAAGCGGCAGCTGAGACAGAGCCAAATGTGCAAGCATGGCCCCTGATAGGCACAGTTCTCTTTGGCAGATGGACCTGTGGCACCACCAGATATGCAGAACAGGTGAGGAACCGTGCAGGGGCCTCACCATTGCCTGTGACTACACATGGGAGCCCTGAGGCATAGCTCCCCTCTCAAGCTCCCACATCCGGATCTCACATAAGTCCTACTGAATTTGGCACAAGTTGGCGAAGTGTAGCAAGGGACGTGTTTCACTGCCAGCCAGCAGTGTGCCCGCAGTTGAATGATGTTCCTATTAGTGCTTCCCGGGCCTAGGACAAACATCCAGATCTATCCCAGATGGGTCACATGCAATGAGAGAGCCCCAACGATGAATGTGGCTGAGAGGTAACTGACACTTTACCTAGAGTACTACTGCATAGAGCATGTCTATTGTGTACGTCCTTCCCCTACAGAATCTGCCTTTCTACAACAAGAATAGAATACAGCATACAGAAACTTAAAGCTGAGCAGGTTACAAGGAAAGATTTTAGCCGCCTGCTGCTTTGGGAAAATGTGTGGATTGAGAAGTGTGTGTTGCTGGAGTGAGAGAGAACATTAATTAGTGGCATTGCAGTGATTACCCACCTGCTTCAACCATATTGGGCAAACTTAGGGTGACCAAGTGATCCTTGTCATCAGTGGACCATCACCCTCAAGTAGTGGGACCTGGAGAAAACAAAATTGAAGTGAACTCAAAAAATCACAGAAGGAGACCCTGAGGGAACATTCAGAAAAGTTAGATATATTCTTTGCTGCCATCACTACAATCAGGGAGGCATTAGAAACCAAAATAGACAGTTTATAGGAGGATGTCGGCCTCTTGAGGGATTAGGAAAGGAAAATGTCAGGCAGAGTAAAACAGGCTGAGTCTACTTTGAGTCCAGCACAACAGCTCTACAAAACCAAGTCCTAGAACTGACAGAAAGAGTGCGGTTCCCCAAGTAGAGGGATGAGGTCTCAAAAGTGCACTCCAGTTTCCACAACATATAATTTAACTGTCTCCCAAAGAGGGTCAAGGGCAACAACATAATCTGATTTCTGGAGATCTGACTGACGGCCAGTAGCGTCTCCTCGAGGGAGTGTTGCTTGGCGGTAAGGCGAGGCGGGGGATGGGCAGGGTGGGGGTTAGTAAACTCCGGCATACAGCTGAAGGGAGTTAAGTAGATAAATTGCCATTTGAGGTTGCAGCGCGGTCAATGTAATTCGTTTTATTTATTTATTTCTTGACTTAACTCCCTTCGGCCGTATGCCGGACTTTCCTACCCCCACTCTGCCCTACCCCATCTCACCCCACCGCCGGCAGCACTCCCTTGGGGAGCCGCTACTGCTGACGACAATCATTGCATCACAGGAAGTGCCCATATTTTACATCCTGTAAAGAATGCACAGAGTCCCATGAAAATGTTTTCTGTCCTGATCATCCCCGAGGTCATATATATTACAAGGAAAGAAACATAATACTCCGGAGAGCACTACTGATGAGCCAGGTTATGGTAGAGGACAGTAAAGTCTCTTTTTTTCCAGATTACACAGCATTGAGCCAACATCAGTGGGCATTGGGAGGATGGCATACAGAATGCAGCTGTTCCCAGCCAAACTGAAATTGATTGATGATGTTAAAATATTGTTCATGAAACACTATCAGGCCTGTGCTTGGCCAGAGAAGTAAAAGGCAGAGATGGGCTCAGTAATATTCAGCCCCTCTGGCCGGCAGAGGATAAGAAAAACTAGGCACTGATACGCGAAACAACTGACCCAGAGGTAAACAAGGGCAGAGATAGTGGCTGTGATAGTGGTGGTGGAGACACTGGGATCAAGTTGGAAGAAGACTCACTCAAGGGCCCCTGGAGATACTAATTCTGGATCCGACTCTGACCACTGATTGCAGGGGAATGGTGAACTACCAGAGCTTCCCCAAGGACTGTAGAGATTCATATTGGTCTATTCTTTGTTGACTTTTACCCCATTCCTGAACAGATAGGGTTCTTCACCCAAGTGACTTCTAGACATGAACATACCTCAGAAACGAAGGTTAGTGGCTGATGGGAGGGAGATATTCTGAGATAGTGTCCTTCCCACTAAATTATTTGCTCTTGTTTGAGTGGAAAAATACACATTTCACATTATTAGCATAGAAGGGAGTCATTGCTGCTCTGTCTTGGAAGTGGAATTTGAGGAATTGTTCAAACTGGTCGGCTAGGTCCACTTATGGTGGCTGCGTGGGTTTGCTCAACGTGGGACCTGTGCTCGCTACGCTACCAGAGTCAAGCTAGCTTGGCTGATGAGGGGTGTTACCTCGAAACCGGTACCATGATGCTTGTTTCCGGTCCAGGGAGGACTAGGCCTGGCAGTTAGGGTTGGGCTGTTCCCATGGTGAACAGGCTCAAGACTGATTTGCATATGGCTGGGTCTAAACTGGAATGGCGTAGCATTAAAAAAAACATATGGATTTAACCCAGATCTGTACCTGGCGGTGAATGTTTGATTAATTCAGCATTCCACCCATCATCTGCCCAATTCGTGGTCAGGCATTGGCAGGGCAGTTATCCTCAGGTTCAAGGGGTCTGAAAAGATGATTTATGTACCATGTCTCTCAAATGACTGGTTCTAAGAGATATCCCTTTTTCACATGGAATATCTTAGGTACAGGCTTTATGACCAAGAGCACCAAAATACAGTTGTATATGATGCACAGGGGGATCCATGTAGTGTTCCTCCAATGAATGCACTTTGCATGTGCTAAACGTAATAAACTTCAGTGTAGGTGGAGGAGTCAAAAAATTCGCAACAACATACTCCTCATATGCCCCAGGAGTCCTGACCTGTGGTAGACATGGAATACGATTCGTGGCCGCTGGCACTTCTGAAGACAAAGAAGGCTGCTATATATTGATCAACAAGATACCAAAGGGGATGATGGAAGGAGCGCTTGAGCAAATCAAACACTCACCCTCTGTCAACTGATCTGGGTTTAATCCATCATCATTCTTTAGCTCACTCCACCACCCCAGTTCAGACATGGCCATATGCAAATCAGTCTGAACCTGTGCCTCATGGGAACAGTCCAGCCCGAACTGCCAAGCCATGTCTTCCCTGGACTGGAAAGAAGCATCCTGGGACCGGTTTCCTGGCTAATCAGCCGTCATCAGCCAGGCTAGCTTGAATCCAGTGGCAAAGTGAGCAAGGGACCCATGTCTGGGCATACCCTGCCAACTTAGGGCAAACAAAGCGACCCCAAAGGGGATGATGGCCGGAGCGCTTGAGCAAATCAAACACTCACCCCCAGTCAACAGATCTGGGTTTAATCCATCATCATTCTTTACCTCACTCCACCACCCCAGTTCGGACATGGCCATATGCAAATCAGTCTGACCCTGTGCCTCATGGGAACGTCCAGCCCGAACTGCCAAGCCATGTCTTCCCTGGATATTGATCAACGGCAGACTTGACGTGCTGGAGGTTGTGTTCAGCAGTCTGTATGCCTCCAATACGGACCACATTTAAATTCAGAGTGTTACAGAATGTCTTGCATCGTAGGAACACAACAGTACTAGAAGGGGACAGTCATTTAGTGTTAGAAGTCAGTTTCACCCACTCATGCCCCTGATAACAAGAACATCACTGGAAAGATTAGCTTGTGATTTAGGAACATACCTAAGAAACTAGAAATTGCTAGATGCTTGGAGTTGCACACAGCTAGGCATTTAAGAAGCTTTGTATTATTCCAGTGCATGACCTGCATGTATGCTTAGGTAGACTCATGTGCTCATCCTCCCTGAAAGCTTTGGTGTTTTACACAGAATATATAGGTAGGCTCATACAAGATCATTGCCCTTTGGGGAAGACAAAATACCTCACTCAGCTATACTTCAGGAAAATTGAGGGTACTGCCTCCAATGTATCCATGGATACATTAAATATTAATTAGAAATAACATTATATTCATTATAAATAAAATTATGTCACACCCTAGTCCCTTACAAACCCAACAGCCCACTACTACATTACAGCTGAATAACTCAAGTGCGAAACATTTTAAACATTTCCAACTGCAAAGTATATTTACAAAAATGTCAAGTATAGTAATAACATCAAAAATTAATATTTTAGTTCATCTATATTGAATTACACAATAAACAATATGTTTACAACTATATTAAAGCGAGCAATATTAAATAAAACAATATTGCTTAAAATGATATTATAAACAAAAAAACATAATTTATGACAACAATTTTCAGTGACATGATATTTCTGCACTAACAATATGTTTGACACAATATTTTTGTATCACATTATAAAAAATGTAATATTCTATCTAAACACCATTTTGATAACTGGTTATGCATTTTAAACCTTGAAAGAAAGCCATTCGTTTGGCAACAAGAATGTGTTGGCTGATGTGGTGTAACAGTACCTGGCTTTTAATATAGCACTTCATACCAGGTTTTATTACTTTGATATTAGTAAAAAAGCAGGTGCTTTATACAAAAAATGTAATAGTACTCATTGTATTTACCCAGGAATGATATAAGGCTAAGTCAGCCATGTCCAAGTGTCCTCCATGGTAAATGGTTCATCATGAAATTGGACTAATGGTGGTGGCATTCTGCGACATTTAGGCAGATTTGAGTTACAATAAGAGAGCAAAATAATACCCCAACAGAGTACCATATTAAAACAACACTATGTGAGATCCTGAAATATTAAATGGGGAAAGGAAATGTATGTTTTATCACAAGGTCAGCAATTCAGAGATGTGTTAGGCAAATACAGTTTTAGTGGGGCAACCTATACTTTACTCTGGTTGCTATAGCATATTAATAAAAGACTGCTCAGAAAAATGAATATAGCGTATTTAAGCAGTGTTATGCAAACAAGAAAACAATCCGGTAAAAAGTCAAATCAACTTAGTAAAAGGGTGACAAAATGACTTAACAAACTGAGACCAAAATTGCAAGAGCCAGATCAGGTAAGCTGGAAATATGAATGATTAAAGTTTAAATGTCAAAGCAGCACTGTTAGCCAATGGGCTTAAGTGACTGAATCGTAGACAGACTGCAAGACTGGCCGCAATGAAGCTGGAGCTGGATACAGCTCAATTGTCACACCTGACAGCAGTTTTACTTCTAGCCTAGAGAAAATTATGGAACTGAAAAATCTTCAGCGAGACAAAGCAGAATGCTGTGGCCAATGATGCTTCCACAATGCTATATGAGATCCTACCGAACCATTGAGTTTTGATGCCAAACGCTCTTAATGAGACTAACCAGAAAAACTTAGCCCTCAAGGTTGCTTTGCCACTGAGACCACTTTGTCATTTTTCCGGGTCTAGATTTTTACTTACAAACCTGGAAAAAGAAGTAGTGCAAAGTCCTCTAGTGGAGCAAGGCTGACAGTCACAGCCAGGCAGAGCTCCAGAAGGCCAGATGAGAAGGCCCATTGAAGCATCTTTTCTCCCAGCAAAAAACTCAAAGTAGGATGAACCAGCAAATTTTCCCTGCTCAGGTTGTAACCTTCATGGGTAGCCTCAGCACATTATCCATTGCTACCGAGGTCAGTTTTTTCAGTCGAAACTTTTCTTAGATTCCAAAGGTCATTCTCCATGTCTCTCTTCAAGACCCTAAAGTGCAAGGAACAGTTTCCGGGATATGAAGGCACAGGCTGCGGTGGAAGGCAAGCTCACCCACACACTTTATCTGGCACCCAGCCACAGTTAAATCCACTGCTTGGTTAGATTTAAAGCTAGATGTTCTTTTTGTCAAGAATGTCCCTGAAACCATGGAAAGTGTGCTGATCTGACCCTCAAAATAACTTCAAGCTCTTATGTGCAAGAGAAGGCAACTCAGAGTGCTGTCCTTTCTACAGGCAGTTGCAAACAGTAACTTCTTCCTCTTCTGTTCCAGGTCCAGTTGTGTTCTGAAGTCTCTGGGGTGGGAGCATTTCTTCTGATAGCCATTGGTTCGAGATTAGTATTAAGAAATCAACCTATCCTAAAAAGTTTCCTGCATTTAAGTTTATCTCTCCTTTGCAGCAGTGTGTGTATTTTGTTCTTAAACAAATCCTAGACACCACAAATCTGGTGGATCTTCCAAGTTGGTAAGACAAGTGTCTGAAGTACCCCTCCCGAGGCGCTAGCCTTTGAAATGAGAACTTTGCTTTCCAAAAGGAGACCCAATCAACAGTTTCTGTGCCCAGGTTACTCCCTGCAAACAATGGAGGATGCAGGTTTCCTATGGAACAGGAAAGGTGAGCTCCCATTAGAGCCCTTTTTAGTGTAAACATGCATTATCTCGTATCTCGTGCACTTTCTCCTCCCCTCAATTTGGTTGATTACTACGTGTGGCTATCCTGTAATGCTGGCATATCTAAATATTGTCACTGTGGAGAAAGGACAGAACCAGCCTTGTGAGTGTCCAGACCTGAGATAGAGACTAAAAGCTTTTTTTATAAAATATGGGGTATATTCACAAGGACCTATCGCCGAATTAACGGCACTTTATCACAGCCAAAGTCGTGATAAATGTGCCTCCCCATTCACAAGCTGGTGCTAATAGCCCACAGCACCAGTTTACCCGCGATAGCAGCCGCAAAAAACATTGCCACAGAAGACCCCCGAAACTATCGCTAATGAGATGCAGAGTAGGCATTCCCGTCCCAAAAACCGCGAAAACACCACACCTCAACATTCACAATGACCAGCCAGATCTGCGATAAGAACACAAAAACGCGATAAGGCGCGTTAGCATCAGGACATTAACACCTGCTCTGACCGGGTGTAAAGGAGCTACTGAACATGCAACACGGACACCCAAGAGGGCCACAACGCCCACCAACACCACCCCAGGACCACCCCTCCCTGGCCCCCCTGACCAAAGACATGCCACATCAGCTACACCTAAACATGTACAAAATAATCCGCCTGATGTCGCACAATCACAACTGGTGACATGCATGTGTCATCACAGAAATGAGCATCACACATTCACTTTTGAAGCAAATAGTGAAAATGTATTGAATTTAACACGGAAATGAAATGAAGACACATGGCGGCCAACAATCCCTCCCACCCCTTATTTAATAACCCCAGACTCGGATTTTTATTTATTTTTCTCGTCCGGAGTCGCGCACCCTGCACAACTTCTATTTTTATTAAAAAAATTAAAATAAATTGGGGCCCTGGGGTCCTCGTTGGACCCCCAGAGCAGGCCTAGGGGGTCAGAGTGCTTCTACCCTGCCCCCTTTTCTTGCTTTTCATCCTTTTTTTAACAGATTTCTTCTGACTCAGTAACTGAGTCACAAAATGGCTGCCAACAGTTCCTGGTTTGGAGTGTTGGCAGCCAATGAGAATGAAGCTTGTGCTCGGTAGGGTTCGAAAACCCACCGCTCCCACAGATATCAAAACTTTTTCTTTTTATAATTTCTCAGGAACTACTGAACGTATTTACACTAGCTTTGTCTAAAGTTTCCTATGGAAAATAACATGGGGAAAATGCGTTTTGGGACCTCCCTTTTTTCTCGGCCCCGTCAAGACAGGAGCTGACCGGAGCACCTCACTAGTTTTGAAAATTTCGCGAATATTTGTCAACTGACGCCAAAGTTATTGGAAAAAGAAAAAACACTTTTTGAATAGAAACAAGGTCCTAATTATAACTAACTACTGGCGACTGCCAGTAAGTTATATATATAACAGGTTTGGACCTTACTGAAAGGAAATATAATAATTCCTAATGTCAAACAGCAACACACCCACTGAGGGGAGACTGTTTACTCGCTATGAGGACTACATGTCCCAGGACACCTTGTGGAGCGTAACAAGCAAGGACCACTAGGGGGCCACCAAGGAATTAATAAATTGTCTGTAATGGAGAATAGCGAGTTCGTGTTGCTGTTTGTGAATATGCCCATGAAGAAGAGGCAGCATGCCTCGAAACGCGTCGGCAAGTGAAACTAACCAGGATCTGGGGGCGAGTTGGAGTATCTGATGCCGGTTGGCAGGCAAGCTGTGTGTGCCCTCTGAAAGGCGAGTGGGCGTTTGGTGAATAATTTTGAGCGCGGTGGCTCAGACCTCGCAGAGGAGCACCGTCCCATTAGAGTTTGAAACAAGAGAAGCTGAGGGTGGAACTGCATCCAACCCGCATACAGTGCAGCGAGCCCTTCCACAATGAACTCTCCCTGAACAGGTTTGGACCTTACTGAAAGGAAATATAATAAATCTTAATTTCAAACAGCAACACACCCACTGAGGGGAGACTGTTTACTCGCTATGAGGACTACATGTCCCCGGACACCTTGTGGAGCGTAACAAGCAAAGACCACTAGGGGGCCACCAAGGAATTAATAAATTGTCTGTATTGGAGAATAGCGAGTTTGTGTTGCTGTTTGTGAATATGCCCATGAAGAAGAGGCAGCATGCCTCGAAACGCGTCGGCAAGTGAAACTAACCAGAATCTGGGGGCGAGTTGGAGTATCTGATGCCGGTTGGCAGGCAAGCTGTGTGTGCCCTCTGAAAGGCGAGTGGGCGTTTGGTGAATAATTTTGAGCCCGGTGGCTCAGACTACGCAGAGGAGCACCGTCTCATTACAGTTTGAAACAAGAGAAGCTGAGGGTGGAACTGCATCCAACCCGCATACAGTGCAGCGAGCCCTTCCACAATGAACTCTCCCTGAACAGATTTGGACCTTACTGAAAGGAAATATAATAATTCTTAATGTCAAACAGCAACACACCCACTGAGGGGAGACTGTTTACTCGCTATGAGGACTACATGTCCCAGGACACCTTGTGGAGCGTAACAAGCAAGGACCACTAGGGGGCCACCAAGGAATTAATAAATTGTCTGTAATGGAGAATAGCGAGTTCGTGTTGCTGTTTGTGAATATGCCCATGAAGAAGAGGCAGCATGCCTCGAAACGCGTCGGCAAGTGAAACTAACCAGAATCTGGGGGCGAGTTGGAGTATCTGATGCCGGTTGGCAGGCAAGCTGTTTGTGCCCTCTGAAAGGCGAGTGGGCGTTTGGTGAATAAGTTATATATATATATATATATATATATATATATTCACTGAAAAAAACATAGGCTTCAGGCCTTATATAGTTAGGAATTAGCATTTTAAAAACCTTTGAAATTCACTGAAAAAACCATAGGTTTCAGGCATTATATAGTTAGGAATTAGCATTTTTAAAACCTTGCAAATTCACTGAAAAAACCATAGGTTTCAGGCCTTATATAGTTAGGAATTAGCATTTAAAAAACCTTCCAAATTCACTGAAAAAAACATAGGTTTCAGTCCTTATATAGTTAGGAATTAGCATTAAAAAAATCTTTGAAATTCACTGAAAAAACTAAAATATTTAGGGGTGTTATAGTTAGCTGGACATTTCACTCATACAAAACCATTGAAATTGCTCCTATATAGTTAGTTGAACTAACTATATTTCGCTCACCCGCAATTTACTGCTGATGATGTCACATATTACATCATTCATGACATGGTCAGTGACATCACTGATGACATCTCTGATGACATATCAAATTACATCACTGATGACATCACTGATGACAACTCTGATGACATCTCAAATGACATCACTGATGACATCATCCAGTGAATGTGGTTTGCTTTGATATTTAAATATGTATTATAAATACACTACTTTGCATTGAAGAATGAGTGGATATATAAATATAAATGTGTGGATGGTGGATTTAGTAACAGTGTCATTGATTGTTTCCTTGACTAATTTGTAGAGTCTCACTATATATGACGTGTAGTTACTAAACTGTGTGAAAGTCTTTATTGCTTTCTCTTAATTGCTATGTTAAAGATTATATTTGTTATTAGTTTCTTAACTGAGTATTTGTATGGGTAAATGAATGTCTATGTAGTTTGGTGGGGGGGGTGTGAGTGCCAAAAAATATATGAACAGTTAATTCAGTAGGTATATGAGGTTAAGACTATATGTTATAACAGTTGTTTTAGTGAGTGTATATGTTTATGGGTGTGGTGGTAATGAAATATTTCTATCAATGGTACATCTCCATTAAACTTGAAAAAAAAGACAGTGTATGTGACAGTTATAACTAATTAAGTGTGCCTAAGACTTAGTGATTGTATGAGTCACTATATGGATAACTGTATACTTGTAATAGTGATTTTATAACACACTAAGTGTGAGTTACTATCTATATAAATAGATGAAGTGGTGTTTGTATAAGTGTGTAGGTGAGTAAATGTAAGTATAATCAATTGTTTGCATAAGTCAAAAGGATGTCTTTATAAGTGAATACAATGTGTGCTGGTGTGTAATGTTGAAATAGGTGTGTAAGTATATTTGATAGTGTTCTGTTGATTATTCACTGCATATAAGACTGAATCTATAGGTAAGTGATTAGATGTGTGTACAGTTCTATGAATAACTGAGTGGGTGTTTAGAAATTTCTATTGGTGTGTCAATGGTTTCAAATATGGCACTTTCTATTTTACAGTGAGTGATGAAAGATTATTCTAGTGTGTGATGAGGTGTATTTGATTGTCACATGGATGATGTCATCAGTGATGTCATTTGAGATGTCATCAGTGATGTCATCAGTGATGTCACTGACCATGTCATGAATGATGTAATATGTGACATCATCAGCAGTGGATTGCGGGTGCGCGGAATATAGTTAGTACAACTAACTATATAGGAGCAATTTCAACGGTTTTGTATGAGTGAAATGTCCAGCTAACTATAACACCCCTAAATATTTTAGTTTTTTCAGTGAATTTCAAAGTTTTTTTTAATGCTAATTCCTAACTATATAAGGACTGAAACCTATGGTTTTTTCAGTGAATTTGCAAGGTTTTTTAAATGCTAATTCCTAACTATATAAGACTGAAACCTATGTTTTTTTCAGTGAATTTGCAAGGTTTTTTAAATGCTAATTCCTAACTATATAAGGCCTGAAACCTATGGTTTTTTTCAGTGAATTTCAAAGGTTTTTAAAATGCTAATTCCTAACTATATAAGGCCTGAAACATATGTTTTTTTCAGTGAATGTGCAAGGTTTTTAAAATGCTAATTCCTAACTATAACGTATGTGAAACCTACGTTTTTTTCAGTGAATTTCAATTTTTTTTTTTATTTGAAGTCTGTTTTTATTTCACCCTCGAAGTAGGGAGTGCGCAAAAAAGTGACATTTACACGGCGATAAGCCTACAACCCCACAGGGGCCGGCCGCGTCAGAGGAAATGCAGTAATATAACATGGGAATTGCGTTTACTTCTTAACATTAAACACAGCGTTCCGCCTACAACCCAATAGGGCCGGCCGCGTTTGTAAGATTAAAAAAAAAACCTTCTGTCATGCCGAAAAGTCACTGCCAACAATAACCTGGCCTCTAGGGCCGAGTGTAGACCAGGAACTAGAACTAATAGAACTACCGGACCAGAGCGGTCCAAAGTACAACCAGGTGCCTAGAAAAAGGCAACAGAACAGAGAGGGTAACAGAAGAGAAGAAAAGGAAAGAGTCAGGAAAAAGGAGAGAAAGGGCCTAGAGAACAGTGAAGGGACCAGAGGGGAAAGACTCCTCACAGGTCTCGCAAATAATAGGAGCGCACGCCATGTGCCACAGTTCGGACTCAAGGGCTATTATACCACAGGCCTGCGTGTGGTAGGAGGAAGTACAGCGTCGTCCACTAAATGCAGCGCCCTAAGTTTAGGGGGCATGTTTTGCGCATGTACTATTTTGCACACATAGGTCACTAGAGGTTGCCATACCGCCTTGAAGCGTGTATTACGAGACTGCAATCTAGCTGAGAGTAACTCCATGGTAATGACATGCCAGAGTCTCACAAACCACGCAGCAATGGGGGGTGCCTCCGTCTTCTTCCAGTACAATGCAATGAGTTGTCTGGCAGCGCCCAACATTTGTAGCGCTATGGTCCAATCACTCCGGGTCAGTGCTAACAGATTTGCAGGCTTGACTCCCAGCAACAGTGTACTAGCGGCATCAGGCAGAGGAAACCCCAGGACCCCCTTAATGTGACTCAGGACCTCCTTCCAGAAGACGGTGATCAAGGGGCAGGTCCACCTGATATGTAGAAAGTCCCCAGGTGCAGCTCGACACGTCCAGCAGTCAGGAGAAGAGGTTGGGAACATTTTATGTAATCGCTGAGGCGTGTAGTACCACTGGGTCATCATTTTATATGCGTTTTCTTGTTGCGGTATACTACGATATACTTTAGGTATATCCCGCCACGGACGGAGCCACTGCGCTGAGGTAATATCGGCCCCTAACATAGTGTGCAACCGTTGTTGATAGGCCTGTGTAGGCGGCACCTGAGGGTGTTGCAGAATCTGGTATATCTTGGAGATCAAGCCCTTTGTTTCGGTACAAGAACGGGCTAGTCGCTCGAAAGGGGTAAAATCTCGGGTAGCCCCAGGGTACGTTGCATCCGTCAGGACCCAGTGTCGCAGATGGATATGTTGCATCTCGGCCTCAGGCGGCAGTCGAAATTCCTCCCTGCAGTGAGCAAAAGACTTAAGGGTGCCCCCATCAAAGAGGTCTGTAAGGACCCTGCAATCCCCCTGAGACCACCTACGAAAGGCTCTAGTACGGAAAGCCGGCGGAAACCACGGGTTCCCCTCAATAGGGGTGTGCGGGGAAGGAAAAGTCGTGAGACCTCTACGCACCGCTACTCTGTCCCATATTTCCAACACTGTTTTCGTGGGCACCGCCAAGTAAGCGCTCGGGGAGCGCCCTGCCTTATGGTTCCACGCCAAGTCCCAGATGGTATGACCTGTTACAGCCCTATCCATGTGGAGCCACCCCTTTTCACTCTCTCTGGTGCCCCACTCGATCACGAAGCGTAAATGGGCAGCCCAATAATAGTCCACCAAATTAGCCAGCCCTCCACGGTCTCGCGGCGCCATAAGGAGTGCCTGGGAGAAGCGTGGCCTCTTCCCTCCCTAGATGAAGTTGGTTAAATCTCTCTGTAAACTCCGAATACTATGTAAGGGGATGGGTGTAGGTAGACACTGAAACAAGTAAAGAAGTTTGGGTAGGATGGACATCTTTATCGCATTGAGTCTACCCAGCCACGATGGTATCAGTGATTTCCATCTCTGCAGGTCTTCAAGGACTGACCTGCGGCAGTTCCTCCAATTAACCTGTGACCAACCATCTAATGAAGGGGTCAGCTGCAAGCCGAGATAACGAATGTGGTGTTCCGTCCAGCGATAAGGGCACATCTGCTCCAGGGGGGAGATTTCGGGTTTGGGGAGGGTAAGGTTGAGTGCCCAGGACCTGCTGTGGTTAATTTTCAGGCCAGAGACACACTCAAAGAGGCAGACTGTAGAATGGATCGCTTGTAAGGACTCTCGGGGCTTACTGAGGGTGAGAATGAGATCGTCGGCATAGAGCGCCACTTTATGGTCCTGTCCACCTAATGGGATGCCATGAATGTCCGGAGCACGACGGATCATGTCCGCCAGAGGTTCAATCACCAGGGCGAACAGTAAAGGCGAGAGTGGGCAGCCCTGCCTGGTCCCTCTCCCTATACTAAACGGTTCCATTAGCTGTCCATTCACGCGAACCCTAGCCTTTGGCTCAACATAAGGCGCCATTATTCTAGTGACCATCTTCGGGCCAAGTCCCATCTTGCAGAGGACCGCCCGGAGGAACGACCAGTCCACCCGGTCAAACGCTTTTTCAGCGTCCAACGAGAGGAGGCAGGCCGGGATCTGCCAGTGGTGTGCCTCCCCCACCAGATGAGCCACCCTTCGCACGTTGTCAGCCCCCTGACGGCCGCGTATGTACCCCACCTGATCTGGGTCAATCAGGTCAGGCATTTGGGGGTCCGGTCGCCTCGCCAGCCCTTTGGTGTATATTTTAAAATCTGTGTTTAGTAGAGCTATCGGGCGGTATGACAAACATAATGTGGGGTCCTTCCCAGGCTTTAAGACTAAGGCAATTTCCGCCATTCCCATATCCGGAGAAGGACCCTGTTCGTCAGTGAAAGAGTTGAAGAGCCAGAGAAGGTAGGGCCCCAGCTGAGCCTGAAACATGTGATAGAAGGAGAGCGGAAGCCCGTCAGGACCCGGCATTTTCCCCAGGTGGCGCTCACGAAGAGCCGAGGTCACCTCCTCCTGCGTTATCGACTCCTCCAGGAGCTCCGCGAAGTGGGGGTGCAATGTCGTCCCACCATACTGCTCCAAGACTTCCTCCACCACTTCAGGAGGCGGCGTCTTGGCAGCGTAAAGTGAAGCATAGTAATCCCGGAAAGCCTGGCATTTATCCTTAGCCGCCGCAACCCTGGACCCATTTGGTAGCTGAACATTCGCTATGTGAGACTTATAAGCTCTGACCCGCAGTCTCCTTGCTAAGAGTCTACCAACCTTGTCTCCTCCCTCAAAATGTGTCTGTTTTAAAGCCAAAAGGGAGCCTTCCGCCCTATTCGTGCGCCACAGCCGCAGTTTGCCTAGAAGATTCGCCAGGCGGCACCTCGTCTGTAGAGTAGTGCTGCCCTGATCTTGCGCCTCCGCCTTCTGTAGGTCCTCCACTAGGCCATCCTCTACCGCTCGTGCCTCACGCGTTCTCGCGATCACAAGGGATGTAATATGGCCCCGGATCATGGCCCTAAAGGCGTCCCAGACCACTGGGAAAGGCGTCTCAGGTAAGTCATTGCTCTCAAAGAAGGAGGTAATGGCCTCACGGATGCCCTCAACATTTGCTGCATCCCGGAGGATGCTTGGCGGCAAGTACCATCTCTGCTCTCGAGGGGGGCACGCACCCGGGTCCCGTAGGAGCAGTTCCACATGAGCGTGGTCCGATATTGAAATGTCGGACATCTCTACTTCCACAACATCCCGGACGAGGTCGTGTGACATAAGCATATAATCGATGCGAGAGTAGGAGCAGTGAGCACTCGAATAGAATGAGTACTCACGTTTATCCGGCGAGAAATACCGCCACGCATCAAACAACCCTAAGTCACCGATCTGCTTGCGGAGACATTGCTCCAGCCCCATTGAAGGAGCCCTCGCTCCGATCCATCTTCGGGCACCACACCATGTTCAAATCCCCCCCAGAATCAGCGAGGGGCCGCCCTGGGGTACCTGATCCCGCAAGAGGTCCCGGAGGAATCGATCCTGCGCCTGATTGGGGGCGTACACTTTGCACAATGTTAAGCGGCGACGCCCCACCTCGACACTCACCCTGAGAAAGCGGCCACCCCGGAAGGGCCTGTCTTCCCCCCGCCTGATGCCAGCCCTGCACAAAATCGCTACTCCTGCTGTTTTCATGTCCGCCGCTGCCCAGAACTGAAGTGGGTACCTAGGGCGAGCCATGCACCCAGTGTCAGCCTGTAGGAGGTGGGTCTCCTGCAAGAATATGATATCTGGATTGTGACGCAGGAGATAGTGCCAAACCTGTTTGCGCTTGTTGGGCGAATTAAGACCCTTAACGTTGAGGGTCATGACCTTCATAGGACTAGCCACATTCACAGCCATGCCAAGGTGTCACAGAGGCTATCATGATCCACACAACAATCAGACCACTCTCAGCACATCCATGCCCAATCCAGGGTCGTATATCCTCACCCCCCACCCGTAGCCCACCTCCCCTCCCCAGGCCCCCACAAGAAGAAAGGAAAAGAGGAAGAAAGAGCAGCAATAAACCAAGGAAGGTGGAAAGAGATAGGAAGGGAACTAAGAGCCACAAGGGCCATCCATCAGGAGAAAACAGTCGCGGCCAACCGGGCCGCAGAACAATGACCCCATTACAGGGCATCCTACACCCACAGGTTCGGATGCTCTCCAGGATGTCACTCCCTAAGGGGCAGATCAAGAACACGCAGGGGGGTGTGACGGTCTCAAAGGGAATCCCGCTAGGGAGCCCCCGCTGTCCCAGCAGCCCACAAAGTTGGAGTCAGGGGTGGAAGTATGGAGTCTCCCTGCACCTCCCCACTCAGAGCCCGACCGGCTCAGGAGCATTCCCCACCCCGGGTCAGGGGCAGAGAAAGAGACAGCCCATTGATCAAGATGTAAGGGGGCCCTCGTCTAGCTCTGCCATATCCCCCTCCAGGGATCGTACAGGGGTGTGACGGGCTCGGCGGAGGGTTCGTTGCCAGGCGAAGGAGCTGCGCCGCCTCCGTGTAGGATCTCACCGATCTGCGCTTCGACTCCCACTGAAAAATAAGTGCGAAGGGGTGTCCATTCTCCGCTCTAGCCCATCAACCCGGTCTCCAAGGTCCGTCACCTCCTTCCGAAGCTCTTTCACACAGCTGTGAACCTCGGACCGCAGTGAACCTATCTCCGCTTTCAACTCAACCATGAAGGATGACATGAACGCTTGAGTGACCGGCGGAGAGCCTTCCGCACCCCTTGATGGGCCTTCACCAGCTGCAGGCGCCCCCGCTTTTCCCCACCTGGCCACAACCATATTGTCCTTGGGGGTTGCAGCTGAGTCGGCCTTGCCGCCTTTATTGGAGCGTGTGATCGCTGAAGGTCCGTCAGAGCCGGCAAGCAGGCAACTCTCCCGCTGACTAGGGGAGGAGGTCGGCTCTTCGTAGGCTAGACGAGGGATAAAACAAGGCCCCCCACCTTACACCAAGGATTTGGCCTCGCACCAGGGCAGGACCCTCCACCCACAAAACAAAGGTCCGGGCTTCCAGGAGGGCACTCTACACGAGTCAATCGTGTCCCGGAAGGTGATCAGTCAGCCGCTCCACTGACCAACGCTGCACCACACCTGATCACCCCACACAGCACCAGGCCAGGAAGAGTACTTCAATAATTCAGTTTAGGGTCCGGACCACCCAGGCCCAGGGCTCCGCGGCCGGTGGCTTCCACGAGGGGTTAGAGCGCAACCCAAACACCTCCGGGACCAGGGCACTCCACAGCTAGGGGCCCGATGCAAAGCGGGAAACAGATCACCCCCGTAGCTCCCCGGAGGACCCCACGCAGAACAGCAGACCTCCCAAAGCAGAGCTCCTAGGAGTCCAAAGATGGTGGACCGCTCCGACCTCCTCCGCCACACCCACTGGGATGGTATCGCTCACCATTGTGCTCTCAGGCCTCTCTCCCCGTCGGATCGATTCCCGGAGGGCTCCACTCTTCCACTGCAACCAGCAGAGCCAGAACGGCACAGGAGGGGGGAGCCGGGCCGGCACCAACACACAGTTTGACCGGGGCCGGCGCCGTCCGGGGCCTCAGTCCTCGCTGCCCGGCAAAAGCCCCCGCTGCCGCTCACAGAGGCGGCACCACGTACCTGCCCCGCAGCGCTCCGAGGGCTTCAGAGACCCACAGCTCGCTCAGGCCTCTCCCGCAGTGCACAAGATGGAGGGTCGCGGTGGCCGGTAGGATTCCCGCTGATACACCGCTGCTCCCGCTGCTCAGAGGAGCCACCCGCAGGACTCCCCGCTCCGCACCTCAGGGCTGCAATTGTGAGAGTGCCCACAGCACTCAGGACCCGGCACCCGGACCACAACCTCGGACCGCCAGGCACAGCAAAATGGCGGATCCCTTTCGCCCGATCTGCGTCGGGGACCCAGCACCTCCGCTCGTCCGCTGCTCACCGGGGCAGGAGGAGGGCCAGCCGCAGCTGTCCAGCAAAGTTTGTCCGCGGGGGCCCTCCGGGAGTACACCAGCAGCGCGCTCCGTCTCGCGCTCACCTCCCGGTCGACCAGGGCGATACCAGTGACGGCCAGGGGCTCCAAGATGGCGGGTCACCACTTCGGGCCTCCGATCGGCACCGTTAAGGAGCTCTCCTCCGCCGCTCACCTTCCAGATCACCAGACCGGACCCCGCTCTGAAGCCAGCATCCCCCACCAAAAGCTCCGGGGGTGTATTTGAAGCCCCCGACTGCGCTTTAATAGCTTATGAAAGCTAGGTACGGCGGGAGCTCCGACGAAGCGCGTCTGCTACATCGCCGTGCAAGCCACGCCCCCTTCTAAGGTTTTTTAACTGCTAATTCCTAACTATAACGTGTGTGAAATCTATGGTTTTTTCAGTGAATATAAATATATATACATTTAATATGTATACATAGTCAATTAACACAACGGCTCTTTTTAGAGCCAACCAACATCTAAACACTCACACTTGTAATTTAACTGTATTTTTTTTCTCTTTTTTTTGCTGATGTGCGCGCACGTCGTGGTTTTTAAAAAAATATATTTTTTTTGCCCTTGTCAGTCCTTCAGGGACCACCTGAGAAAGCCTAGGGTGTCAGGTAGTCTCTACCCTGCCCCCTTTTCATGTTATGCACTTTTGTTTTTGGCTCTGTTTTGCTTCAGAAACACAAAATGGCGGCTAAGGGGTGCGAGCACCGTGCGCGCACCTCGCGATTTTTTTGAAAAATAAAAAAAAATTGTTGGCCTTCGGGGTCCTTCAGGGACCCCCTAAGAAGGCCTAGGGGGTAAGGGAGTCTCTACCTTGCCCCCTTTTCACATTATCCACTTTTGTTATTAGCTCTGTTTTGCTTCAGAAACACAAAATGGCGGCTAAGGGGTGCGAGCACCGTGCGCGCACCTCGCGATTTTCTTTAAAAAAAAAAATGTTTTTTGGGTCGTCGTGGTCTTTAAGAGACCCCCTGAGAAAACCTAGGGGGTCAGGGAGTCTGTTCCTTGCCTCCTTTTTACGTTTTGAAACTTTTATAAAAATAGGGTAAAACGCCATTTTGATGCGACGTGCGCGCACCGTGCGAGCACGTCAAGTCATGTGACTCAAAAACAACACTTTTCATTGGTTAATACTAGTTTCTATTCTATAATCTTCAAAAACCCCACCCACTTCCCTCACTATTTGTTTTATGCTCGTGGGAGAAGGAGCCTTTTGCAGCTTTTATCACAAACATCACCAGGATGACAGAGAGAGAAGATTCATCTTCATCTGATTCTAACCAGGAATATCGCCTACGAGCAAAGAACGGGAAATCTTCATTCATTTGGAAGTTCTTCACATTTCCAGAAGGGCAAAAAAAAGTTAATGCCCCAAAGGTGAAATGTACTCTTTGTGGCACTGTCCTCTCGAGGGGAAACCCTCTCAAAAAATATTCTTTTTCCATCCACACAATGATTACGCACGTAAAAAATGTGCACCCTGTGCAGTATGCCCAAGCTGCAACAAGAGCTGTGGCCTAACAGATTCCACCAGCTGTGGCCAGCACTTCATCAGCTCCACCTGCATCACCATCTACTGCACAAATGGACATGAGACCATATTTGGGATCCGTGCAAATGCGATGCAACAACTGCTTTGAAATAATTGTGTATGGAGAGCAGAGCCTCCGTCTCATTGAGAGAAGAATTCAGGACCATCAATGCTCTGAAAGGAGATAATTTTTTTCCTTTTTCTTTATTTATTTTGTTCCTGTTGAACAGTTTCCATGTTCCAGTTCCCGAATCTTGTTTGAAAAAAATAAAATATATATAAAACTTTAAAAAAAGAATAAAATATATAAAACAACAAAATAAAAAAAAAGTTATTTTCAGAACTAACTCACTTCTCAAAAAAAAGCTGTATTTCTAACACAGTGTCATTATTTTTTTGAATGAAAGTGTAGTGTATTAATGAATGACTGAAATGACTGAGTGAAGGGGAGGAAGGGACTGAGGGAATGAGTGAGGAAAGAGGAGTATGGTGAGTGAGGAAAGGGGAGTCAAAGAGTGACTGAAAAAAGGGACTAATTGTAGGGGAGTGAGGTAAGGGGATTGTAAGAGTAAGGGAATGGCAGTAAGGAAAGGAGAGTGAGGGAGGGGGAGTGAGAGAAGGGGAGTAGAAGACGGAGACAGGAAAGGAGAGTTAGATTGAGAGGAAGAAATAAAGCAGGGTAAAGGGGGTTGAAGTAAGAGAACTGGAGTGATGGTAAGGGAAGGGGTATGAGGATAAGAAAAGAGGGGTAAGGTAAAGTGAGAGATGGGGAGTGAGGGAGAGATAAGTGGAGTGAAGGAATGAAGGGAGTTAGGAAACGAGGGAAAGAATGGGAAAAAGAGAAGGGGTGTGACCTACAGACAGGAATAAGTGTAGTGGAGAAAGGGGAGTGACTATGAGTAAAGGATAATAACAGTTAGGGAAGGGGTATAAAGATGAGGGAAGGAGAATGACAGAAAAGGTTAAAAATGAACACAAAGGGAAAGTTCACTTCTCCATGAACATCTATATGTCTTACACACTGTGTCATAATTTTTTGGAATAAATGTGTAGAGGAGAAAGGGACTAATGGAATGATTGAGGAAACGGTAGTATGGTGACTGAGGAAAGGGGAGTTCAAAAGTGACTAAAGGAGTGATGGAGTAACGAAAGAGAACTAAAGGAGAAAGAGTGAGGGAAGAGGAGTGACAGAAACAGAGTGAGGGGGAGTGAGGAAAAGAGAGCAGGAAAGTGAAGGGGTGAGAAATACAGATAGGATAAAGTGCAGAGGGGGAAAGGGATAAACAAACGGGAATAAGTGACATGGAGTGAGGGAGTAAGGAAAGGGGAGTAAAGGAAAAGGAGTGATGGAAGATGAGTGAGGAAAAAGTACTGAGGGTAAATGTAAATTGTAAATTGATACTTGTATAGCGCACTACTCACCCGCAAGTGTCTCAAGGCGCTTGTACGAATACCGCTGTGGAACCCATCCTGGCTTTCCCTGTGAGGTGTCCACTCCTGGGCACCCCCAAGGTGGAGGCCAGGCATCCTTAGCGTTGTGGGGGCCGTTGTGGAGATTAAGCAAGCTATTGCCCAGAGTTGGACTCCATGATTGGAATAGGCACCGAGGCGAGAATTATCAGGTCCGTGGAATTTTGAGCCCAAGACCCGCCGAGGAGGGGATAATTGAACCCTGGTCCCGGGCTAGACCTCTGCATCAGGGTCTGCCGCTCTAACCATTGAGCCACACTTCTCACATTTCTCCAGGGTGAGTGCAAGGCAGTAACAATGAGAGAATGGGTATGAGGGTGACGAAAGGAAAATGAGACAGAAGGAAGGACATTAGGAGAGAGGAAAGGGGACTGAGAGATTAAATTAGGAGCGAACGAAACAGAAAGTGAAAGATAAGGAAGGGTGAGGGAGAGAAAGAGAGAAAGAGAGTGACAGAGAAAGAGAGAGAGAGCAAGTGACTGAGAGGGAGTGAGGTGGTTACACTGAGTGAGATAGAGGAAGAGAAGGAGAGAGAAATGAAATGAAACAGAGTGTGGGAATAAACGAATGGGAGTTAGCAAAAAACAATGAGGAAAGAAGAGTAAGGGAAAGAGACTGACGAATGAAATGAAAAGGCGAGTGAGGTAGGCAATAAAGAAAGTGGAGTGAGGGAAAGGAAGTGAGAAAATAACAAAAGAGGAGTGACTAAAAGTGAGTGAGGGATGGTGTGAAGGAAGGACAGTGAAGGGGGAGAGAGAAAAGAGTGATGGATAAAGCAAAAGAAGGGCAGTGATGGAGGAAGAAAGAAAAGAGAAGCAAGGGACACAGAGAGGAAAGAGAGAGCAGGAGAAGTTTAATGAGGGTAAAGTAGTAGTAAAGGAAACAAAAAAGGTAAAGAGAAGAAGGGTGAGGGACAGAGAGAGAGGGAGACAGAAAGAAAAGGACAGCGAATGACTGAGATGAAGTGAGGCGGTTAGACTGGGTGACACAGAGGGAGAGAGGGAGAGAGAAATGAAGTGAAGGTGAGTGAGGGACTAAAGGAATGAGAGTTAGCAAATCTGAATGAGGAAAAGGGAGAAAGGGAAGGGGAGTGACGGATGGAGTGAGGGAAAGAGAGTGAGGGGGAATGGGGAAATGGGAGCAGGAGAAAGTGAATGGGAGTGATGCAGAGAGAGGAGAACATGAAGTAGGAGAAGAGGAGTAAGATTTAGTAAAGGGCAGTGATAGAGAGGGAAGGGATATGAGAGTAAGAGAAAAGGAGTGAGGAAAAAAGAAGCATATTAAAATAGAGGAAAATGTAGTGAGTGAGAGAGAAGAATTTATAGAAAGACACAGGAAAAAAAGGTAGATTTGTAGAGAGAGAGAGACACACAGGGAGAGAGAGAAAGAGAGGGAGAGTGAGGGACTGTGAGGGAGTGAGGCATTTATAGTGACTAAGACACAGGAAGAGACTTAGAGACGGATGGAGGAAAGGGGAGTGAGGGAGGGTATAAAGGAAGGGGAGAGAGCAAAAGAGAGTGAAGGAGTGAGAGAAGGGGAGTGAGTCAACGTGAATGAGAGATGATGTAATTCAAAGAGAGTAACTGGTGAGTAAGAAGAGACTAAGCAAATACAGCAACACAAGGGTAGTGATGAAGGAAGATAGGAAACAGAAATAAGAGACAGACAGGAGAAAGAGGAAGTTGAACAACGTGAGTGAGGGTGAAGAGAGAGTACTGATAGTGACAGAAAGACTATAAAAGTCAATGAAGGACAGCAATAACAATGAGAAAAGGAGACTAAGATAAGTAGAGGAAAAGGAGTAAGAGAGAGATTAAAGAATGGAATAGAGAGAAAGACAAGAAATAGCATGAAGTAAAAGCATTTTCTTTTTGTCATACTTACCTTATAAATAATGACATAGATATAGTATCTGTGAAAGACAAGAAAAAATTGAGTTATAATATTTATTTCATAATACAAAAGTAAGTAGAACTGAAATAAACGGAAAGGGAAAGAAATAAAGGATGAGGGACAAACACAGAGGGAGAGAGTGAGAGAGAAAGTGAGACAGTAAGAGAGAAATGGATTGAAAGGAGTGAGAGAATACGAAAAGGGATTGCAATCGATAGATGGAGTGAGCGAAAAAGTATGAGGGAGAGTGAGGGAATGGGTGCAGGAGAAATAGAATAAGAGTGATGCAGACAGAAGAGAACATTAAATGGAGGAAGAAGTCTCAGATTGAATGAAGGGCAGTGACAGTGAGAGGAAGAGAGGGAGAGAAAAATGGATTGAAGGGGAGTGGAAGAGTAAACGAATGTCAGTTAGCAAAAGTGAATGAGGAAAGTGAAGTAAGGGAAGAGTATTGACGGATGGAGTGCAGGAAAGAGAGTAAGGGGGAGTGGGAGAATAGAAACAGCTGAAAGTGAATAGGAGTGATGTACAGAGATGAGAATATGAAGTAGGAGAAGATGAGTGAGAGTTAGTGAACAGCAGTGACAGGGAGGGAAAAAGAAGCATATTAAGAGAGAGTAAACAGTAGTGAGTGCAAGAGAAGGATTTAAAGAAAGAGAGAGGAAAAAAAGAGTGGTGAAGAGATAGGGAGACAGTGAGAGACACAAACAGAGGGAGAGTGAAGAAGTTTGGTGAAGGAGTTAATCAGTTCTACTGACTGAAACAGAGGAAGAGACTTAGAGACAGATGAAGGAAAGGAGAATGAGGGAGAAAATAAAGGAAGGGGAGTGAGCAACGGGAGTGAAAGAGTGAGAGAAGTAGAGTAAGTGAAGGTCAGTGACGGATGATGTAATAGAAAGAGAGTAAGGGGGAGTGACAACAGATTGAGCACAACAGCAACACAAGGTAGTGATTGAAGAAGATAGGAAAGAGAAGTGAGAGACAGACAGCGGAAAGACAGAATTATACAACGTCAGTTATGGTGAGGGAAGAGTAATTTTGGTGAGAAAAGGAATGTAGAGGTGAATGAAGGACAGTAATCACAATGAGAAAAGGTGAGTAAGATCAGTCAAGGAAGGTTAATAAGAGAGAGATTAAAGAATGTGAAAGAGAGAAAGAAAAGTAAGAGAGTGTTGAAAAAGGTTTTTTTTTGTTTGTCAAACTTACCTTAAAATTAATGACAACTTTATACTATATTTTTTTCAAAAAATATACTATCTGTGGAAGAAAAGAAAAAATATAGTTATAATATATATTTCATAATACAAAAGAAAATAGGAGTGAAGGAAACAAAAAAGAGAAAGAGAGGAAGGGTGTGGGAGTGAGAAAGAGATAGAGAGAGAGAAACACAAAAAGAGGGAGAACAACTGACTTACAGGAAATGAAGTGATTAGACTGAGTAAGACAAAGGGAGAGAGGGAGAGAGAAATGAAGTGAAAAAAGTGAGAGACTAAAGGAATGGGAGTTAGCAAAAGTAAATGAGGAAAGAGAAGTAAGGGAAAGGGACTGATGGATGGAGTGAGGGAAAGAAAGTGAGACTGAGTGAGACAAAGGGAGTGAAGGAGAGAGAAATGGAGTAAAAGGAGTGAGACACTAAAGGAATTACAGTAAACAAAAATAGATTGAGGAAACTGAAATAAGAGAAATGGATTGACGAATGGAGTGAGGAAAAGAGATTGAGGGGGCGTGAGTGAACGGAAACAGGCCAAAAGGAATTAGAATGATGCAGAGAAAGGACAACATGAAGTGGTGCAAAACAACTAAGATTAAATGAAGCACACTGTCAGTGAGGGAAGGGATATAAGGGTGAGAGAAGAGATATGATGGGAAAAAAGCAAATTAAGAGAAAGTAAAAAGAAGTAAGTGATAGAGAAGCATTTATGGTAAGAGAAAAAAAATAAAAGGAAGAATGGTAGAAAAAGAGGGAGACAGTAAAAGAGACAAACAGATGGATATTGAAGAACAGTGAGAGACTAAGACAGTTATAGTGACTTAGACAGAGGAATAGACTTAGAAATGGATGGAAGAAAGACAAATGAGGGAGGAAAAAAGGAGAAAGGAAGTTAGGAAAAGGGAGTGAGAAAGTGAAAGGAGTGGAATAAGTGAAGGTGACTGAAGGATGATGTTATGTTATGTTATGTTACAATGTTTTTGTATAGCACAAATCACCACTGGTCTCTAAGCGCTTTCACAGAAAAAGTACATAACCTGCTGTAACCCAGGACGCCATTCCGCCAACAAACCCCGTTAGAGAATTGATGTTACCTTTTTAAACAAGTAGGTCTTTAAATTCTTTCTAAAGGAAAGTAATGTTGAGTCTCCCTGCAAAGTTGCAGGTAGCTCATTCCAAAGTTGCGGAAGGAGTAGGGCTCTGCCACCTTTAGATTTCAGCTTAAATCTAGGTTGAATTAGTTTGCAGGCTTTGCCAGAGCGCAGAGCTCTACCCGGGACGTACTTCCTCAAGCGCTCTTTGATATAATTGGGAGCCTTTCCAAAAATGGCTTTATGGGCCATACAAAGACATTTGAGCTGCACTCTAAGTTTAATAGGCAGCCAGTGCAGCTTCAAGAGAAGGGGGGTCGCATGAGAGCTCCTTGGCAGAGAAAAGATCAGCCTAGCTGCATCGTTCTGCGCAACCTGCAGTTTCCTCAGGAGTTTCTGCGGGAGGCCCAGGTACAGAGCATTACCATAGTCCAGCCGAGAGATGACAGTGGCGAATACTATGGATTGCAGAGTAGAGGTGGACAAAATAGGTACCAGCTTCCGGAGTTGCCTGAGCACTCCCACACAGGAACCTACCACCGCCGAGAATTGAGGGGCCATAGATAGATCTGCATCAATCTTTAGGCCTAGACTTTTTACCACTGTTCCGGGAGTTGGCATAGTCCCTAATTCTGGAGGCCAGAACAGCTCACACCAAGGATTTTCTTGATTGGTAATAACCAGCACCTCCGTTTTCTCAGCGTTTACTTTCAGGAGGTTGCTGGTCATCCAATTTACGGTGAAACTGAGCAAGTTCTTTACCGAATCCTGTGCCTCCCTGGAATTCTCCAACTGAACCAGCAGTTGGGTGTCGTCGGCGTAGTTAAAAACTTGGCAATTTCTGTGCGTTAGCTCCTCTATAAGGGGTTGAAGGTAGATGTTAAATAACAGGGGAGATAGTGCAGACCCCTGAGGAACACCCCAGGTCACAGCACTGGCCTCGGATAATTGGTCTCCCAGCTGCACTCTCTGGGTCCGGCCAGTAAGAAAGGACTTAAGACACTTGAAAGCTTGTCCTGTTATTCCTGACTTCGCGATGCGGTCAAGCAGAATAGTATGGCTGACCGTATCAAACGCTGCTGACAGATCCAGTAGAATCAGGGCACATGGCTGTTTATTGTCTGCCCTGATTCTCAGATCGTCAGCAACCGTGGCCTTGACCAATTCTGTGCTATGCTGTGGACGGAAGCCCGCCTGCCTTGGATGAAGTAGACCATTTTCCTCCAAATAGCCCGCCAGCGTAGTCAGAACGTGTTTTTCCCGAATCTTTCCTAAAAATGGAAGTTGGGAAATAGGCCTATAGTTCTTTGGAGCCTTGATGTCTGCTCCTGCTTCCTTGAGGAGGGGGATGACCCTGGCTTCCTTCAGATTCGCTGGAACGTCTCCCGACTCTAGGGACCTGTTTAATAAGTTCAGCAGATGTGTTTCCAGGCCGGGCAAGGCCATTTGAAATATTCTGGGGGGGTACGGATCCATACTTGATCCAGAAATATTTTGGCAGGCGATAGCTGACAAACTCCCTGCATCCAAACATGGGAAACTATTCAAGTTACAGATCAACTCTCGGGAGATAGGGGCCGTTAAGAGAATGGAATCAACTGAGCTTTTTGTAATGTCCCCAATGATATCTTGCACTTTTTGGAGAAAGAAACTCTGAAAAGTGTCGCAATCCGGGCAGTCATTTACTGGGGCTTTACTGTCCCTCTGTGTTAATTCCCTGAGAATAGCAAAGATCTCCCTTTGCTTGTTTCCTGCACGTCCAATTCTGTCTTCATAAAATGTTGCCTTCCTCAGCAGTATGTCAGTCTTGTACTCTGACAGAAGTGCTTTATAAATTACAGACTCTGCCTGACTATAATTAAGTCTCCACCTCCGCTCCGCTTGCCGGAAAACTTGTTTTTTCCTTCTTAATGAGGCATTGAACCAGGGGGCTCCCTTCCCTTTTTCTCTGGTCCTCTCCATTCGCTCAGGAATCAGAGTATCCAAGGCAGCTCGAAACCAGGCCAGCAAGACTGTGACGTCTGAGTCAAGGCTTCCCTTGCCCCTCTCTAACGGTGGAAGGGAGAGAAGCGTGGAAATCAGAGACTCAGCTTCCACCTTCTTCCAGGCTCGAACCTTTCTCCAAAGTGGGTCAGCTGTTGCTGATAAGATGTTACACGGCACCCAGCACCTGACCAAGATGTGATCTGACGATATGCAGGGACTAACATGAGTTATCTGTGCGTTAGGTATGGAGGACCAGATCAGGTCCAGAGTGTGACCCTTAACATGTGTTGGGCCAACCACTAGTTGTCGCAAATTCAGCGAGGTTAGGTTAATGTCAAATCCTGCCGCTATCGTGTCTCTGGGTACCTTGTCCCAATGATAATTAAAGTCCCCTACCACCAGCAGAGACTTGTATCTGGACTCCAAGTCAGTTAAGAACTCCAGAAATGTTTCGTTAAAGTCTGGGGAGCTCTTGGGTGGGCGGTACACTACCACCATCATAATACAAGAGGTTTTCAATGACATTTTTATACCCAGTAGCTCAGCACAGTCACAGTTTTCAGCGACCACCTGTGTCAAGGGTTTTCTTACAGATTATTGCAACTCCCCCTCCTCTACACTCCTTTGGGCGGTTACACCACAATGCATCATACTCTAGTGGCAGTGCCGCCAGAACATCCGGGGTAGATGAGTCTCCCAGCCAAGTCTCGGTGAGGGCAAGGATATCAATGTCGCCATCCAGAAGGAGGGAGAACACTTCCAGATGATGTTTTTGTGGGGAGCGTGTGTTTAACAAAGCAACTTTTAGCCCTTGGATCATATGGGAGGCCGGTCGCTTTTTTGGCAATGATACACGCTTTCTTCTCAAAAGGGATTCTACCTGTAGCGTAGCTGAAGTAATCTCATCTAGCGCTTCAGTCCCAGTTCTTAAAGCCAGGAGGGTAACCGCAGAATAGATGTAAGGTCGGCCAGGGGTCCCAGCCCCTGGGCCCGTCCTGGCGCGGACGGGCGCAGACAGGCTTGCCTCTGGTGCGCCTCCGTCACGCCAGTGTCGTGCCTGCTGCGCGTGCGCGCTGCGCGCTAGCATCCTGGCCCTTAAATCGTAATTGGCATGCAGCCCTCCAACACTAGAGCGCTACCCAAGATGGCGTCTTGGGAGCGTCTCAAAACCCCTATTCCCCCACTCAAAATGGCGGTCAGGAGTCGAGGCAGCGCGAGTCTCACCCAAATGGTGAGTGGTGATTTTCCAATTTTTATGTGCAAGCAATGCAGATCAAAACGTGCAAAAGAGCAATGTCAGCAATTCCCCGCCCGATATTTCGGGTTCACTCTCATAAAAATAAATTTTTAACTAATTTCAATAGCATAACATAAATTCTCGACAACAGTTAACATCAATTTTTAAAAAGAGACTAGTACTCTAACAGCGTTAAAAAATCACGGGCGGCGATTCTGAGGCAGCAGCGTGATAAACCAATTCTGATGTGAAAGAAAGAGAGCAATACAAGGGTAGTGATAGACGAAGATAGAAAAGAGAAGTGAGGGAAAGACAGAAAAATGAGGGAATAAGGAGAATGAGAGAAGAGGAGTACGTTGAGGAAAGGTAAAAGAGTAAAACCAAGAGTGAAAAAAAGAAAGAGAGAAAGAGAAGTAAGAGAGTGATGAAAAAGTATTTTTTCTTTCTCAGACTTACCTTATAAATATAATCTCTGTGAAAGACAAGAAAGAATCGAGTTATAATCTATATTTCATAATACAGAATAATTTGTACAATGTTATATATTTTATTTTGCTGTTCTCAGAATATATTGAATTTCACTAAAAACAGTGAGTCCAATACTACTCATCATATGACAGCGGGCAAAAAAAAAACACAATCAAAAAGATTGTGTTTAAAAAACCCATGCAACATTTTAATAAATAATGTAAATATTTGAAAAAAAAATATCTTAAATGTTTTCTTTTAATCAGCAATTTCTTTCATAAGTCTCCAATATCAACAACAACATTATTACTTCTTATTTATACTCTCTAAATAAAGTTATGTACAAACATATGCTAACAACATTTACCCGAGATAGTCACTTTTTCTATCAAATAGTATGTGTGACATCCTTAGTTTGGAAGTTACTTAATAGCACTCTTTTCCGTCCATTTTCCAACCTTCGAAATCAAAACCACCAACAACTTTTGTACCATCCAACAATGGCTAACAATATTTACCCGAAATAGTCACTTTTTCTTTCAAATACCTTTCCACATGGCCAAATAGTATGTGTGAAATACTTAGTTTGGAAGATACTTAATAGTACTCTTATCCATCAGTTTCCCAACTATCTGAATATGAAGCAACAACATCTTTTGTACAATCCAACAATGGTTATCCCTGTTATTTTTTTAAACTTGATCACCCTTACTCACAAAGTTATTCTCAACAGCAGATTAATCTTTCTTAACAAGACTAAACTGCCAACATCAATTATTTCTTCTAAAATTTGGGTTTTAAAAGCACGAGATAAGAATTTGGTAAGTCCAAAGGCAAACGTTGTTTAAAAGTCAATTGAGTATCATAACATTGTGTCCAGCCTTTTGGAGATTTTAAAGAAGCTGTGTAATGTCCTGATGTTGTAGAAGGACCATCATGGAAAATAATAGCTACAGTTAAAAAAGTTCTTCCTGAAATTGATAGTTGAGAAGCCACAACATTTTTAATAAAAGTTTTCAATTTTGTTCCATCAGGTCTACATCGTTGGAGCATTAAAATTACATACTGTCCATATCTTTGTATAAATAATATTGATAACATTTGTGAGTTACATTGGGTACAGACCATGTTTTGATTTGCTTCTCTAACTAGATTAATAAAAGACACTGATTTGCAGTCTGGTAACGTTAAATATATAAATCTTTCAGTGTCTATTTCTGTATTGCTTGAAAATGGACAATTGTTACAGTCATTTTGCCATTTATAAGAAAGACCAAAAAGATTTTCATTGTCTATACCTTCATCTTGCAATATAACAAGTATATACATTAAAAATTCCTGACAATCTTGCTGAATATTCTGTGAAAATTGATTTAAACCAGAACAGATGTCTAAAACATTTCGAATATCAGAGACACTTTCTATTTTACTTTTATCACTGCTACATTTCTTAAAGACAGAATTCAAAAAACTACAAAATCTTTGGTCCCGATTTTCAACAATCTGTTCTTGAAAAAATTTGAAGGCAAAAAAACAACATTAACCACTACATTAGCATAGCAGTTGACACCAGAAGTGTTTTCAAATTGAAATCCAACAACCTCTTCAATAGTATCCTTTTTCTTTTTGCTTACAATTACAGGTTCATCTAGTTTTCTTCTTTTCTCTACAACCTGACTACATATTTTCTCATATCTTCTTTTTCGACGTACCACATGCTTTTCAAATAAAGGATATTGAGGTAAATTTGGAGCATATTCTCTCCTTAAACTATTATACTCTTTCACACAATTTTGATCTGCACTAATCTTTGTTTCATCAAAATCAATCAAGTATAATCCAGATAATGTTCTGACTCGAGATAAAGCAACATATGCCATACCCTCTTTGAACACAGTGCTTCCAATATTCACCAAAGCACTATCTACACTCAAACCATTTATGAATAGTCACCACATATGCCAAACAAACAGGAAACTGTTTTCGGCAGACATTTAAATCTTTTACTAGCAGCAAAAATCGAGTCGAACAACGACTCAATTGTTCTACTTCTTCAATATCATCAAATTAGATTTTCCAAAATTCAATCTCATCTCTATTTGGGTAATTCACAAAACCAACAACATGTCCCATTGCTCCTTTTACTAAACCTCTTTCCACATGTAAATTACGTCGTAACATTATCCGACAATTTAAACATACATATAGATTCTTTTTTAAACCAGCTGTTTTAGATATTGATTTGTCTAAAGAATCCAATTTTGACTTTAACTTTTCTGACAAAATAATAGTAGCTCCATCATGCTCTATTCTATCAATAGCTTCCAATTTTATAATTTCTTCATTTTCTAATTTCAACATTTTTTCATTGAAGATTGCACATTCTTGCAGAGTTGGCATTAAGCATATCACTGATTTATTTTCAGCAATTTTTCTATATATATTCTCTGCACCAACATTTTCCTTTGGAAACAAATTTGAAAGTAATCGTGCCTGTAAAGCTTCTTTGCCATGTTCACTCACTTTTCCAATTCTTATATCTTCAAGAATACTTTTATAATCAGCATCCTTTGCCTGTCGCATATTTTGAGTTAGTTCTGTATATTTGAAATATAACCATATATTAACATTTCCAATGCTTCCCAGGCACTTTCTGGTACCTTCATGTCTAACGGTTTTAAACACTGGTTTTCCTTTCACAGGAGGTAGCTGTAGTAGATCTCCAAAAACGATGCTGTGTTTCAATCTAAATAACACATCATACTCTGTTTTAAGAATTTGTTGCATTCTTAAATGCACAAAGGCAAGCATTAAATTTGATACCATGCTTACCTCATCAATAATGAGAAGTTTCATTTTTTTTCAGCACTCTGGGAACTTCACAACAAGCTTCTCCAGATAGCTTGTGGTATTCTAATTTATTTTCGTGCTCTACTGGCAGCATCAATAAACGATGTAAAGTAATCCCTTTAATGTTATGTGCTGCCAACCCAGTTGGAGCGGTAACAACACAAGAGAGTGACGATCCAGTTCTTTTCTGTAGATAAGTTGTAATTGCTTTAATTAGAAAACTTTTTCCAGTTCCTGCTTCTCCACCCACGTACAGTCGGACAGGTTTAAATGACGTACATGAGCACTCTTTTTTCTCATGACAGAAACCATGCTCAATCTGCTCTGTTACTGCATCGTATGTTTGTTTTTGCTCAACATTTAGTTGTTTTTCCAATTCTTCTAAGTTTATTACATCCTCCTGAGCTTGTTCCATTGCTCTTTCCACCTCATCCATGGCAGTGGCTGCTTCATTTTGGAAAATTGGTCCTCCTAGTGGATCCTGACTCAACAAAGCAGAACTTTGACTGTCTTGAGAACTGTCTCTAGCAATCTCTGCTGCAATTGTAGCTTCTTGCTGTATTTCCTTGTTCAATATTTGGAGATAATTAGTAAAAACAGGACATTCTATAGTATGTTTGATTGCGTTGAATGAATCTTCATAACTGAGAAAATCTCCAAGTAGTTCCTCTTCTGTACGCCATGGCTTAAAGAGTTGCAAAAGAGCTAAATAGTAAAATTCCCTTTTGTCAGGAGTTTCGCAACTCAATTTTCGATGATTAATCAAATGTCCTTTTCTTTGTTTAACCAGACATCCTTCAGATCCAATCACAGCATATACTCCTTTATTGATATCTTCTGTAATGTTCTTCTTAAAAGTGTAGCTTTGCAGTACTTCATAGAGACAAACATTCTCAAGATGATTACTGCTTTTTGGACAGTATGTATCCAACATATTTGTCTTCAAAATATCTGTCCTGTTTGGTTCTCTCTCTGCTAAATACTCAATTTCTTGTACAGATTTCAAAATTCGGTTTCGTGTTCTTGCAAGACCTAAACTCACCCAAATGATTGTTCTAGATTTGGCATATAGACTTGCAGATGATAAGCGATCTGAACATTCATATGCTCCAATTTCTCGATGAGACAACATCTTCAAACTGTAGCTGTACAATTTCTTGCTTAGGCTCTTTTCATGAGAAATTTCTTCCCATATTTCCTTTAGTTCTGTCTTTTTTGATTTTGTAATGTAAGAAGTTACATATCGAGCCACAGCAATGGAGTTGTCTGCAACACATTGAATATCCATGTTTGCATACCACATGGACAAAATGACTGGGTTATAGTCATTTATATACTTTGACTCTTCATTTCTTCTTAAGTTATAGGTATTTTTCGGTGATTTTCGTGTCACAGTATGTCGCAAAGATGACATAAAATTGTTCACTCTTCCTTTTGATGCTACTGGTCGTGGAAATCCAAAACGACATTTTGTGTAAAACTTGTCCTTTGATTTGTACTTTCGACGAAAGTATTTTCCACAACGATGGGTTTGAAGCCGCAAGACTTGATGTTTTAAATTCTTTTCTTCTGTCTTTTTAGGAACAGCACATGTAGAATACTGTTCAATAAAATTCATCACTATCTCATCCGAATCAGTTCCAAATTTGGGAGCATCTTTGATCCATAGCAGCATATGTATGTGAGGAGAACCTCTTGCTTGATACTCCTTTCTCCAAAAGAAATCCAGAACCTCTCCAAGAGGAGGATTTTTTTTGTTTTTGATAAAAGACATCATAGCTTCAAATCTATGATTGAAATACCTGCATACATTAACTGGATCCAAAAAAAACAGTTCTCCAGGGGGTCTATTCCGATTCAGGAAAAACCACTCCAAATAGCCGTTCGGAGCATTTTTCCCATACGAATCGTACCCTGCAACGTCCCCCATACGTACGACGAAGTACGATTCGTACCAGGAGCCGTACTCCGTACGAGTCGTACAAGACACCGTACGACTCTAATCTCCGTACGATTCTCCCTCGGAACCCGCTGTACGCGACATCTGTACGGTTCGCGGCTGGTTTTTATGACCCAGCAAGTACGATGCGTGTCGGGTTCGCACCGTACAACCCTTTTTCTACTGGAGCTGAAAACAGCCGTAAAAGCAGAGTTCGCGCCGAGACAGGTACGGAACGGCCCCCCCGGGTATGGTGCATACCCCCCATGATCGCAGGGGTACGCACCATACCCCTGCGATCATGGGGTGTACGAGCCGTACCCCCATTGTACGATCGGTGTACGAGCTGTACCCCATTGTACGATCGGTGTACGAGCCGTACCCCCATTGTACGATCGGTGTACGAGCCGTACCCCCATTGTACGTTCGGTGTATGAGCCGTACCCCCATTGTACGATCAGTGTACGAGCCGTACCACCATTGTACGATCGGTGTACGAGCCGTACCCCATGTACGATGGGTGTACGAGCCATACCCCCATTGTACGATGGGGGTAGGGCTCGTACACCGATTGTACATGGGGTACGGCTCGTACACCGATCGTACATGGGGTACGGCTCGTACACCGATCGTACATGGGGTACGGCTTGTACACCGATCGTACAATGGGGGTACGGCTCGTACACCGATGTACAATGGGGGTACGGCTCGTACACCCCATGATTGCAGGGGTACAGTGCGTACCCCTGTGATCATGGGGGGTACGGACCGTACAGTGTGTATGTGTTTATGTGTTTTTCCTGTACGACTCGCCCTTACCTGACGTGGACTGTACGAATCGTGTCCTCATACCCCGGTCCGGGTCGTACTCGTCGGGTCGTACGGCATGTGTACAAGTCATACGGTATGTGTACTAGTCGTACGGTTCACGGTTTTAGCCTTGCAATACGTACGGATCACAATGATTCAGACGGATTCATGGAATACGGATCTTACTTCGCGACTGGGATGGACGGGTACGATTCGTACGGAGAGGGCTCCGGATACAAATCGTACAGACTTTTTTCTCCCGAATCGGAATCACCCCCCAGGTGTCTTGAATTTTATATTTTCTATGTTTGCATTTAGCTCTCGAAGAAATTGAAGTAAGTCTTCCCAAGCATACTCTGCACAGCTTAGAGTAAGGAACCATGTAGGAGTTCCTAAGTTTCTTAGCATACGTTTCAATTCCCCATGACGACGGTACCAATACTCGTTAGTACCACGCTGACATGCCATGAGATTAATTAGCTGAGATTCCAAAACAGTGTCTTTCTCTTGAACTTTATTCATAAGGTCCCTTGCCGAAACATTCTGCAGATGTACTCCACTTTTTAGTATGTGGTTCACAGCATAAGAAAGTCCAGACAAATCACTCTCAAACAGAAGATGAAACAAATATGGAATATATTGTTGAAATCTTGGATATTCTGCATACAATCTTGATGCCCGGTATTCAGATGCTGGTATCTGCACAGGTCGGTCATCATATCGTCCACCTCGACCTGTGGGAAATAACTAAGGAAAACAACAAGCTTCTAAGTTTTTTTCCCATACACTAATAGGACTTCCTTTTGCTTCTTTCATTTGGAATAACTCAATAGCATTCCCCATTACTTCTTTTGAATGCAGTGGATGAACACTGTAATGTTCATAAATTTGTTCACTTCTGGACACATCCACTTTTTCAATTTGTCCAGCTGACAAATCACTGTCTTCTTCAATAGTTGTTTCCTCTTCTCCTACATATACATTTTTGTAGTATTCATTGTTTTTTACCAAATACAACGTTGCCTTCTTGACTTTCCTAACATCCACTAATTCTTGCCCGATTTTCTTACTCTTAGTAGGTACGCCATAAACTAGAATAACTACAGGTTCCTCTTCCACATTTTCAACACCAATTGTTTCAATATTTTTCTTTAAATCTAGAGGCAAATATACAACTCTTCCTTTTAATCCTCTCTGTAAATCAGAAGAAGGCAATTTCCCTGTCCATACGAACAATAGCCTGAAATGGATGTACACATTGAATCAGAATAGACTCATAAATATTTAAATCCATCAATTTTGAAGGAATATTTACCAACTCAAGATTATTATGTACAACTCAAGCTGGCATTTTGTTTTCATTTAATTTATTATAACACCATTCACAAATACGTTGATCACAACCCAAATCAAAACAATCCTCTACCAACAAATAAGTTGCAAATTCCTTCCACTCATTATTATTCTCCTTTTCACTTTTTAAATATAGATCAACTAATCTGGTCTGATTTTTATAATGAATTCTTCTACAACAAATACAAGAAAAATTGGGCCTTTCTTCTGAAATGACCTTAAACCTAGTAATTTCTTGGTCAAAATTTTCTGTACTAAAATTTTGTAAATTTTCTTCCACATTTCCTTCTATTACTGTATCAGTTTCTGCACTATCCTCTTTTTCACAAAAGTAACTAACCTCAATTTATTCACAAATATTCTTTACATCTAATACAGATCCATGTAAAAGAGCATAGTTTAACTGTTTTAGTTTAAGTGCTGGAATTTTTGCATAATACATCCTTCTCACTAATTTCCTCACTTCAGTATGATGCACTGCTAACATCCTAAAATGGTGAAAAACACTCTGGCATACTTTTTTAGAAAGACAAGCCAAAGAATGACCTTGCAAACCTGTTTTTTTCTCTCACTTGGCAGGGTCTAATTCTTGCAACATCTTAATTTTCTGCTTAATACTTTTCTTAGTATACTTACGTAAGAAATTACGGAAAAAATCAATTGAATCTGTCGTACACTACAAATACTACTACAATTCCAAGTGTACACTGGAGCCTTAGGACGTCTCCCTAAAACTTCATCAGCTAACACCTCTTCTGAATTCCTTGAGACAATTTTCTCTTTTTCAATCGGACAACCATCCTTCACCTCATATGCTCGACCACTGGTGTCAACTGCATGCAATAAATCATTAGTGTGAAAGTAAGCCTCTTCATTAAAAAATGGCTCAGAACTTGAACTATGCTTCCATTCTCCAGAAAAAATATTACAAAAATTAGTTCTATGAATTACTCTTTTCCACTTACTTTTCGCTTTCAAAAGATTAATTGCCTTGTCTATTGTACGAAGTCTATTGATCACTAAAATGAACAATTTATTTTTTAATTCAAACGCCTGATCAACAATAGTTTCTATTCTTTTTTTTGCTTATAAAAACCTGTTTTCCTTTTAGAAGTCTTTCCACTTTTCAATAAATGTAATACTACTCTGTTATAAAACATTCTCTTACGAATTTCAACAAACTGATTTCTGCGTCTATTACTATAGCTATTTTCATCGCCAGACACTTTTGAAACATTCTTCTTTTTTAAGTCCTTCTTCTTTCCTCTTACAGATCTTTTGTTAATCTTTTCCACATTATCTAAATTGTTTTTGCAGTTAACTTCCTTATAAAATCCTTTTTTGTCTTACCAGGAGCATTCTTCTTTTTCTCTGTACAATGTTGTTTAGATACATCTTGCAATTGTGTTGTCTTGGAAAAGTAAGCCTGTTTATATTTCCTTCTTTTTAAAACCTTGGTAGGCATCTTGGTTTTGAATCTATTATGAAGAAAAAAAACATATTATAGACCACTACTAACATACTGCATAACAATTAGAACAACTATATGATGTAAACACTGATTCACTTCATAATTAAGTTGAAGATACAGCAACCGTGTCTGAGCAGAGTAGAAAATCATGCAGCGAGTGCTGTTTTTCAGTTTATAGCAGTGCAGTGGTGTTTTACAATTGTAGGGTAATTTGCTAAGAATGGTGTTTCAGGGTTCAGAACAGTGCAGTAGTGTTTAGACAGTGTTGAGAGTCAAGGTGGGATAGATATTTCTGACTTTAGAGCAATACAGTTGTGCTTTGGCAGTGTATGGTATCATGCAAGGGCTAGGATTATAAAGCACTGCAGTCTAACTCACTCCATGAGTACATGTATTCACATCTCTTAAAACACATACACCGAGGAAGTGAAATGATTACTACATGCTACGGAGAGAGTTGCTATGGCATTTCTACAACACAGCCAGGATCTTCAGTACACAGCATGGAGACTATTTGCAAATTAAAAGGCCTGACACACATACTACATAGCAGTTTCTACTACTACATACCCTAAACCCTAACACACTACATCAGAACATGTATTCCCATATTTTTTAAACACATCAACCAACCAAATTATTACAATACTACAAAAAGACTCACTAAAATAATTTTTTATTATACATTTTAAATTTATTCATGAAACATTTCATATTCCAATAAAACCTCCAACATCACTTTGTCCGGTATTTTATTTTGATTTTCCTCAAATTCAAACTTTTCATCTTCAAATTCAAAAATCTTCCACCTCTTCCAGTAATTCACTGTCCAAAGTCTCATCAAAGAAATCTGCATTTTCTTTATTAATTTCCTCTGCAAAAGGTCCATCTATTAGGTCCTCTATTAGTTCGTCTGACATGTCAAAATTTAAAGCAAAGTTCTCCTGATGCTCTTCCATTGCACCAATATGATAATGTTCTTACACCTTGCAAAAAAATATAAACACTTAATTATATCATTTTCTCTAATTGATAATAAAAAACTACCTTTATCAATTTTATAAGTACATATATTTCCATATTTTAAAACTGTCCCTCTGCCTGCAGTCCTCCACCATATATCCCCTGTCTGTACTATGTCTGTTTCCACTATATATATCTTTGCTTGAACCATCTCACCCTCTCTCTACACCATCTTTTTTCTGACTGCACCATCTGTCCCTCTGCCTGCAGCTCTACACCATCTATCCTCTGTGTGTACCATGTCTGCGTCTGCTTCCACTATGTATATCTTTGCTTGAAACATCTCACCCTCTGTCTGCACCATCTTTTCTGTGACTACACCATCAGTCCCTCTGCCTGCAGCCCTACACCATCTACCCTCTGTATGTACCATGTCTGTGTCTGCTTGCACTATTTGTCCCTCTGCCTACAGCCCTCCACCATCTATCCTCTGAGTCAACCATATATTTATTTATTTATTTTTATTTCTTATATCGCGCTGGAATCAATCCCGTAAGGGTATCTCCGCGCTTTGGCAGCCATAGAGTCAACAGGTTATGCGAGACAGGGTGTTAAAGGGGCCTATCTGCTTCCACTGTCTGTGTCTCTGCTTGAACCATCTCATCCTCTCTCTCCACCATCTTTTCTGTGACTGCACCACCTGTCCCTTTGGCTGCAGCCCTACACCATCTATCCTCTGTGTCTACCATGTCTGTGTCTCTTGCACTATCTGTGTCTGTGCTTCAACCATCTCACCCTCTCTCTGCACCATCTTTTCCAATTTACACCACTAATTTCTATCCCAGCATTTAATCAAAACACTGTAGTTGTGTTGCAAGAGTTTAGAATATTATTCTAGGAATGGAGTTTCAGGGTTTAGGACAATGAAGTGAACTTAAACCAGTGTTGTGAGTTAAGGTGGGACTGAGAATGCACAAATCAAATTCACTGAAATGATTACTACATGCTACAGACACAGTTGCTTTAGCATCTCAACAGCACACCCAGTATCTAAATTGCACAGCTAAAACACAATTTAAAAATTAAGAGGCCTGAAACACATACTGCATAGGACTTTCTACAACTACATTATCTAAACTATGACTCAGTTCATGATTTAGGTGATTTAGCACACAGAGAGAGACAAAGTACAAACAGAGACAAAATGGTACACACAGAGGGTGCGAGACTACAGGCAGAAAAGGTAAAGATTCAACATGTAAGCGCTGTCTAACACACACCAACAGCCACATCATAATAGGCTTCTGTAGATGCACATGAAAAGGTGCAGGCAGTGGGAGAGGGTTGGTGCAGACAGAAAATGAGATACTGCAGGCAGAGAGTAAACTGGTACAATCAAAGAAGAGATGATGCAGGGCTACAGACAGAGGAAGAGATGGTGCAGTCACAGAAAAGGTGGTGCAGAGAAAGGGTGAGATGCTTCAAGCAGAAACACAGATAGTGCAAGCAGACACTAACATGATACACACAGAGGATAAAATGGTACAACAGAGAAGAAATACTGGAAACAGTAACAGAAATGTTACATGCAAAGACTAATTGAAGCACAGAGAGGGAGACATAGTGAACACAGAGATAAAATGATACACACAGAGAGCGGAGACTATAGGCAGAGAAGGAAAAGATTTAACATGTAAACGCTGTCTAACACACACCAGCAGCCATATCATAATAGGGCCTCTACAGATGCACATCAGAGGATGCAGGCAGTGAGAGAGGGTTGGTGCAGACAGAAAATAAAATAAGAAGAGAGAGGTAGACTGTGAGGAGAAACAGGGTAGATTATAGAAAAAGGTGCAAATATAATTCTTTAATTTACAGACACTCAGTGTGACTTTAATAAAAATGATCTTTTAAATTTCAGCTTCTGTGCCAACTTCTTATTATTGTGAGATCAGAAGGACTAAGTATCAGTGAGACCCCTGAGGAGAATTAAGAGAATTAGGATGTCACCAATCGATGCCATTCAGCCAGATTCATCTTAAATGAATCTTGACGCACAGTGTGATCTTAGCCACATGAGAATATTCCAGACAGAGGGAGAGCTATAGTGCAGACACAGAAAGTAAAGATGGTGCACAGAGAGGGTGACATACTTCAAGGAGAGACACGTATGGTGCAAGCAAACACAGACAAGGTACACACAGACAGTGAAATCATACAACACAGATCAAATGCAGAAAACATTTAAAGAAAAGTGACATATAGAGGCTAAATAAAGCACACAGAGGGGAAGATAGTGAAAACAGAGTGAAAATGCTACAAGCAGAGGGTGTGAGACTACACGCACAGAAGAAGGAGATTTAACATGGCACCCATTTTGTATTTCTAGCTGCCGTTTTGTTTGCCATGTGCTCTGCCCTACCTTTCTGTTAACTGTTATTCTAGCCTGCCTAGACACAAACTATGTTTGGCATGCTCCACTTCGCACATGCCTACTACACTAATATAACTGCCAGACTATTTTTAACAGCTGTATGAAGAAGTAAATCTCCTCACACTTTGCTAAACAATCAGATTTTGCATACCCAAATTAGTCATTTTGCTGGCTTACATCAGCCAGGACTGCCTCTCGCTTTTATGCTGAGTATGTAACCTTCACACATATAAGGCCCCAGTGTTCTGTACTCTTTAAACTGCCTCATTCAGTTACTAAGGCCTCTATGAGACGTAGTCTCAACTCATTTGACTTTAATAAAAAGGATCTTTTAAAATTCAGCTTCTGTGCCAACTTCTTATTATTGTGGGATCAAAAGGACTAAGTATCAGTGAGACCTCTGAGGAGAATTAAGAGGATTAAGATGTCACCAATTGACACCATTCAGCCAGATTCATCTTAAATGAATCTTGACGCACAGTGTGATCTTAGCCACTTGAGAATATGCCAGACAGAGGGAGAGCTATAGTGCAGACACAGAAAGTAAAGATGGTGCACAGAGAGGGTGACATACTTCAAGGAGAGACATGGATGGTGCAAGCAAACACAGACAAGGTACACACAGACAGTGAAATCATACACCACAGATCAAATGCAGAAAACATTTGAAGAAAAGTGACATACAGAGGCTAAATAAAGCACACAGAGGGAAAGATAGTAAAAACAGAGTGAAAATGCTACAAGCAGAGGGTGTAAGACTACACGCACAGAAGAAGAAGATTTAACATGGCACCCATTTTGTATTTCTAGCTACCATTTTGTTTGCCATGTGCTCTGCCCTACCTTTCTGTTAACTGTTCTTCTAGCCCGCCTAGACACAAACTATGTTTGGCATGCTCCACTTCGCATATGCCTACTACACTAATATAACTGCCAGATTATTTTTTTCAGCTGTATGAAGAAGTAAATCTCCTCACACTTTGCTAAGCAAGCAGATTTTGCATACCCAAATTGGTCATTTTGCTTGCTTACAACAGCCAGGACTGCCCCTTGCTTTTATGCTGAGTATGTAACCTTCACACATATAAGGCCCCAGTGTTCTGTACTCTTTAAACTGCCTCATTCAGTTACTAAGGCCTCTATGAGACGTAGTCTCAACTCATTTGACTTTAATAAAAAGGATCTTTTAAAATTCAGCTTCTGTGCCAACTTCTTATTATTGTGGGATCAAAAGGACTAAGTATCAGTGAGACCTCTGAGGAGAATTAAGAGGATTAAGATGTCACCAATTGACACCATTAAGCCAGATTCATCTTAAATGAATCTTGACGCACAGTGTGATCTTAGCCACTTGAGAATATGCCAGACAGAGGGAGAGCTATAGTGCAGACACAGAAAGTAAAGATGGTGCACAGAGAGGGTGACATACTTCAAGGAGAGACACGGATGGTGCAAGCAAACACAGACAAGGTACACACAGACAGTGAAATCATACACCACAGATCAAATGCAGAAAACATTTGAATAAAAGTGACATACAGAGGCTAAATAAAGCACACAGAGGGAAAGATAGTAAAAACAGAGTGAAAATGCTACAAGCAGAGGGTGTAAGACTACACGCACAGAAGAAGAAGATTTAACATGGCACCCATTTTGTATTTCTAGCTGCCATTTTGTTTGCCATGTGCTCTGCCCTACCTTTCTGTTAACTGTTCTTCTAGCCTGCCTAGATACAAACTATGTTTGGCATGCTCCACTTCGCATATGCCTACTACACTAATATAACTGCCAGATTATTTTCTTTCAGCTGTATGAAGAAGTAAATCTCCTCACACTTTGCTAAGGAAGCAGATTTTGCATACCCAAATTGGTCATTTTGCTTGCTTACATCAGCCAGGACTGCTCCTTGCATTTATGCTGAGTATGTAACCCTCACATATATAAGGCCCCAGTGTTTTGTACTCTTTAAACTGCCTCATTCAGTTACTAAGGCCTCTATGAGACGTAGTCTCAACTCATTTGACTTTAATAAAAATGATCTTTTAAAATTCAGCTTCTGTGCCAACTTCTTATTATTGTGGGATCAAAAGGACTAAGTATCAGTGAGACCCCTGAGGAGAATTAAGAGGATTAACATGTCACCAATCGATGCCATTCAGCCAGATTCGTCTTAAATGAATCTTGATGCACAGTGTGATCTTAGCCACATGAGAATATGCCAGACAGAAGGAGAACTATAGTGCACACAGAAAAGAACATGATGCAAGCAAAAACTATACTTTAGAGGCAGAACAGAGACCATATATATAAGCAACACATTACATTCATTTCTCTTTTCAACAGCACGCCCTGTATCTTTATTGCACAGCATAGAGACTAATTGGGAAATTAAGAGGCCTGACACACATTCTGCATAGGTCTGACTAGCACTGCATATCCTATAGCCTTACTCACTTCAAGAATACATCATTACCATATTTCTAAACACATCAACTAAGCAAATTATTCAACCAGATTTATCTAAAATAAATCTTGACGCACAGTGTGATTTTAGACACATGACAATATGCAAGACAGAGGAACAGATATAGCTAGAAATTAAGAGGCCTGACATAGGTCTGTCTAGCTCTGCATATCCTATAGCCTTACTCACTTCAAGAATACATCATTACCATATTTTTAAACACATGAACAAAACAACTTATTCAGCCAGATTCATCTAAAATGAATCTTGACGCACAGTGTGATCTTAGACACATAACAATATGCCACACAGAGGGAGAGCTATAGTGCACACAGAAAAGAACATGATGCAAGCAAAAACTATATTTTACAGACAGAACACAGCCCATATATATACGCAAGACATTACATTCCTTTCTCATTGCAAGAGCACACCCTATATCTTTATTGCACAGCATAGAGACTAATTAGGAAATTAAGAGGCCTGACACACATTCTGCATAGGTCTGACTAGCACTGCATATCCTATAGCCTTACTCACTTCAAGAATACATCATTACCATATTTCTAAACACATCAACTAAGCAAATTATTCAACCAGATTTATCTAAAATAAATCTTGACGCACAGTGTGATTTTAGACATATGACAATATGCAAGACAGAGGAACAGATATAGCTAGAAATTAAGAGGCCTGACACACATTCTGCATAGGTCTGTCTAGCTCTGCATGTCCTATAGCCTTACTCACTTCAAGAATACATCATTACCATATTTTTAAACACATCAACTAAGCAAATTATTCAGCCAGATTAATCTTAAATGGATCTTGATGCACAGTGTGATCTTAGACACATAACAATATGCCACACAGAGGGAGAGCTATAATGCACACAGAAAAGAACATGATGCAAGCAAAAACTATATTTTACAGACAGAACACAGCCCATATATATAAGCAAGACATTACATTCCTTTCTCATTGCAAGAGCACACCCTATATCTTTATTGCATAGCATAAAGACTAATTGAGAAATTAAGAGGCCTGACACACATTCTGCATAGGTCTGTCTAGCTCTGCATGTCCTATAGCCTTACTCACTTCAAGAATACATCATTACCATATTTTTAAACACATCAACTAAGCAAGTTATTCAACCAGATTCATCTTAAATGAATCATGACGCACAGTGTGATCTTAGACACATACGAATATGCCACACAGAGGGACAGCTATAGTGCACACAGCAAAGAACATGATGCAAGCAAAAACTATATTTTAGAGGCTGAACAGAGACCATATATATAAGCAAGACATTACATTCATTCCTCAATTCAACAGCACACCCTGAATCTTTACTGACCAGCATAGAGACTAATTGGGAAATGAACAGGCCTGACACACATTCTGCATAGGTCTGTCTAGCTCTTTATGTCCTATAGCCTTACTCACCTCAAGAATACATCATTACCATATTTTTAAACACATAAACTAAGCAAATTATTCAACCAGATTCATCTAATATAAATCTTGACGCACAGTGTGATTTTAGACACATGACAATATGCAAGACAGAGGGACAGATATAGCTAGAAATTAAGAGGCCTGACACACATTCTGCATAGGTCTGTCTAGCTCTGCATGTCCTATAGCCTTACTCACTTCAAGAATACATCATTACCATATTTTTAAACACATTAACTAAGCACATTATTCAGCCAGATTCATCTAAAATGAATCTTGACGCACAGTGTGATCTTAGACACATAACAATATGCCACACAGAGGGAGAGCTATAGTGCACACAGAAAAGAACATGATGCAAGCAAAAACTATATTTTACAGACAGAACACAGCCCATATATATAAGCAAGACATTACATTAATTCCTCAATTCAACAGCACACCCTGAATCTTTACTGACCAGCATAGAGACTAATTGGGAAATGAACAGGCCTGACACACATTCTGCATAGGTCTGTCTAGCTCTATGTGTCCTATAACCTTACTCACTTCAAGAATACATAATTACCATATGTTTAAACACATCAACTAAGCAAATTATTCAACCAGATTCATCTAAAATGAATCTTGATGCACAGTGGGATTTTAGACACATGACAATATGCAAAATAAAGGGACAGCTATAATGCAAACACAGAAAGTAAAAATGGTGCACCGAGCGGGAGACATGGTTCAAGGAGAAACACAAATGGTGCAAGCAAACACAAAAATGGTACACACACAATAAAATGGAGTAAGTGACAGAGTAGAATTCATGGAAAGAAAGAGGAAATTAAAGAAAGAGTTGTGGAAAGAGAGGAAGTCAGTCAGAGAGGGAGAGAAAGAGAGGGACAGTGAGTAACTGCAAGGGAGTGAGGCAGTTATAGTGACTAACAGAGGAAAATGACAAATGCAGTGAAAGCAAATGAGGGACAAAAAGAATGGGAGTTAGCAAAAGGGAATGAGAAAAGGAAAATAAAAGAAGTGGATTGACAGATGCAGGGAACAAACAAAAGTGAGGGGCAGTAAGGGAATGGGACCAGGAGAAAAAGAATGAGAGTGATGTACAAAGAAGAGAACATAAAGTGGGGAAAGAGGGGAGAAATTCAAGACAGTGTCAGTAAGGCAAGATATATGAAGGTGAGAAAAGAGAAAGGAGGGAAAAAGAACCATATTAAGAGAAAGGAAAAAGGAATAAATGAAACAGAAAGATTTATGGAAAAAGAACAGTAGTGCAAAGAAAGAGAAACAGTGAGAGACACAAACACAAGGACAGTGAGAGACTTCCACATTAGAACACATTTATCTTATTAACTTAAACTGCACAAACATAGATCCCCTTACAAATTAACAACTCACCTTTAAAAATGCGTTTGAAGATTTAGAACAGTGTCAATCACACACCAGATTTTCTTGAGCAGAATCTCTGAAATGTACCTCAGACACTGCAACCAGTAAATGGCCCTGATTCCCTCTCATTTCAGACCCATATTCTTGTACATAACCAATCAAATTTCTTCCCATACAATTTCAAAACCAAACTAACATTTCAATTAGTTCTACCTTTCAACATTTGAAAAGTCACATACAGTTCAACCTTCCCCCTCTGCCCTCTCTGCCTGTTACCATGGTAACACTCCATACAGCACCTGGGTGGACACACAGGTCAGAAGTTCATATCTAAATGTTGCAAATAAATCCAGCAAGGCTGTTTGACTTTGCAATACACCTGCTTATCCAGTGCTATGTTACTTTTGATGACTTTTTTCCCAACCAATAACATTTTGCCTTCTTAAAAAACATTACCATACACCCTAGTTTTCAATCTAAAATTTTAAGAAACAACCAATCATTTCTAGTTTTTCAATTGCACTGAATCTCATCCATATTTTTTTCTAAACTCTCAGCTTCAAACTGCCATTTGACTTCCAGAGCCCATCTGAGTACTACCGGATCTGCCTTAAAAATGCTAAAAGTTTGGATTATAGGACACAGCTATATTCACTGGAGTGAAAGGTATGCAGCAAATAGATGTTTTCTCAACCTTAATTTACCAAATGTGGATATTATGTGGATTGGCCAGAGAGGATTGAGATGTCACCAATTGATGCCATTGGTAAAATCCTTTTTGCATCTCCCACACCCTGACCTCATAATTGTGCACTGTGGTGGCATTGACCTGGGCACTTTGACTGGGGTAGGTCTGGAAATGCTTTTAAAGGACACCTTTGGCCAATTGATGTCACTTTTTCCACAAACTGCCTTGGTATATTCTAATATATGCCAAAGGCAAAAATGGAACTGGTCCAACCAATATTGTCCACAGATTGAGAAAGCAAGGAAACATGTGAATAAGTCTGTTTCTGCTTTCCTCAAAGACTATGGCATGGGTTCTATATACCACAACAACTTGCGTTACAACATGCAAGGCATCTATAGGAGAGATGGTGTACATTTTATAGATCAGATAAAACAAAGTTTTCCTTTTAAACTTTAGACTCTGCATCGGTACTTACTTGTAGGTCCAAAAAACACTCAATAAACACAATTATTTTTATTCTGGAGTGCGCGCACCGTGCACACACCTCGCGATTATTTTTGTAAAATAAAAAGATTTTTGGGGCCTTCAGGGGTACTTCAGGGACCCCCTGAGAAGGCCTAGGGGGTCTGGGAGACACTACCCTGCCCCTTCTCAAGTTGTCCACTTTTGTTTTGCACTATTCTGTTAAAATACACAAAATGGTGTCTGGAGGGTGCGCGCACCGTGCGCGCACCTCGCGGTTTTTTTTGTAAAAAAAAAAGATTTTTGGGGCCTTCAGGGGTACTTCAGGGACCCCCTGAGAAGGCCTAGGGGGTCAGAGAGACTCCACCCTGGGCACTTTTCATGTTTCCCATTTTTTTTTAGGCTCCCTTCTGCCTCGAAGACAAGATGGCGGCCAACACTTCCTGATTTTGACCGATTTGAATGTTGACAGACGTCCAATAGCAAATCAAAATTCCGCTCGCGCACGGGAAGGTGCGCGCATTGATGCGAGCACGGTGCGCGCTTATAGATATATACATTTTTTCAAATACAATTTTCTCAAAAACTACTGCAAGAATTTACACCATTTAAACAAAAGGGCATACTGCGTACCAGTCCTTACCATTTTGCCAAGTTTGGTGTAATTCCGTTCAGCAGTTCGGGCTGTAGCCCGCCGTGTCTAATGGTCCTATGGAAAATAACATGGGGAAAACACGTTTTGGGACCCCCCTTTTTTCTCAGCCCCCACTTGACGAATCCCCCCCAAAACTTTCAGGGACGGAGCGGAGCTGAGCGGGCCATCTACTTTGAGAAATTCACGAAGATTCATCAACCGGCGCCAAAGTTATTCCCAATAGAATGTTGCAGATTTCCTATGGAAACTAGGTCCTAACTATATATACCTACTGGCGACCGCCAGTAGGTAATATATATATATATATATATATCTCTTTGGAGATCGTATTCCTGTGGGTGAGACGACTTTCAGGATATATACATATATATATATATATCCTTTCACTTATATAGCCTTTCACTCTTGGCACACAATCCTGAAATACAGGGCCTGATGAAAATGGATGTTCACGATCAACAGAGAGGAATTGTGTGCTCCAATATGGTGCAGCTGTATTGCACTCTCCTCACTGGAAACTCATGTGTACTTCTCAGCACCCTGTGTACTCAGACCTAATTTGGAAGAGAAATGCTATGCTAGATGACAAACCAGCTTTTAATATTTCTCTACTTGGTGAAGCTGTATTTTTGACTCGATCTTAGTTCCAGCACAAAATCAAGAGAAATATTCCAAAATCACAACAGCCATGTGTCTGAAAACTTACTCGGACATTAGAAATGTATGGGAAACAGCCACTAAAATGCAGCCGTTTCCACGCACACCAAAACCACGCATGCATTACTACGCATGTGTGGTTACAGCGAGGAGCCTTTACCACGCATACCTTTACTATGAAATACGTAGTAAAGGCATGTATGCTACAGTAAAAAAAAAAATAGGGGGGATGGGGGGTCTCCCCCCCCACAAAAAAAACCCCATGGGTTTAAAAAGAAAAAAACGCACCTGTTTGTTAAAAAGAAAGAAAAAGATGTGAAGGAGATCGGCGTCATAAGAGCAAACGGAAAAACACTTCCGCTTCCTTTTAATGACGTACAACGTCATCATGGAAAAACAAGGAGAGGAGAGGTAAGGAGGAATGAGTGGGTGGTGTAGCGGAGAGTTAAATTAAAAAAGTAAATTTTTAGGGTGAAAATCCTTTAACATGAGAATACCATTTACATGCATACATGTATGCGTGTAAAGGTATTATCGTGGTAAAGGATATGCGTGGTGATTTATTTCACATTGTAACGCATGCGTGGTAAAGGCATGCGCTACAACGGAATGTGTTGTAAAATCATACAACCGAAATGTATAGTAAATCCTTGTTTCAGAACAGTACCCTGGCATGACAGGGCTAAGGAACTAATACAATACACCCTTCTAAGGTCAATAAAATGAATACCATTTTGTTGGATAACAATAAACTTTTAATAAAAAAGCAAAGGGGAAACAACGAATGAACATGTACTCTGCTAATACACATATTATGTTATGCAAATTCCTTTAATTACATTCATATGAAAAATATAAACCCTAGCAGGAAAAACTAAACCTAAAATAACCAATAGTAAAGTGTTATTTTCCAGTATGAGCCTCTTTTAGCATCAATTATTAACAACAATAAATCACTTTAAAATGATGTTTCTTTTTGTAAGTATCATGTTATCATAGTTTGATAAACATGAAGGAAATCCATCTTGGTTCTGCATTCCCCTATTGCTGTGGTTAGCTATTTTTTCCTATCTGGAGTTGTTGAGGCCTGCTGACTTAGCTCCAACAAGTTGTACTCTGTGGTGAAAAATAAATCAGTTCTTTTCTCGAAAAGACCCATAATTGCTCCTTTGGTAAGTCATCTGTAAATGTTTGCAAATTTTTAGCGCAGTGCACAAAGTTCATTTAGTGGCACAAGAATGAAAAAATATTTCCCCTAAGTACCTGAAAACTTAGCATTTCCTTTCTAAGCTCAACTTTCTAAAGGGTGTGATAGTCAAAAACCCTAAATTTCCAACTGCTTCGGAAAATAATGCAAATCATACATTAAGCTTTCAATTTAAAATGTGCAGTTATCAATATCCATATAGTTAAAACCTCAAAATAATCTGCAAATGTTATATTTTCTGCAAATATTTAACCATGTGTTAAAAACCAAAAGAATCATTACAATTTTTACCTGTACTAGTCATACGTGTTCAGAATAATTTTATCCAGCCAACCTGAAACCTATGAGCAGTGTACTGTTTTGTAAAAGTAATTCACATTCATAGCTGACCTCCTTTGGTTTTCATTTCCTCTCCACTCTTCACACCTAATATCCCTAGGGCTGCCCAGGATTGATTATTGGTATTGTAGGGTAACAATAGTTCGTATAAGACCAAAAAGATCCTGGAAAAAGTAAGAGCTTTTGCTTTAATAAAGTGTTAATCACTTAGCCAAAGGCATAGGGTATATTATTAAATAATTGCCAAAGCGAGCAAAAGTAGACAATTCCAATTGTAGGAAGGGACACGAGTGGACATTGACATAATCAATCATTTATTAGAATTATATCAAAACTTCTCGAACATAGTTCCTGTGCCCACAAAAAGTGAAAAAGAGCGTGATGTGGCCAGTGAAAGTCACATTTAAATGCATACATCGCATTTACCATATAGGAAAAAACACCTAACGATAATTTTTAAAAAGTAATGGAGTTTTTGTTGTTCAAAAGGTCAACAGCGTTTCGATCTAAGTGATTTCAGATCACCATCACAACAACTTTTGTGAGCATGAAGAATTAAGCATTCTGGAGGAAGTCCCATAAAGGATGAAACGTTGCTGTGGGGGAGGAGGTCAGGAAGTATGATCCCGGGAGCCCGTCTGGGGTGCACCCGTACAATTGAATGTGCCTCAAAGAACCCAATAATTGCTGTATTTTAGCGCAAGCGGGGGCTCGTGAATATGAGTCGGCCCAGGCCGCAGCAGTGGTATCATCGGTTACCTCATATCAGCAATAGACACTGCATAGTCAGTGGAGGCAAGTAGAGTTAATTATGACCGGTTGACTAGATTCAACCGGCACAAGTCGGAGTGGCTGCCCGTCTCTGCATCCTGACCGACTGATGCAGTCATAATTAACTCTACTTGCTGACATTGATTACGCAGTGTCTTTTCGCTGAGGCCGCCGTTGCAACCTTTGCCAACTCGGATTCACAAGCCCCGCTCACATTTTTTCTGTCTTTCTTTTCCTCCTTCTTTCCCTTGGTGTTTTCTTGCTTCTAATGCTGTGGGTGAAAGTCAAATAAGTGATGGTCCCTAAAAATGGGTGCTGGTGGGCCCCACCTGCAATCACAGGCTTAAATTAAGAACTGCTGTCAATCAATCAGTACATATCTTTATTCGGTTTGATAAACCATAAAAGATACAAATTGTACTTTTAAAAACATATCAAATAAATAAATAGAATATAAATAGATTTACATGCGCTACCATATATAAAACATTATCGGCCCAGGATACATCCAAAGATAATACTGTGAAGTCAATTCAGTTTTAACTAAAGTGCAAGTTTACACCATAAGATTAGCAAAGTGCATCTGCAACAGCCACAATATTCACTTCCTGGCATAATAGGTATGATGAAAATTCAGTTCATACAAATGGCAAAGTGCGAGTGCTACAAATACATCATTCACTTTCTAATAAAAATAAAGTTGACCGGCACATATATATGTATAAACACAATACTAAAATTAATGATATATCAATGATAAGAACAGACATAACTACATTCGGTGTGCACCGAGCGAAGAGGTGAGACTCGAACGTGCAGGGTGCCTTTTGTGGTGCAGCCAAGGCGTTGGTGAAGAGCGCCTGGTCGTGGTTTGCACAGAGCAAAGAGGTGAGACTCGAATGTGCAGGGTGCGTGTCGATGTGCAAGCCAAGGCGTTGGTGAAGAGCACCTGGTCATCATTTGCACCATGGAAGAGGCGAGTCTCGGACGTGCAGAGTGCGTGTCGAAGTGCAACCAAATGCACTGGTGAGGAATGCCTGGGTAGTGTGTGCACCGAAATTGAAGTAAGCCTCCACAGTGCTGAAGGCGGGTCTTGGTGTCCACTGAGACCACCGGAAGGAGGGCATTGGGCCTTCAGAGTGAAACAGTAGCAGCCCGGACCGGCAGCCCTGGAGGAGTTGAGCCGCCGGCCCAAGCTCACTGTGCCAATTGATGGAGTTCTGGATCAAGACCCAAGTCGCTGAAGGAGGAGAGGAGAGTGGGGTCACGCCACCCAGCTAACGTGGATCACCACCTCGGGTGGGGGCGAGGGCTTGGAGGGACAGTCTCTTGGCCTCTCGCTTCTGTCAGCCGCGCGAGCATCTTGCTTCGGCTTCGATCTAGGCCTGTGCTGGCCCAAGGAGGGGCAGCACTGGGACCGGAGTGAGAAGCTGTACTTTTGTGTCATCATTGATCCAGATTGGGGGCAACTGTTAACGGGGCACCTAAACTGTCGTATTACACTTTGCATTATTGCTGCTATTGGACTATCGAACTGTCGTATGACACCTGACGAACTACATGCTTGACGCGCTACACACTGCGTTATTTTTTCCTTGCAGAGTACATAATTGTAACGTGGAGCATTGAATTATTTCTTGATCGCACAGCACATGATTGTAGCATGACACATTGCTTCGTTTCTTCCTTGCACATGGCATGCTGGTAGTGATACGCATTGCATTATTCTTTCTATTGCAAAGTACATGACTGTGGTGCTACTTATGGCATTGTTTCTCCATTGCGTAGTACAGGAGTATATCGTTACGTGTTGCAGTATTTCTTTTCTTTTGCAACGTGTGTGTTTCTAGCAATACAACCTGCCTAAACTTTTGGAAGCGGTTAGATGTAAGTTTAACTATTGGTTAGAAGTGGGGGTTGGGATTAGAACCTACCAATCCACCGGAAGGAATACTACCCATCATTATATGTTGGTTTTGTATTGTGTGGTCATACCGTTTATCGTCTTATATAAAGATTATACTCGTTTTATAAAAACTCGTGTGGGGTCTATTTGTGGTGACATCAATGGATTGCTGTGAGTGTGATTTCACATACTGTACACTCGTGCCTTGGAAATAAGCCTTACTCCTCATGCCAAACTATTAAGGGGGTGAGCAGGGCTATCTCAGATGGTGTCCTTACTTAGCCTAATGTTGGAATGAGGGGTCCGTATCCTGCAGCTGGCGACAGCGGTTTGGGACAGTGACTCCCTCCTCCAGCATTTGGTGGCGGCGGTGAGGGACAAGGACCCCCACTTCCAACATTCATGTATAATGACTTGGAAATGGAGGTTGTATTTCATCTAGGTATACCTCAAAGGCAGGAGATGGTTTTATAGATAGGAACTGTTACGTCAACCTTCCTATATTTGGGTAATGGTGCATACTAATTTCTATATACTTCCAATACAAGTTTTTTAAAGCTGTTTTAGACATGTGCGTTAGTAAATGGGGAGCATCCCGAGGCTACTGAAGGCTAATTGAAAAAACCTGCTTCGAACATATCAGACCGATGTAAGTGTAATATTATGGTCAAGTTTCAATAGCTCAATTAACCCTTCTTTGTAACATTTGAGTTGCTCCGTAGTACACAAACGGACCCAGAACAGCATGGTTCTTAATGCGGCTTGATGTTCAATTCGCCTAATATATATAACTTGCAAAATGGGAATCATAGATGTACGTACTGATAGTTGCAGTGACATTCTTATTAATGTTATTTTCTTCCTCAGCGAGCATATTCTGTCTGCTGGCCCTCCAAAGTACTGCGCCATAAAGTGTTGCAGACTGGGCCATGTAGTTATAAACTTCCAGGGCGGGTGACAGTCTTTGACATACTATTCCATTGTTTTTTCACAATTGCCATGGAATTTTGGAGTAAAGCATGTGTAGATTTTTGAATATGTGGTTGCCATAACAATTTCATATCTAATGTGATACCCAGATAATTGAAATTGGCCACACATTCTAATTTTTGTTTTTGGACAAAGATGTTTTTCTTAAAGGATTTGTGCGGACTTATGGCCATATATTTAGTTTTATATGAACTTATTTCAAGACCCCTTTTAACATACAAAAGTCATTAAAGCAATCTAAGAGGTTTTGAAGACCCTTGGGTGTCTGTGATATTAAGATTGTGTCATCGACAAAGAGTAATGCCGGTGCTAGCACCCCTCACAACTTTGGAGAGTCATGCTTACAATCCTGAAAATGTTGCACAACATTGTTTACATTTAGAGAGTAGAGACAGGGTGCCAATACGCATCCCTACCTTACACCTCTCTTTATTGGGATTGCTTCAGTAAGTTCGCCCCCAGGACCCAATCTAACTTTTGCGTAATTATCTTTGTGAAGTCGTATAATCTGTGTCAAAAGATCATCAGGAACTCACTGAGTTTTTAAGCTGTCCCTCAGAAGATTTCCTGGGATAAGCTCCAAAGCGGCCTTCAGATCGATAAAAGCTATGTACAAGTGTCCTCCCTTTAAAATAGTGTACTTCCAGGTTAAGCATAATAATCTAAAAGCCTGGTCTATTGTGCTAGTTTTTACTCTAAACCCAGCTTGGTATTGAGAAAGGATATTATTTTCCTCCAACCAACTGTTAAGCTTTGAAAAAACCTGTTTTGTAGGCACCTTTTGTAGGGTGTCTATTAGGCTTATTGGCCTGTAATTAGCAGGTTATTGATGAATGCCCTTCTTTAAAATCGGGATTATTTCAGCTCCTCTCCATGAATCTGGTATTGGTGCCCTCTGTGGCCAGAGCATTACTAAGCAAATTTACACATGGGGCCCAGACTGTTTTATCATGTTTTAAAAGGTCGCCTGGTATACTGACTGGGCCTGGGGCTTTCCCTGGCTTGACAGCTTCTATTGCTGCCACTGTGTGTTCTATTTCAAAATAAGAAGTATTGTTTAAACCAGGGTCCCCTTGAATTAAGTGTACCCTTCGACTTCCTTGGCTAATCAGATAAGGATATCAAGTGATTTGGAGAAATTCATCTTATAAAATACAATTACAATTATTCACTGTATGGACATTTCATTAGTAAACGAACACATTGTGTAGCAAAAGTGTTGCAACCAATAGCAAAAGTGTTGCAACCAAATGACATTTTGAAAGTGAATAGTCACACAGGTAAAATGCTGTTGGCCAGGCAATTTCTGGGGGATTTGTTCCATTAGTAGGATGATCATTAATAGCTGAATCTACAGCATCAACAGCATCAGAGTTTAGAGTTCAAAAATGTGTACTCCAAGTGCCTGTATCCAAATAATGGCCCAGGCTGGAGTTACCAGTTTTGTTTCCTTGGGCTAGTGTTTTCCAAAAACCAGCATGATCCTTCTTTTTAGCTGCTGCAATCAAATCGTTCCGGATACAATCATCCCAATCCTTTTTCGACTGTACTATTATTTCCTTGTACTTTGCGCTACTATCTCTTATTTTTACTATATTGTTAGATCTTTTAGCCTCCAACAATTGGTGCTTTGCCTCACCACAATCTTTGGTAAACCAAGGATTGTGGTGGAGGTTTTTAGTGACGTTCAATGGCTCCTGCTCCCGTGGGATTTTGCTCAAGAGCAGTTTCAATATCTCTACCATAGTGCAATAAATCTACATTATAGGAATCCTACAGAGAGCAGTACTTGCATAAGGCGATTAAACATCTGATAAGGTATTGTAGATCTTTGTCATAATTTTGGAGTTACCTACAATAGATGGCCATTTTAGCGCTCTCCAATTATTACTGACCAGTGGTATTATTCCCTGATTCCGAAGTTTCAGGAATGGTACGCTCCAAACTTAAACATATTGGGTAACGGTCACTATCTTCTCTTGACTCAACTTTTCAACTTTTAGATCTAATAAATTACCCCATTTGTTATCACTGGTTAATACATAATCGATTTTGCTCTTAGTGGTGCCTCTTTTAAAGGTATATGCACTCAGGCTGTCAGACAAAGGCTTGCCGTTGCAGGCCCTCAATTGTTGTCCAGAGACAAATTGAACCAATTGGGTTACTGCAGTTGTGTAGGGATCAGGGGTACCAGCCCTGAAAGGTGGAATTCCTCATGCCATATTCTCCTCTTCTAGAATGGTCTCCAGGTCCACTACTGGCTCGAACTTACGATTGTGGTCTCCACTTATAATTATTGATATAATAGTATAAATAGAAATCAAGAAATTATCCAATAGCTCTATCTCTGGAGATTCTACACTAGCTACTTGTGGTCTGTTATAAACATTAAGCAGATAAATATCTGCTTTGTTTTGTGTTTTTATTTTTATTCTAATAATATCTTGAGATGGTAATTCCAATTGGTTGATTTCTATCTTTAGGGAGATTTTGCCTCATATAACTAGGCCTCCTGATGGTCTACCTCTAGTTGAAGGAACTGCATATCTGTAACCTCTAACCTTAACACAGACGATTCCTGTGGCTTTGGATTATGGTTTTCTTATAATCGGGCTCCTTCATCTTTTCCCATCAGTTGTATAGAAGAACTGCTGTCATCCAAGTGCCTGGCAACTTCTGCTGAGGTTATTGATCAGTTATAGATGCAAAAATTAGACAAAACAACTATACTAGGGAGCAAGGAGAGGGTATGAAAACAAGCTACAAAGAAGAATATTGTATCATAGGATGTTTGTGATCAGAGTTCAAGCAGAAGATTGGATGATATAGACAGTTTATTCAAGTTATCCCTCTCTGCTCCTTATTCCATACTCAGTTAATATTGAAACTCCTATCTTTTACCACTGGTTGTATTGCACCCACATTATAGGGATGATGAAAGTGACATCACATGTCCACTGGCTACAATGACACCATAGAAAGTGCCAACACCATGCTTTTTACCTCAAACCTCTCATGGCCATTTGGCAATTAAGATCTGGATAATTGAGTGCAATAAAACTGCACAACCGAACAGCCTACAAGAGTTACGGGGAACATCAGTGTCAAGTACAAGCAATTCAATACAACATGAAATAACATGCAATTCAGCATATTCCACAAATACATAGCGGTAATTCAGTTTGTGGTTCTTTCAATAGAAGTAATAGTTCCTATTTATAGTTTTATCATTACTAGAAATACACCTTTTGAGAGTGGTTACCCTTGATTTTTCACCTTTTCATGGACTGTATTTTTACTGTTTGTGGCAGACGACCTAGCCCACCAATCAATACATAAGGTCCTTAGTCCTGGGGTCAAAACTTTGAATGGAGGGACCCACTTAACTTACCTGAAGTCCGTTCCATTGTGACTAGCTAGATTTTGTATCAGCTCTATGTGTTTTCTTTGCACTGTTTGCCATAAAACCTTTTCAAATTTACATCTGCAGTTTCCAGTATCTGGTTTGAATAGCTTTGGTGTCTTTTTGCTTTTAACTGTGTCTATATTTTTCTATACTGGCTTAGGAATAATATTGTATTGTTTTATTAACTTTAAAATTGTTGATACTGCTGGAACCTAACACATGTTTTTCTGGGGTGTTATCTGCTGCTTGGACCATATCTAACAGAGGTTGCACATAGTTTCTCTTAGAACTGTGTTCAGAACTGTTTGGTGTGTGTTCTTTAGTTGGCAAAAGTATCCATTCCCAAGTTCATAACCCGCTTGCTGACAATTATTATTTGTGCTGTTGCTGTCATTATTATTAATATTATTATTACTATTACTATTCTTATTCTTAGTAGTAGTAGTAGTAGTATTCATGGAAGTTTGTGACATCTCTAGTCACCTGTAAAAAGAACTAGCACCTTATTACCCCTATAGCCTACTACTTAAGCCCTCATTACAAAGTGGGCTGTTATTACAATGAGCTGGTAACAGCACTTACCTGTCCCACCCCTATTACTAGATCCCTGGTAAATTCATAGAATCAAGGTGCTCCAACCAAGCACAGATTGTGAGTGAAACTGTGGAAAAACTATGAGTCTACAGCTATTCCCTTTCCAAACCTATGGATGAAAGAAGAGGACCAAAATATATATACTTCATTCTAAAGAAAGCCAACTGGGAGACTTGTGTTACTTCAATATACCAGTCATCCTCAGCAGAGCTTAAGGATATTCTACAGTGTAGGCAGTTTTCAAATATGTGCAGAAACTGCACATGAAAAGGCTGATTACTTTATGGAAACAGATACCCTTATGGAGAGGCTACTTGAAAGTGGTTATCCCAAGAGACTAGTCAAACAAGCACTTAAGAGGGCCGGTTGAACCCGAGTAAGTCATTATTGGACCCCCATAAACATGAGAGTGAGTTTGATGACCTTATGTGTGTTAGTACTTCCAGTACAGTGGGCAATGAGGTCAAAAATATTATTCTCAAACTTTGGAGCCTATTTAAAGGCAGCTGTCAAATAACGAAGTACCTCTATTTTCATTCAAAAGAGTTGCCAACCTGAAAAATATTTTGGTTAGAGCGGCCCTACATAATCCTCCAAGGCCTACCTTAAATTCACAGTGGGATTTACTACCTCTAGAATGGCACTATAAATGTAGCCATTGTTTGACATACAAGTATTGTGTCAGTATTTAAGTGTTTACTCATCTCAATGTCAAATTCAGTTTGAATACTTTACCTAATTGTAACTCTCAAATGTGATTTATGCTGTTTGTTGTCACTGTAACTTGAGCTACATAAATCAAACAAAACAAAAGGTTAAAGGTCAGATTTTGCAACACTAGGACCATATTAAATGTGCAGTAACAAGATCAAGTTGAACACTTGGAACTTCTGCAACACACAGCAGAGATCCTATGTTAGCAAGTCATTGAAACAAGTGAGACCTGGTCCCAGAGGAGGGGATACATTGAATTTTTTTATTACTTACAGAATTACAATGGTTTGAGAAATTAGATTTAATTATACATGGCCTCTATACAGTGGAACAAGTGGCATTCTTTTCATATTCAATTCATTGCTACCAATTCTGCACATAAGCCCATTTGTTCTTTGTCTCACAAAGACAATTTTTATGTACATTCTATTGTCTTTCTGCTTACAGTAATTCTTGCCATCCATTTATTACATGTTTCAGACTGACATTTGTTATTATTTGTACATGTTACTGATATTCATCAAAAATATGTTGCAATAGGTTTGGTCCAACATATTGGATTTTTCTATTTCTTTTGAAGCCCCTCTAAGTAGGATAAACTACGGATTTTTTTCCATGGTGATCCAAGGAGTCCACCTCTGAATAATTCCCATTTTCAGCCTATTTCTCTGCTGTTACCAATGTTTCACAATGTGCAAGCACTGAGCCGGCAGAGGGCGCTATTTATAGAATGCTCACGCAAGTGCAGGTAGACAGCTTCTTCTACAGTCAGAGTCTGCCTCACGGCTCTCAATAAGTATTGGATGGCCGAATGTTTTTAGTTAGAGAGCTTCCCCATTTACCTAGGCATGATGCGCCTCCAAAAACTGATGCATTATATTTTGAGAGTCTTGTGGGTTGCCTGCAACTAATCTTTTGATGGTGCCCAATTTCAGCCGTCTGGTGATAGTCATAATTTTTCTTACTGGGTGGGTGCATAACTTGTTGGAGTTCTATTAAGGGGCACACTATTATTATGTGATTTTTTTCCATGACTCCAGGTGGTTAGGTACTAACTAGCCCATGATGCATACAAGTGGGTTAATTTTTCCTCCATTTGGCTTAAATTTACCATAATCTCCATGGTATTCAGCTAGGAGTCACCCTCCCTTCCTACAGTTGGGTGGATTCCTTTTTGGGGGTATGCGGCTTACTTAAGGACATATCTCTAAATTTTTCTTTAGATTCATCTTCACAGTTCCTCACGTTGGGGACCCATATCTATAACCACAGTCAACACTGATTTATCGCTCAATACTGATATGTTCACAACAGTAACACATCGTCCTAAGGGAAATTCTAACTAATTTGGCTCTTATTGTCTTTTTAGGTTGCTACTATACTTTGGTCCTAGTGATGACCGAATTTTAAATTAGTTGAGTAGGGTAAAAATGTCAACGGCTATGCTAGTAGAATTATATTAATTATGACAATGTACACACTGTACTTCTATTATGAGTCATCTTAAGATCTGCGTTTGCACCAGCCCCTGATATTGTACATATGCTTCGCATATAGTACCAGCACACAGCATTTTCCCTGTGTGACTATTTACTTTCACTAGGTCATTTTGGTTGGAACACTTTTGCTACTCAATGTGCTCGTTTACTAATGAAATGTCTATACAGTGAATAAACGTAACAGTATTGTATAAGATAAATTTCTCTAAATCAATTGATATCCTTATTTGATTAGCCAAGGAAGTCGAAGATTACACTTAATCCAAGGGCACCCTGTTTTTTTTGTATTACACATATTGAGGCCTTAATATTGACATTTGTCATATATCTGGAGAACAACAATATCACATGTTTTCTTTCCTGCGAATCCTTGGTTCTAGGACTCAGGTCTTTTGGTTCCTACCCTGGGGGTGCAAGGACTTACTTCAAAGCACCATCATCATGTAAGGAAGTCCATCGATAACTACAGCCCCACACAAGCCTCTGAGCATTCCTGCAGGCATGGTGTTTGGGATTTCTGGGTTACTAATTATTCCCTTGTGTGACTGCAGTGGTTTCAGAAGCCATTTCACATCTAGGAAAACCATTGATGGTTGCCCCAAGATGTAACTCCAAAATGATTTCAAATCTGCAGTGTATACACCAAAATACTGGTCTTACATGCAGAGCATTCATTTTGAGAAAGATCCAGCATTCAATTAATTCAGAAAGACATTTATGTTTCTTAGCTTTTTTGCTCAGTTAAATATGTGTACTCCATGTTGTTAAGGAGATTTATACCTCAGTTTGCTTAGAAGGCAAATGAAGACACCACAGCAGATGATTAGAAGGAGTTTACAACACCCTGTTGAATGTTCTTTAAATAATGTATAAACCAATCTTTCAATGTTTATAATGGCTCTCACAAAACAAATATTTTGGAATTTGAGGTTGGGCGTACTAGACAATGCAAGCTATCTGGTTGCCAAAGGTCTACTATAGGCTGATTGAGAACTTACAGGGGCTTACAGCCTTCCCATTACTTTCCATTGGGTGGCTTATAGTTACTCTCATGTGCTTGCTTATTATTACATGCCTGTCCTAGCCCCTGCTTGTCCTTCTTGTGTTTGTTCTCCTCTTGCACGATAGCGCAAGGATGTCTGTGGTGGCACTAGGCATGTATTTGTAGCACTAGGGCAAACACAGGGGTGTTGTGCATTATTGTAAATACGGTGCATCCCAGGGTTTTGGAAATGGCGCAGCACGGTGCTGCAAAATTTGCAGCAGCGCTGCACTGCGCCATTTCCTTGAACATATGCCCCATCATTTTTCTTTTTACCTAATCACTCCATGAGCGTGTATGTGTTTTCCAGCTTACTCTGTCTTGTGGTTCTCCTCTACCAAATACCTACCCCCTGCTCTCCATGATGTTGTGTTCCTCGTGTTGCAACCTCTCTCTTATGTGCTTCTGTCCCCATCAAACTCCTTGCCTCCCCGGCGCTCTCTGTTGCTTTCTCATTTTTGTATCTAAAGCTCCCTCATTGTTGCTCTGCCTTGTGTGCTACTTTCCCCTTCTTCCCACCCACTCCCATTGCTTCTCCACCAACTCCTCCATTGCCACTTGCACCCACCATCTTTTCCTTTTTTTTTGGGTGGAAATGGTGGAGGACCAGGCAACAAATTGCTGTCTGTCCCTCCTCCTTATGAAAAGTGATTTGCACAACTACATTTTAATTTCTTTTTTATTTACCAATCCATCTCAGACAGCACCTTGCCGATGCTGTATAGTATTGTCAAAAAGTATAGGGAAAGGAAATAAGTCGCAAAGGTGAAACCAGGCAAAGCAAATAGGTCGCAAAGGGGAAACCTATTGCCTTTCTGTCGCAGCTCCTGCAGGTAAACGCGGTGTGGCGGGTGGGAGTCGACTGACGACGAAATAGGTGGTATATTAGGCGATAATGGGCTTGATAATAGGCCCTTGTGAATTCCCATAGAAGCCCAGGTTAACACCAGAACCTGGGTTTCTATGGGAATTCACAAGGGCATATTATCAAGCCCATTATCGCCGTTTTGGGGCAGTTTCCTGCTGATAAAAGTGGCGATAATGTATCGCCCTTTCTTGATAATATGGCCCAGGATTTCTTTATTTATTTTTCCTATTCGTTGTCTGTCAACTCCCCCCACCGCCCCCGCACACCACCGCCCTTACCTGCAGGAGCCGCGACTGCTGCCTTTGCCAATGGTTGTTTTTATTTCTTTATTTAGGCAGGGATTAGATTGCACGTTTCCAGAAGACCGAAGATTATCGGGCTTTCGAACTCTGTCTCGCAAAAACAACAGCTGAGTGTGATCAAATAAGGTTGAGAAATTGCAGAAAAGAAGCTGTGAAGGGAAATGGACATTTTATGTATTATCCCTGATGGCAGCCCGAATGTGCTGTCAAGCATCTCAGCCGCAAGTATTTTTATTCAGCTCAATTTATGCCCTGAAATAAAAATAAACGGATGGCTCACGAGCCAAGCTCATTATAGGCATTAGCGATGCCACCTCCACAGCACAACAGAGTGGCTAGCTCATTGGCTATGGCAGGTTAATATCCCTTTTGTATCTTAACTTCGATTCGGAGCGTATAAATGGTTTTAAATGGGTCATCGGTTTATGTTGTGGACGTGAGGCCTAGGCGGCCTTGTCTGTAAAAATAAATGCTGTATTGTCATTCGCTTTATCTTTCACAACCAGGACTGAAACCGACGCTGTTTTGAGATGGTGGAATAAAAAAGGAGCTACTTGCTGACGAGCTATCTGGATTCCTGGATTCGGTTTTTATGAAAATATTGATTGCTTCCTTATCAAAGCAGTAACTTTGCTGCACCATCATTCATGGACAGTCCTGCAGCTGGTAAGGACTCCTACTCTCAAAAGCCCACCGTTTTTTACCAACGTTTTTGCAGGAGCACTTTGGAATCTAAATAGGTTTTCTTGGAAGGAAGCGATTACACATTATCATGAAAGGCGAGAAATACACACAGGGCCTGATTTAGGGCTTGAATGAGGGATTACTCCTCACAAATGTGACAGATATCCCCTCTGCCTTATTACAAGTGAATTCTAATCTATGGCATTAATAATAAGGGAAACAGTGTTTTCCTCACATTTATTGTGGAATAACCTGTCCACCAAATTCTAAATCAAGCCTACAGTGTTCAGTTTTGTGGCTTTCAGCGGAGGCGCCCTATAACACTAAGGGACATATTATCAAGAGATATATTGCCGCTTTTTCGGCACATAGTGCCAAAAAAGCAGCGATTTTTTTTTATCTCAATATCATCAAGGACACGCTAACAAGCGTTAGCACGTGTTTCCTTGCGACTTTGCATGTCATCGATCAATATCACTAATGACATGCAAAGTAGGCATTCCAGAGCCAAACAGCATGGGAATGCTCGATAACACGGCTTCGCAATATCAGCAAGCCATGCAGCAGACCCACGAAGCGATAATAAAATTTGCGCTAACCGCAATTATCGCTGGTATTTAACACCTGATTGAAACCTGACTTAGCCATCTTTACAATGGGAGGTGGATTGTCAGGCTGAGTCCACACCTGCCTATTAGCAAGCTGTACATTAGCGCTGTGAAATCATCGCTGAATTTCACGCGCTATTCCTGTGAATCGCCCTCTATCGCTGGAATTACACCGCCTGTTAGCAAAACGTTGTTAATACGTCGCTAACACGGCGATGTAATCCAGCAATAGAGTAAATCGCGCTAAGCGTGATTTGCGATAATTATCACATCTCCTTGTTAATATGCCCCTAAGTGTGACATTGCAGAAAGCCTACGTCCCATTTAAATCCACATGTGAAAAGTTATGTTTAGGCATAAATCGCTAAAGAGATGCAATTCGCTAACTCTGAGTGGAAATGTACTCCTAAAATAGAAGGGGACACAACAGTGCTTAATTTGAGCTGATGGTTTCCTGTGCTCTGCACCGACACTTGATTGCCGGAACCTGCACTTATGACAGCTGCCACATAGTGGGGCTGTTTGGATAATTTAAAGATGAGCAGAAAAACTGTTGTTTGTTAGTTTAATATACATTAAAAACAACTGTTTGTCACCCAAGCCATTGTTAACGCTTTGGCAGCCTCGAACAGTCTGAATTGTCACACTTGTAGCAGTGTGATGGTTAGTAGTTGTGTAAGCACAGTGGAAATGTGTGGTGCAAACTGCGGGTGGCCTCCTGACGAGGGCCCGGCACTTATTTTTTACAAATTAAGCACTGTACACACACATGGGTACAACTCAAAATATGAATCATAAGTTAAAACCAGTGTGTTTATGGGTGTATTTTGGGCATTTATCCGCCAAATGTGTTTCTGCATAAGGTAAGTGGAAATCTCCCCTGTGCTGTTCATAACTATGAACTGAAAACAACAGGGAAACAATATCGTCTGATAACAATAATACATATTACAAATATTACTACTGGGAGCACACAAATAGAGCCCAACTCCTGGGCTCTGCCTTTCCCACTTACGCTGCATACATTTGTGGAAACGGACATCATCTACAAATTTGTCGTGTGTTTATTTTCTTTTAATAAAACCATTTACAATTTACAAATTTGTATTTGCAATGTGTACGCATCTGTTTTACTTACATTCTTATAATGTGATGTGGATATGGGCCTGCAATGCATACAATTATATGACTATATAACATTACTTGTATTTTTTTTGTTTTACTTTTTTACCCGTTTACAATATAATTAACATAGATGGCTGCACAGATTATATTTATATGACCATTTTTTACATTGATTTCATTTTTTATTATTTTATCATTATTATGATGTGACTTGTTTAAAAGTCCTTGCTTCTCGTCATTCTCTTTTATTTGACTTCCTCTGTCTTGTCCTGGGTCAAAGACTGGTGGTGTAAAATGATTCCCAGTTCCCAAAAATGAATGCTTGTTCCCACCACCGCCACAAATTAAGTGCTGCAGTTTCATGATAACATACATTAAGGACCTTCTTTCAGGGATTGAAAAACTTATTTTTCGGATACTGATGGGCGTTTCAGGCACTAAGGGGCATATTACCAAGGCAGGCAAAATGAAATTATCGCCGCTTTTGCAGCCGTTTTCAGCAGCAAAGCGGCGCTAATTTCATCGCCCTATTAGCAAGCTGTCGCTAACATCAGTTAGAGTCAGTCAAAATTCCTTTATTCGATAACTTAATATCAAAAAAGACATGGTACAATCAGAATAACAATTAAATACTCAATAAAAACTTGATTATATGTTTTAAAAAGAAATACATATGTAAATATTTCATTTTATGCAATTTGACATAATTTTAACACATACATAAATATAAGTTTAAAAACATTTAAAAGATACTACCATGTGAATGAGTTTAACCCTAAAACCGATTTACCAAAAAATAAAATATGCTAATCAGGGACGCATAGGATTGGTGCTGGAATATTGGACTTTTTCCGAATGCGGATAGCAGCAACCAGGAAGTTTGCGACATGGAACATTATTCGGGGTGAATTTAGTTGCTGTAGGTACACAAGTGTTGGCCTAACTTGTGTAAATCCAGCCTCCCTCAATATTGGGAATAAAAACTTCTTTCTACATTCCTGAAAGTGGTCGCAAAACATAAAAAAATGTAATGTATCCTGGTTTGAGAAATTATCGCAGTTACAGGGGTCTGCCTGTTCTGGGGCACACCAAGTTCGGAAGGAACCCAAAGAATTGTGTATCAGGTTGAACTGGAATCTGATCAGGAGGTACCGATGGTATGGGATATTCACTGTAATCAGATAGGGTTCAGGGCCTGCACAACTAACCAGGGTGTAGTTGGCTCTTGCCATTGGTTTCGCCAGCTCGATCTCCTCTCGCTCTAGTGATAATAGGTCAGACATAGCATTTTTTGTCAGTGCGATATCCTTTTTCGTTATAGTTTCAGGTGAAGAAAAGAGGACCGCACGCCCTATTTTTTGAAAGCCAGATTTTATATATGCCAACCATGGGATTTTATTGGCTTTGTCCAACGCCAAACAATTTTTCAATATGATATGGTTTAGTGAAATTTCCTTATTGAACCAGATCTTTAACCAATATATCAAAGGTGCAATTTTGATATGGTCCGTAACAAATCCAACTCCCAGTTCAGTATGAGTAGAGAAAGTAGGGGTAGACTGGGGAACAGAAAGAACCCCTCTCAGGAATTTATTCTCTATTAGCTGGATTTTACTCTGGGCTGTGTACCCCCAGATTTCACAACCATATGATGCGACTGTCAAGCATTTGGCTTTATAAACCATTAAAATTGCTTCTACAGGTTTAGCCCCCAGCTTTTTGGTAAACCCTGCAAGTCCTGATATGGTCCTTGCAAACGCCACACTGCGGCTATTGTTTTGTGGGCGCCAAGTTCCCTTTTCATCAAATACAACCCCCAGATAGGGGAAAGTGGATACCCTACAGACCTCTTCCCCACTACAGAAGAAGGTCTTTATTCTGTTTTTCCGCGTTGACCTCCCAGCAATCAAAACCTGAGATTTTTTTGCATTTATTTTTAAATCCAGGCTATGCATAAAACTTCCAAAAGCATCCAACAACTTCTGAAGACCCACTCCGGTACGAGCCAGGAGGACAGCGTCATCCGCGTATAGGAGAACTGGTATAGCCTCAGCAAGTTCAGAGTCAAGGGCGTTTATATATAAGGTATATATATAAGGTAAACAGCAGGGGAGCCAGAATACACCCCTGTCTGACCCCCCTATCTGACCTAAAGTGTCTTGTGCATCGCCCCTCGCTGTTGACTCGAATTTTTGCCGAGAGATCGGAATGGAGGACTGCTAAAAAATGTACCAAAGGTGCGCCAATACCCATGTCTAAAAGTATATTCCAGAGCTTTGTCCTATTTACAATATCAAACGCCGAGGAGAGGTCCATAAACCCCATGTATAGTGACCCCTCCTTAGCCACTGTATACTTACTAATTAAAAGGTGAAGATTTAAGCACTGGTCAATGGTGCTCCGTTTAGATCTAAAACCATATTGGGCGTTAGACAGTACCCCTCTCTCTTCCAGCCACAGTTAGAGTCAGATTTGAGATGATAGTGAACGGTTTGGGGCCCGCTTTGATTGTCAGCGATATTTATCGCTAATGACATGCAAAGTGGGCGTACCTAACCTGTTAGCGACTGAAAGCAGTCGCTAACATCGCTATCGCCTATTATCAACGCAGACATAGCGATTAAAAAATGTGCGCTAAGCGTGAATATCGATGAAAACTAACGCCTGCTCAGACCACTTCTTAACCTGTATATCCAATGGGAGTTGGATATTCTGGTTAAGACCCTATTGGCGCTAATGCCTGAATATCGCTGGGTTTCCAGCGATATTCACGCATTTCGCCGCTATCGCAGGATATTTTATCACATGGGAGATAAACATTGCTAATAGCACGTTATCTCTGCGATAAAATCCGGCGATGCGCGACAATAAAAAAAATTTGCGAAGCTTATTTAGCGATAAATATCGCTAGTTGTTGATAATATGCCCCAAAAAGTTTCTTCGGCTGGATTAGAACCAGCCGAGGCCCTTGCGAGTAAGATGGGTGGGGGGGATTTTGACGTACGATGAGGAGGAAAAATGTAATTCCCTCGTGATCCTCCGTCGGCCTCACCGTTCTTATCTGCACGAGCCGTGGCTGATTAGAACTGCACTTTAACAGCAGCACTAAAAGCATTTTGCTGAATGAATAAACAGGTTAATCGAGGGCCGAGGACAGTTAACTGCTGCATTATTGTAAACACACAGGAAGTCATGTTAGAAATGGAGAGTGTGCATGTGTCAAGGCCACCTGGTATGGAAAGCCAGATTCGGTTACTAATGATGAGGCAAATTGTTCTTCCCCCTTAGACATCACATGCTTTGACGGGTGGGAGTGAAAACGCGGACTGGAATACGCAGTGAAAGAATTAAAGGAAGACGGAGAGGTGTGACCTTTATCACCATCACAGGAAAGATGGGAAAACATTGCGCACAGGAGATATAATGAGATTAGAATAGTAGATCTGTGCGCGCTGTGTGAAATATTGAGTTTTTTTCCGAACATGAAAGAGTTAAGTTTGTTAAAGGCTTCAATGTGGTTATCAAGGTTTGTGGGGTTTGGTGCATCAAGAGGCTTTCTAAAGTGAAATGCAGTGCGCCCTAGGTCCTTTTAGGTTTCTGTGTGGGTTTTATGCGTCTTTCTATTTTATTTCGTCTGTGTGTGTCTGTGTGTATGCTTGTATTCATGTGTGCTTATGTTGTGGTTGCTATTGTGAGAAAAAGATGTGTTGAAACTACAGGTTTGGGTTGGGGAGGCCATTCTTGTGTCGTGGAATGTTTGGGGACTGTGTCAGACCTCTGATGGTCTGTCGTCCAAAGCCTCACCATGACATGACCAATTATTGTTATTTCTATTGTTACATTTTAATGCACACTGAAAACACGACTTAAAGGAATGTAACCACAATCTCCAATGGCAGTGATCTAGGTGCAATCACAAAACGTCATACTTTACTAATCTCATTTACATGTAGATCTTAATCATTTTCTTGGGTATGGAAATGACAGAAGAAATAAAAGAAACAAAGCATGGAGAGGGAAAAGAGCAAGACTGTTGGAAGAAAACAAGTCTAGAGACAGAAAGGAGAGTACTATGGGACCAGTAGGTGCACATAAATGATTGTTAAGTATACAAACAATTAAAATTGCCAGAACATAGTTGTATTCCTGAATTGCTGAGTTTAGAATGGTGGGATTTTGTCCTAGTAAATGGGTTTTACTGACATGGGGATGGCATCACTATGGCGCAATTCTTGAGAAGGTAAAACTTCAGCGGGACTTACCTGGGACTGTATCCGACCTGCTCTCCATCACGGTCGGCCTGAACTTTTGAATTTGGATTTGTCAATAAATGTGCTTTATTGTGGTCGGCCTGAACTTTTGGTTTGGGGTTTGTCAATAAATAAGCTCCGGGGACAAATCGTGAATGTTCCAGTGTCGATTAACTTCTAAAAGATGGTAGACACAATCTTGGACATTTTGTAGATATATTCCCACCCTGGACATACCATAAGATTTTTATCTACCTAGAGCATGAGTAAACAGATACTTGGAGTGTGATTAGGGACCGGACACACCCAAAAATTAGCAGAGTACGGGAAGAATTTTCTCTGCAGAGGAATAATATTTTCATCGTGAGAAAAGGTTTATATTCTGGGGAGAGAGGTGTTCACAATTTACATCTTCCTGAATAAACTGTTCTTGTTAAACAAAAAAAGATCACATTTAACTCAATATAAACTGATCTCGAAGGAGGTATACCCTTTCTGTTTCACTCCCTAAGAAAATCTATACTCCCTTCTTGAACTTTGGGAAGTTTATATTCCAAACCATGCAGGCAGATGGGGGGGGTTGCATAAGAAGGACACATTGATAGTCCCTCAAAACCTCTTCTTTCGCAACCCAAACGGTGATGAGAGACTTGAACATAAACCCCCAATCCATACACTGATGAAAGTCAACCCATAGGTTACTAGTGATCAAGTCGGGGCCTGGATCTGTGAATGGTCACAGGTGGCCCCAGCAAGTGCCATACATCTTGGGGGCAGTGTAAGAAGAAGACACCAGAATGCAGTCACACTCCTCTTTGTTGATGGAGTGTACCAGATTCTCAGGGGTAAATAGGGAGACCCACTTCATTACTTAGTTTGCTCCTGCAATATTCCTACCTGTTGGTGTGATAACAGGCAGTAGTTACGATTGGGATCTTTAGCATGATGTATCAGGCTCGGAGGAGGCAATGCAAGGGGACCCACTCAAACACTTAGCTCAATTCCTTTGATGTTCCACCTGCTGAGTTGTGAGCAGGAGCATTGGGCCAGGCTCTAATGGGGGATCCAGAGAAAGCCCTTTCAGTGATGGAGTTGCTTTCTACAACATCTCTCCAGTCAGTCCACCTAGCAGGACAAAATTGATCTTCCAGTTCACTGCAGATGGGCTTCCCTTATGGGAAGAATTCCTTCCTCAGGGGTGCTCACTACTTCCCTCTCTTAGCAGGTTAGGTGTACTCTTTTCCAAGTCAAACTCACAGCTCTCCACCAGCAAGCAGTTGCAGCCGTTCAACTGCAAGGCTCACAATCAGAGACACCAGCCATTGATCCCAAGAGTTTCCATAACACCATAATAGGTCTCATCTCTTCACTCAGCAAGAAATTGGGAACCATTTGAGGGTGTTTCATGCTCTCTTTTATAGTGTGTTTCAAGAATGAGTATTCAAATTCCACTGACACTGTTGTGGAACCAGTTTGAGGCAGTTCCCTTAGTTTGTGTATCCTGCCTCACTAGAGCAGACACAGTCTTCAGGTGATGGCTCCAATGCGAAGAGTGAGGATCGGTGCCTCCAGGTAGAGTACCCAAAAGAAGTAGCACAATGAGAAGTGATGTTGTTACACCTGACAGCCATAAGTAGAGATTGTGGGTTTATGTGTGAGTCTCTCATCACCACTTGGATTCGTGTTGGGCTTTAATCGCACTGCCAGGAACCCTAGGCATGTGATGTCTCCTGCTCCATATAGTAACCAGCTTGCACTTTCTGCTGTCAAAGTGCACCTGTGAGTTGCCTTGATACATCCCTACTGTGTTACTCGTAGCATCTCGTTAGAACCTTGGGGGATATTCTCAAGAACGTGTGATAATTACCGCAAAATTAGCTTAACGCAACTCTTCATATCGCAGTCCATCGCGGGAAAATAATGTCATGTTAACTAAGTATTCACAACACGGAGGTACCATGTGATAGGCCCACGACAACCCATCAAATGCCCACGATAAAGTCAATGCGATGCTGTAAAAATGTGAAACACAAACGCAAAAAAGTTGCAATGAGGCCAGCCGCGATACAAAAATCAGCGAAACCAGCGCAGGCCTGCAATCCACATACATTAGGCGGGAAAAATCCTCATAAAAGAAGAAAAAAAACAGACAAACAAATGCCAAACAACAGCGAAGCACAATGGATGCTGCTGGAGCAAGTACACAGGACAACCAGAACCCCAAAAGATCCCCGGGAGGACCAGCCAGGGACCTCAAGGTCAGGGAAGGGCAAGGAGAAGAAGAGTAGGAAAAAGCGCTCCAGTCCGCAGGAAAACAGGATCCTTATAACAGAGGTGGTAGAACACCATCAACAACTGTTCGTCACCTCCACTGTGTCATTTGCAACAAAAAATGGACCATGGCAGTCCATCGTGGACAGGTGAATGCAGTCGGAGTGCTGAAGAGGACAATGGAAGAGGTCAAGAGGCGCTGGAATGATGTCAAGTGCAAAGCCAAGCTGTAACTCGCTAACAACCGGAAGGCAGAAAAGCAGGCTGGAGGTGGGAGTCCTGCGCCAAAGGAGGAGCTGGACGAGATGGAGGAAATGGTGTCCACAGTCATCAGTGAGGAAATGGAAGCAGGAGCTGGGGGACCGGACACTGCTCAACATGGCTGGACACAACAGCACCAGGGTGAGTAACGACTAGGCCCTGGGGTGACGGTGGAGATGGGCACAATGGCACACTGCACAAATATGTAGGGCACATCTGCAGACAAACCATGCCCCAGCCCCCCAACTCTCACCAAGAGACCAATGTACCCAAGTATGTAACATCTCAGCACTGTATAAGCACAGAAGTCAAAGGCACACCGAATGAAAGGGAGAAGGGGCGGTATATTTAGAGCAGCAGGGACAACTCCCCCGAAATTCAGCACACACACACATAACATGCAGAACACATCAACATTGACAACAATGTGGTACAAACTGCAAAACGTCCACAACAGAACACAGGACACAACAGGTACTGCTTGTGTGTAGACTCTGGACAATCACATTTGGCATTGCAGGGAAATGTGAGTTGATAATGTACAAGTACAAACTCACATCCATCTTGTTGTCGAAATATCCACTGTCCCCATCAAATAGGCAGCTCCTCACAAACAGCCACAATGTACACAGTCATGCATTCCGAATGAAAAAATGTACAATGCGACAACATACTTGTGAACACATTGTTAAACTGCTTCTCCCCTTCACATTACAGAGGGACAATCAACAACTCCTGCACAGCAGCCCAAACCTCTCTTCTCCGAAGATGAAGAGGACCACCACAGGTTCGACTCCGATGCTCTCCAACAGCTCGTGGAGAGCCTTCGCACCCCACCTCCAGGAGAAGGGCAGCCCAGCTGCTACGAGTAGACCCCACCCCCGTGCACAGACCATGCAGCAGGCAGCACCCAGCACCACAGCTGCCTCACAGGACCCACACGAAGAACACATGGCCTTCCAATGCTGTGTGCTGGGGTGCCAGGAGAATCTGGCTGAAAAGATGCTGGTGGTCTTCGAGTGCATGGCAGCCAAACTAGATGCCATACGTGGGTGTCTAAGTCCATCAGGGACCACTTTCGGTCCCTAATGGAAACCTACAGTTCACTCCATTATTTATTTATTTTTTTCTGTCCTCATTCACGTACATGGTTTCGATCTGTCAAGACAACCATACCAGGGTGAGAAATGGAACAATACCGGTATACGGCCTCAGTCTGGACTGGCAGGGATAGCGAGTGATGGATGGCAACCAAATCCCAACAGTATCAATTGGCTTGCACCGATCTCAGCTCCTGAGCAGTTTGTAACAGATAGCACCCATTGTGCCTGGAACCAATATTCGCTACTGCCTGCCATAGCTACCGCAGGGGAGAGAGGCAGACGCAGCAAGAAGGGTGAACCATAGCTAAGTAATCATTGGACTTGGGGGAAAAAAAAACCCAGACTCAACGCATCCAGTCCAGCAAGTGCCAAAAAGCTCTCTTATCATGGTTCCCTACCCTAGCGAGGTCTAATTTAGAAATCTGGAGGATTAAGGAGCACCAATCATGGAAGGAAGGAGCTGAAGTATCCTTCCAGTGCTTACAAATTTCCCTGCGAGCTGCCAGGATAGAATAGAACAAAAGGTTCTTAGCTGGACTGCGAGACTTATCTCCTACTCCAAAAATGACAAGGCGAAGGTCGATCACAACTACGGAGCCCAAGATAGTTGACAGTTTGTTGCTGATTGAGTCCCAAAAAGGTGCAAGTTGAGGACAATCAAAAACATATGCGTGTCGGGAGCCTCTTCTAGGCCACATCTTGCACAGGCCACTGGGCCACTTGAAGAAAACTTAGACAACCTTCGCGGGGAGAAATACGCCCTATGTAGGGTAAAAAGATGGTTTCTGGGAAGCCAGGCAGGTTTAACCAGGTCCCACAACACATTGCAAGATATCTCCCAAAGTTCTTTCACGTCCGTATCAGGCATCAAGTTTCCCCACAATACCTCAGGGAGGCACAATTTACCGTCTGCTTCTTCTAATATCAATTTGTACCATAGGGAGGTCTCCTTTTTCGCTAGAGGTTTATCTATCAAAAGAGACTCAAGCTCACTCGCTCCCCCTATTGGCAAGTTGTTACCACGTAAGGTCTGAGTGTATAACGCTTGGGCCCAACTCGAAATTTGCAAATAATCTGGAAAAACTCGGCCCTACCTTGTTCACTAGATATTCCCATGGGAGCAAGGACCCTTCCATGAACAGATCACCCCAAGATGTAATTCCGGCCTCTCTTAGCGGGATTGCTAGAGTGTCACCCACCCAGCCTGGAGCCGAGGGAAGATCCCATATTGGGGATCTACTTGAATAATAACCCAATTTTATTGAAGACCTCACCTTGTGCCAAGTTTTTGCCAGCCCCTGCAGCACCTTCAGCTTAATTTTTTTAAAGAATTTGGGGTCACCAAATTTAAACAAGTATCCGGCTTGACCAACTCCCTCACACCTCAATAGAGTAGAGAACATACTCCCGACACCTGCTTCAGTTGGCATTTTTAGCAGCATGCGTGCGTGTGCTAGTTGGAAAGCCCATGCGTAGATATGCAAGTCCGGGCCCGCCAACCCCCCTTTCTCCCTGCGGCGCCTGATTTTTTTCCAGGCGAACCTTGGATTTTTATTGTTCCAGATGAATGAAGAAATTTCACCCTGCAAGGTGGACATCAATACAGTGTCAAAGAAAAGTGGAATTGAGTTAAATAAAAAAGAAACCTTCGGCAGAATAGACATTTTCACCAGATTAACCCTACCTAATATAGACAGGGGGAGGTGCAACCAGGTTCTCATCAGCTTCCGACATTCTTTTGCAACTTTGGCAAAATTTGAAGGGACAATCAAGTCTCTTACTATATTTATCCCTAAGTACCGCAAATTCGTGCTGAATTGGTCTTTATATACATTTGCATCGTCGTTCCATGCCATTATCTCAGTCTTGAAGGCATTTACCTCGTACCCCGAAACCGTACCAAATTCCAAGGCTGATCTAATGGCCGCCGGAACCGCGGTATTAATATCTGATGTCATTATCATAACGTCGTCTGCATAGAGAGACACCTTTTTTACCCAATCTCCATAAATAAAGGGTTTGATTGAAGCATCTTCTCTTAGTTTCTGAGCAAAGGGCTCTATATAGAGATCGAACAGCAGGGGCGACAAGGGACAACGTACCTCTCGTTACTGCGAAGGGCTCAGACAGACCCCCATTTACCAATACACTGACAGATGGATTCTGGTACAGCAGTTTTATAGCTCTGCAAAAACCCTCCCCCACATTGAATTTAGCCAAGGCCCCCGACAGGTATTGCCAATTAACCCTGTCGAAGGCCTTGGTGGCGTCCAACGTAAGGACAGCCAGCGGAATGGACTGCTTAGTCGCGATGTCCATTGCGCCTATGAGGTCATAAGTTAGTTCGTGGAGTTGTCGACCCCTAACAAAGCCCTTCTGATTAAAGTGCAGTGCATCAGGGACAACCCGACCAAGCCTATTTGCCAGAAGTGATGCAAAGATTTTATAATCTGCATTTAGGATTGATATAGGCCGGTATGAGCCACAATCAGACGCCGGCTTACCAGGTTTTAAAATGAGTGTAATGGAAGCATTATTCCAAGATACTGGTGGAGACGCACCCTCCCGCAATATCCGATTAAACAAAATAGTAAGGAAGGGGGATACCTCCATCACCAGATTTTTATAGATTTCAGATGGCAAGCCGTCCATCCCTGCTGCCTTGCCCCCCTTACTCCCCCGTATAGCCAAAACTACCTCTTCCTCTATTATATCTTTATCCAAAAAGGTGCTTTGCTCAGTGGATAATGATGGCAAGGAAATACCCTCCAGCCAGTTCTCTATACTTTCAGCCGTGATATTCATGTCTTCATGATATATTTCCTGGAAAAAGTCCTTAAAAGCTGATCTGATGTCTGCATCTGTAGTACAGGTACCACTGATAGTTGTTACAGAATCTATATTATTACGTGCCTGATCGGATTTTGCCTTCCAGGCCAGCAACTTGCCCGCCCCTTCACCATATTCGAAATGAGCCAGCTTGCTCACCTCCCATTTCTGCAAAGTACGCTGGTTCAGGACGGAAGCCAATTTATCTTTTAATGCAAGCAATTTCTTTTGTGCCTGAGACAGATCACAGTAAGAATCGATGCTACTAGCATCTATTTCAGTTTGTGTTGCCAGAAGACTTACTTCGATGGACGTTATTTCTTGAACGTATTGCCTTCTTCGGTACATTGTTTTGTTCCTTATTATTCCACGAAGAGAGCACTTAAAGGCATCCCATACTACGCCAGGTTCAGCTGAGCCAATATTTGCTCGCATAAACTCCCGTGCTTCAGTTTGGATAAATAAAAGATCCTCAGGTGATGATAACAAGGAGCGGTCAAAGGACCAAGATCTAGCAGAATGCTTTACCACCCCAACAAGATCTAAGGATACTGAGGAGTGATCAGACAAATGGGAGGGTGCATAGCTGACGTTTTTTTACAGAATCAACCAGATTGCGACTTATTAAAATAAAGTCTATTCTCGATCGATGACGATACTTATAGTTTCGGAACGAGAATCCCATATCCTGCCCTGATCTCGCCCTCCAGATATCAATATAACCATATTGTCTCATACAATCGAGTAAAAAAATTCTAGATTTTGACAGTACTTGCTGCCTACTCGATGGAGTCTTATCGAGTGTGGGGTCCAACACGATATTGAAATCTCCTGCTATTATAACAGGCTCAGAAAAGTGCAAAAGATGTGAAAATAAAGATTCCAATGCTGTGGGATCATCACGATTTGGCCCATAGCCGTGTACCTCCTATATCAATAGTGACAATTTCCCACCTGCCTCCAGTATCCACCTTCTGCTGGACAATTTTTAAATTTATAGATTTTTTAAACAGGATAGTCACACCCCTTATATTTAACGTTTGGGAGGTGGATACTGAAATATCTATCCATCTATTCTTCTTAACTAGCTCAAGCATCTCTGCCTCAATTAGATGTGTCTCCTGGAGTATAATGATCTGCGCATCAGAATCCCGCAGATATTGCACGATCTTGTTTGCTCTTGGTTCGGTGCGCAGACCATTTACAATCCAGGAGAGGATCCTAAGATTACTCATGGTTCAAAAAATTGCTGTTTAGATTTTATATCCCAAAGTCTGACTGAGATAGGAGAGATATCCTGTACTCCTGCCAATGCTGAGCTAGTTACACATGTTATGCCCCCAATAGAAAGTTTGTCCGAAACCATACCGGAAATGAGAATTTATTTTTCCTTTTTACCCCTACCCCCTAGTCCCCTGTGCCCCAACCTACCCCCTCCCCACCCATGAGAAACCCTTGTACAATCTATCCGGAGGAACCCGGTAGAAGGTACCCCTACCCTACCCAAACCCCCGTAAAGTGCTTGTAGTGGGAAAAATCTTAAATGCTTTGTGTATATATGTATATATATATATTCTTTTTCTTTTTTTTTTCTTTTTTTTTTTATTCTTACTTTCTTAGTTTCCAATCAATATTATACTCTAATTGAACTGCCCTTCTTATATTCTATTCTAGCAAAGGCACTGCTACAGACTTTACCAAGCAAGAGGATTTTCATAGTTACCTAATTCAATCCTTCCTATAGGAGAAGAGACAACAGTGCTGATAGAAAAGAGAGGAAACACCACCGAGGGAATAGAGTAGCAGGGCCCTGAATTATATCCTCCTTAATTATCTCAGTGCAGACCCGAGGGCGCCTACACACCCCCTAAAGACATAAGTAGCTCATCAGCCGCCTCTACTGATCGGATGTTAAACATCTTGTTGTCAAACATGATTTTTAAGGCAGCCGGGAAGCCCATCTGAACCGTAGCACCTAATTTTCGGAACGCATGCATCCTTCTCCCCAGTTCCCACTGTTTTTCCAGGGTAACCCTGGATAGGTCGGAACGGATCTGAAAGGTAAACCCCTTGCCTGATAGAGATTTTTGCTTCAAAGCTAGGTTAAGTATTTGTTCCTTGAGTGTATAAGTATGGAAGTTAACCAAAATCTGTTATACCATCCTTTATGAAATTTGAAGCAAGAAAATAAAACAACAAGGATCAACATTCCTGTGGAATCTGGACATTGAATTTGTGAATTTCAGAACTTTGAATTTGATTGACTCTTGCCAGAATACTGCTACTTGTTACGTTTAGAATTTTGACATATGTGTGCTCAGAGGTCATAGTAGAATTCACCAAAATCTTCCTTGGCTTAGTTCTTTGGGGGTTGCGCCTGAATGGATCTCTATGTATTCGTTGAACATCCTTTGCTTACTCTTCTTCAGAGTGATCCAGGTTGAGGGACTGCTTTAAAAGTGGTATAATAAAGCTTTTGATGTCAGAACCCTCGCTCCCTTCCGGGACGTTTAGAATACGAATATTACATCTCCTGGAATTGTTTTCCAATACTTCCATTCTTTCTGACAGAACTAAGTCCTCCTTCTTGAGTTTCTGTATATCTTCTTTTACACTCTCGACATACATCGATAGCTCCCCAACCGTCTCTTCCAAAACTTGAGTCCTTGAGGCAAGGCCATCTATTTTACCATCCAGGGACTCACAATAGTTTCTGATTTCTCTTTGATTAGAAGCAGACTCTTCGAACCCCCTTTTGATGTCAGCTGACAGAGTAGAGAACATAAGCTGCAAGGAGGCAGCTGAAATAGATGAAATAGATGCAGCAGGTGAGTCTATAAATGGGCTCTCCCCTGGATTCCCATTGAGATTGAGATCTATAATAGCGTTACTCTTTACCAGAGGGGGTTGAGGAGGTACTTGCACTCTTGAGACCTGCTTTGCCCCAGACTCGTAGTTTGAGTGGCCAAATCATCAGGAGAAAAACTGATCGAACTGGCATTTATATCAGAGCCTACATCATCTCCCTCTTTAGTTACTGTAACCAGGGAAGGCAGTGTAACCTCTTTCTCTGCCTCTGCCGAAGTGGCACCTAAGCTCACAACCAGAGTAAATGGATCAATACAGTTATCTTGCCTGTTGCCATTACCATTGCCATTAGGGGTCCCCCCTGCCTCCTCCATATCTAGAAATGGCAAGAAAATAGAGTTGGTAACTGGAGCTGTTTCCAATGAAACCGGCAAAGGAGAAGCGCTAGAATCTATACGAGCTAAAGATGACGTAATGCCTGGAGTAGTCAAAAAAGTAGGAGAGCCACTTTCCCGCTGAGGAAGATCCTGGCCCAAATCTAATACCTGCGGAATAGCTTTAAAGTAGGAGCGCAACGAGGGTGTGATCTTAGCACTAGGGGTATAGGCGGCTTTAACAGCCTCACTACCCTTTCTTGTGCGTTTGGCTTTTACTTCAGCTGAGAGGTATGACGAGGTTTTAGCTATTGAGGGTGGAACACTATCTTGGGATGGGCCCCCTGGCCCCAGCTCTAACACACCTTGCTCAGGCAGCTCCACAGGTAACTCAGTTGACGACCCCCCCTTTCTCCCCTCTTCTTGCGGGTGTTTTTGCCTTGGCTTATTCCTTTACTTGCACCCCTGTTCTGACCCTGGCTAGCAGCTGATCTCACAGACAAGGGGGAAGCCGATGCTTTTTTTGCTGGGATTACTGAAAAAACTGTAGCTAAAGGCTCCGTTGAATCCTCCCTTCCAACTCCCCCCTTCACCTCTGTACACAGAGTTGCTCCACTCTGTGTCGCTCTCAGGACTCCTGGCTCTTGTTGTGTGTTGAGGGCAGGGATGGTATTTGTGCCGGCACGAGAGTCTCTCCAGAGGCTTCGTAATCTCCTCCCTCTGCGGAGCTCCAGCGCGGCCTGTCTCCACCGCACCAAGCCCGTTGATAGCCCCGTCAGCTGCTCCCTTGACTCGTGCTCAGTTGTAACAGCGCCGCCAGCAACCGAGTCATTCAACTCCACGCCCCCAGGGGAGAGGCACATCCGTGCGGGAGAAATCAACGCAGCGCAGCTCAGGGGGGCTCCGAGGAAACCAGGAACCAGCAAGGAAACAGCGAGAGCAAACGCTCCAAAAATCGCCAGCTAGAGTAAGTTCAGCGCTCAGCCATCGGAGCGCTAAGATATTTTAAACGTATTTTAAGTTTAGCAAACCATTTCGCTGCATTCGTGACACTCTACTGGGGGTTTGGAGCGCAGTACCGCGGCAACTAGCCTGCTGCCGCCATGTTTCTCTGTCGACTCCTTGTACGGATTTTGGTGACAGTTCACTCCATGCTCTCCAACGGACCATGGCTAACACCGCTGAAGCCCTGACTCAGAGACTAGAACATCTGTCTAGTCAGAGTGGCACTAGCGATGTCACACGGGTGTTGGAACACATGCATAGGTCAATGGAGACCATGGAGCAGACACTGATGGAAAGAGCGGCTGCCACGGCTGCACACCAGAGAGAGGTAGCTGTGTTACTCAATGATCTCAGGACCATCCTCATGGTATTGCTGCCACCATTTATTTAATTATTTATTTTTGCGATTTGTAGAGCGCACAAATACCCGGGGAGTCTCCGCGCTACGGACTGCTGTAGGTGAATCCTGATAGAGCGCTTATTGATTAAACAACCAGGTTTATAACATTCTTCTAAATGTGAGAAAAGATTGGCAGGATCTGATCTCAAGCGGGATCGTGTTCCAGAGTTTAGCCCTGGTGACCACAAACCTACCGTCACACCAGGAGGCTGTTTTTGTGCGTGGCACCATTAGCAGAAGGGCAGTGGATGAGTGGAGTGCCCAACTGGGTGTGTGAATTTCTAGGTGGTTGATTAGGAATTCGGGACCATTGTTGTCTTGAACTTTATCCATTTTTTTACTGACAACCAATGATAGTTCTTGAGAACATGGGAGATGGGTTTAAACTTTGGTGTACCTGATAGAATTCTAGCTGCTGTGTTCTGAACTGTTTGCAGATTTTGGGCATTTGCGAACAGTCCGTTGCAGTAGTCTATGGAGGACATAACCAAGGTGCTGACTAAAGTTTTCCCAGCGTTCAGAGGGAGAAATGGCATACGTTTTTTAATCATGCGTAATTTGTAGAATGAGGCAGATGCCACTGAATTGGCATGGGAGACAAAATTAAGTTTATCGTCAAATGTGACGCCCAGATTCCTGACCTTGGTTACTGGAGCAGGTGGGGGGCCCATGGAGGAGGGCCACCTGGTTTGTGACCAGCAAGGATGTAATTTACCAAAGATCATGACCTCTGTTTTTTACTAATTTAATTTGAGGCAGTTGCTGGCCATCCAGCGGCTGATAGCGAGCATGCCCTTCTGAAAATCAGCTGCAACCCTTTCTCCATTGTTGTTTACTGCCAAGACCAGTTGAGTGTCATCGGCGTAAGAGGTAAGGCCCATCCCATGAGCCTTGATGATTTGGCTAGGTCCAACACATAAATATTGAAAAGTGTCGGATTTAGGGGTGAGCCTTGGGGGACCCCACATGGTAGGGCTAATTGGGCAGAGTGGAAATTGCCTAGATTAACTGACTGAGTATGGTTGGTGAGAAAGGATTGCAACAGTTCTCTCGCCTTGTGTTGGATCCCCATTTTAGTGACACTGTCAATCAAAATGGTATGAACGACCGTGTCAAAGGCCGCTGAGAGGTCCAGCAGGATGAGTATTGCTGTTCCTCCCTGGTCCAGGATAATTCTAATATCCTCTGATGCCTTAATTAAGGCGGTCTCTGTTCCATGGCCTTTGCGGAATCCGAATTGAGTGCCGTCTAAGAGATGGTAGTCTTCTATGTACTTAGAAAGTTGAGTGTTCATAAGTTTTTCTACAACTTTAGCTGGGAAGGGTAGACTGGCTATTGGTCTATAGTTTTTAGTGTCGACTGGGTACAGGATGGGTTTTTAAAACTGGTTTTAGAATAGTCTTTTTCCAGATGGTGGGATAGGTACCAGAAGCAAACATTACATTGAAAATGTTGGCTAAAGCAGCTGCCACCTGCTCAGCAACAGGAGTAAGTGCGTCCAGTGGGCAAGGGTCATTAGCCGATCCTGACTTTATAGAGGTCATTGTCATAAGAATTTCATCAGAGGTGGTGTTTTCAAATTGCTTCAGACAGTGATCTGGGTGACTGTTGTTCAGAGATTGGTCGGCCAACTTGGAGTGTGACGCAAATTCAGCATAGATATCGTTCACTTTGTTGAAGAAGTAGTCCGCCAAGGAATTACACAGTGACTGGGACGGGGGTATGGGAACAGTGGGTGTGTGACCTGATAGTTTAGACACTACCTTGTAAAGCTTTTTATTAGAATTTTTTGCTAGTTCAATTTGAGTAACATAATATTTGCTTTTTTCCTGTGCAATCAAACATTTATATTTGGCAAGCTCGTCTTTATAGAGGTTTTTCTTCACTAGTGTAGGATTTGCGCCAATGCCTTTCTTGATTTCTACAGACTTTCTTTTGTTCCCTAAGGGATTCCGTGAACCAAGGGGCTGACGGGGAAGTTCGATTAGGCGCTGATGCATGCTGCTGCTATCACTCCATCTACATCTCCGCCCCTGAAGTGTCAGTGCCACACAGCGCGGCAGACCTTTCACCTCCAGTCACTGATGTGTCACTGCCACACGGTGCTGGAGACAGGACACCACCACCCACATATGAGGCACATGAAACAGCAGAGGACGAAGATGCGGATGAATCTGCCATTGTGGTAAGAGGGACGCAGTAGCATGCATCTCCGCCATAGGGCCTGTTTCTGCTTGGTTCTGCCCTCTGCATCATCACCTTCCACTGTCCCCCGATACACTCTGGGATACTCCCCTTGGACCTCGACATGGACTACCATATTGTTTGATCACCAATGACACAGCAATCAGACTATGGACTGAACTCTCCCTCCTCCTTTGGACTTGTCATTCCCTGAAGGACGCGGGCTGGCCCTCCAAGGGCCAACATTGTAAAGTGGGGTTTACATAGCCCTGTACTGCTCCAGCTACAACACTCCAATAATGTGCATTAAACATTCATAATCACACAGAGTGCCATGTCTCTGATCTTCCAAGTATGGAAGTATGGATGAATGTAGGCTCAGTTATTCCCCCTTACGTCCATGTTGTTCATGTCATTGGAATTGGGTTACAGGGTGACACATTGCAGAATGCGGTCCGGGTGGTGCCGACACAACAACGGGGACACGCGCATTACTTACTTCCTTGTCCAGCCCAATACGGAAGCACGCCCAGAGCCCTGGGACCATTGTTGGACTGGCATACGCCAGGCCAGGTCCCTCTGCTTAAGCACACAGGAGGGGGTGACAACCATACATGTGCCAGGTCTTCCCTGTAGTGATCTGCAGATCACAGGTCTAGTTGTCAGCATGCCACAGCTACTCCCTCATGGCTGGTTTACACAAACACCACACCCATCCAGCACATGCGTCACAGGACATGTGACCCTGCCAATAAAAAGGACCGGGCGCACATGCTCGACGCCATTTCCACTTTCTATCTAGGTGCATTTCTGTGGTGTTAATGTAGGCATGAGGGACTAGGGCCCTGCAACATCACATTCCCCATGACCGGAGATGACATGCTGGCGCCTGCACCACAATACTCAATCATAGAGGGTCCATGACTTGCGGGGCCCAGACTTGGTGGCACCGGATACACTGCGAACGGCACAGGCACACCCTCACGGGACTGTGACTTTCAGTGCGTGCCCACCGCCAAGTGGCCGGGCCTCATGGGTCACAAAGTTAGTGGTACCACAAGGGCTGAGGTGGTGTGCAGCCTGCAATGCTGCCCTGTGCACTGGTTTGTCCTCTGCCATAGCGAAATCAAGACCCAGAATCAAATGTGAGACCTGGTGACCCACGGAGCGGGTGGTCAAATGTTGCGGAGTGGTGTTGTCTCTGCTTTTGGCACAGGAACGCTTACCCTGCATCTCCTTAGCGATAGTTGCCGGGGTCATCTGTGGTGATGTTTTTTACGGCTGCTATCGCAGGTAAACTGGTGATATGGGCTGTTATCACAAGCTTTGGCTACGGTAAGGTGCAGTTAACTCGGCGATAAATCCTTGAGAATATGCCCCCTTATGTTCTCTGTCATAGTCTGGTTTGGTTGTATTAATAGTTGATAGTTGATGTAATAAAGTATTTCTCCATTTTCATAAAACTAAAGCCCTGGACTTAATGAACTCCATAGCACCCACAAACCTCTTTCCCACCTCCTAAATATTTAAACCTTTATGAATATAAAGAGGAAGCTTTCATACAGCCAAGCACCTCTCCAACTGCCTTAAAAGAAAATAAATATTGCTGGAGATATAAAACAATGATAGATTAACCCCTTAAGTGCTGTGTTTGCCTCTTCCATACCACCTATGCAGATATTTTGTTTTTATATAATTATGACAGTTTGCACATAAGTCTTCTTAACCTTTATTGACAAAATATACCCAGGCCAAATATGACAAATTTTATCAAAGTTTGATTTTTAGAAAAAATTGCAAACAACTACTTTTCAAGAAAATGTGTGTGTTTTCTTTCTCTAAAAGTGGAATCAACAAATAGTTTGCTTCACTAAAATCTTCATCTTACCAACTTTCAAAAACAGGCAGAGTTGGAAAAAATCTTTTTTTCAGCACAGTTTTTGGACTTACAATTCTCAATTGTTTAGTTTCTTCTTACTTAAAGTTTAGAGGTATGAAACACATGGGTGCATCTGCAAAGCTGTTTATTTTTTTAAATGAAACACCATTCTGATTTCTGCAATGGGTCAGTTGTGTCGATTGCTCTGGGTTTTTCCAAAGAAACTAATAATTGAATTGAAAATATGCAAGCGAAGGTAGGAAACAATAGAAATAGTTTTTGCACTAGAGGCCGAACAATAAAATTAATATGGCCCAACATTTTTCAGATTTTTCTAGGGGCAGAAATATATAACAGAATGATGCAACATCTTTTCAAAAGTCTACTCGGGGTGCGTAAATGTCTTCCTATTCAAGCCCTCAGTTACGTTTTTGCCAGTTACATTTAGGGCATAAAATCATTGACATCAATGCTTATTGATCTATAATAAGACTGGCATGTAAAATATCTATTATGGCAGCTCATTCTTTGTGAAGGTTAATTTAGGAGTTACTCTGGGCTGATGATAATAAGAACTCTACTAAAAATGTTACCTTTGCATTTAACAAATTAGAATTCCTTCCCTATTTTTGACATACCCTTCTTCCGAACAGCTACACTAAGAAGGTTTGCGAAACATTAACCGAATAAATGAGTTATGAAAATGATAAGTACTACTGCACCAAGGATGGCCATCATCATCAAACGAGGTTCGTAAATGTAAAATGTAAAAAATGTTACACCTACTTGTCGATGTTAAGCAGTCAAAGTCTGGACAGATTTCTTTTAAATTTACTGTTCAAAGGACTACTTACAAATGAAAGTTTAGCAAGACTGTATCATAAGAGGGGGTTTCACTCAATCTGTTCACTTTCTATCCTAGCACTTCAAGTATAAATATTGTCTTATTTACTTATCCGGTTTTAACACATTTACAAAGGTTTTTTTTACGTGAGAGATTTATAGACAATCAAATTCTCAACATGCTCTAAATTAAAAAAGATCCCAAGGACTGTGACTATTTCAAGGATACATACAAACATGCTATCTTTTGTATTTTGTAGAGGTATGCATGATCACATTATTGTGACATTATTGTTCCTTTTATCAAATCCATTAAACTTAACCCCTTCGGCACTGATGACGGAACCGCTCCGTCATCAGCTGCGCGTGCGCTGTGCTGATGACGGAGCGGTTCCGTCATGGCCCGCCCCGCTCGATAGAACCCTCATGCGTGGCGCGAATTCCACGCCTGCGCTGAGGGTTCTATTGAGCGGGGTGGGCCATGACGGAACCGCTCCGTCACCAGCATAGCTCAACCGACGCTGGTGACGGAGCGGTTCCGTCACCAGCATGCGGCCGCCGCGCGGCCACCCCGTCCCCTTAGCACTGCGGCGGAATAGCCGCCGCAGTGAAGGGGTTAAACATATTGTTACAGCTTGGATGTGATTTGATAGGAAAAGCATGTTTGCTTTTCTTATAACTTTGGTGCCATTTGATGAATCTTCACAAACCTTTCAACAAAACAAGTCTCATCCACCTCAGCTCCTTCCCAGAAAGTTTCAGGGTGATCTGTTAAGCTGAAGCAGAGAAAAAGAAGAGGTCCCAAAACATGTTTTCCCATAGGAAAATTGGATATCAACAATGTAAAAAGTATTGAACTAAATTACAGAAAATTTGGCAGATAGCTAGATCTTGGTCAAGGAAGCCTACTTTTTGTGAAGTGTAGTTTTTAGAAAAATTAAGTTTAAAATATTTATATATTTCTCACCAAAAATTATCTGCAGAGTCGACTGATCTTAAAATGAGATCTGATTGGTTGCAACCACATCAACAAAGCCAGCTTGAGTCCAAAGGACCAGAAATATGACGTCGCTAAGAAACCTTTGCTATACCGCAAACTGATGGCAAACTGATTCTTGTATGCTTTGCAGCAGACTAGATTATGGTGCTGCTGTACTTGTACACGTCCTTTCACATCCATCTGAATAGGTTCCCATCTTTTGGTCCTTCTGACTCTAATCCAGGGAGTACAAATTCATTATAGTTTTTTATCATTTGATGTTTGTAATTGATGGACCCACATTCTGAAATGGATAATGTACCGACATAAGGAGATAAAAAGAATATATAACTAACCCTACATATGTATTTATGTTGGAAATAGGATGGCATTTGGATATAGGTCCTGAAGAAAGTGGCCAAAAGTTCTGTATTCCTCTAAAACATGTGTTGACCATTTTCTGAGTCCCTTGGATATTGTAGTGATTAAATGATGCGTTTTTTTAATTGGGGTGATGAAATAATTGTAAATATTGTGAGGTAAATATGTTTTTGGGGCTAATGATTGTTTTGTACTTAAAACTATGAAATAGAAAACTACTGAAGAACTATAAGAACATGAAATAAATAAATTATAGTATAAATATTATATTATAAAGATATTGTTGGGATGTGGATTCATTCTATGTGGGAGTACATAGGCTTTGCAGGATTTCTTCTTAGTATTTCATGTATTGTTCCACTGTTCCCGAGCCGAAATGAAAAAAAACTTGGGGGTGTCCTTAATGTGATGTCTAATCCTTGAGCCTTGCCACATCATCCTGAATAGGTGAATTGGAGCTTGCATAATCTAGAACTGTGATACCGATGATAATTACAACTCAAAGTAGACAGGACTTCAGTCTTCCAATGGTAGTCTGACGACAGACAATATATGCAATGAAATGGATCAGGCAGATAGGCAGCTTCTTGGACCCATTACCACTTTTAAGAGCCCCATCACATGGTTGAAGAAACTAGGGAGTATTATCAACTCTATCTTTGTTATAATGTTATAATCAAGAATGCAGTTAGGCTTATGCACTTCAGTGACCTGACCCCTAACCTAGACAGGAGAAATGCTCACAATGAATTCTAATGAGCACATGTACTTCCCACCTGCCACTAAAATGTATTGCTATCTTTTGTTGCAACACAAGGTATTTTGTTTATCTTTTTAAAGCTTTTTACAAACAAGCTCCTGAAGATAATCCTTTACATTTGCTTCGGATTTTCCCACATGCCAGAGTGCCAGTATTGTATTGTTCACTGATCAGCTATATTCCTGTATGGATATTATCTAAAAGATCACACACAAGCTATCTTGCTGATTCCTAATGAGGAAGGGAAAGCAGCAGGATTTATATTAGAATTCTTTCCAGTAAATACCCCAAATATGCCTGTGTAACTAGGGGAATTCTTGAACAAAATGTAAATGTTGATGTATTACCACTTACCAGGCTATTTTACTGGGTATATACTACCTGAACAGCAGCAGCCCTTCGTACGTGTTTAAAATCATATCCATGCTATATTTTGCACTGGTGTCTAAGGGCCTGATTACTAGTCTGGTGGCCCATCCGCAGCATTATAATTTTAAAAGTTGTTGCGGCATAGGATTACCAGCTGCGCCAGGGGACAATTATTCTCTGGTGGTGGTGGAGCTGTGCAACAATGTAGCATGCTGAGTGGGACATGTGCAGTCCCACTCAGCATATTACGAGTTCCGCCACCACCAGCCATTTCAGCCCTGCCATGAAAAGGCTGGTGGTGGCAAAACATGTCCTACCCACCATGGGGATACATTCAGGGGGTAAGACATGTGCCCTCTGTTTGAATTCCTTCAAAGTTCCAGCATGGCATGGATGTCACTGTCCATGCTGTGCTGGACCTTTTTTTGCCATTCCCATTGTGGTGCCTGTTGTCCAGGCACCGCCATGGGAAAGGTGAAGGACCGCCTGCCGTACACGAGTTCAACTCGTATTACGGCCGGAGGTCCTTGGGTGGCTTTGGCACAGCTCTGACAGGGGAGAGCCAGTGCAACTGCACCAAAGGTTCTGCAATCAGCTGAATTTTGAAAAGTCTGTCATGGTGTGGATCGGTCAGTTACAATGCTACATAGTTATCATTGTAATGCAGAATAAATTGTAGAATCTAAAAACTATCTCTCATATGACTAGTGGGAAGCAGAATGTTGCCCACTTTGAGATAGAGGACTTGTAAGACTGTACTGATGGCTTGTGCATTATTCTCTTGAACAATTTAAGGTTCAAAAGATTTTTAAAAGACCTCAAGTAAGGTCGGTGTCCACAGCTGTGTTCTAGAATCGGATGCTACATTCATGCTTCGTCAATATCTGTTTGACAAGCACATTCGTTTGCTGCACAATATCCTTAAGAAACATGGCACCCACAAAAGGTCAGTGGGGAAAAATGAGCAGGTTTGAGTTTGCTGCCATTGACGGTGTGAGGGATGTGGTTTGAAAATGAAAATGTACATCAATTTATCTGAGGGTTCACTGAAATAAGGATCCACAAAAGCATGCACATCGATTCACCAAAAATGGCAAGTGCAGCGGTAGTGCCATTATATACCCACTATTTACCCCAGTGTTCTCATAGGGAGTGGCATCATTTTTTGACACTTCATTCTACCAGGAAGTGATGTCACGTGACCTTGAGGACATCACAATAATTGAAACTGTTGAAGTAAAACAGCCCATAGTGTGCACCTCTATGAAAAACCACAGCAGCTACTAACAAAAATTAATGTTTATATTATAAACCAACTATGTTAAATAGGGTTCTCACATGATAGGATTATTACACATTTCTAAGTTGTACTGCATGAAAACATATGAGTTTGTTCAAAGTAGAAACACTGGGAACCCAAATTGTTTAAATCACAAAGTCATGATTTTTTGGTTTCGCTAGTGTGTACCCCAAGAATAAAGTAGAATGGTAAATAATATGAAAACACATAAAAGCAATAGTGTTTTTATCCACCTGTCTTAATTCATGTAGACCACATTTTGAGCTTGCTTCTTATCACAGTTATTACATGTTCATTATGAACCATTGTAAGGCATTGTTCAGTTATGAAAATAACAGGGCGACATTTTGTATTCAAACACTTTAACATGTTTTCACTGTAATGAAATTGGCATCACGTTGTATTTCGTTTTTTAACACATTCAGCAGTGTGTACATTGCATTGATGAATTTGTTTATTTAACTGAATTAAACGTCAAATGTCCCAAGTCACAGTAGGAGCTACAGAAAGCAAACTGTGCTTATCAAAGCACTATTTACCTTCTATTTTTGCTACCCCCTCACTGAGGCCAGTGGTCAGAAAGGCAGTGCCAGGGGTCGCAAGGTGCAAGCCAGAGGTCACAATTGCGACGCTTAGCTACCCCTAAATGAAGTCCATGTGCAAAAGCAAAAATTAAAACAAGTACACAGTTCCTATTAACATGGTTAAAACATAAACATGCCAGGTAATCACTATCTAACAAGGAAGCAACACGAATAAACAAAACCAAGTACTTAAATTTGCATTTCACAGATCAAGAAGACAAGATGAAATGCAATTGCGTTTACAAAGATCAAAAAAGAAGCAGCACAGTAAAACTTTATTGATGATGATGAGGTTTAGACCATTTGGGCATAAACGTCTGTGTGGTTTCAAAATGGTATTATAATTCAGACACAAATTTCACTTGACAACAAGTTTAAACTCTATGCAGCTGGAAAATCTAGACACACCAATTTAGGAAAATAGAGTAAAATTGAATAAAAGATTTGACACCAAAATGACAAATATATAATCAGAAGAAAGGGATTTATCAAATTTCAAAAGATTTAAGGTAAGTATAGCACCTAAAAGCACAAAGCACCACACATGGTTATCCGGTTGTGTCAGATTCAAGCCGACCACGATAGAGTGTGGATTAATGTTGCTAAATAAGTTACCTTTTCAAAATCCAGTGCAGAGAGTAAAGTTCATGGTGGAGGAGGCAGCAAGAAGCAGGGGCAGCATTGTGGAAAGCCATCACTGTAGCACAAAGATGCTGTTAGGCGTCGCAGATGGTCGTTGCTGGAGCTTCGCATTGGTAGTCACCACGGGATGCAGATGCTGTAGAGCGAAGTGTCTATCTTGTGCTGCTGGTCATCGCTGGTGGTTGCTGTAGCATGAAGAGTCAGGTCCACTGGAAATTAGCATTGGCAGTCATCATGGACAGAAAGATCTTGGCACAAATGGGCCTGTCGCCAAGTTCCCAAAATGTTCAGGATTTCTCCTTCTTCTAAAGAAGAGCGCACCAAGGTACTAGGACTTGGAAGGTGACTCTTGGGGATCAGGGACTCACTCTTGCAGAGGTGAGCAGGGCCCAGACAGGTCCAGTTTTAGGTCTAGAAAAGTCCAGTTGTAGCAGGTCAGCTAGAATGTTGCAGGGAGGCATCTTGAGCTTTGTATGACACTGTAGCTTTGAACAGGAGGTCAGTACGCTGACCCTTAGTGTCAGTTCAGTTCATACGTCTTTATTTCGATATATTTCATCATAAAAGACATTGTAAAACACTGTGTTCTAACTAATTACAGTAAAAGCCCTATTTAGTAAAAACACATTAAAACTTTGTTAGCCATTAATTTCAGAACACATTTCATACCAAATAATAAATTAAACCCAACATACAAAGTACTTGGTAAAAATAGTTAAAACATGATTAAATTTCATTTAAAGACGTACCAAAAATACATTGGGATTAAAACAATCAGTTAGTCAACTAACTGGTATCAGATGGGTGCCTTGCTCTAATGATCCATGTCCAACAGGGGCAGATGTATTCGTCCGCAACAGCCATAGGGCCTCCTGTCCCACCCGTGTTCTCGGGTTAATGCAAATTGGTTTTAACCATTTTCTCTGGGGAGCTTGGTAGGCTGGGCAGATAAAGAATACATGGCCAAGTGACTCTTTCTGGTCTCTACACCAAGGACAAGTGTTCTTAGACTGGCCCGCCATTTATTAGTAAAGGATCTCAATGGTAACGACCCAACTCTGAACTGGTGGTAAAGCTTCCTATCACTGCTCTTGGTGATAACATCCCAATAGTCTTCTAACGAAGGGTCGAGCTTATGATCCAGAAAACTACCAGACAGAGAGGCTGAGTCAGACTGGACGATAAGCTGATTTCTTTAGGCCGCGCAGTACAGTTCCTTAAATACCCTTTATGGAGGAAATACGTTTTTTCCAGGGGCCAGCCACAGCTGGCTAAGGCCCATGTTCTCCAATATGGATTTTACATTCTTAAACCAGGGGAGATTACCAGAACCCACTATAGATCTAAGATCTTGAATTTCCCGTGCAAAGGTTGCAAGTGCCGGAGTTGACCAAATCCTCCTCCACAAAGCAACAGTCTTAAACCGAGCAGCTTCTTCAATGGATTGACAACCCAAGTCGAGTAACAAAGGTTTCATAGGGGTAGATTGGGGCAAACCAACGAGATTGCGAAGGAATTTGTTTTGTACTCTGACCAGCGGTGACAAATCTGAGAAACCCCAAAGGTCCGCACCATACACAATTGCAGAACTTATTTTAGCATTATATATTTTAAGTGCAGGACCAATCCTTTCTATTAATGAGGTTCTTTGTTCCTTGATAAGACACCCAGTCAGGTGGGCGAATTTCAAGGAGAGTACATCAATCTGTGGTTTCCATCTAAGCCTATTTTCTAAAACCACCCCTAGGTAGGTCATCACTTCCACCTGCTCTAACCCAGTGCCATTCATGCTAACATGACCCGCCAACGGCCTATTTTACGTTAGCACCATAAATTTGGTCTTGCTTACATTGACCCGAAGATCATTATGCTTACAAAACTCCTCAAATTTATTAAGTGCAATTTGTAGCCCCTTTTGAGTTTTGGATAAAATAAGGGTGTCATCTGCAAAGATGAGAAGGGGCATCTGTTGGTATGTCTGCAAAATACTGCACTACTCTGTTGATAAATAATAAAAACAGAGTTGGTGCGAGTACACACCCCTGACGGACACCACGAGTCACTGGGAATCTCTGTGTAACCTGCCCCTGCCTACTCCATTTAACCTGCGCAAAGTTTGCCTCGTGCAGTCTTATTACCAAGTCCAATTGGTCATTCGGCATACCCATGGATCCCAAAGCATCCCATAACTTCGTTCTGGATCGAATGCAGACTTTAGGTCTACAAACGCAGCATAAATTGATCCTCCACCCAGTGAAAACCACCTTCCAGTAAATGTTATGTTATGTGGGATACTTGTAGAGCGCACTGTTACTCTACCCGAGTGTCCTGGCGCTGTAGACCGCTGGGGAACTCGTCCTGGTTTTCCCTGTGAGATGGTCCCTTTCTGGTTATCTCCAGGGTGAAACCAGGCATCCCCGGCGTCTGTGTGGGGCCGTTGTAGAGATGAGCCAAGCTTAATGCCCAGAGTTACAGAGTGTGTTCCCTGGTTAGAGTAGGCACTGAGGCGAGAATTATCGAGTCCGTTGACCCTGGTCCAAGACCCTGCCGCGTCGGGAACTGAACCCTGGTCCCGAGCCGTTCTCTGCTTACAGGTCTGCCGCCTCTAACCAGTGAGCCACACCTCTCCACTAAATAGGTATAAATCTGAAAACCTGGTCGATCGTACTGACACAGGGTCTAAAACCAGCCTGCATGGGGGATAAAATATTCTCTGCATCCATCCAAACCTGGATTTTAGCCAACACCATCCTAACTATAATTTTCTGAATTGCATCTATTAGGCTAATGGGGCGATAGTTCCCCGGGGCCGAATGGTCCCCCTTTTTAAATATAGGTAATGTTTCAGCCCCCCGCCAAGAATCCGGAATCGGAGCCCCATTCGCGATTGCATTCGTGAGTATGGTAATATACGGCACCCAATTCGCTGGATCATACTTACATAAATCTGCCGGAATACAATCCATGCCTGGGGCCTTACCGGCTTTTACCAGACCCAATGCGATCTCTGCATCTTTATTCTCAAATACTGGATGAGGACACGGCATCCTTAACAATGGGGCACTCATGGCAGGGCCACAAGCAGTGTCTTTTTCGGGGCCCCTAAACTGGGACTCAAAATAATCAACCCAGTCATCCACTGCTACATGATTTGATGGGGTTTGCAGTTCCGAAATACTTCCCCATTTGACAATCTGCCAAAACTTAGTCTGATTACTAGACCTGCTGGCCTCGTAAAGGTCCTGCCAGTGTCGATCGACCCATTCTAACTTGGCCTCTCTCTGGATCTTTTTGTACTCAAGCCTTGCCATCCTAATGTCAACACTAACACAGGTTTTTAACGCTTTAACCAGGGAGCTATGTGCCTGACAGCACTTTTTAATATACCATTTATGCCCAGATTTTGAAGCCAAAATTTTCCCTGGCTTGGTGTTTGTGGAAAAAAGGGCTTTCAGAGTGCTAAAAAACTGCTCGTGAAGTGCACTTATATACGCCAGATAGTCCAAGGGATCGGCCAGTAGCTGAATGGCATGCAATGTGGTTGAGACTTCATAAGAAGTCCTGTCCAAAACTGTGGGGTCTTCTACTACCCTGCTCCACCACACCCTACGCCTATCGTTTGTTAGTTGTTAGGATGGCCTCTGCTTTAAGACACTCGGTGACTCTGGTACTCACTGGGTTACTTTCAAGCTTTAAACTGAGAACCAGTGGATTGTGATCACTCTCCGGACGGGCAAAAACTAACATATCCCCCAAGGAAGATCAACACTCAGCTTTAATTAGGATATAATCGATTTAACTCATTCTAATACCATTGTCGAATGTAGCCCTATCGTTTTTATCGGAAAGTGATCGACCATTAACTGCTCTCAGCCCCCACTCGAGGCAGAATCCCAACCAGTGTAGTGCAGCCTCAGTCCCTTTCTTAATTGGTTTCAATTCAAGAGATGGGACATTCCAAATCTTATCTTCTTCTGCATAAAAATCCTCCCCGTCCCCCATAAGGGGCTCAAAGGTGCAGTTGAGATCCCCTGCCACAACTACGGACTTGTCCCTCCCCATAGAGTTATGTAGAGAGTCAAGCTCATTAATAATAATCCCCGGACTCCGCCCTCCGGGGAGGCCATGGGCGCAGACATTGACAATAAGAATCTCCCGATGGTTAGGCCTGGTAAGCTTTATCCCAAGAATATCTGGGTTATATACAATCACCTCTGTGGGCCTGTCTCTGAGAGACTGCCTTACCCAGATAGTTAGGCCACCTGACGCTCTACCCATGCTGGCCCTAATTGCGGGTTTATAAAAGTTAAGATACACCAGACGGTGAATAGGGTCGATGGCCCAACTCTCCTGGAAAATTAAACTGTCTTGAGTATCCACAAAATCTGCCCACTCACCTATTGCTACTTTGCTTTTCAGCCCTGCAATATTCCACGAGACTATTTTTAGAAGACCGTCCTGACTAGCCAGCTGAGATTGAGCTGGCACACTCTGGTTGAACCCGGAAGACCGCTCAACCTCCAATAACGATTCTCTACCTGGGGGCTCACTGGCGGGGGCGACCAGGGGAAACCTTCCCATTACAGCGCTAACCTCTCGATCCACCCGAGCCTTCACTATGATGTCACAGGGTACGGTGGCGCCTCCGAATACTGCTTCATCCTCCAGAGAACCCTCCTCCAAGTGGAAGCTTCCGGATTGCTTGGATAGGACATAACCACCAGATTCATTCTGGAGTCAGTCCACCCCATCTAAATCTGTAAGAGGATCAAACCTATTAAACAGGGGGAGATGATGCACCATCCGGTCGGATGAGTTTGCGCCATAGGGTCTTCCCCGACGCGGTTTATACTGGGGGTTAAATGGACCACAGTTTATACGTGGGTAAAAATAATCAAGGCCCAAAGATTGAACGTCACCCACTCTACCAAACCTAGAAACTCTTCGGATGTAGTCAACCACCCAGGGATCCCTAAAGTTCACAACAACACAGTCTCCCTCTAAGTCCTTAGGGCTGTGTCCCACCCAGCTCACCCTTCTTACTCCTAATATCTCTGTGTTGGAAGAGGGGGAAGAGATCTATTCTTGTTGAGCCTGTAGATTACCTTGTTATTCAACTCCCTATGCGATTCTGGTTTCTCCTCCCCTAATGCTTGTACTCCCACCAATATGATCGTGTATGGCGCGGACTCTGGGGGGAGGTTTATGCAAGGGAGGCGCTGTTTAGAAGCCTCCTTCTCCAGCGAGGTATGCCCAGTAAACTTTCTACCTACATCTAGTACACGTGGTGAAGTCTGCATTTTACGCACCGCGCCTACCACCTTACCCCCAGCCCTTGTAATACCCGGGGGATTTTTACCTACTGAGGGGTTCTCCAGACATGATTTATCAGGCTGGGTATTAGACTTGGCAATAGTAGTTTGTAAGGCCGTCCTAGGGCCATTTCCAACTCCCAAACCTTTAAAAGTAGTGTCTGGGACCTTAATGCTATCCATGCCTCTAACCAAATTATCCAATGTAATTGAATTTGTTACAACTTGTTTCTCAATTTGATCGAATTTACTATTGATCATCCTAGTTCTCTCCAGAAGGGGTAACATCAAAGATTTAATCAAAATTTCTATTTTACTCAAAAACCCAACATCATCTAAACAACAAAAGGGGGATTGTTCGGTAGCTTCTAATGGAGCCCTAACCGTGCTAGGGGGCTGAGCAACGACTGGTGGATCCAGGGATTTACTATTTTTCTTTTGAATTTTTGCCAAACCCCCCTTCAAAGGACCACCCCCTCTTTTCCTTTTGTTAAGTATAGGCGTTGCTGGTTGCTCCTGGTTCTGAGCTACCGGGGATAATCTGTGTATCGAGGGAGAATTTAATACTTTTGCATTGGAACTACTAGAGGCCGTGCTGGTTGTAGATAAATCTAAAATGGAGCAGCCCGCTACGTTTTCAGTGGCTGCCGGCAATGGGCTTGCGCTACAAACATTGGTAACTAAAGGATCTAGTTGTCTGAGCGGTTTGGGAGAGACCACTGACCCAATTGGACCTAAGGACGATCGCTTCCCCGTTAAAAGATCCAGGGACAAGCGCTTCTCAGTAAGGGCTATTTCTTTTTCAATAATTATTGTAGCCCGTTTAAAGAATTGATCCAGGGTACCAGTAACCACCGCTCCTGAAGATGAAAGGGTTACATTCCTCTCCTTCTCAGACCGTAGAGACATAATAACTAATTCTTTAAGACTATAGCACAAGAATGAGAGACATACAATGTCACTTTAAAAATAAGTTGAAATGGGATCATAAAAAGATTCAACAGAACACTGCAGGTCAATGAGGGGGGGCCCGGCCCGGCCTCGAACGGCCTTTGACGTCCCGCCCTTTGCCTGGGTTTAGCCCGGCGCACGCCCGCGCGCGTCCCGCTTGCGCCTACGTGGGCGTAACTAAATAAGAAGGCGGGAAGAGGACCCAGGTGCGGCCGGTGACTCGCCGCAGAGCAACCTGGTCCTCGCAGACCCGCGGTCAGGACCGTTGGTGAGCCCCAAGTCGGTGTTTAGGACCTCGCTCCAAAGTGGCAGGCAAACAGGAGTTGTGGCAGGAAAGAGTCTCTAGCCTCGAGGGGCACCCCACTTCAGGTAACCTGGGTTGAAGGGAGCAGGCCCAGTCTTCCATCTCAGACTGCAGGGCAGGCCTTAGGCAGCAGGACAGTCGTCTGCCAGTAGGACAGTCCTTCTGTAGGAAATACAGGTACAGGAGTCTGAGGATGCAAATTTTATACCTGGTGCCAGCTTTGAAGTAGAAGAAATATCTAGAGTTTTCCCACCACAGGTGGTTTTTGGAATTTCCTTTCTTACATCCCTAGCCTCAGGATGTCTGGGGGTACACACGGCCAGTGTGAAGTTCTTTGTGGGTGAGTCGAGGTAGCTTCTTCGAAGTGTAAATGGGGCTGTGCACAGCTCTGTCCCTTTCCATCCTTTCAGGATAGCCCATCCTGCCAACACCCAGTCACCCTTTTGTGTGATTGTCTAGGAAGAATACACAAGGGCCAACTGATGCCAACTATACCTAGTCATGTGACCCAGGAAACAGGCTGCAGGCAAGAAATGTTTAGGACTTTCTTAAAGTGGCATTTTCAGAATTGTGTCTTCAAATCCATTAAAGAAGATTTTAGATTAGAATTCCTAGATATCAAACATGCTATTTCTACCTGCTCCCAAACAAAAGTTATCACTTATTAAATGTAATAACAGTAGTGTGTATTTCACTACTAGGACATGTAAAAGTTAAAAGTACATGTCCAACTTTTTAAATCCACTGTGCATTTAGATCTGATATGACAAGGTGGCTTGTTTTGACTTTATCTAGATATCTCCACTATGCCTGGTCGTAGAGGTCTAAACTCTCCACATAATGCTCTTTTGTAGGAGTCTGGGCATGTGTGCACTAACAGGGACATTTGTGCAACTAATGATGCAGGATTATTTTGCTACAGCTCCCTTCTTCCTTTTATTGACTTCTATACTTAAAAAATATAATGTTTATCTTCTGAATTATGTTCTACATTTGTAATCTCATCTTTGGACGTCGTCTATTAGCGCCCAAAGGATTTCTTTAACACTTTGGGGTCGATTCCGATTCGGTAAAAAAAGCGTCCGTCCGAATCGTATCCGGATCCCTCTCCGCACGAATCGTACACGTCCGTCCGAATCACGTAGTATGATTCGTACGGACAGTTTCTGTCCGAATCGTCGCGACCCGTACAAATTGCACCGGAGATTCCGTACGACTCGTACCCTCACAGTGGACCGTATGATTCGTACACATGCTGTACGACCCGACGAGTACGATCCGGACCGTGGAATGGAGACGCGATTCGTACGGTAGACATCAGGTAAGTGCGATTCGTATGGAGGGTCACACATTTACATACACACCGTACGGTGTGTACACCCCATGATCTCAGGGGTACGCTGCGTACCCCTGCGATCATGGGGTGTACGCACCGTACCCCATGATCGCAGCGTGTACGCACCGTACACCTTGCGATCATGGGGTACGCACCGTACACCCTGCGATCATGGGGTACGGTGCATACACCCCATGATCGCAGATGATCGCAGGGGTACGCACCGTACCCCTGCGATCATGGGTTGTACGCACCGTACCTGGGGGGGTCCGTTCCGTACCTGTTTCGAGGCGTACTCTGCTTTTCCGACAGTTTTCAGCTCCCGTAGGAAAAGAGTCATACGGGGGGTCGGCGGGACGAATCGTACTTGCTGGGTCGGGAAAACCTGCTTCGAACCATACAAACGTCGCTTGCTACGTGTTCCGGCGGCGAGTCGTACAGGAATTCGAGTCGTACAGTTCCTGGTATGATTCGTACGGGGAACTGCATTGGGTGAGAATCGTACTACATCGTACGTATGGGGACGTTGCAGGGTACGATCCATACGGGAAAAAGACTCTGTACGGCTATTCAGAGTGCTCTTTCTCGAATCGGCCCCTTTGTATTTGTATTTTATTGATGACATTTTGAATGCATCGTGATTTGATGTATTATGTATGAACATGTTATTGATCAAATAAATAAATAAATAATAATGTCCAACTTTTTAAATACACTGCATCCTGCCCTATGGGCTGTTTTGGGCCTAACTTTAGGGTAACATATGTATTAAAAAATAACTTTTAGGCCTGGCAAGGGGTTTATTTTGCCAGATCAAATTGGCAGCTTAAAACCGCACACAGGTTGCATTGGAAGGCCTGACACTTGTTTGAAGGGACACTTTAAAACTGGTTAGCAGTTGCAAAGTGCCCAGAGCTCTAATGCCAACAAAAACAAAATTCAGAAATCAAGAGGGAAAAAGGCAAAATGTTTCACCTAATACTTGTGAATCGAATCATTTAAATGTAGATGATCACCACTAGTGTTGAAGATATTTTTCTCCCCTCCTGATATCTGCTAATCTTTTTGTTAACCAGGTATTTGGAAAATATATTGAGTTCTAAAATAACGGGGACAAAAATATCAGCGGACAAAATATTGTGGTACAAAAATATTGTGATACGGAAATATCGTTGCCAAGAATATAATTTTTTAAGGTAAGTAATATCGTTGTTAGGAATATTGTTGTTGTTAACAGGGCCGGACTGGCTACCGGGCAGTTGTGTGTGCTGCCGAGCTTTCGTTGGTGGGAGCCTGTGTGTGCAAAACGAAATTTGTTTTGCTTTTTTTTTTCAAAGCGCACGCAGGTCCCCATCAACGAAATACGCCCATACCACGGAGAAATCATCCCCTGCTTGACAGCACACACAACTGCCCGGTAGCCAGTCCGGCCCTGGTTGTTAAGATGGTTTTCAATAATATAGTTGTAAAAAGTATTTTGTTTTAATATTAATATTTAATGCTTTCGTTCATATATTAATTGTATGTGTTATTATTGCTTGCATAATTTTTATTAATATTTTTAAATATAATTTGCAATTTTATGTGACGTTTATTTTTTAATTTAATTGCTAATAGTAATTTATAGTGTTGTAGCAGGTTTTTAAGTGTGTAGGGGTATAGAGTGGGAAGTTAATTGAGTGAGAACTATTTAACAGTCGATTGTTAATGTAATATTAATAATTTAGATGATTATTAATTATGTAAATTGGGTAGTATTTATGTTTTTAGTTATATTTTAGAGGTCAGCTGCTGTGTTTGTAGATGTATAGGGTAGGAAGTTAATTGAGTAATAGTTAATTAACAAGTAATTATGAATTTATTATCAATAATTTAATTGGTTATTCATTTTGTAAATTGTGTAATGAGTTTATATCTTAGTTATATTTTAGGGTAGTTCGGACGGTAAAAATAATATTTAGACAGGTAACTGTTATTAATTATTATTATTTAATGTATTAAATAACTATGTTCATTATGAAAGGCTGTATTTCTTTTAGTTAGATTTTTGTTCTTTGTTGCTAGGTTTGTGGGGGCATAGGTTGGGACAATTGTTTAATTGTTTTTAGTGTGGATGTGCATAGATATATATCGGATCAGGAACAAAGGATTTTAATTAGCTGGTGCACTTGCGTCTGGAATCCCACTGGAGGGCATGAATGATGGAGTGATTTTGGAAATGGAGCACACCCACTGAAGGAGAAGAGTGACTCCGTGGCACTACACTTCCCAGCATGCACGCATGCAGTAAATGAAACTCACCTGAGAGAATCCACTGGAGAATAGAAATACTGAGGGAAAGTGCAGCGGAAATAGTGCAAAGTTTTCTCTCTGCCTGTGAACAAGAGCCAGAGGCTTGAAACGCGTCAGGCGATTTTATTATTCATACGCAAGAACACCAGGTTTGCTTTGCAAAATAAAAGAACTTTGATGAGTTATCTGCTGTTGAGTGCGCCTCCGTATGGGGAAACTCGGGAAGATATAGTTACGGCTGCTCCGGCCGTGGAGGTTCGCACCGCCCCGCTCAATCAAAAGGGGTCCTGCTGAGGCACAGAACTCTTCACAGCCTCGGATCAGGAACAAAGAATTTTAATTAACTGGTGCACTTGCGTCTGGAATCCCACTGGAGGGCATGAATGATGGAGTGATTTTGGAAATGGAGCACACCCACTGAAGGAGAAGAGTGACTCCGTGGCACTACACTTCTCAGCATGCACGCATGCGGTAAATGAAACTCACCTGAGAGAATCCACTGGAGGATAAAAAATACTGAGGGAAAGTACAGCGGAAATAGTGCAAAGTTTTCTCTCTGCCTGTGAACAAGAGCCAGGAGGCTTGAAACGCATCAGGCGATTTTATTATTTATACGCAAGAACACCAGGTTTGCTTTGCAAAATAAAAGAACTTTGATGAGTTATCTGATGTTGAGTGCGCCTCCGTATGGGGAAACTCGTGGGAAGATATATATATATATATACATGAATAAAAAAACAAAGGTTACAGAGATGTTATTGTTAGGCTGACATTTCACTCATACAAAATCATAGAAATCTAGCCGTTATAGTTACCTGTGTTTACTATAACTTGCGCCCCGCAATGCACTGCTTATGACCTCACATATTACATCACTCATGACAAGCTCAGTGACATCACTGATTACATCTTAAATTACATCACTGATGACATCACTGATGACATCAACCAGTGACTGCAATTTTTTTAAAACGATTATGAGTGTTAATTATATATACACACCAAGGTGTATTGGTGAATCAGTGGGTGTATGAGTGACTGCTGGATGACTGAGTGGGTGCATGACTGACTGTTTAAGTGAGTGATTAGGTGTGTCAGTGAATGTATGGATGAGTGACTGGTTTTGTGAATGTATCTGTCAGTTGATGTCTAAGTGAGTGTATGAGTGTATAGTGGGTCCATGAATGGCTATGTGGGCGATTGATTGGTTGACTATCTCTATGGTTGTCTGGGTGTCTGTGTGTGGGTGAGGATGTGTGTGATTTCCTGTATAGATGAGTGAGTGGGTGAGTAAGTGCCTGTATGGGGTATTGAGTGCATGTGGTAGAAGCTGTATGGGCGAGTGAGTGTCTGTATGCTGTATTGGTGATCAAGTGCTTGTGTCAGTATGGGTGAGTAACTGTATATGTGAAAGGCAGTATAGGTGAGTGACTGGGTATATGAGTGACTGTATGCGTGAGTGAGTGTATGTGAGAGTGGCAATAAGGATGAGTACATGCTTCTGTCAGTGACTGTATAGGTGAATGCGTATGTGTTGCTATTTGTACGAGCAGGTAAGTGTATGTGTATGTAACTGTTTGGGTTAATGCATACCTGTATGATTGACTGTATGGGTCAGTATGTAGGTGTGAGAGTAGTTCTATGAGTGACTCACTCAGTCTGTGTGAGTGCCTCTATGGGCATATGAGTGGATATGCCAATGGCTGTATTGGTGACTGAGCAGGTGTATGAGTGGCAGTGTGGGTGAGCAGGTGGATATGTGTGTAGATCTATGAATTAGTGAGTGGCTGTGTAAATACAGGTATAGCTTTCTCAATGTGTTTGTCAGTGGTTGTGGGGTATTGGTGTAGTGGCAGTGGGTGTATAAAAGATTTTATGGAATGGTGAGCGGGTGCATCAGAGATGATGTGGATGATGTCATCACTGATTTCATTTGAGATGTCATCAGTGATGTCACTGACCATGTCATGAGTGATGTAATATGTGAGGTCATAAGCAGAGCACTGCATGGGCGCAAGGTATAGTTAACTCAGGTAATTATAACAGCTGAATATCTCTAGTTACCACCAGTAAGCCCCACACAGTGGGATTGCTGAGAGGTGGTCGCATGCCACGCCCCTTTCTACACCACTCTGCAAACTCACTTCCTGGTGCACTGCTATTTGGGGGATGAAGTCCCCTTGCCTCTTGAAGCTCCCTGGGGCCAACTAGCCCTCCTGGTACCTCCAGGAAGCTCCACACACCTGGATTGCTGAGAGGTGGTCAGAGGCCTTTCTCCACCACTCTGCAAACGTGCCTCCTGGCGCACTGCTGCTTGGGACCTCAGGATGCAAAGGGACCACATCCCCCCACCAGCAGTGGGCAGAGAGGTGTATTTGCAGAGTGGTGGGAAAAAGGGCTAGTTGGCCCCTAAGGACCCTCCGTAGCAAAGGGGATAGAGCCAAGAGGCGTGTTTGCAGAGTAGTGGTGAAAGAGGGCAGGGCCTCCGGCTTCATTTTAATTATTTTTTATTTTAGGAATGGGGGTTTTGTGGCTCCCCTTCCCTTGACCTTTTTGGACCCCGGTGACCCCACCCCCCGAGGCCTGACACATTTTTTTTTATTAATAAAAGAAAAAGTGAGGGGGGTATGTGGCCCACCTTTAAAATCTGATTTCGGCTGGAGGATCCCATCCTCCGGGGCCCAGCAAATGTATTACTTTTTTTACATTTATTTTCAAGGGAGGGGGGCTGAGCGGCCCCCTCCTGGGCCATTTTCACAAGGCCATTTCTTTTAAAAAATATTCTTTTAAGGGAAGGGGCTGCATGGCCCCCCTTCCAATTTTGGCGAAAGAACCCCATTCCCCGGGGCCTGGCCATTTCTAAAGTGTTTAAAGTGAAGTAGTTTGCCTACTGCTGCTTAGACTGGAGTGTGAATAGTGTGTTCATTTAACCCCTTCAAAGTCCAACACTTTCCCCACTGTTGCACAGACTGGGGTAGGAATTGTAATGAGTGGTGTAATAAGTGAGGTCATAAGCAGTGCATTGCAGGGTGGTAAGTTACAGTTAGCTCAAGCTAACTATAACTGCTGAATTTCACTGGTTTTGTAGGACTGAAATCTGTCCTAAACAGAATGTCCCTGTAACCTTTGTTTTTTTCAGTGAATTTCTATGGTTTTTTAATTATATTTCCTACCTATAACGTCCCTGAAACCTTTGTTTTTTCCTGTGAATTTCCAAGGTTTTTTAGTGTTGTTTCCTAACTATAATGTGACTAATACCTTTGTTTTCTAAAGTGAATTTCTAAGGTGAATGAGTGCACGAGTGTCTCAGTAAGTCTGTGAGTGGGTGTTTGAGTCTGTGAGTGGGTCTATGAGTGAGTGTGAGAGTGCCTGAGTGGGTCTGAGAGTGGGTGTGTGAGTGGCTGAGTGCTCTTTGTTTTGCCCTCTTCTGCCTTGTTTTGTCTTTTCGGTTTGTTTTTCTGCTCTCTGTTTTGCCTTTCCTGCTCATGTTTCTGTCCTCTGTTTTAGTTATTCTGCTTGTTGCTGACCTTTATTCTGCCGCTTTTTGCTCGTTTCTGACCTTTATTCTGCCTCTTTCGGACATTTATTCTGCCTCTTTCACCTCAATTCTCACCTTAATCTTGCCTCTTGCTGTTCATTGCTGACTTTTATTTTTGCTCTATCTTCAGTCGTGAACTTCATTAGGATCTGCATTAAATCACTTTTAAAATGGGCATGCTTCACAAGCACCCCGCAACTGCAATGCAGATTTATTTCGGGAGTTTCTCTTTAGGCATGAAATTAATTACCGAGCCAAGCACCTGTAATGACATCCAGATCTCAGTATCATAACTATGTAGGGGTATCACATGTTGACCACATCGTCCCTGTACTTAATTAGTTGCCTTTTCTTCTCTAGGTACTGTCCCTGTGAGACCTCATCCCCACTCTGGTTTAGACACCACAAGAATGACTACGTGCCGCAGATTTAACCATCGTATTCTCATTCTCATTTGTAACTTGCTTCTTATGTAGACCTGTTCTGATCCTTACCCTGTTTTCTCTTTTTTGTTTCCCTTTACCCCCACAGGTGTTAACTATTTATATTACCTTTTTATTATGTAATCGGGCATATTCAGTTGTTGTCCTGATTATGATCCTTTATTTCTAAAGGATTGAAGCATTGTCGACATTATGACACTCTAACCCATTAACAACTTTGTGTATGTTCTATGGGTATAGTAGTGTTTTGTCCTATTAATCATTGACCTCAACATTGTATATTATTAATGGTCACTCGTTGTGTGCCTGTTTCTTAGTTTTCTTTGGTTTTAACTTGTTTAAATTAAAAATAAAATGCAGTTTATATATTCATTGTAATAACTCCTAGGCACTATTTATTTTTGCCTCCAGAGTATTGTTCTGTTATTTTTCCCTTAGGGACCGTTCTTGAAACAACAAACATTTCCAAGATGTCATTCATCCCATCATACAGCCTGTCACATGCGCATTCAATTACAGTGATAATATACGAGCATTTGGGCCACATGAAAGGAACATGATAGAGCCTTTTCACAAGTGTGCAGTCTGCTTGGTGATGCAGATCTTACGTTGAATGCTGAAAAATGCACATTTCACAAAACAAAACTAAAATTCTTTGGGCACATTTTCTCAGAAATGGGAATGACTCTAGATCCAGTCATGGTTCAGACTTTGTCATCTACCTGCCCTCCACAAGATGAAATCATGCTGCGTTCTTTTCTTGGTATGGCTGGCTACTGTTTCAGGAACATCAGTGACTTTGCCACTGTGATTGCCACTTTGAGTGAGTTAATGGAAAATAATGTTTCATTTAAGTGGTCACAGGAGTCTGATCAAAGTTTCAAGACAATTAGGTATGCAATTGAAAATGCGACTGAAAAAACTTACTTTGAATCAAAATTGCACACCAAGACTGTTGTTAATGCAAGGCCAGTGGGGTTGGGGGTGATTCTTGCCCCACATAGTGAAGGTGCAAATGCATGAAGGTGTATTTTAGCTTATGATAGCTGAAGTTTGTCACAGACTGAATGAGCCTAGTCACAACCTGGGAATGAAAGCCAAGTTGTGGTGTGGGCTTGCGAACACTTTCATGTGTTTCTCTATGGAAAATCTTTTACATTTGTTACTAATCACCAAGTATTGCTTACTATCTTTGGCAATCCAAAGGCCAAGATGCCCCCTTGCATTGAGAAGTGGGGGTGAGACTGCAAGAGTATGTCTACACCATTGTGCACCGGCCAGGAAAAGATCAAAACTCTGAGGATTACTTTTAACGGTGCCCATGCAGTGCCAAGGTCCCCCTTCTACAGTGGCTGAGGCCTATGTTAACTTTATTGTGAGATCCAGCACTCCTGCAGCTATGACAGTGGAGCAAATAAGTGCTGCTACCAATGCAGAAGGGAATATGCTCATCCTCAATGAGATTAATATGCATCAGTCCTGCAGAACACATATTCGACCTCTTGATAATGACAGTGAATTTCAGAAATTCAAGAATCTGCATGGTCACCTGTCGGCTACACAAGAAGGGATTATCTCGCGAGGTGGAGAATTGTCATTTCTGAAAGTCTACGTCAGCAAGTCATTGAAGTGGCACATGAGGGATATAGTGGAATTGTCGCCACAGAGCGAGCCCTCCAAGACCCTGTTTGGCTCCCTCATCTTAATAAGCAAATTGAGAAAGAGCTCCAGGCTTGTCATTTGTGTAACTCTTTACCTCTCAAAACAACATAACATCCTCTGAACATGTCGGGTCTTTCAAGACACGTCTGAGAGAAAATTACAATTAACTTCTTCGGAACCTTGAAAATGGCCATTGCCTCATGGTAATTGTAAATGAGTACTCCCAGTTTCCTGTGGTGGAAGACCTCTTGTCAATCACTCATGATCAATTAATTGAAAGAATAGAAGGCAAATTTGCAACCTAGGGTGTTTTTTTCATTCCTAAATCTGGCAGAAGTCCACCATTTAGTGGTCGGGAATTCAAAGACTTTCTTACTCATTTGAATATTAGGCTCCTGAAAAGCACACTTCTATGGCCACAAGCTAACGACGTTGAACATTTCATGAGCACTCTTAAGAAGGCTATCCAACACTTTCCCTACTGTGACACCTGTTGGCGTGGTAATAGTAATTTTTACCCACCTGCTTTTTCCTTACTTTTATAGTTAATGTAGTGTATTGTTTTTCAAATAAATATTCATTTTAATATTTTAATTTAATATATATATTTTATTTTTATATTTATATTACAGGTTTATGTATATATATATATATATATATATATTCACTGAAAAAAACATAGGTTATAGACCATATATAGTTAGGAATTAGCATTTACAAAACCTTATTTTACTCACACAAAACCATTGAAATTCCATATATAGTTAGTTGCACTAACTATATATCGCGCACCCGCAATCCACTGCTGATCATGTCACATATTACATCATTCATGACATGGTCAGTGACATCACTGATGACATCACTGATGACATCACAAATGACATCACTGATGACAACACTGATGACAACATCCAGTGACTGTATGTTTCTGGAAAGTTAAAATATGTCTTACATATTGAAGAATGAGTCGATTTATAAGTGTCTGGATGAAGGATTTAGTAGGTGCATGACTGACTGTATGAGTGAGTGATTAAATGTGTCTCACTGAGTGCATGGGTTAGTGACTAAACTGTCTTAATTTGTGCATCATTATATCTGTTGTTCTGTAAACTGCTGCATGTGTTGATCAGTAGCTATATGAGTAACTATATGGGTTATTGATTGGTTGCCCATGTATTTGTATGGGAGACTGAGTGTGTGTGTGGGTGGCTGGGAGGTGTATGGCTCTGTGCATAGATGTGTGAGCAGTTGATTCACTAGATGTATGGGTTCAAAAGTGCATGTGGAAACAGCTGTATGGGCGGTTGACTATGTGCATGAGTGTATTGGTGAGTGAATGGATATCTCAGTGCTACATGTCAAAGTAAGTACATATGTAAAACACAGTACATGTGAGAGTTGACATATATAAATAACTGTGCATAAGAGCCAGTGAATGTGTGAGTGGCTGTATGGATCATTGTGAACTTGTATCAGGGATTGTATAAGAGAGTAAATATGTGTTAGTATATGTTTGAATAAGTAAGGTGTGTATAACTGTATAGTTGAGAAAATGGAGGTGTGATTGATTCTTTGCATGACTGAGTAGGTGTGTGAGTAACTCCATGGATGAGTGACATTCTGTGAGTGTCTGTTTACACTGAGTTTATCTAAGGGTATATTAGAGTCTGAAGAGGTTCATCGTATTATCACATGAATGATGTCATCAGTGATGTGATCAGTAATGTCAATTGAGATGTCATCAGTGATGTCATCAGTGATGTCATTTGAGATGTCATCAGTGATGTCATCAGTGATGTCACTGACCATGTCATGAATGATGTAATATGTGACATGATCAGCAGTGGATTGCGGGTGCGCGATATATAGTTAGTGCAACTAACTATATATGGAATTTCAATGGTTTTGTGTGAGTAAAATAAGGTTTTGTAAATGCTAATTCCTAACTATATATGGTCTATAACCTATGGTTTTTTCAGTGAATTTCAATGGTTTTCTAAATGTTAATTCCTAACTATATATGGTCTATAACCTATGGTTTTTTCAATGAATTTCAATGGTTTTGTAAATGCTAATTCCTAACTATATATGGTCTATAACCTATGGTTTTTTCAGTGAATTTTCAAGGTTTTGTAAATGCTAATTCCTAACTATATATGGTCTATAACCTATGGTTTTTTCAGTGAATTTCATAGGTTTTTTAATAGCAAATATCTATATGTATGAAAGTAATAATTTTTATTAGAAATTTTAAAATGTGTAAATATATATTTTTTTTATTATCTGCCCCGGTACGCGCCCCGGGGCGCTCCCGGGGCACGTACCGGTGAACGTACCGGGGAGCGTTCCGTGAGCGCTGCTCCCGCGAACGAAAACAACATGATGACGTTTCGCGTAGTCGCGCGATGCGCCGCGTATACGTGACGCATCGCGTAACCGCGTGATGCGTTTCTTCGGCGTGCTCCGTAAACGTACCCGGAAGCGCTCCGTGGCGCGACCCGGAGCGCGAAACGTAAGCGCGCCGGGGCGCGTAGCGTAAGTGCGTCGGGACATGTGACCTGAAAATAACACTTTTCATTGGTTCTCAACTTTTTTTTTCTACAAATGATGAAAGCCCCCTCCTCTTTTCCTCATTCTTACTTTTTTCTTTGAGAAAGCAAGAGCTATCTGTGAGACATGGCTTCAGTAATAGCTGCAGCTAGTGCACCCCCACCACCACCACCACCCAGAAAGGAAGGTCCACTACCACAGATCCTTCCAGGAGTTGAAGAAGAGGAGGAAGAAGATGATGAGGACCCACAAACCATAACATACTTGCCTGAAGAACCAAGACAAAGCCATGTCAAAGTTCATTATATATGGCAGTATTTTTCCATTCCTGCTGGGCAAAAAAAAGTGAATGCCCCGAAGGTGACATGCCTAATTTGCAAAGAGGTCATGTCCAGGGGCAACCCAAATAAAAAATATTCATTTGGGAACTACACAATGATCCGCCACATGCAGAGGTGGCACCCTAACAATCTGGCACAAGCTGAGGTACGGGATCTGGCTCAGAAAAAAAGAGACCATCAGGCCAGCACCTCATCAGGTGTATCTTCATTTGCAGCACCAGAAGGGCGCGAAACAGTACCAAATATACAAGAAAAATTTGGTGTAATAAAAATGGTCTGCATTTTTTGCGGAAAGACCCTCTGCTACGGGGAACTAAGCATTCACCTTATTAATGCTTCCATCGACAACCACAACTGCAGCAAGAGAAGAAAGCAGTATTTTTTATTTTTTATTTTTTCTCCTCTCGAGCCACTGTTAATTCCCAGTTTTTTGTTTCTTGTTTTTTGTTGAGCCCTTTATAATGGCTGTTTTTTGTTGTTTCCCCCCCAAAAAAACCAAAAAAAACCATAAAATTGTTCAAAAAATACAAAAAAAAACAAAAAATGTTCAGAAAAAAAAAAATATATAAAACAACAAAAACATAAAAAAAGTTCTTTTCAGAACTACCTCCCATTTAAAAAAAATTACTAAAATTTTAAGCACTCTTGACTTCATTTTTCTCATTGGTGCGCTTCCCGGTGCGCGCACCGGAGAGCGCCCCGTTAGCGCAATAAAAAAAGAAACAAAAAAAATAACAAGAGAAGGAGAGCAAAATAAGAAGAAAAATAGGAAAGGATGTGGAATGAGAGGTAGGGATAGAACCGGACTAAAAGAACAATCCTGAGGGAAAGTGTTAAGAAAACAGTGAGCAAAAGTAAATAGGAATAAAACAAGATGTATGATAGTGACTAAGGTTAAAACATGTGGAATAACAGAGAGAAAAAACAGAAAGCAGAAAAGAAGAAGAAGAGATTCCGTACGACTCGTACCCTCACAGTGGACCGTACGATTCGTACACATGCTGTACGACCCGACGAGTACGATCCGGACCGTGGAATGGAGACGCGATTCGTACGGTAGACATCAGGTAAGTGCGATTCGTATGGAGGGTCACACATTTACATACACACCGTACGGTGCGTACACCCCATGATCTCAGGGGTACGCTGCGTACCCCTGCGATCATGGGGTGTACGCACCGTACCCCATGATCGCAGCGTGTACGCACCGTACACCTTGCGATCATGGGGTACGCACCGTACACCCTGCGATCATGGGGTACGGTGCATACACCCCATGATCGCAGATGATCGCAGGGGTACGCACCGTACCCCTGCGATCATGGGTTGTACGCACCGTACCTGGGGGGGTCCGTTCCATACCTGTTTCGAGGCGTACTCTGCTTTTCCGACAGTTTTCAGCTCCCGTAGGAAAAGAGTCATACGGAGGGTCGGCGGGACGAATCATACTTGCTGGGTTGGGAAAACCTGCTTCGAACCATACAAACGTCGCTTGCTACGTGTTCCGGCGGCGAGTCGTACAGGAATTCGAGTTGTACAGTTCCTGGTATGATTCGTACGGGGAACTGCATTGGGTGAGAATCGTACTACATCGTACGTATGGGGACGTTGCAGGGTACGATCCATACGGGAAAAAGACTCTGTACGGCTATTCAGAGTGCTCTTTCTCGAATCGGCCCCTTTGTATTTGTATTTTATTGATGAAATTTTGAATGCATCGTGATTTGATGTATTATGTATGAACATGTTATTGATCAAATAAATAAATAAATAATAATGTCCAACTTTTTAAATACACTGCATCCTGCCCTATGGGCTGTTTTGGGCCTAACTTTAGGGTAACATATGTATTAAAAAATAACTTTTAGGCCTGGCAAGGGGTTTATTTTTCCAGATCAAATTGGCAGCTTAAAACCGCACACAGGTTGCATTGGAAGGCCTGACACTTGTTTGAAGGGACACTTTAAAACTGGTTAGCAGTTGCAAAGTGCCCAGAGCTCTAATGCCAACAAAAACAAAATTCAGAAATCAAGAGGGAAAAAGGCAAAATGTTTCACCTAATACTTGTGAATCGAATCATTTAAATGCAGATGATCACCACTAGTGTTGAAGATATTTTTCTCCCCTCCTGATATCTGCTAATCTTTTTGTTAACCAGGTATTTGGAAAATATATTGAGTTCAAAAATAACGGGGACAAAAATATCAGCGGACAAAATATTGTGGTACAAAAATATTGTGATACGGAAATATCGTTGCCAAGAATATAATTTTTTAAGGTAAGTAATATCGTTGTTAGGAATATTGTTGTTGTTAACAGGGCCGGACTGGCTACCGGGCAGTTGTTTGTGCTGCCGAGCTTTCGTTGGTGGGGGCCTGTGTGTGCAAAACAAAATTTGTTTTGCTTTTTTTTTCAAAGCGCACGCAGGTCCCCATCAACGAAATATGCCCATACCATGGAGAAATCATCCCCCTGCTTGGCAGCACACACAACTGCCCGGTAGCCAGTCCGGCCCTGGTTGTTAAGATGGTTTTCAATAATATAGTTGTAAAAAGTATTTTGTTTTAATATTAATATTTAATGCTTTAGTTCATATATTAATTGTATGTGTTATTATTGCTTGCATAATTTTTATTAATATTTTTAAATATAATTTGCAATTTTATGTGACGTTTATTTTTTAATTTAATTGCTAATAGTAATTTATAGTGTTGTAGCAGGTTTTTAAGTGTGTAGGGGTATAGAGTGGGAAGTTAATTGAGTGAGAACTATTTAACAGTCGATTGTTAATGTAATATTAATAATTTAGATGATTATTAATTATGTAAATTGGGTAGTATTTATGTTTTTAGTTATATTTTAGAGGTCAGCTGCTGTGTTTGTAGATGTATAGGGTAGGAAGTTAATTGAGTAATAGTTAATTAACAAGTAATTATGAATTTATTATCAATAATTTAATTGGTTATTCATTTTGTAAATTGTGTAATGAGTTTATATCTTAGTTATATTTTAGGGTAGTTCGGACGGTAAAAATAATATTTAGACAGTTAACTGTTATTAATTATTATTATTTAATGTATTAAATAACTATGTTCATTATGAAAGGCTGTATTTCTTTTAGTTAGATTTTTGTTCTTTGTTGCTAGGTTTGTGGGGGCATAGGTTGGGACAATTGTTTAATTGTTTTTAGTGTGGATGTGCATAGATATATATCGGATCAGGAACAAAGGATTTTAATTAACTGGTGCACTTGCGTCTGGAATCCCACTGGAGGGCATGAATGATGGAGTGATTTTGGAAATGGAGCACACCCACTAAAGGAGAAGAGTGACTCCGTGGCACTACACTTCCCAGCATGCACGCATGCAGTAAATGAACCTCACCTGAGAGAATCCACTGGAGAATAGAAATACTGAGGGAAAGTGCAGCAGAAATAGTGCAAAGTTTTCTCTCTGCCTGTGAACAAGAGCCAGAGGCTTGAAACGCGTCAGGCGATTTTATTATTCATACGCAAGAACACCAGGTTTGCTTTGCAAAATAAAAGAACTTTGATGAGTTATCTGCTGTTGAGTGCGCCTCCGTATGGGGAAACTCGGGAAGATATAGTTACGGCTGCTCCGGCCGTGGAGGTTCGCACCGCCCCGCTCAATCAAAAGGGGTCCTGCTGAGGCACAGAACTCTTCACAGCCTCGGATCAGGAACAAAGAATTTTAATTAACTGGTGCACTTGCGTCTGGAATCCCACTGGAGGGCATGAATGATGGAGTGATTTTGGAAATGGAGCACACCCACTGAAGGAGAAGAGTGACTCCGTGGCACTACACTTCTCAGCATGCACGCATGCGGTAAATGAAACTCACCTGAGAGAATCCACTGGAGGATAAAAAATACTGAGGGAAAGTACAGCGGAAATAGTGCAAAGTTTTCTCTCTGCCTGTGAACAAGAGCCAGGAGGCTTGAAACGCGTCAGGCGATTTTATTATTCATACGCAAGAACACCAGGTTTGCTTTGCAAAATAAAAGAACTTTGATGAGTTATCTGATGTTGAGTGCGCCTCCGTATGGGGAAACTCGTTTGGAAGATATATATATATATATATATACATGAATAAAAAAACAAAGGTTACAGAGATGTTATTGATAGGCTGACATTTCACTCATACAAAATCATAGAAATCTAGCCGTTATAGTTACCTGTGTTTACTATAACTTGCGCCCCGCAATGTACTGCTTATGACCTCACATATTACATCACTCATGACAAGCTCAGTGACATCACTGATTACATCTTAAATTACATCACTGATGACATCACTGATGACATCAACCAGTGACTGCAAAAAAATTTTAAACGATTATGAGTGTTAATTATATATACACACCAAGGTGTATTGGTGAATCAGTGGGTGTATGAGTGACTGCTGGATGACTGAGTGGGTGCATGACTGACTGTTTAAGTGAGTGATTAGGTGTGTCAGTGAATGTATGGATGAGTGACTGGTTTTGTGAATGTATCTGTCAGTTGATGTCTAAGTGAGTGTATGAGTGTATAGTGGGTCCATGAATGGCTATGTGGGCGATTGATTGGTTGACTATCTCTATGGTTGTCTGGGTGTCTGTGTGTGGGTGAGGATGTGTGTGATTTCCTGTATAGATGAGTGAGTGGGTGAGTCAGTGCCTGTATGGGGTATTGAGTGCATGTGGTAGAAGCTGTATGGGCGAGTGAGTGTCTGTATGCTGTATTGGTGATCAAGTGCTTGTGTCAGTATGGGTGAGTAACTGTATATGTGAAAGGCAGTATAGGTGAGTGACTGGGTATATGAGTGACTGTATGCGTGAGTGAGTGTATGTGAGAGTGGCAATAAGGATGAGTACATGCTTCTGTCAGTGACTGTATAGGTGAATGCGTATGTGTTGCTATTTGTACGAGCAGGTACGTGTATGTGTATGTAACTGTTTGGGTTAATGCATACCTGTATGATTGACTGTATGGGTCAGTATGTAGGTGTGAGAGTAGTTCTATGGGTGACTCACTCAGTCTGTGTGAGTGCCTCTATGGGCATATGAGTGGATATGCCAATGGCTGTATTGGTGACTGAGCAGGTGTATGAGTGGCAGTGTGGGTGAGCAGGTGGATATGTGTGTAGATCTATGAATTAGTGAGTGGCTGTGTAAATACAGGTATAGCTTTCTCAATGGGTTTGTCAGTGGTTGTGGGGTATTGGTGTAGTGGCAGTGGGTGTATAAAAGATTTTATGGAATGGTGAGCGGGTGCATCAGAGATGATGTGGATGATGTCATCACTGATTTCATTTGAGATGTCATCAGTGATGTCACTGACCATGTCATGAGTGATGTAATATGTGAGGTCATAAGCAGAGCACTGCATGGGCGCAAGGTATAGTAAACTCAGGTAATTATAACAGCTGAATATCTCTAGTTACCACCAGTAAGCCCCACACAGTGGGATTGCTGAGAGGTGGTCGCATGCCACGCCCCTTTCTACACCACTCTGCAAACTCACTTCCTGGTGCACTGCTATTTGGGGGATGAAGTCCCCTTGCCTCTTGAAGCTCCCTGGGGCCAACTAGCCCTCCTGGTACCTCCAGGAAGCTCCACACACCTGGATTGCTGAGAGGTGGTCAGAGGCCTTTCTCCACCACTCTGCAAACGTGCCTCCTGGCGCACTGCTGCTTGGGACCTCAGGACGCAAAGGGACCTCATCCCCCCACCAGCAGTGGGCAGAGAGGTGTATTTGCAGAGTGGTGGGAAAAAGGGCTAGTTGGCCCCTAAGGACCCTCCGTAGCAAAGGGGACTTCGTCCCCCAACCAAGATAGAGCCAAGAGGCGTGTTTGCAGAGTAGTGGTGAAAGAGGGCAGGGCCTCCGGCTTCATTTTAATTATTTTTTATTTTAGGAATGGGGGTTTTGTGGCTCCCCTTCCCTTGACCTTTTTGGGCCCGGTGACCCCACCCCCGAGGCCTGACACATTTTTTTTTATTAATAAAAGAAAAAGTGAGGGGGGTATGTGGCCCACCTTTAAAATCTGATTTCGGCTGGAGGATCCCATCCTCCGGGGCCCAGCAAATGTATTACTTTTTTTAAATTTATTTTCAAGGGAGGGGGGCTGAGCGCCCCCCTCCTGGGCCATTTTCACAAGGCCATTTCTTTAAAAAAATATTCTTTTAAGGGAAGGGGCTGCATGGCCCCCCTTCCAATTTTGGCCCAAGAACCCCATTCCCCGGGGCCTGGCCATTTCTAAAGTGTTTAAAGTGAAGTAGTTTGCCTACTGCTGCTTAGACTGGAGTGGGAATAGTGTGTTCGTTTAACCCCTTCAAAGTCCAACACTTTCCCCACTGTTGCACAGACTGGGGTAGGAATTGTAATGAGTGGTGTAATAAGTGAGGTCATAAGCAGTGCATTGCAGGGTGGTAAGTTACAGTTAGCTCAAGCTAACTATAACTGCTGAATTTCACTGGTTTTGTAGGACTGAAATCTGTCCTAAACAGAATGTCCCTGTAACCTTTGGTTTTTTTCAGTGAATTTCTATGGTTTTTTAATTATATTTCCTACCTATAACGTCCCTGAAACCTTTGTTTTTTCCTGTGAATTTCCAAGGTTTTTTAGTGTTGTTTCCTAACTATAACGTGACTAATACCTTTGTTTTCTAAAGTGAATTTCTAAGGTGAATGAGTGCATGAGTGTCTCAGTAAGTCTGTGAGTGGGTGTTTGAGTCTGTGAGTGGGTCTATGAGTGAGTGTGAGAGTGCCTGAGTGGGTCTGAGAGTGGGTGTGTGAGTGGCTGAGCGCTCTTTGTTTTGCCCTCTTCTGCCTTGTTTTGTCTTTTCGGTTTGTTTTTCTGCTCTCTGTTTTGCCTTTCCTGCTCATGTTTCTGTCCTCTGTTTTAGTTATTCTGCTTGTTGCTGACCTTTATTCTGCCGCTTTTTGCTCGTTTCTGACCTTTATTTTGCCTCTTTCGGACATTTATTCTGCCTCTTTCACCTCAATTCTCACCTTAATCTTGCCTCTTGCTGTTCATTGCTGACTTTTATTTTTGCTCTATCTTCAGTCGTGAACTTCATTAGGATCTGCATTAAATCACTTTTAAAATGGGCATGCTTCACAAGCACCCCGCAACTGCAATGCAGATTTATTTCGGGAGTTTCTCTTTAGGCATGAAATTAATTACCGAGCCAAGCACCTGTAATGACATCCAGATCTCAGTATCATAACTATGTAGGGGTATCACATGTTGACCACATCGTCCCTGTACTTAATTAGTTGCCTTTTCTTCTCTAGGTACTGTCCCTGTGAGACCTCATCCCCACTCTGGTTTAGACACCACAAGAATGACTACGTGCCGCAGATTTAACCATCGTATTCTCATTCTCATTTGTAACTTGCTTCTTATGTAGACCTGTTCTGATCCTTACCCTGTTTTCTCTTTTTTGTTTCCCTTTACCCCCACAGGTGTTAACTATTTATATTACCTTTTTATTATGTAATCGGGCATATTCAGTTGTTGTCCTGATTATGATCCTTTATTTCTAAAGGATTGAAGCATTGTCGACATTATGACACTCTAACCCATTAACAACTTTGTGTATGTTCTATGGGTATAGTAGTGTTTTGTCCTATTAATCATTGACCTCAACATTGTATATTACTAATGGTCACTCGTTGTGTGCCTGTTTCTTAGTTTTCTTTGGTTTTAACTTGTTTAAATTAAAAATAAAATGCAGTTTATATATTCATTGTAATAACTCCTAGGCACTATTTATTTTTGCCTCCAGAGTATTGTTCTGTTATTTTTCCCTTAGGGACCGTTCTTGAAACAACAAACATTTCCAAGATGTCATTCATCCCATCATACAGCCTGTCACATGCGCATTCAATTACAGTGATAATATACGAGCATTTGGGCCACATGAAAGGAACATGATAGAGCCTTTTCACAAGTGTGCAGTCTGCTTGGTGATGCAGATCTTACGTTGAATGCTGAAAAATGCACATTTCACAAAACAAAACTAAAATTCTTTGGGCACATTTTCTCAGAAATGGGAATGACTCTAGATCCAGTCATGGTTCAGACTTTGTCATCTACCTGCCCTCCACAAGATGAAATCATGCTGCGTTCTTTTCTTGGTATGGCTGGCTACTGTTTCAGGAACATCAGTGACTTTGCCACTGTGATTGCCACTTTGAGTGAGTTAATGGAAAATAATGTTTCATTTAAGTGGTCACAGGAGTCTAATCAAAGTTTCAAGACAATTAGGTATGCAATTGAAAATGCGACTGAAAAAACTTACTTTGAATCAAAATTGCACACCAAGACTGTTGTTAATGCAAGGCCAGTGGGGTTGGGGGTGATTCTTGCCCCACATAGTGAAGGTGCAAATGCATGAAGGTGTATTTTAGCTTATGATAGCTGAAGTTTGTCACAGACTGAATGAGCCTAGTCACAACCTGGGAATGAAAGCCAAGTTGTGGTGTGGGCTTGCGAACACTTTCATGTGTTTCTCTATGGAAAATCTTTTACATTTGTTACTAATCACCAAGTATTGCTTACTATCTTTGGCAATCCAAAGGCCAAGATGCCCCCTTGCATTGAGAAGTGGGGGTGAGACTGCAAGAGTATGTCTACACCATTGTGCACCGGCCAGGAAAAGATCAAAACTCTGAGGATTACTTTTAATGGTGCCCATGCAGTGCCAAGGTCCCCCTTCTACAGTGGCTGAGGCCTATGTTAACTTTATTGTGAGATCCAGCACTCCTGCAGCTATGACAGTGGAGCAAATAAGTGCTGCTACCAATGCAGAAGGGAATATGCTCATCCTCAATGAGATTAATATGCATCAGTCCTGCAGAACACATATTCGACCTCTTGATAATGACAGTGAATTTCAGAAATTCAAGAATCTGCATGGTCACCTGTCGGCTACACAAGAAGGGATTATCTCGCGAGGTGGAGAATTGTCATTTCTGAAAGTCTACGTCAGCAAGTCATTGAAGTGGCACATGAGGGATATAGTGGAATTGTCGCCACAGAGCGAGCCCTCCAAGACCCTGTTTGGTTCCCTCATCTTAATAAGCAAATTGAGAAAGAGCTCCAGGCTTGTCATTTGTGTAACTCTTTACCTCTCAAAACAACATAACATCCTCTGAACATGTCGGGTCTTTCAAGACACGTTTGAGAGAAAATTACAATTAACTTCTTCGGAACCTTGAAAATGGCCATTGCCTCATGGTAATTGTAAATGAGTACTCCCAGTTTCCTGTGGTGGAAGACCTCTTGTCAATCACTCATGATCAATTAATTGAAAGAATAGAAGGCAAATTTGCAACCTAGGGTGTTTTTTTCATTCCTAAATCTGGCAGAAGTCCACCATTTAGTGGTCGGGAATTCAAAGACTTTCTTACTCATTTGAATATTAGGCTCCTGAAAAGCACACTTCTATGGCCACAAGCTAACGACGTTGAACATTTCATGAGCACTCTTAAGAAGGCTATCCAACACTTTCCCTACTGTGACACCTGTTGGCGTGGTAATAGTAATTTTTACCCACCTGCTTTTTCCTTACTTTTATAGTTAATGTAGTGTATTGTTTTTCAAATAAATATTCATTTTAATATTTTAATTTAATATATATATTTTATTTTTATATTTATATTACAGGTTTATGTATATATATATATATATATATATATTCACTGAAAATACCATAGGTTATAGACCATATATAGTTAGGAATTAGCATTTACAAAACCTTATTTTACTCACACAAAACCATTGAAATTCCATATATAGTTAGTTGCACTAACTATATATCGCGCACCCGCAATCCACTGCTGATCATGTCACATATTACATCATTCATGACATGGTCAGTGACATCACTGATGACATCACTGATGACATCACAAATGACATCACTGATGACATCACTGATGACAACATCCAGTGACTGTATGTTTCTGGAAAGTTAAAATATGTCTTACATATTGAAGAATGAGTCGATTTATAAGTGTCTGGATGAAGGATTTAGTAGGTGCATGACTGACTGTATGAGTGAGTGATTAAATGTGTCTCACTGAGTGCATGGGTTAGTGACTAAACTGTCTTAATTTGTGCATCATTATATCTGTTGTTCTGTAAACTGCTGCATGTGTTGATCAGTAGCTATATGAGTAACTATATGGGTTATTGATTGGTTGCCCATGTATTTGTATGGGAGACTGAGTGTGTGTGTGGGTGGCTGGTAGGTGTATGGCTCTGTGCATAGATGTGTGAGCAGTTGATTCACTAGATGTATGGGTTCAAAAGTGCATGTGGAAACAGCTGTATGGGCGGTTGACTATGTGCATGAGTGTATTGGTGAGTGAATGGATATCTCAGTGCTACATGTCAAAGTAAGTACATATGTAAAACACAGTACATGTGAGAGTTGACATATATAAATAACTGTGCATAAGAGCCAGTGAATGTGTGAGTGGCTGTATGGATCATTGTGAACTTGTATCAGGGATTGTATAAGAGAGTAAATATGTGTTAGTATATGTTTGAATAAGTAAGGTGTGTATAACTGTATAGTTGAGAAAATGGAGGTGTGATTGATTCTTTGCATGACTGAGTAGGTGTGTGAGTAACTCCATGGATGAGTGACAGTCTGTGAGTGTCTGTTTACACTGAGTTTATCTAAGGGTATATTAGAGTCTGAAGAGGTTCATCGTATTATCACATGAATGATGTCATCAGTGATGTGATCAGTAATGTCAATTGAGATGTCATCAGTGATGTCATCAGTGATGTCATTTGAGATGTCATCAGTGATGTCATCAGTGATGTCACTGACCATGTCATGAATGATGTAATATGTGACATGATCAGCAGTGGATTGCGGGTGCGCGATATATAGTTAGTGCAACTAACTATATATGGAATTTCAATGGTTTTGTGTGAGTAAAATAAGGTTTTGTAAATGCTAATTCCTAACTATATATGGTCTATAACCTATGGTTTTTTCAGTGAATTTCAATGGTTTTCTAAATGTTAATTCCTAACTATATATGGTCTATAACCTATGGTTTTTTCAATGAATTTCAATGGTTTTGTAAATGCTAATTCCTAACTATATATGGTCTATAACCTATGGTTTTTTCAGTGAATTTTCAAGGTTTTGTAAATGCTAATTCCTAACTATATATGGTCTATAACCTATGGTTTTTTCAGTGAATTTCATAGGTTTTTTAATAGCAAATATCTATATGTATGAAAGTAATAATTTTTATTAGAAATTTTAAAATGTGTAAATATATATTTTTTTTATTATCTGCCCCGGTACGCGCCCCGGGGCGCTCCCGGGGCACGTACCGGCGAACGTACCGGGGAGCGTTCCGTGAGCGCTGCTCCCGCGAACGAAAACAACATGATGACGTTTCGCGTAGTCGCGTGATGCGCCGCGTATACGTGACGCATCGCGTAACCGCGTGATGCGTTTCTTCGGCGCGCTCCGTAAACGTACCCGGAAGCGCTCCGTGGCGCGATCCGGAGCGCGAAACGTAAGCGCGCCGGGGCGCGTAGCGTAAGTGCGTCGGGACATGTGACCTGAAAATAACACTTTTCATTGGTTCTCAACTTTTTTTTTCTACAAATGATGAAAGCCCCCTCCTCTTTTCCTCATTCTTACTTTTTTCTTTGAGAAAGCAAGAGCTATCTGTGAGACATGGCTTCAGTAATAGCTGCAGCTAGTGCACCCCCACCACCACCACCACCACCCAGAAAGGAAGGTCCACTACCACAGATCCTTCCAGGAGTTGAAGAAGAGGAGGAAGAAGATGATGAGGACCCACAAACCATAACATACTTGCCTGAAGAACCAAGACAAAGCCATGTCAAAGTTCATTATATATGGCAGTATTTTTCCATTCCTGCTGGGCAAAAAAAAGTGAATGCCCCGAAGGTGACATGCTTAATTTGCAAAGAGGTCATGTCCAGGGGCAACCCAAATAAAAAATATTCATTTGGGAACTACACAATGATCCGCCACATGCAGAGGTGGCACCCTAACAATCTGGCACAAGCTGAGGTACGGGATCTGGCTCAGAAAAAAAGAGACCATCAGGCCAGCACCTCATCAGGTGTATCTTCATTTGCAGCACCAGAAGGGCGCAAAACAGTACCAAATATACAAGAAAAATTTGGTGTAATAAAAATGGTCTGCATTTTTTGCGGAAAGACCCTCTGCTACGGGGAACTAAGCATTCACCTTATTAATGCTTCCATCGACAACCACAACTGCAGCAAGAGAAGAAAGCAGTATTTTTTATTTTTTATTTTTTCTCCTCTCGAGCCACTGTTAATTCCCAGTTTTTTGTTTCTTGTTTTTTGTTGAGCCCTTTATAATGGCTGTTTTTTGTTGTTTCCCCCCCAAAAAACCCAAAAAAAACATAAAATTGTTCAAAAAATACAAAAAAAACAAAAAATGTTCAGAAAAAAATAAACATATAAAACAACAAAAACATAAAAAAAAGTTCTTTTCAGAACTACCTCCCATTTAAAAAAAATTACTAAAATTTTAAGCACTCTTGACTTCATTTTTCTCATTGGTGCGCTTCCCGGTGCGCGCACCGGAGAGCGCCCCGTTAGCGCAATAAAAAAAGAAACAAAAAAAATAACAAGAGAAGGAGAGCAAAATAAGAAGAAAAATAGGAAAGGATGTGGAATGAGAGGTAGGGATAGAACCGGACTAAAAGAACAAACCTGAGGGAAAGTGTTAAGAAAACAGTGAGCAAAAGTAAATAGGAATAAAACAAGATGTATGATAGTGACTAAGGTTAAAACATGTGGAATAACAGAGAGAAAAAACAGAAAGCAGAAAAGAAGAAGTGACAGAAAAGGAATGATTGAAACAGCAAAGAAATGTAAATAACATAGGGGCATATTATCAACACAGACGATAAAATTTTCGCTGCTTTTATCGGCAGAAAACTGCCACTAAAGCCGCTTTTGCAGCAGTTTTCTGCCAATAAAAGCAGCGATAATTTTATTGCCTGTGTTGATAATATGCCCCTTAGTGTGCTTGAACTACAGGGAGAAAGCATAATGAACAAGTAGTGAAAGAGTGATCAGTCAGAGACAGTGAGAGTAATAGAACAGGAGTGAGGAACTATGAGAACAGAGGGACTGAGAAAAGGAGTAGAAGGAGTAGAGTAAGTAAGTAATAGAGAAAGGAATGAGGGAAATAGCAAAGGCAGGAAACTGAGGGTTAAAGAAATGAAGCAGTGGAACTAATTGAAGTTAAATGTGATAGAAATGTAACGAAAAGAGTACAAAACCTTTACCTTATAATTGTCGTTAACTTAGTCACTTGTTATTTTTATACTTTCAATCTGTGAAAGAAAGAACAAAAATTTGAAAAATATTAAAACATGTATTTAAAAATTAGAAAAGACAAGGGAAAATATTGAAGGACAAACAGTTTTTCAACAACTTTGACACTTACAGAAGCCTCTGCTTCTCCATGCCCCCTACACAGTCCTAAATATATACATTTTAAACTAACAGTATCTTGTTGCAGATGAAGTGAGGCCTATCTTGCAACAAGGTGCATCTTTTGCATCACTGCTGCATCACATAAGTGACGCAACAGCGGCACAAAAGAGGCGCACGGCCATCATAAATCTGCCCCTAACATTTTAAATGATTGATTCAGGATGCCGATAAGGTGTGGCCTATCCAGGGGTTTGTTCGAGGTGAGGCCTACTCAGGGTTACAGATGAAATTTAGGCTTGTTGAAGAGTACAGAGGAGATAATACATGTGCAGGCCTACCAATGAAGTGAGTCATGTCCACTGCACTCTTGAACAAAGGCCAGACCTCTTCTGTGTCCCTGGACAGGCCTAAACCTCATCTGCACAATGTGATTCATAATGTTAGGAAACACAGGTGATGTAATTGAAAAATGTGGAATTCTTTTCCTCATTTCACAATCACATCACCTGTGTTTCCTTTGCTTAGGTATCTCATTGTGCAGATGGAGTCTAGCATATCAAAGACTACGCAGAAGGTGAGCACTGTATGGAACAATTTTGACATTTACAGAAGATTCAGCTTCTCCATGCCCCCTACACAGTCCTACATGTTTACAGTTTAAACTGACGGTATCTTGTTGGAGATGAAGTGAGGCCTATCTTGCAACATGGTGCATCTTTTGCATCACTGCTGCATCACAAAAGTGACGCAACAGCGGCACAAAAGAGGCGCACGGCCATCATAAATCTGCCCCTAACATTTTAAATGATTGATTCAGGATGACGATAAGGTGTGGACTTTCCAGAGGTTTGTTTGAGGTGAGGCCTACTCAAAGTTACAGATGAAATTTAGGCTTGTTGAAGAGTACAGAAGAGAGAAAATACATGTGCTGGCCTACCAATGAAGTGAGTCATGTCCACTGCACTCTTGAACAAAGGCCAGACCTCTTCTGTGTCCCTGGACAAGCCTAAACCTCATCTGCACAATGTGATTCGTAATGTTAGGAAACACAGGTAATGTAATTGAAAAACGTGCAATTTTTTTTGCTCATTCCACAATCACATCATCTGTATTCCCTCAGCTTAGGTATCTCATTGTGCAGATGTAACCTAGCATATCCAAGAGTACGGAGAAGGTGAGGACTGTATGCAACAGAGCAATGTACATTTCTCACCTCCCTTGACACTTACAGAAGCCTCAGTTTCTCCATGCCTCCTGCACAGTTCTCAATGTATATCATAAATACAAAAAGTACAGAATTAATTATACGTGTTAAATGGTTTATTTTTGCTGTTCTCAGAATGTATCAAATTTCACTAAAAACAGTGAGTTGAAGGTATTCATCATATAACAGCGGGGAAAAAAAACCACAATCAAAATGATTGTGTTTAAAAAACCCATATAACATAACCAATCAGAAATCAGAACTCCTTAAAAGTAAATTACTTTCCATGACGTCAAAGGATGTCCTATGAACAGCTTATACTCTGTTGTGCTGCTATTATTTTCAGCCACTTTCTGAAAGAAAAGCTCCATCGTTTTGACAAATATGTTACATACAATAAATGAGTTCTCGCTCTCTACCGCACATTTCCTCAAGGCCAAATCGTGTAAGAGCCATTTATAACTCTAGGAATTCTTCTAAGCAAATCCCGTCATTTTCTTTTTCTGCAACTTTTAGAAAGAAAACGTTCAAGATCACTTTCACAATCCTGTACTAGTAATATCTCATCCTGTTGTATAGCTCCTATATATCCTTATATCGTGTTAAGTTAGCATAGGTACATTTGAGATTTAAACGCCATTTTTCCTTTCTTGCAACTTCTGCACACGACCCTTAATTGTTGACTTAGCTTTCAACCTAGTGGTTTGCCGTGGTGTATGTGAGAATAATATGTTATTGCTCTGATATCAGTTTTGTTTAATAAACCATGTCTGCACGGAGAGTGCTGAAGTTTCAGGAGCAACACGATATGGAATTGTTATGAGGTCTGATCTCCACGCCTTCATAGTCATAACACAAGTGCAGCCTTTGCCAACTTGGGATTGAGGCGGGATTGATATTGCTTTGCAGGAGAATAGTTAACACACTTGATGCGGTGCACATGCAGAGAGAGCTGGTGTATGCTGATGTGATTCCTTCATGCTAGGACACTAAGGTATGGGCCCGCCCTAAAACAACCCAAAGAGACCTTCTTAGCTAATAATATAATATATGTGTTAGGGAGGGTGAGAGATAAGTGTTGTTAACTCTTATTCATTACAGCATGTTAACATGCTGCCACCATTCGCTTTTTATGTCTTAGTAACTATGCTGATAATTTTGCTACTGATAATAAGTATACTTGTATTATCTAAGATACTGCGCCTGAGAAGACGGCATTAGTAAATAAACATTTCAAATGCACATGTGTCTTCTTTACTCCATGTTCTGGTTTGTAATGATAATATAACGAAAGAGTGTTCATGAGTCCCACGTACCCTGAGGTACTGTAAGTTCATGTTCTGGTTTGTCTAAACATTGGGAGTTTGATATGCCCAATGAGACACTGTAGCTAGCTCGGTAAGGGGTGAGTTGGTTGCTAAGGTAAGTTTTGGGACACCCTAATTTGCCGAGGTTCCACTCCTCTGTGCACAGTTCTGTGTGAGTACAGAAACCCTGCAACATGGCGCCCAACGGTTTCGGTGGTCTTATATCATGACACTCGAGTAGTTTATCGTTCATGCCTTAACCCCTTCACATCCGTTTCCGGAAAACGGGGTGTCGGTGAAACCTACCTATTTTTTGAAATAAGTCTTTATTCAAGCTTGAGTCTTTCTTAAACAGTTTCTTTGAATTACTACCCAGTTGTGCTACAAAGTATTCTTTGTGTGTTCTTGTTTCCAGTGTTGTCATGGCGGCGGTGGCTATTGCACAGCATAGTCGCGTAGCGGTACGCAACCATCTTCAGACGTACCAGGTCCCAGTAGATGGGATGGCTGTGATTTTCGTGGTAAGTGCAGATCCGGCGTTTCCTTACGAGTTGTTTTACTCTTGGGTTACGTTTCCGGCTGTGGATGCTAATTCTGGTTTGTTCCACTCCTACACTGCCTCGGATGTCCCGGCTGTATATACGCCGTACAGGGCATTGGAAATACCTATTGATCATTGGCAGCATCGAGTTTGGTTTGATGGCGCCCTCCCCCACTCTTTGTCCGCTGCGAGGTTAGGTCCACTCTCAATTCCAGGTACAAATTGGCCTGCGTTGGGTGGCTTTACCCCGCACCCGAATCACGGGGCTTGTACCCTAGCAGAAATACGCAGGCTACATGTTGTTTCCATTTTCGTGATTCGTGCTTTAGTGCAATACATCGGTCGACATCTTCCTGGTGGTCCCCAGGGGGGTGCGGCCGCTCCCATGGAACGAGGCGGAATGCGTCTCAATCCTGTGATGGTTAATTCGGTTTTTGGTGCGCGTCCAGTTGACAACGATGACTTCCCATTCTGGCTAGCAGAGAAGTTTGATCAACTGGAGGCGGTTTTTCCGAATTCTACTCCTGCTGATAAACATAGAATGTTAACGATTACTCTACCGAAGGATATTACTCCTGAACTTGCTGACTGTGAAAGCTGGGGAAAAACATTTGCGGCAGTTTATACAAGGTGCTTCGGCACCCCGTCTATGACTGCCCTGCCTGAAATCATTAAACGTGTTCAGAATGATCACGTTCCAGAGGCAGCGGTTGAATTGGGTATGCGCCTGTGTGGTTCTTTTGAGATTGTTAGTGATCTCATTCTCTCCAATGTTAAAGGAGATGCAGTTAACTTTCAGGTATCGAATGCTTTGGCTGCTCTGCCCGATGCCGACAAACCCCGCCAGTTAGCAAAGATTGTGGTGGCCGCTTATAAGACAATTGGCCGCACAAGTAGAGGTCTGAAATATTTTCCAGTAAAGGAGAAAAAACAACCTCAAGGACAATCTGCAGTGACAGATGTCCAGCCCAAGTCTAAAAAACAAAATTGGCCTAAGAAACAGACACAGGGGAGGAAGAATACACAGACTCAGGATTCTTTTCCTGCAGTACAAGCACCTGCGCCGACTGAAAAAGTTTATGATTTGCGCGATCGCGCGATGATTAAATCACCTGATCGTTTTCAGGGTTCTGATCAACGCTCTCCTCGTTCCTTTCAGGACACATCGGCCCCGAAGACCGGTGGAGGAGGAGGGGGTGGACGTGGACGTGGTGGCCAGCAAGGACGTGGTCAGTCCCGCCAGACGGACGGCACAGTGAAGCAGGAGGATTCTACGCCTAGGCGTCCGCAGTTTGCGAAAAAGAAAGTCGCAGCCTTAACAGCGCATCGATATGCCACAGATAGTGAGAACGCGGCTTCGGAATCTGACGTGGGCTCTGACCTTGCTGGACAGCGCGGCGGAGATAACCATAGTCAGAGAGGCGCTGCGTCCACTACTGAGGGTGACAGCGACTGATGTCTACGTTGTGATAGAAACAGCGGATACGAGACTTGCTCCCCCTGAAAGACTATATGAAATTGTCCTGTTAATTGAAGGTGACATACAGCGTACCGTTAAAGGTGTATTTTGGGAGAATCTGTCTTCTACATATGATATTTTACTTTCGGAGGCTGACTGGCCCCCACCTTTTGTGCTCGCGGCGCCGCGAGGGGAGGAGGTGATCCTACCCAGTTTCGCGAACACTGTCTCGAAAGAGCATGCGCAGCATTTTGCAGAAGAGTGGGCTCGGGCTCTCGCGCCGGCTCTGTACCGTAACCAATGTGGTTGGGATAGATTGTCGCCTTGCCACGAAATTCCGTTGCGGTCTCAGCCGCAGCCTCAACCTCAATATCCCATTCGGCGTGAAGCTAAATCTTCCGTCGCGGAAATCCTTGAACAATTGGAATATCAGGGAGTTATTGAAACGTGTGTGTCACCGATGAATAATCCCCTTTTTACTGTGAACAAACCTGACGGATCATATCGTTTGGTTTTGGATTACCGGCATTTAAACTCGCATTGCCGTAACTGTGCTGTACAGAATACCCACGGCTCTGCCCTAGTGGATAGTCTCGTGCGTAAGCGTTTCAAGACAACGCTTGACATATCCAATGGTTTTTATGCCCACAGATTGGACAGCTTTAGCTCCCAATGGACCAGTTTTACAAGCGCTGGAGTCCAAAAGCAATTCCGGCGTCTTCCAATGGGCTATAAGAATAGTCCTGGTATATTTACCGCTCGCATTGTCTCTATTCTGGAGGCACTCGACCCTGATGCTTTTTCGTATGTGGATGACATATATCTCACAGACGACGATATTTGGGAGCATCTGTGTCGTGTAAATTCTGTTATTTGCAACTTCGCTGACATGGGTTACAAGTTTAACTTTGCAAAATCGCACATTGCTGAACACACAGTGTTGTTTTTGGGCTATGAGCTCAACAATGAGGGTAGAGGTTTGGCTCCTCACTTCTTAGAGAAGTGCGCACAATTGCGCGCTCCTACAACACTGAAAAAATTACAATCTTTACTGGGCTTTTTGAATTTCGGCAGAACTTACATTCCGGAATATGCCCAGCGTATCAAGCCTTTGTATGCTTTGATACAACCAACTTTCTCAAAATCATGCTGGCTGCCTGAGCATTCAGCCATTTTGCAATCCTTGCAGGCTGATCTGCTCGCTTCTAAATATTTACTGACTCGTGATAACCACACCAACCTGGTAATAAGAATAATTCCTGGGACGGTGGGTTTCACATACCTCACTTTTAATGAAGGTGACACAGTACCTATTGCTTACAAGTCACACTTGTACACTTCGGCTGAGATGCGGTTTCCCACAGTGGAAAAGGTTTTAACTGCTGTACAGATGGCAATTCTAAAAGAACGAGCACTGTCTCAGGGGAAACGCATGCTAGTGGTAACACCCTGTCCTCACTTGGAGGCAGTCACGAAAGCCAGTGTACCGAATTCGAAAGCTTTGCACCCTCGGTGGATTCAGTGGGCTGCGTCATTGTCATCCACGGATGTCATGTTTATTTTTGACGCATCCTTACGGTCGCAAGAGTACTTGCAGTATGAATTCGTTCATCCCGCTTCTCTGGCTATGCGACCTTTAGAGGACTTCCATTGCATCATTTACACTGATGGGTCGGCGCAGGTTGCGCATGGCTCTAAACATGCCTACGTTTCCGCATGCGCCATTGTGGTCGGTGCTATGTTGAATGATGAGTTCGTTTCCAGGGAAGTGCACACGTTGCCCCTGGGCGATTGCACCGCACAATTGGCGGAGCTTCGTGCTCTCTTACTAGCTTTGGAGTACGCAGATCCAAGTGTTACTACTCTAATTGTAAGTGATTCTTACTACTGTGTCCAGTCTTACAATGAAAACTTGTTCTTTTGGATTCAAAATGATTTTCATGATTCCAAGGGTAGCACAATAAAACATAAAATGATCTGGGTTCGAGTGGCAGAGCTTAAGGCTATGTTGCCACTCGTTTATGTGATTCATACTCTCGGTCATCAGCGCGTAGGAGTTCACGCTGTTGGCAACTCGCTTGCTGATGAAGCAGCGAAATCAGCAGTATCTACATACTTAGTTGCAGCAGTTACTAGGTCTAAAACCAAGATTGATAGCGACATCTTGGCAGCGATTGCTGCCTCTGAGAAGGGAAGTAAACATCCTGCGGGATTCCCTTCGAAGTATAAATACCACTTAAGTCCCGAAAAGGTTCCTTTTGTGACAATTCCTGATGTTGGGGAACGGCTGATTCCCAACTCGGATCGCAGAGCAGACTTGATTACAGCGGCTCATGAAGGTGTGGCGTCTGCGCATGCGGGCGTCTCGGCCACTGTAACTCAATTACAACTACGTTTCTGGTGGCGGGGACTGTACAAACAGACGCGTGATTATGTCCTTCTTTGTGACATATGCCAGCAGATTAAACCTTCAACTGCTACGCGTCCGCCACAGACTCAGTTGTACATTTCTAATAAACCACTAGGATGTGTTTATTTAGATCACTGCGGTCCTTTTTCATCTGATACTGCGTATAAGTACATCTTAGTAGCAGTTGACTCATGCACACGCTTTGTGTGGGTATGGCCACATCGCAGCGCTGATTCACGGACTGTCATTAGAGATTTGCGTATCTTTATAGGGATTTTTGCCTGTGGTACCTTCCATTCGGATCAGGGTCCGGCTTTCGCCTCTAAGGCGTATAAGGATGCCATGACTTCGATGGGGGTCCAAGTCAAGTTTTCGTCACCCTACAGACCTGAGGGTAATAGTGTAGTTGAACGAATGAACCGTGATTTAAAGCAATCTTTGACAGCCCGAGTTATAGGCACTGGCAGAAACTGGCTGGCTCACCTCTATGGCGTGCAGCGTGCTCTTAATAATCTCCCTAGAAGGTCTCTGGGTGGGCGGACCCCATACGAAATGCTCTTTGGCATCAAGATGTACGTCCCTGACCTTGACGGTCTAGACTCTGTGGTTCGCGCCGCTTCCTTTGACGCAGATGAACATTGCAATGTTTTACAGAATCTACAAAAGACCAGAGACAGTCTTGCAAAGGAACATTTGCCCTCCACGTCGGATGATGCGTTGCAGATCCCGGTAGTTGGCTGGCTACCCCAAGTCGGAGAACTGGTTCGAGAGAAGATCGACAACAAGAAAGAGTTTGGTCCCTCCTATAGAGCTCCAGTCCCAGTGCTTGGAGTGAAGGGCACAAGAACAGTCATTTTACCACCACTTCCAGGTCGTAAGGAAAACAGGTTTATTTCTATTGACAATGTCAAGATACACAGAGTGGCCGATTCTTCTTAGCATGACACCAGCTGTTTCCTGTCCTTCCATTGTGAGAAATTCAATAATGCCCACTGCTTCTAATATTGAACCTGAAGTGGCCATCGAATTACCTGCTGTTTCCAGTCCTTTATTAAATAATTTACCAGGAACTAACATTGATGAGACAGACTATACATACCCCACTGATTTGTCCATGCCTGACCTGCAAGCTCGTTTAGCCACGGAATCCAGATTTTCATTTGACTCTGCTTCCCTTGCCTCGAAAAAACCCTCTCAAATTGCAGTATATGCTAGCCTGTTTAAAAAACATTTTTTGATACTTCCTTGGATATACATTTGGCTGGTCCTTTTTTCGGTTTACCTTTTTATGTCAATTGGTTTTGTGTTTTATTTTTTTCGAATTATGAATGGACACTATGTCGAGGAGAGAACTTGCATTACTCATTTAAATGGAACTTTGGCCCCACTTTCCTCTTCACATTCTACACACAGATTAAAAAGAGACTTGACTTTGGTTAACATCACAGCATGGCCTGTTCTGGATGGAATCGCGTGGGATGCAGTTCGTTTTCAGATTCATGGCCCAACGGAAGTCGTTAATGTTCCTAATGTGCTTAGAGTGAATATGGGGGATGTGGTGAAACAAAACATTCGTTCTGATGATTGGGATGTTAATGCTGTGGAAAGTTTGTTTTCTGATTTGAAGTACTATGCTGCTTTTGATGCTGAGGATTTATATTTAGAATCTGCTAATTATGGTGAATTGTTCTGTTACCAACATTATGGCAATCACTTCTTACACAAGACATCTTCCCGAAGGGATGCTGTTAATTTTACACAGTGGGAACATTGCCCGGCACCTACACAAGGGAGTTCAGAAACGTTTCTTAAAAAGTATACTTATTTCACTGACTTTAACCAGTCCAATCCCGAGTCCTTTTATTTTAAATTTCACAAACAGCCACTGTCCAAGGTTAGACTTACCGATACAAAATTGTTGTACTCGAAGGCCTTCCTAGATCAATTAGTTACTGGGGGCTATGAGTTGTGGAAGGAAACAATAGACCTTAAATCGGTTTGGGGTTCAAGGGCCTGGCAGGTACGAGGCACTGAGGCTTTGCACCGTGCATGTCTCATCCCGAATCATATGTTGTTTTTAAATGAAACCATTTCCCAGACCACATGCTTTGGATTGGCTACATCTAAAAGGTTAAACACCCCGTCTTTCCCGGAGTTGGAGGAATATGAGAATTGGAGTAATTTTACTCAATTGTCCATTAAAGATATACAGGCTCTGCTTCTTAATTCCTCCTTTAACATTTCCAGTATGAATCCCAAGGGTTGGCTGCTTTGGCACCGTAGTGCTGATTCTTGCCAAAAAAGATTTTTAAATATAACTGACGGTTTTAAGACTGTTAGATCAGATCCCCGGTTTGATTTGAGTCATACTGTCACCTCTTACTCTGTGGGCAAGTTGTGTCAAGCTTGGCTGAAACATTCAACTTTACCTGCGGTTAAGTATCACCTTTCCAAATTGAATGCAGACGTGGATTTGAATGATTTCATTAAAGGCCCAGCTAGTGGCAGGTCGAAACGGTGGTTATATGGAGTTTACAATGAAATTTGGAAACTCACACAGATTGAGGCTGCTTCACGCCTTAGGGCTATTGATCAGGCGAATCTTGAGAAAGTGCTTGCAGTGGTTGACAATAGCATTAATGTGCTTTCCTCTAGAATTTACACATTAGATAATATTGTGTCGTCTGTTGTTGATATTGTGCATGATGAAGTGTCAGTATTATACCATGGTCAAAATCAATTACGGTCAATCATGCAGTTTGCATGGACACTTCAAACTCTGAAAATGGGTAAAGTTCCCTGGGGATACATGAACGTTTCCTCTTTATTTGCACCGTTTAATTTGACAGACAAACAACGCTTGCTTTCAATGCGTGATGCTTCCTTTTCTATGCTACATATTGAAAGGTTGGAATCTTTACCTTTTTCTGTGGCAGAAGCCACTGCTGCTACGTGGCTTATCCACGGTTTAATAACGCTGCCTTTTGCTTTATATAAGTTTTCAAATTGTATGAAATATGTGCCAATAGGTCGTTTTGAACCCTTAGGTAGCGGTTTTCTTCATGAGGTCTGGTCACTCCCATACACATACAGATGTTTCAAGGATGAACAAGAAGTTTATCTAACAGGGGATGAGTGTACTGAGACGCCAGATCATTCTTTAATGTGCAGACACATACAGTTACACGGTTCATGTAACAAGGACCGACCGAATATGGCTTGCGTTTTACAGGGCACGCCAGTTCCTGCTATCATCCCCACGTTTAAATTGTTAGAGAATGGTAGTTATTTAATGCTCAATAATGAAAACTGTTGTGGTTTAATTAAAGGTATAGCTTTCATAGTAACAGTTAGTGAGCGAGTTATTTGCTGCAGAAATGTTCTTTATCCTCCCACACGTGAACATAGGGAGTCTTCCATTTGGCCACAGATACCGACCTTGGGAGCAGAATTCAGCGGCATGGCTAGAATAAGAGCTCTATTGTCCCAGAAAGAGGTGGCCTTGAGCTCGACCCGTGAAACTTTCGTGCTTCACATTGCTAACACCCGTACGGAGGTTCAGGCTCTTTTAAACACTGATTTGCCTTTGCATTTCGGAGCCATGGTCCGTTCTATCTTTAACGCATCCTCCACAACGGGCCTAGCGCATTTTTTTAAAGTTGTTAGCGGTGGTCTCGTGACTTCCTTTGAGAAGATTTTTGGAGTCATCCCTGCCTTCTTCCATTCTATTTTTTCATCCTTATTTGGAGGGTTCCCATTTTTACTTGCATTAGCGGCTGGCGCATTGGTGGTTTTCTGCCTTTTTAAATATGGATGCCCTTCCTGTGCAAACCACGCTCAGCTGCTACTGATGCGGTTTCGCAACCGCATGCTTGATTATTATGGCACACTGCCGTTGGCGACTCTAAGCACGGCGTTTGGATTATCTTTTCGGTTCTCCTATTTCACCTGTGTCCAGCCTGTATTTCGCTGCCTGACCTGTGATTTCCTTTGGGCCATTGATTTCTGTCTCTGCGGACCAATATCTTCTGACGTCGATTTTGATCAACTGATGAGTCCTATCATTGCTCACGAGTTGGTTTGTTCTGACGAAAGGATTATGGCCTTGGCGGTGGCACATGGACTAATGGGTCCCTGGGATGTGTTGTCGGCAGCGCAAAATTTCTTGGAACAAAGTTTTCTTGAAAACCCACCGAGCTGTCCTCTGATGGTTATAGAGGATCCGGTGCTGGAGGATCACGTATGTTCCTTTCATCTTTTAAATTGGATGGCTGAACTGTTTTCGGATGAGGACAGTGACTTCCTCCTGGAGGCTGTTGCAGCTTACTTTTCATATACAGTCTTATCATAGACACTGCCTCAAATGGACATGCTGATTGATAGCATTTCCTTGATTTTATTGACTTTTGGTCAAGACATTTTATTTTTGCTTGCCTATTGGCTTGAGCCACATTATACTTGTGGGCTATTTTTTAGCATTAGTTTTTATAATTGAATTTTTATTCATGCTCGTTTATAATTGGATTCTGCTCTCATGTGATGGCACTTCTGTTATCTTATTTAGTCCGTTCTCGGATCATGGGGGGGTGTTGTATAGCTCCTATATATCCTTATATCGTGTTAAGTTAGCATAGGTACATTTGAGATTTAAACGCCATTTTTCCTTTCTTGCAACTTCTGCACACGACCCTTAATTGTTGACTTAGCTTTCAACCTAGTGGTTTGCCGTGGTGTATGTGAGAATAATATGTTATTGCTCTGATATCAGTTTTGTTTAATAAACCATGTCTGCACGGAGAGTGCTGAAATTTCAGGAGCAACACGATATGGAATTGTTATGAGGTCTGATCTCCACGCCTTCATAGTCATAACACAAGTGCAGCCTTTGCCAACTTGGGATTGAGGCGGGATTGATATTGCTTTGCAGGAGAATAGTTAACACACTTGATGCGGTGCACATGCAGAGAGAGCTGGTGTATGCTGATGTGATTCCTTCATGCTAGGACACTAAGGTATGGGCCCGCCCTAAAACAACCCAAAGAGACCTTCTTAGCTAATAATATAATATATGTGTTAGGGAGGGTGAGAGATAAGTGTTGTTAACTCTTATTCATTACAGCATGTTAACATGCTGTCACCATTCGCTTTTTATGTCTTAGTAACTATGCTGATAATTTTGCTACTGATAATAAGTATACTTGTATTATCTAAGATACTGCGCCTGAGAAGACGGCATTAGTAAATAAACATTTCAAATGCACATGTGTCTTCTTTACTCCATGTTCTGGTTTGTAATGATAATATAACGAAAGAGTGTTCATGAGTCCCACGTACCCTGAGGTACTGTAAGTTCATGTTCTGGTTTGTCTAAACATTGGGAGTTTCATATGCCCAATGAGACACTGTAGCTAGCTCGGTAAGGGGTGAGTTGGTTGCTAAGGTAAGTTTTGGGACACCCTAATTTGCCGAGGTTCCACTCCTCTGTGCACAGTTCTGTGTGAGTACAGAAACCCTGCAACAATCCTTCTTGCTCACTCATGTTCCACATTTCCACATTTAACTTTTTACTCTGTACTACACTTATCCTCAAGGCCAAATAGTGTAGGAGCCATTAGAACCTCTTGAAATTCCTCAGAGCAGATCCCGAGATTCTTTCCCTAAAATTTTGGTTTTAAAAACACCAGGTAAGAATTTTTAAGGTCAAAAGGCAATTTTTTTGTGAAAGTTAAAACAGAATCATTGCAGAATGACCAGCCGTTTCTAGACTTTAAATAAGCTGTGTTGTTGAAGGACCGTCATGATATATAATTGCTGCAGTTACAAACGTCCTTCCTGATATTGACAACTGTGAAGCCACAACATTTTTAATTAAAGTTGTCAATTTTGTTCCATCAGGCCTACATCGTTGGAACATTAAAATGACATACTGGCCATATGTTCGTATAAATAATGTGGACAGCATTGCTGACTTACATTGGCTACACTCCATGTTGTGATCGGCTGATTTTACTAGCTTATTAAAGGACACTGATTTACTGTCTGGCAAAGTTAAATATATAAATCTTTCTGAGTCTACACTAGTAGTACTTGATACCCTACAGTTCTCGCAGTCATGCTGCCATTGATAAGAAAGGCCAAACAGGTGATCTACATCTACACCTTCATCTTGCAATACATCAAGCATATACATTAAAAACTCCTGACAATCTTGCTGAATATTTTGAGAGAATTGCGTTTGACCTGAACATTTGTCTAACAGATTTCGAATTTCAGACACACTTTCTATTTTTGTTCTATCAGTGCTACATTTCTCTAACACAGAATTCAGCAAGCAGCAAAAACTTTGATCCGAATCGATCACAATCTGTTCTTTTAAAGTTTCTAGAGAAAAGACAACATTAACCACTACATTAGCATAGCAGTTGACACCAGAACTATTTTCAAATTGAAAACCAACAACATCTTCAACAGAATCCTTTTTCTTTCTGCTTATAATTTCAGGTTCATCGACTTTTCGTCTTTTTGCTACAACCTCCCTACTATTGGTCCCATTTCTTCGTTTCCGGCCTACCACACGTTTCTCAAACAAAGGATATTGAGGCAAATGTGGCGCATACTCTCTTCTTAACCTATTGTATTCCTTAACACAATCTAGATCCGCACAAATGTTTGTGACATCACACTCAATCAAGTACAATCCCGATAAAGTTCTGACTCGTGACAATGCCACATATGCCAGACCCTCCTTGAACACAGAACTGCCAATATTCACCAATGCACTGTCTACACTTAAACCTTGCGATTTATGGATTGTCACCGCATATGCCAAGCAAACAGGAAACTGCTTACGGCGAACATATAAGTCTTTTACAAGCAAACACCTAGCAGAGCAACGACCAATTCGCTGTACTTCCTCAATGCCATCAAATTTAATTTTTAAAAATTCAATTCCATCTCTATTTCTGTATTTCACAAAATCAACAACATTACCCATTGATCCATTTACCAGACCTCTTTCAACATGTAAATTCCTTCTTAAAATTATATGGCAATTTAAGCACACATTCAGAGTCTTTTCAAAACCTGCAGTTTTAGATATAGTCTTCTCTAATGAATCCAATCTTGATTTCAAATTCTCAGACAAAATAATTGTTGATCCCATATGCTCTACTCTGTCAATAGCTTCCAGTTTCACAATCTCTTGGTTTTCTAAATGCAACATTTTGTTGTTGAAGATGGCACATTCTGCAAGAGTTGGCATCAAACATAATCCAGATTTCTTCTCAGTAATTTTCCGAAAAATATTCTCAGGCACAACGTCTTCTTCTGGATACAAATTTGACAGTAATCGTGCATGTAAAGCTTCTTTCCCATGCTCGGTCACTTTTCCGATTCTAACATCTTGTAGAATATTCTTGTAATCTTCATCCTTCGCCTGACGCATATTTTCACGCAGTTCAGCATAATTGAAGTTTAACCATATATTGACGTTGCCAATGCTCCCTAGGCACTTCCTGGTATCTTCATGCGTGAGCATTTTGAACACAGGTTGTCCTTTCACTGGTGTCAGCTGCAGAAGATCACCGAAAACAATGATGTGTTTGCCACCAAATAACACATCATACTCTGTTTTGAGAACTTCTTGCATTCTCAAATGCACAAAGGCAAGCATGACATTGGAAACCATGCTTACTTCGTCAATGATAAGAAGTTTCATTTTCCTCAAGACTCTTGAAACTTCACAACAAGCATCTCCAGATAACTTGTGGTATTGTAATTTGTTATCATGCTCCACTGGCAGCATCAGTAGACGATGCAAAGTAATACCTTTAATGTTATGTGCTGCCAGTCCAGTTGGAGCGGTGACAACACAAGACAGCAATGACTCAGTCCTTTTCTGCAAATAACATAAAATTGCTTTAATGAGGAAACTTTTTCCAGTTCCCGCTTCTCCACTCACGCACAGTCGGACAGGCTTCAACGACGTACATGAGCACTCTTTCTTCTCATGACTTAATCCATGATCTATTTGGTTGGTAACTTCGTCATATATTTTCCTCTGCTCAATGTTGAGTTGTCTTTCCAAGTCTTCTAAGTTAACCGCATCCTCCTGAGCATGTGCCATGGCTCTTTCCACTTCAATCATGGCAGTGGCAGCTTCATTTTCGATAACTGGTCCTCCTAGTGGATCCTGACTCAATGAAACAGAACTCTGACTGTCCTGAGAACTGTCTCTAGCAATCTCGGCTGCAATCGTTGCTTCCTGCTCGATTTCCGCATTCAACATTTCTAGATATTTGGGAAAAACAGGACATTCTATGGTCTCCTTGGCGGCACTGAAAGAGTCTTCGTAACAGAGGAAATCTCCAAGCAGTTCCTCTTCTGCACGCCAAGGCTTGAAAAGTTGCAAAAGTGCTAAATAGAAAAACTCTTTTCTTTCAGGAGATTCGCCACTCAATTTTCGATGGTTTACCAAGTGGCATTTTCTTTGCTTGACCAGACATCCCTCACTTCCAATTACAGCATACACTCCTTTATCAATATCTTCTTTGATGTTCCTCTTGAATATGTAATTTTGCAGAACCTCATACAGACAAACATTCTCGAGGTGACTGCATCTATTTGGTAATATGTATCCAACATGTTGGTCTTCAAAATATCTGTACTGTTTGGCTCCTTTTCCGCCAAATACTCAATTTCTCGTACAGGTTTCAGAACTCGATTACGCGTTGCAGCAAGACCAAGACTCGCCCAAATGATACTCCTGGATTTGGCATAGAGACTTGCTGAAGACAACCGGTCAGAACATTCGTAAGCTCCGATTTCTCGATGCGACAACATCTACAGACTGAAACTGTACAACTTCTTACTGAGGCTCTTTTCATGGGAAATGTCCTCCCACATATCCTTCAATTCTGTCTTTTCTTTTTTGGTGATGTAAGATGTCACATACCGAGCCACAGCCATACAGTTATCAGCCACAAACTGTATATCCATGTTAGCATTCCACATGGATAAAATCACTGGGTTGTAGTCGTTGATGTACTTGGACTCTTCATTCCTTTTCAAATTGTACGTATTTTTGGGTGATTTCTTCATCACATTATGTCGCAGCGAAGACATCAAACTGTTCACTCTTCCTTTAGAAATCACCGGTCGTGGAAAGGCGAAACGACATGTTGTGTAGAACTTGTCCTTGTTTCTGAATTTACGACGACAGTACTTTCCACAACGATGGCTTTGGAAGCGTAAAACTTGTTCTCTTAGGCTTTTGTCTTCCTTTGCCTTTGGAACAGCACATGTAGAATACTGTTCTATGAAACTCATCACTAAGTCATCCGGATCTGTTCCAAAATTGGGTGCATCTTTGATCCACAGCAGCATATGTATATGAGGAGCACCTCTTGCTTGGTACTCCTTTCTCCAGAAGAAATCCAACACCTCTCCAAGAGGTGGATTTTTCTTGTTCATGATGAAAGACATCATAGCTTCAAATCTATGATTGAAGTACCTGCATACATTCACTGGATCCAAGGAGCACAGTTCTCCGGGTGTCTTGAATTCGATATTTTCAATGTTTCCATTTGCCTCTCGTAGAAATTCAAGTAAGTCTTCCCAGCCATACTCAGCACAACTGAGAGTGAGGAACCATGTGGGAGTTCCTAAGTTCCTCAGCATACATTTTAAATCACCATGACGACGGTACCAGTACTCATTAGTACCACGCTGACACGCCATGAGATTAATCAAGTGAGAATTCAAAATACTGTCTTGCACATTGACTTTATCCATAAAGTCACTTGCCGAGATATTTTGCATGTGTACACCACTTTTCAAGATGTGGTTCACTGCATATGACAGTCCAGACAGATCGCTTTCAAACAGTAGATGAAACAAATAGGCAATACATTGACGAAACCTAGGATCTTCTGCATACAATTGTAAAGTCCGGTATTCAGAAGCAGGAATTTGATCAGGTCGCTCATCATATCTTCCTCCTTGACCTGTTGGAAATAGCTGTGGGAAACACCGAGCTTCCAAACTTTCCTCCCAAACACTAATGGGACTTCCTTTGGCTTGTTTCATTTGAAACAACTCAATAGCATTCCCCATGACTTCCTTGGAATGCAAAGGATGAACACTATAATGTTCATATATTTCTTCATTTTTAGAGGCTTCTACTTTCTCAATTTGTCCAGCACAGAAATGGCTGTCCTCTTCTTCACTTACTTCCTCTTCTGCAACATATACATTCTTGTAGTACTTATTGTTTTTCTTCAAATACAATGTTGCCTTTTTGACTTTCCTAACATCCACTAAATCTTGCCAGATTTTCTTACTCTTTGTCGGAACCCCATTAACTAAGATAACCAGAGGTTCCTCTTCCACTTTCTCTACTCCAATTGTATTAATGTTTTTCTTCAAATCTAGAGGCAAATAAACAACTCTTCCCTTTAATCCTCTCTGTAAATCTGATGGAGGCAATTTCCCTGTCTTTGGCTCCATTCGTACAATAGCCTGAAAGGGATGGATACTTTGAATCAAAATAGATTCATAAGTATTTAAATCCTTCAATTCAGAAGGAATCTCAACCAATTCCAGATTATTATGAACCGCTCTAGCAGGCATCCGGTTTTGATTTAATTTGTTACAACAATAAGTACACACACGTTGATCCAATCCCAAATCAAAACAATTTTCTACCATCAAGTATGTTGCAAAATCCTTCCATTCACTATTATTTTCACTTTCACTTTTCGCATATAAATCCACTAACTTAGTCTGATTCTTATAATAAGTGCGTCGACAACATACACAAGTAAAATTAGGCCTCTCACTTGATTTCACCTTAAACGTGGCAATTTCTTTCTGAAAATTATCTGTACTGGAAACCTGTACACTATCTTCCACATTACCTTCTTCTTCTGGGTCAATTTCAACATTCTCCTCTTTACTTGCAAAGTAACAAAACTCAATTTCTTCACAAATATTCTTCACATCTACTTCAGAGCCATGCAAAAGAGCAGTGCATAATTGTTTAAGCATAATTGCTGGACTCTTAGCATAATACAACATTCTAACTAATTTCCTCACTTTATTATGATCCACTGCTAGCATCCTGAAATGATGAAAAACACTCTGGCATACTCTCCTGGAAAGACAAGCCAGTGAATGACCATGCAAACCTGTCACTTCTCTCACTCTGCAAGGATCTAATTCTTGCAACAACTTCATTTTCTGTTTTAAAGTTTTCTTATTAAATGTCCGTACAAAATCACAAAGCAAATTGATGGAATCCTGTCGCACACTGCAAATACTACTACACTTCCAGATATACACTGGTCCCTTAGGACGTCTTCCTAAAACCTCATTACCTAACACCTCTTCTGCCTCTGTTGCCACAAGTTTTTCTTTTTCAACTGGACAACCATATTTTAGCTCATAAGCTCGATCACTGCTGTCAACTGCATGCACCAAATCATTATCCTGGAAATAACTCTCCTCATTAAAAAATGCCTCACAACTTGAACTATGCATCCATTCTCCTGAAAAAACTTCACAAAAATTACTACGATTAACTGTTCTCTTCCATCTACTATTTCTTTTGAAATCATAAATTGCCTTGTTTAGCTTCCTAATTCTATTGATTATCAAAATAAATAACTTTCGCTTAATTTCAAATGCCTAATCAATAATTAATTAAATAATATAAAAAACCACTTTCTGTTGACCTTTCTTAATATTTTTTAACAAATTGCCAATTATCCTGTTGCGGAACATTTGTCTACGAATGTCCCTAAACTGATTTTTCCTTCTACTACCATGCACAGAGTTATCTCCTGCTCTAGCAGTAACATTTTTGATTGGCCTTTCCTTTCCGTTTAAATTGGTTCTCTTTTTCTGGACTAAAACATTTTCTGTAGTACTACTTTTTTTTCTACAAATGTTTCTTAGGAATGATTTAGTTGTCTTACCCGGAGCTTTCTTGGTGACTTGACGAGTTTTTATTGTAGAGGACTGCTGCAAGCATTTAGTAAGCTGCTGTCTTTGACGTTTTGTAGCCTTTCGGTTTCGTTCTTTAGATGGCATTGTGTAATTTTGAAATGATCTGCAGTTGAATCTGTGGTAAAATATAATTAAAAATGTTATTAACCACTATTACCAAACAGTAAATCAATAACAGTCGTCAAAAATTTAACACACTACTTGTCATTTTTACATACAATCATTTTTAGTGCATTGGCAAATTTAGTAGTCACAAATAGTAGCAAAGAAATGGAATGCTTCTACATTTGACCTGTGCTGTTTTATATGTGAATCTGAACTAATTTTATGAGCATATTTGACTATTTTATTAAAGACACTACACACAAGCTGTTTTTGAAGTTGTGTTTATTTTAAATGAAACGGTTTACATGTTTACTTTTCATTTCCAGTAACTTTTAAAAATAAATGTTTATAGTTCCATAGGCTCAAGCAGGTCAGCTTCCCACCCTATGTCATACAATTCTGACAAATCGGCATCCTCATCATGTTCTTCATCATCCTCAGGATTTAAATCATCCAAGGGATCTACTTCCACTGATGTTTCAATCACAATTTCAATGATAATATCGAGCTCAACAGATTGCTCATTATCACTCATGCTTGATGTTGTCCTTATCTTTAAAGAAAGAGAACAACAATGAGATGTTGCAGAGTAAGAGACAAATCTCAGAGACTATAATTGTAAAATTGTTTAACAAGAGTAACATTTTGCAGATATTATTTAACCATGTCCAGCGATGCTGTTTCAAACAGGCGTAAGGATTTGATTCAGCAATGCCATAAATGTGACTCAGAGAAATCTTCTTAATTTTACTGTGTTAGTTTTACAGGGCTTTCATGCAAATGACTGGCCACCCTACAACAAAACGCTCACATGAAATCTGACGCAGGTTTCATGTGGCACAGGACTTTACAGGATGACACATCTGCCTAGATGCATCAAGTTGTAAAATGTCGCAACATAGAAAATCTTTTGCACCCCCGCTGCGTCACAAAAGTGGCGCACAGCGGCGCAAAAGAGGCACACGGCTATCATAAATCTGTCCCTAACATTTTAAATGATTGATTCAGGATGACGATAAGGTGTGGCCTATCCAGAGGTTTGTTTGAGGTGAGGCCTACTCAGGGTTGCAGATGAAATTTAGGCTTGTTGAAGAGTACAGAGGAGATAATACAAGTGCAGGCCTACCAATGAAGTGAGTCATGTCCACTTCACTCTTGAACAAAGGCCAGACCTCTTCTGTGTCCGTGGACAGGCCTAAACCTCATCTGCACAATGTCATTCGTAAAGTTAGGAAACACAGGTGATGTAATTGAAAAATGTGGAATTTCTTTTCCTCATTTCACAATCACATCACCTGTGTTTCCTTTGCTTAGGTATCTCATAGTGCAGATGGAGTCTAGCATATCAAAGAGTACACAGAAGTTGAGCACTGTATACAACAATTTTGACATTTACAGAAGATTCAGCTTCTCCATGCCCCCTACACAGTCCTAAATGTTTACATTTTAAACTGACGGTATCTTGTTGGAGATGAAGTGAGGCCTGTCTTGCAACATGGTGCATCTTTTGCATCACTGCTGCATTGGTTTCATGTGGCACAGGACTTTACAGCATGACACATCTGCCTAGATGCATCAAGTTGTAAATATGTCGCAACATAGCAAATCATTTGCACCACCACTGCGTCACAAAAGTGACGCACAGCGGCGCAAAAGAGGCACACGGCTATCATAAATCTGTCCCTAACATTTTAAATGATTGATTCCGGATGACGATAAGGTGTGGCCTATCCAGAGGTTTGTTTGAGGTGAGGCCTACTCAGGGTTGCAGATGAAATTTAGGCTTGTTGAAGAGTACAGAGGAGATAATACATGTGCAGGCCTACCAATGAAGTGAGTCATGTCCACTTCACTCTTGAACAAAGGCCAGACCTCTTCTGTGTCCGTGGACAGGCGTAAACCTCATCTGCACAATGTGATTCATAAAGTTAGGAAACACAGGTGATGTAATATAAAAATTTGGAATTTCTTTTCCTCATTTCACAATCACATCACCTGTGTTTCCTTTGCTTAGGTATCTCATAGTGCAGATGGAGTGTAGCATATCAAAGAGTACACAGAAGTTGAGCACTGTATACAAACATTTTGACATTTACAGAAGATTCAGCTTCTCCATGCCCCCTACACAGTCCTAAATGTTTACAGTTTAAACTGACGGTATTTTGTTGGAGATGAAGTGAGGCCTGTCTTGCAACATGGTGCATCTTTTGCATCACTGCTACATCGGTTTCATGTGGCACAGGACTTTACAGCATGACACATCTGCCTAGATGCATCAAGTTGTAAATATGTCGCAACATAGCAAATCTTTTGCACCGCCGCTGTGTCACAAAAGTGACGCACAGTGGCGCAAAAGAGGCACACGGCTATCATTAATCTCGCCCTAACATTTTAAATGATTGATTCAGGATGACGATAAGGTGTGGCCTATCCAGAGGTTTGTTTGAGGTGAGGCCTACTCAGGGTTGCAGATGAAATTTAGGCTTGTTGAAGAGTACAGAGGAGATAATACATGTGCAGGCCTACCAATGAAGTGAGTCATGTCCACTTCACTCTTGAAAAAAGGCCAGACCTCTTCTGTGTCCGTGGACAGGCCTAAACCTCATCTACACAATGTGATTCGTAAAGTTAGGAAACAAAGGTGATGTAATTGAAAAATGTGGAATTTCTTTTCCTCATTTCACAATCACATCACCTGTGTTTCCTTTGCTTAGGTATCTCATTGTGCAGATGGAGTCTAGCATATCAAAGACTACGCAGAAGGTGAGCACTGTATGGAACATGGCTATGTAACTCAAAGAATCAAAATCTAAATTTGCCAAGCACACATGGGGGCGTATTTACAAGGACCTTGCACCACGGGGAAATGTCTTAAATTAAAATGGGAAAAATAACATCAAAGGGACTCAAAGGCCTTGTAAATATGCCCCAAGCAACCTATGAAACTCTAGCAGTACATATCAAGAAACCTAATTGATTTCAAAAAAAGTTTTTAAACACATCATGTAAAGCAATTATATACCTACATTCATGGGGAAGTGACTCAAAATGCTCTAAGACACAAGAAAGCGTTTTTTTAAGGCCCTTGCACCATTTTTGCGTCACTTTTAACATGGCTATGTAACTCAAAGAATCAAAATCTAAATTTGCCAAGCACACATGGGGGCGTATTTACAAGGACCTTCCACCACGGGGAAATGTCTTAAATTAAAATGGGAAAAATAACATCAAAGGGACTCAAATGCCTTTTAAATATACCCCAAGCAACCTATGAAACTCTAGCAGTACATATCAAGAAACCTAATTGATTTCAAAAACGTTTTTAAACACATCATGTAAATCAATTATATACCTACATTCATGGGGAAGTGACTTAAAATGCCCTAAGACAAATGAAAGCGTTTTTTTAAGGCCCTTGCACCATTTTAGTGTCACTTTTAACATGGCTATGTAACTCAAAGAATCAAAATCTAAATTTGCCAAGCACACATGGGGGCGTATTTACAAGGACCTTGCACCACTGGGAAATGTCTTAAATTAAAATGGGAAAAATGACATCAAAGGAACTCAAAGGCCTTGTAAATATGCCCAAAGCAACCTATGAAACTCTAGCAGTACATATCAAGAAACCTAATTGATTTCAAAAAACGTTTTTAAACACATCATGTTAAGCAATTATATACCTACATTCATGGGGAAGTGACTTAAAATGCCCTAAGACACATGAAAGCGGTTTTTTAAGGCCCTTGCACCATTTTAGCATCACTTTTAACATGGCTATGTAACTCAAAGAATCAAAATCTAAATTTGCCAAGCACACATGGGGGCGTATTTACAAGGACCTTGCACCACGGGGAAATGTCTTAAATTAAAATGGGAAAAATAACATCAAAGGAACTCAAAGGCCTTGTAAATATGCCCCAAGCAACCTATGAAACTCTAGCAGTACATATCAAGAAACCTAATTGATTTCAAAAAACATTTTTCAACACATCATGTTAAGCAATTATATACCTACATTCATGGAGAAGTCACTTTTAACATGGCTATGTAACTCAAAGAAACCAAATCTATTTGTAAAACACTTGACACAAAGGAACATTTTAAATACACAACTTTCTTCATAATTTTCTCCTTAAAGCATACTAATCTCTATTTAAATTAAATGAATCTTTTCTCACCTTAGCAAATACTTTTTGAGTTTCAAAACAGTCTCAGACACACACCAATTTGTCTTCAGCAGAACAAAGGGTATGCACTCCAGAGGCTGCAACCAACAATGGAACAGAAATGCTGTAATTCATCACACATATCTCTCATGTCACCCAATCAAAACTCTTCCCTCACTTTTTTCAAATCAACACCCTTCCCCCTCTGCCCTTTCTGCCTTTTTTGCATAGCAACCACCTCCTGAAAGACCTCTCATGTTTGCAAGTTCACACAACAATGTTTCAATTGAACTCTGAACTCTCAGTACACCTGCGTATCCAGTGCAATCTTTCATAAAATGATTTTTTCTTGACCATTCAAATTACATCTTTCAAAGAACTCATCCATGCACCCTAACTTTCTGTTTTCAGCAATCAAAATCCACCAATCACTGCTACTGATTAATTACTACAGAAACTCCACAGTTTTTTTCATTACATACTCCTACTGTTTCAACTGCCATTTCATTACCACACTTCATCTGACTGCAGCAGAACCTCCTCTCACCATGTTTTCTGTCTGCATTGTTGGACATAGTTATATCCACTGGGCTCAAAGGTTTGCTGATAACAGAAATTTACACAACCTCAATTTACAAAATGTGGAAATCAACTGGATTGGCCACAGAGGATTAAGATGTCACCAATTGATACCATCGGTGAAAACCTTTTTGCATTTGCCAAAACCTGATCTGTTAATTGTGCACTATGGAGGAAATGACTTGGGCACTTTGACTAGGGGTAGGTCTGGAAATGCTTTTAAAGGACACCTTTGAGCAATTGATGGCACTATTTCCTCAAACTGCCTTGGTATATTCAAATATATGCCAAAGACAGAAATGGAGGTGGTCAAACGAATTTTGTCCACAAACTGAGAAATCGAGGAAGCATGTAAATAAGTCTGTTTCAGCTTACATGAGAGACCATGGAATGGGCTCCATCTACAACAATAACTTGCGTTACTACATGCAAGATATCTACAGAGCAGATGGAGTTCACTTCTCAGATGAGGGGAACAGAATTTTCATCCTCAATTTAAGACTGTGCATTGGTACCTACTTGTAGGTACCTACATCAGCCACAGGACCCAAAAGCTCTTTTCAGAGCTACCCTACATCTGATCACTCACAATTATTATTTTACTCTAACTTTTTTCACTAATTTTCACCAAAGTACGCTCCCCGGAGCGCTACCCGGTACACGCACCGGACACTAACCGCGCGAAAATTTGAAAATAATTTTTTTTTCTCGCACAAATGGGCCTCCTCAGCCACCCTCAGAAAACCTAGGGGATCAGGATACGTCTACCGTGCCCCCTTCTACCCATTCTCAACATTATTTGCCCTCCATCTTGTATCTCAATTCTACCGAAACACAAAATGGAGGACTCCCGTAACGCTGCCGGTTCGCGTACCGGGGCGCGCACCGGGAAGCGCTCGCTCAAAAAAGGTGGGAAAGTAATTCACAGAAAAACCACTGGAGACACTTTCACCAAATATAGATTAGCTCATACTACATACCAATCCCTACCATTTTCACATATTTGATTGAAATTCCATTTAGCCATTTAGCCTGTAGACCTCTCTAAATACCCTGAGGTAAATTACTTCACAAAACACATCTGAAGTGTTGGAATTGACAACCAATTAAAATGTTACTTTAATTTTCTACTTTTTTTACCTGACATTTGATTGGTTATGTACCTGAATATATATAAAGAACGAGAGAGAAACACAGCCATTTTGACTACTACTTCCTGAACTACATTGCAAGATCATTTTCACTCACAACTTAAACTTGTTTTTAAAAGGTAAGATGTTATTTTATAAATTTGAAAACATTTTCAGATAGTTATATACTATCCCTCTGTAAGAGTTAGACATTGAGAAAGGCTTGTTTATTATAATTATGGATTGATTTAGGTTTCTGTGGTATAATTATGAATTTACTTAGGCTTTTTCACAGGCACTTTTTAATAGTACTACTTCACGCCTCAAAAGTACCTGTCTGAACTTAAACCCAACAGTGCCCTATCTCTACTGATATCTTTATTTTTTATGCAAATTTCAGCACAAAAATGGAAGGAGAACAGAACGTTTCCTTTGAAATTGTCCTAGACATGAACAATGAGGAAATCATTGAACCCATTGACTTGGAATTCATGGATGAATCACGAGACCATGAACTTCTACAATGTGTAGAATCTGTGGATTTCTTACTTCAATATGAGGACGGTCAAATGTGGGAAGTTATGTTCAGTCAAAAAGAAGACATATCGGACAGTCAAATGTTAGACGTTCTATTAAATTTTGAAAAAGAATCAGAAAAATAAAATTATATTTAATAATAAAAAATTGTTTGAGTCTTTAATCATTTTTATATGTAATTCATAAACTAGTACCAAATTGATTATAATGTAAAGTCAGACTTATAGTATACTGTGCACAATCACAAAAATAAATTTATATTTAATAATCATAAATACTGCTACTTAAATAAAAAAAAAAAAGAACAATCAATAAACATACAATATTTCAAAATATCATAGTCTATCATTCTTTTTTCCTTATAGTACGCTCCCCAGACCGCTTCCCGGTGCGCATACCGGGCGCTCCCCAAGCAAAAAAAACAAAAACAAAAAATTCTTTTTTTTTGCCCCGCGGGGCCCTTTTAAAGCCTCCACATCAAACCTAGGGGGTCAGGGAGGATCTACTATGCCCCCTTATGGTCATTTCCCCCTTTGTTTTGGCCTCCTCTTGTCTCTCGATCCTACCGAGAGACAAGATGGCGGCCGCTCCGGACTGTTTAGAATGTTGACAGACACCGAAGAGCCAATCAGCTTCGCTTCGCGAAGTTCCGTTACGCGTCAGGTACGCGAACCGGGGCGCTGCCCGGAGCGCGCTTACAGATATATATATTTTTTTGAACGTTAATTTCTCAAAATCCACTGGAACACATATATTGAGACCTAGCAAAGGCACATCGGGCTACCAGTCCCTACAATTTTGCCAAGTTTCGTGAAAATCCATTCAGCCGTTCGAGCTAAAAGTGAGGCCAACCGCCCTATGGAAAATTGCATGGGAAAAACACGTTTGGGACCCCCCTTTTTTCTCGGCCCCCCCTTGGCGAAACCCCCCCAATGTGCCATTTTCCTGAAAATTTCAGCCAATTCCATCCTCAAACGCCAAAGTTATTCGACATAGAATTTTCAAAAATCCCATAGAGAAAAAAATCCTAACTATATATACCTACTGGCGACCACCAGTAGGTAATATATATATATATATATATATATATATATATATAACTTTTCTTATGTTTCTAACATGTTATAAATAAATAAAATAATTATTTATTAATATTATTAGGCTAATATCTATTTTTTAAAAAATATATATACATGCTAATTTTTTTAATATATTTATCATTTATACATTTTTAACAATTTTATATAATGTTAACTATGTTTTTATTAATTATATTTATTACTTTTTTTTCTATTATTTTTAAGACATTTAAAAAACGATATTTTTCACAACGATATTTTAAACAATATTTTGCTTTCGATTTTTTTGTACATACTGTTGTAGAGATAGGCTGTCGATATTCTGTCCAACGATATTGTAGACTCGATATTGCTGTTGCTCGATATTCTGTTCATCAATATTGTGTCAGTGATCCGTAATATGGAGCTCCATGTGTGGCGTAATACATTTACATGCTACCGGATGGGGAAGACGCTACAAGGTCCTCATCAGTGGTACGCATGTACATGCATCTTTGGTAAATGCACACACACACTGCTATGCTTAAAAAAAAGCCCTATCTTTGTTAATTTTAAATGCAGTGGGGGGCTGTAATATTAGCAAGGATGGAGCTACTAGGCACAAACACACACAAAAACACTCACACTCATCCATTAACAACACTCACTCCCATATCTTAATGCATGCACAAACCATTCAAAATAAAATCTTACTTACCAGCGTAGCTCTGCCTCAGAGATCACACAAGGGTTGGGACTGCTGCCTTCCCTCATTGACTGATCTTAGATGAGCCAGTGAGGGAAGGCAGAGGTCTTCACTCATCATAGAGTGGGATGGGGTCAGTGAGACTGCTGACCCCACCCTCTCTCTGTGATGAGGTGTCAGTAATTGACACTCAGACCTGGGAACTTCATGGCTTAGAACTGAAGCACCCAGGTCCAAGGCAATCAGTGACACTCCCCCTAATCACGAGGGCGAGAGCCTCGAGATGCTTTGCGGGGCTGAAGATGTCACACATACAGGAGCTGTGACTTCTTCAGCCAAGCAAAGTTCAGCTCAGGCAGGCAGGAGCCTGCATATTTAGCACATTGTCTAGCTCCTGGCTGCCTGTTCTGAAAATATAGAGTGTCTGTCAGGGCGACCTTTGCTCAGCCTGACAGACATTATTTATTGTGGCCAAAAGGTGAGGAGGCGAGGCCCTTCAGCACATCAGGACGGGCCGCGGCTGCTGAAATGACTCTCTGCCCTTTGTTAGAAAATGCAAAGCTCATAAGTGGTGGAAGTTCTGACTTGTGGAATACATCTGTAAGAAAAATAATGCCTTGAACCCCATCAGAGGATGCAATGGCAACCCTGTTTTGTGGTTCAAGTACTGTCATGCTGCTGTATGTGTCAGATGGAACCAGAAAGCAATCAACTAGGAATGCTCTATCACATAAAGTGTTTAACTACAAGAAACTTTTAACTGGCATAACTTCTTGGTCGGCTGAAAATAAAATCTTGCAGAAGTGTATATTTGAGAGGTCCTTGATTGTAGTGGCTAACCAAGACCTGAATCACAATTTGAATGCAGTGCTACTCCCAGGACCACATTCCGCTCATTAGGCCTATTTGGTCAATATTTTGGCACCAGTGGATATGAGGAGCCTAACATGCAAAGCTGCAAAGCCATAGGGAATAAAAGGCTAAATAAGTCTATGTCCATTATATCAAACCTGAGGGCCAAAGAAATAGAGGTCATGGTGAGGAATCCAATGGAGAATTTTTAACTTTTATTTTTTCTAATTTCTTTATATAAACAAAGGGTTATGCAGCACAAGACATTTGCAGGTTATACCACTGGGATTAAGTAAAGCACAGATATTCATAGTTGATATCATATTTCTGTCTTCAAACAATATTCACCAATTGGTATAAGCAAGTTTGCAAGTCAATAGTCTATTACATATATTGGTAAGGATGATCAGGCGAGGAGGGAAACATTTTCAACATCCCCATCTCAGTCATGCCATTACAGTCATGCCATTAGTTCCTTTAATATAGTATCTGAAGCCCCTAGCCTCGGGCGGCACCTGGGCTCCCTCTATATGTATTCCATCTGCCCCAGATCTTCTCCCATTTCTTAGGACACCCCTGCTCTTGTACACAGATCTCTCTGCCACCATAAACCAGTCTAAGTCACTATTTCAGTTGCTCCAATATATATGGACGTTTGGGTATTCCCACAAAATATGAAAAAGTTCCTACCTTGGTCACATTACCTGATGCCCATGTAGTGCAGGAGATGTAGACTGTGTGCAGAATTTTTAACTGTACTAATCGAAAGCGTAGTCTGACAGCCAGTCCTCCAACAGTCTGTCCTCGAGAGGAGAGAATTCCAGTAAGGCTTCATCATAGGGAAGTACTGCCTGCAGGGCATGTCGGATTTTAGGTACTGGAAGGGCTCCATGGGGGCTAATTTGTATGTTTTTTGTAATTCAGTAAATGGAATTACACCTCTTGTTGTACATATGTCTCCCACCATGAAGAGCCCTATTAAGTCCTACGTATAAAAACCCTGTCTTTTTGCCATTGTGCCCAGACGTTACGCATTCCATAAAGAAGTGGCTCCTGTGATCCTCCTTTCCCACTCTAGTTTACGTAGGGTTTAGTGCCAGAGGGGGACTGTTATGTCTGTCGGTCCTTCTAGGGATAAACAGCGTGGATAGGTGTGGAGTGCAAGACAATATCAACCTGCTTGGAAAACCAAGTGGTCCATGCGGTGGGCAGGTTCCTCTCTGGGATGGTGGGCCGAATAATTAATGATTGTTAGTTGGGCTGCTGTATAATACATTTGAAGATCAGGAAGGGCTATCCCCTCATCATACCACCGGGTCAATTTTACCAAGGCTACACGGGAGGATCCTCTGTCCCGGAGCAGGGTCCGGATTTTGCTATTAATTGCTTTGAAATAAGTGTCTTGCACAGAAAAGGAGGAGTTCTACAGGAAATAAAGGAAACGGGGCAGTGACATCATCTTAAATAGTGCTGCTCTTCCCAATAAGGAAAGTGGAAGAGATCTCCAGTATGGTACATCACTTTTAAGGCGTTTCAAGAGATCCCGTCAGATTTTTGGCCATAAATACTTTGGGATCAGTGGTAGCATGGATGCCTTGATATCAGAAACTCTTCGTGATCACACGGACCTCGCATCTAATTGGGAGGAGCGTTGCTGGGCCGAGGAGGATGAACATCACCGATTTGAACCAATGAATTAAGTACTCGGAGTATTCCCCAAAGATGGATATAATGTTCATTAGTCTGGGGACGGACGACCTGAGGGAGGCGATGTAGAGGAGAATGCCATCAGCATACAATGATATTCTGTCCTCCCAGTCCTCTGTCTAGCGCAAACCTCAGATCAGGGAGTCTCCTTTGACCCATGCCACCAGTGGTTCCAGGAACAATGCAAAGATCAGGGGAGAGAGAGAGAGAGAGTAGTCTTGTTGTGTTCCTCAATGGAGGGGAAAAACCTCTGAGACCCTACCATTTTCTACTACTCGCGCCAGAGGCTGCGAGTATAGTAGTCACAGCCAGGATAAGAAATTTGGGCCTAAGCCCAAATAACAGAGCACAGCAAAGAGATATGGTATCAAAGGCCATGCATACATTAAGTGATAGGATCATCACATCATCCTTGACTCTATGAGCTCATCCCAAGACTCCCTGGAGTAGGCATAGATTTAATATTGAGCTTCGGCCAGAGTTGAACCCAGATTGATCAGGATGAACCAGTTTAATTATTAGAAGAGTCAAACGGAGAGCAATGATTTTGGGTATTATTTTCAGCTCTACATTAAGTAGAGATATGGGCCTATAGGAGGCACATTGATCTGGAGGTCTGCCTTTTTTATGAATCACAACCACCGATGCAAGTCGCTGCTCCTCTGGGAGTGACCTTACTTGTCTACTTTCCTCAAACATTTTCAGGAGATAAGGCCCAATGGTGGGTGCCGTGAGTTTGTACAGTTCTATTGGCCCCATAGCTTTGAACGGTTGAAGTGATCGGATGGTTTCTTTAACTTCGTCCTCCGCGAGGTCGCTTTCTAGGAGCAAAGCCTCATTCACGGAGAGGGACGGTAAGGGTCTAAATCTAATGGAGAGTTAAGCCTCCCGGCCCCACCTTGAACTAATCTAAACACTACTATTATTGCGTGTATCACAATTATGAGTTTTTTGGTACATATCGGCAGGTCACACCAGCCAGTATTTATTTTGGTGAAGAAATGGCCGTTATTTACCAGGATATGCTGATTATGGTGCAGTAATCACATCAATTTACCGTACCAATCATGATGACGGCCTAATTATACTTTCTGATATTGCCAGATAATATCTTTTTGTTTTCTACTCAGAACTCATGCTCATTGACATAAGCACACTGCAGCTCTTCAAGAATGAACTTGAACCGACATCCACAAAACACAGTTTAATCATACTTGTACATACATAATAGCAGTATCACTATTAACATACAGCTATCCATGCAAATCTAATCCTCGGAAGGACTGTAGATTTACATACATCATAAAGTGGAGCAGGATTTTTTAACAGCACAGAACATTCATGTGCGGACCGCCTGCTGCTTTCATCCCATAATTTGTAGAACCATTAACATCATTGTGTTTATAAATCTTCGTCAGGGCGGTATTGACACACGGCCTGCGCGTTTATTCTATTGGGCATTTCCCAGGTGGTCTGCAGCCAACGGAGACGGGTTTTTGAAGGTAGCTGGGAGCTGCTGGTGGCTCAGCCACTTTCACTAGCTCTCCCAGGTAATTACAGCGGGCACAGCGGTTGCTTTAAAAGAGAGAAGAGATAGAAAGAGTGAGGAGAGAAAGAAGGCGAGAGAGAATGAGAGTGGTAAAGAGAGGAGCTGGTGTGAATATGTTTGCTAGGGCTCCTTTTGGTTCCCAGTCTGGCCTTGGGTACATTAACATTATGATAATACACAACTTGACATTCATCTCAACACACTATAACCTGCAGGGAAAACAAATAGCATTACAGTTTTCCCCACAATGGGCTGCTTTCCGTGAACTTGAATAGTTATTTATTTTGCAGATGTTAGTGCTCACTGAGCAGGGAATGGTTGCAGACAACACAACGTGAATATATTTTGAATTCAAAGAGCAGTGCTACCAAAGCGGTAGAGCTGGTATTTGCTGCATATCTTACAGCAGTAGAAAATTAGTTCCAGATTTTATAAATATTGGAAAGTGCAGCACTGTGATGAACAACATTTTTTTAAATTGTGCAGCACTGTATTTTCAAGAGTTGCACGCTGACGATCTTATCGGCTGTGTTTTCGCTAAAAATGCAAAGGAAGGAGAGTAGTGATTTGCTTGACAATTTACTCGAGATACACCATCAGCCAAGGGGGGAGCCAGAAAACTAAAATACCCACTAGCTTTAACCATGTTCATAAAGCTCTGAACAAAGAGGTGAGGGGATTTAAAAATACAGTCGTTCAGGGGTTCGCTGCCCCTGAGCAAAATACTGAAATTTCTAAATTGTATTTCTTCTTTCCATCAGTTTTCTGTCTTTCCTTCTCCTCATCCTTCGTTCTGTCTTTCTCCATCTTGCTTTCCTTCAATTTTTTCTATCCTATAGGTACCTTTGTGCACCCAACCAAATACGCATCTATCATTCTTTTTGTCTTTTCCATCTACCACCCTTCCTTCTCTCCACCTTTCTTTATTCAATCTATTTTCTTAGTCCACGTCCATATTTTTCTTTTCTGTTTTCATCCTTTCTTTTTCATCCGTAATCCATCCTTCCTTCTTGCTATCTATCCATCTTATCCTCCTTTCAACTATAACTGTCTGTTTTTCCATTCGTTCATCTTTCTCTCAATTCATTGTGCTTTCTATTTCATCCATCATCCATCCTTTCCTCCATCCATCCCTGTACTACATCCATCACTGCAGTCATCCATCTATCCCCTTTCTCTTCCTCTTGCCATCCATCCCTCTTTGCTCCTCTTTCTACATCCATCTTTAAATCCAACCATCCTCTCTCCATCTTTCTCTTCTTCTCTTGCCTTCCTTCCACTCCTCCATACCTCCCCTTCTTTGACTGTAAAAGTTCATTGTTATGAGCTTCTGGGAGACCACAGTCCCTAGTCATAGGTAAAGGTACCATTAAAAAAGCTAAAATGTTTCATATTACACAGAATTGCACAGTGACCCCCACATCCTGCTTAATGATAATGGTAAAGTTTTATTGTTTAGTTAATTAAAACCATATCAATATTAAGAGTAGATGACAGATTAAAATTCTGAAAAAATAAATAAACACCTCATCAAACATTTGTAACCAGATTGATATACTTAAACTAAATAACACATACACAAAAAAAACTCTGATGACTTTCTTACATTGTTATATTAAAGCGTGGTCAGAATAACATCTGAAGCTTAATTTAGTGTGCAAAATTGGCAGACAAAAACGGGTTTATCTTTTTCTGATTTTTAATCTATCATTTACTTTTAATATTGTTATGGTTTTAATTAACTAACCAATACAACTTTACCATTACCTGCTCAAGCTGTCACAGTGTGGTGTTAATGACGCCACTGCCGTCAATTACAAATTACTGTGCGTCATCTCCACCAAAGTATGAGCTGCATAAAATGTGTAGTTTTGCAGAAAGCATACTTGGAATACCTTGAAATTCCATGCACTATTCCACTTGTTCATTGCACTAGGAATCTATGCAAAGCAGGTTGTGCCACTTAGCTAGATCTAGCAATCAAGGAAGTGCGAGGAGTGTTTGCGATGTTCCAAATCCTATTATACCCCTTTACAGAGATTAGCATGGGTTTGTTGCTTCACAAAACAAAACATTTGGAGCCGTGCCGGTGTTATCATTCCACGTAAAAATTCCTCTCATGCACAAAAATTGATCAGCACTGCTGGTTGCTCGGCTTTGCAGTATGAAGTGGTTCTTTGCAAAGCTTTAGCACCAATACAAGTCAATAGTAGATCTGGGTCATAATGTTACTTGGTCCCAACTTCATCAAGGAGTAAATGCAACCACCTCATCTCAAACTTTGGCCCAGATGTAGTATGATTTGGAGTTGGTTGGTATCACTTTTGTAGCGCAGCCCCAATGCAAAATATTTGTTGGCTATTACTAAGCCATGCAAAGTCACAATGGGCACGATTCGGATGTCAGATTGAGAGGTTCCAACCAGCAGTCGGAGGCTCTCCATTCGACTTCCGGAGTTTCCCGTCAGAACAGGAGCGGAATATTTTATTTGGCAGACTTATATCGCGCACAGCTCCCTGAAGGGTTTCCCGGGTCAGTCTAGATGGAAATAGCGATAACCCCAGCAAATTGCTAGAAAAGCCAAGTTTTCCAATTTTTACGAAACGCCAGTAAAGAATTACAGTTCCTAAGAGTGGCAGGGAGAGAATTCCACATCTTGGGGCTAAGATAGGAAGAGGAGCATCCCTTAATGCGAGTTAAATGAAACATAGGCATGGTGGACAAAGAATGACTGGCAGATCTCAGCAAACGCGTAGGCCTATAAGGAGTCACCAATCCTTGGACGTATGCGGGAGCTAGGCCATGTTTGGCCTTGAACATGTACAAAGTGCCTTAAATTGAATGTGTTCCTAAATCTTTAGCCAGTGCAATTCCTTGAACAGAGGCGAGGCAGGGGCATGTCTCAGTAAACGAAAAATTAGCTGGGCAGCAGCATTCTGAATGGTCTGGAGGCGGCTAATAGAAGTCTTGTCAGTGCCTGGATACAACACATGAATGACTGTTCTTGGTGCCTCTAGGGGGATTAGCCAGAGGATCTTTTTCAGCTATTTGAGGACTAAAAAATAGACAGCAGTAACCTTAGATACCTGTGGCTTCAAGGAAAGTTTTCATCAATGATGAAACTGAGATTCTTGTAGATGGAGAGGGTAGGTTCCCAAGGGAATCTGGCCAGTGGCTAGGTCCCCAGAGATCAAGATTGTTGCCCAAGACTAGGACCTTCGTTATTTTGTCGTTGTGTTTTAATGTATTTCATTACAAGACCGGAGGCTACATTATGCATACAACTTTTAATGCGTCTCCAAGCAGCCGCAAACATCATAATAGAAAGGTTCCATTGAGAACATTCATAACAAATAAACTCCAAGAGCCATCAGAAGACTGCCTCTTTTAAATGCGGCTCTGAGCAGATAAGTAACCTTTTACTTCTTGCCTTTCACACTGTCAATATACTGTTATTATAATTTATTAGAAGGGGATTTCGAGGTTAATTTACAGTTCCTCTCTTCTCCTTCCCCCCTTTTCCCTCCATACCGATTTCCAATTTACGGAAATCCCCCCCCCTTTTTTTCCCTCCTTTTCTGGTCGGATTTTAAGGTTTTTTCCTCCTATGCGATGGATTACTGTTTATGTACCCTTTGTCCTAATGGTTTTCTCCCCTTCAGCCACGTAAGTATTTTAGGCTGTTACTCGTTTTATATCGAATTTCATGCTTTTTATTGCTCAACTCACGTTTTTCATTGAGGTATAGCGTTGGTACAGCGAATTTCGTTCTTCGTCATGTCACTTCACCGCCCTTTTATAACGCGCGCTTATTTTAATAATGTTTCCTTTTGAAAGAGCTAACGCGAGCTCAGCTTTGTTTGTGTTTCCCTTAGAGGAAAGAACCTTGGACCACGTCGCGTAAGCGCGTTACCAAGGTGCTTTCCTTACTCCCCTTGGGTTGCTAAGCGTCAGCTGAGCGCGAGAGAGACTACGAGTTCGTTACTCGATCTCCGCGCTCAGCTGTACATCCTCCTCACACGGAGCCGTTTTTTTCACCCAATTTCCAGCTATTTTTACTTATCTAGCCTAAATACGAGCTTTGTTAAATTGAATTTATTTCCCTGATAACAACATCCTTAATATTGCGATACAAGGGTAATCATTACTTGACAGACCCTTGCTTTCACTAAATAATTAAATTGTCATCATGTCTGATTCTGACACTGAGGGTGCCTCTGCCCCCACCCCTGGTGCGGAATGCATTAAAGCACAATCTCACCAGCGTAATCCTTTGGGCACAGTTTTATCTTCAAAAAGGACCATCTCCTCTAATGAAGATGAATTTACTAATGGTCATTATCAAGATTCTTATGAATCAAGGGGTAAGAAGACAAAAAAGATTAAAAACTTACAAGACTTACCCCCTATGAGCACTGTGGGAGGTCCTCGCACCTCACTGTATATGGGAGGTCCTCGCACCTCAAACCAAATGGGTGTCCTCCGCGGCACGACTTATCATGGTGTCCACCGCGGCACAACTTATTATGGTGTCCCTCGCGGCACAAGATATTCTGGTGTCCTTAGCGGCACACAAAACCTAAGTGCTAATGACCCTGCGCTCAACAATGATTATGGAGATGATAACTCCGGTAGCACCCCTGATGAATATGTGCTAGATTTAAATGATGATTATGATGAAGATCTCTTTAATCCTCCAGAATCTTCTTCCTCTTCCGTTCTCAAAGATAAAATTCTTGACCCTCTTGGGGAGGAAATGTTTTCACCCCTCAATCTTACACACCCTAGGAGCTCTGAATGGTGGCCCCACGATCACGTGGGTGGCTAAATTCATTAATAAATGGTTAAGATTTCCCCTCGAGCACAATACTCGTAATATCCTAAGGGCTGAGTGTGCAAGATCTTCTATTGGCGATAAGGTGTGCCAAACCCCTAATTTGGACCCTGAATTTATAAAATTTCTTTGTAAACTTGGACGAGACCCCCGCAAAGGGATGGAGAGATCTCTTAAGGGTTGCCAAGACCGTGTCCTAGATATCCTTGGCCCTTTAGCAAGAATTATAGATGCTGCAGAGGAGAGCCACCTTAATGGAACCCCACTTAACACTGATTTAATAAGAGGCCTTAGTCAAAGAGCCTTAATCCTCCTCGGAAATGCCAATTCGGGCTTAAATGCTGAGAGACGAAGAGTTGTCCTAACTAGGATTAATCCAAAGCTTTCGGATGTGGCGGATAAAGAAACATCTCAAAATCCAAAAGGTCTTCTCTTTGGAGAAGAACTCATCAAAAATCTAGGAAAATATGTTTCCATGTTTACAGCCTTGGACAAGGCACAGCAGAATATGCGTAAGGTTTTTAACAACAACCTTTTTGGACGGGCCTGAACTAGGGGCCGCTCTTCCGGCCGATATAATCAAAGGTCCACTTCAAGATCAAGAGGTTTTGGAAGAGGCTTCCAACAGACCAACTATTCACAATTCTTTCCGCAAACAGGACGTGGCATGCGTTCAAGAGTTTACAGATCCCGCGGACAATCATCCAGTGACACCACACCAAGTGAGTACCTCCTCCCCTCCTGTCCCTCTTTCTTTCTCCTCAGAGGTGGGAGGGAGACTCAGATTCTTTTCTCAGAATTGGGAAAGGATCACTTAAGATTCTTGGGTTTTGAACACCATCCGAGGCTTCAAAATAGACTTCACAGAAACCCCAAAACAGTTCTTTCTTCCAAAGAGTTTTCAGATTCCTCCAGAACAACAAAATATGATAGAGGAAGAGATCTCTTCCATGCTCAAAAAAGGGGCGATCATGCAAGTCCGAATGGAGGAACTCAAATTCGTAAGCACTCTCTTCCTTGTGGAGAAAAAGGACAAAGGGTGGAGACCAGTTATAAACTTAAAACATCTCAACAAATGTTTGGTGTACCGACACTTCAAAATGAAAGGGATTCATCTCCTAAGGGATCTTCTTCTGGAAAGAGATTGGCTAGTAAAACTAGACCTGAAGGATGCCTATTTCACCATTCCCATGGCGGAAATTCACCAACCCTTCCTACAATTTATTTGGAAAGATCGTTTATTCCAGTTCAAAGCCCTTCCTTTCGGTCTTTCATCAGCCCCTTGGTGCTTTACCAAGGTGATGAGACCTATTGCCTCCTTTCTGAGAGAAAGAGGAATACGCTTAATCATTTATCTAGACGACATTCTGATTATGTCTCAAGAACTCTCTCAAATCTCCCAAGACCTGGAAACTGTTATGAACCTTTTAGAAAATTTAGGTTTCATAATCAACAAAGAAAAATCTGTCTTAACTCCTTCAAAGTCGATGGAGTTTTTGGGGTTCACTGTGGATACATCCAAGTGTCTCCTTCTTCTTCCCTCCAAAAAAATTACGAAAATCAAAAAAGAAATACGTCGTGTTCTGAAGATCAAAGAATTCCCCCTCAGGGATCTTGCAAGACTCCTCGGTCTCCTTTCTTCCTCTATCCAAGCGATATTCCCGGCACCCTTGAACTATCGAGCTCTCCAAAGAGTGAAAGGGAGAGCTTTAAGATCCGGTCTTTGGTACGAGGACCTCATTTCGTTAGACAAGGATGCCACTCTGGAACTGAACTGGTGGCTAGAAAATCTAGATGCCTGGAACGGAAAAGCGATTTTTGGGATGAAACCCGAATTCGTTTTGGAATCAGATGCCAGCTTGCATGGCTGGGGTGCTTGCCTTCTAGACCAGAATACTGGTGGAACGTGGTCTCAGGAAGAATCTTTCCAACACATAAATTATTTGGAACTCACCGCTGGTCTTCACGCCTTAATGAGTTTCAAACACTCCCTACAAGGGAGATCGGTTGTTTTAAAGATGGAAAATATGTCGGCGGTAGCCTATATAAACCGCCTGGGCGGCACGAGATCTGCAGACCTTTCGAATCTGGCAAAAAAACTTTGGATGTTCTGTTTAGAACACAAGATCACCCTGAAAGCGGAATATCTTCCTGGCAAAACGAACATTTCTGCAGACTGGAACTCGAGATTCCTCAGAGATCACAGCGACTGGAAACTCGACATTTCGGTTTTCAATTCGCTCAATACAGTTTGGGGACCTTTAGAAATAGATCTTTTCGCAAGCAGATTAACATTCCAACTCGAAAAATACTTCAGTTGGATGCCCGACCCCGCAGCTCTAGCTGTGAATGCATTTCTTCAATAGTGGAAGAATCTGAGGTCTTATGCCTTTCCCCCCTTCGCAATGATTCAGAGAGTTCTACAGAAAGTCAGAGTCGAACAATGCTGCCTTGTTCTAGTCACTCCCTTCTGGCCCTCCCAAGCATGGTTCCCAACAGCTCTGGAACTGAGTTACGACACCCATTTCCTAATCCCGTGCCAGGATCATCTTCTAATAGGCGTAGATGGCGAAATTCATCCTCTAATACAGACAGGGAATTTGAACCTTCTTGCTTGGAGAGTGTCAGGAGATCTAACGAAGTCTCAGGACTTTCGACAACGGCTTCGACTCTCCTCTCTGAGTCATGGTCTCCAGGAACCCATTACAGATATAACAACATCTGGAGAACATGGGTTTGTTGGTGCTTGGAAAGAAACTTGGATCCCCTTGAGGCACCTATTGTCCACATAGTTAATTTCCTATGTGAACAATTTGATAGAGGTCTAAGCTACAGAACCATCAATTGCTATAGATCTGCAATTTCTTCTGGCCATATTCTGGTGAATGGTAAGACGGTAGGTAAGAATGTTATTATTTGTAGAGTCATGAAGAGCATCCGTCTGAGAAGACCACCAAAGCCGAAATATGATTCTCTATGGGATGTTAAATTAATTTTAGACCTCTTTATTTCTTGGCCTCACAACAATTTTCTCAGTAGAAGATTTCTCTCTTTCAAACTCGCTACTCTTCTCTGTCTCATTTCTTGTAGAAGGGTCTCTGATGTTAAAGCATTAGACATTTCTAATAGATCTTTCTACATGTTTGGTGTAAAATTTGAAATTTATCGTAGAACTAAGACTATGTCTGATTCTATCTTCTATCCCCTCTTTGACTCCTGTCCTAAGCTTTGTGTTGTCGACTGTTTACAAGAGTATGAACACAGAATGTCCCTTCTCCGTTCTCCAAACGTAAATCAATTACTGGTTTCTTTTGTTAAACCTCATAAAGCCATTTCCTCTAGCTCTATTTCTAGGTGGGTTAAATCTGTTATGGGTCTAGCTGGTATTAATTTACGTAAATTTCAAGCTCACTCTATAAGAGGTGCTATGGCTAGCAAATCACTTTGGTCTGGAGGTAAATTGGATGATATTCTTAAAGCTGCTGATTGGTCAAACGCTAGCACTTTTGCTCGTCATTACTGCAAACCTATAGAACATATGTCTGATGTAGTTTTACAAAGCTACCAACATGCATAATGTAGCCTCCGGTCTTGTAATGAAATTGCGATTCTCCTATTACCATGACCAGAGAATTTGGATTTCATTAAAGACACGGAGGCTCACATTATCCCACCCATCCCTCCCTGGGATGTGATGTGTATTTGTTTGAACCGTACTCTTTACAATTGTCTCTCTTTATCAAATACCGCTTATATTATTAAATTTACATTGTTGAAATGTTTCATTGTTAAAGACTCTTCAATGTTGTTTATTCTCATATTTACACATTTTTTATGCTTTTCAGATAATCCTTCTTAAATCTTGGGATGTTTGGATCCTTGTTGAACTCCAATTTGTTTGGAATTTCTCATCCTATGCTCCTCTGAAGTTACTCGAAAATTTGGAACTTGTTGCAGTTTTATGAACTTAATTTGGAACCTTTGCTGTTTTATGACTTCTTTGTAATTTCCTCATTTAAAAGAGGCAGTCTTCTGATGGCTCTTGGAGTTTATTTGTTATGAATGTTCTCAATGGAACCTTTCTATTATGATGTTTGCGGCTGCTTGGGGACGCATTAAAAGTTGTATGCATAATGTGAGCCTCCGTGCCTTTAATGAAATCCAGATTCTCTGGTCATGGTAATAGGAGAATCGCAATTTTTATTCATCCATAAGGAAATATTCCTCAGGCCTACGTGAAGCAGGGAAGAATCCTGTCGATGGGTAGCTGAGAAAAAAAAGATGATTTGAGTGTCATCACTGTCTGAAGAAAGGGTGAGCCCACACTTCTCAATGACATCAGCTAGAGGACGAAGGTAGAACAAGGGGCTCAAAGTAGATCCCTAAGGGACACCAGAGGCAGGACTAGAGTCTGTGATCTTGCAGAGACCTGGAAGATGCGATCCTTTAAAAAGGAGCTCACAAATTCCAATGACAGGCCTTCTATGTGTAAGGCCTCAAGTCTGCCGATCATAATAGAGTGAGGCACTGTGTTGAACGCAGCGCTCAAGTCAAGCAGAAAGAGAGCAGCAGTGCCACCAGAGTCCAGATATTGTCTGAGACATTCAGTCACCCCAAGAAGAGCGAACTCGGTGCTGTGCAATGCCCTGAAGCTAGACTGCGAAGGGTGGAGAAGTTGATGGGCCTCAATGAAAGTGGAAGGTTGTGAGTTAACATGCTTTTCAAAAATGTTGTAGGAGAGGAATAGTAATCCTTTCAATGACGGCAGAGCCAGACTCGGCTCTGTCTCAGGATTATGATGTCAGTTTCTGGCTGCCTTTCCAAGTGGCCTTTCTTACATGAAAGGCTGTTGGAAAGCGACATTGAGGGTCCCTAGCATGGCCCCCTTTTCCCCTGGCCTTCCGCTTAGGGTACACTTAGCATCAGGTAAGGGTTACACGGGTGGAGCATCAGACTTCTCATTCATCCACGCATGTATTTGGACATAAACTAATATTTACAAAGACCCATAAACCTGGGTTTGCGCCAAAATGTAGCGTCTACCTGACAGAGTCATAACCAAGAAACCTTTCTTTATTTCTCCCTGTTACGTCCTCTGCCCATGTATGTTGCATTCTGCAGCACACATAGAAAGAGGAATATGCCTCTAAGGAGTGTTGTCATTAAGGAAGGTGTTATTTCCAGCACAAACACAATTGTGCCTGTAACACAAGTATCCTTGTACTATAGCGCAAGGGTGCCTGCATTGGCACTAGGCAGCACACTGTGAGCCAGCACAAAGAGAAAGCAGAAATGCTCAATGTCTTTGTAAGTATGAAGCATTTCTTTTCTCTTCCTTTAATGCAATGCTGCACCATGTTACATGAGTAAATAGTAAATGTGCTTCTTTATTTGGAGACCCTCATGCCACAAAAATTGCAGACAGTCAGTGTTTGGACATTACCATCACCAAGTTATCACTAAGGTAAATTTATACATTTATAATTTTGGTGAAGGACCAAAGGTAAAAAAAATTCCAAGTTCTGACTTTGCGCCACAACAAAAGCTGTAATATGTCAGAAACTCATATGCAGAAATGTTGTCGCTTTGGGTGTCAATTTTCCATTATTAACTTCAATAGGACAATGTTTTTGTAAGCAATATTTAGGGCATAATATTTATGTCAGAAAATATTTTGATAATTTTATTATGGAACCACACCACAAAGGCAAAATAATGGCTGCCTCCTGATGCCTGATCAGTCAAGTGGGTATGCCTGAGCAAACCCTTTTTGTGAGTATTAAGCACAGATATGGACTGCACATACACTAACTAAAAGATGTAACACATAGAAAACATGGAGCTGTAATTCACCGGTTGCTCCATTGTTATGCCCTCACCTGTTACTCCATTTTGCATGCCAATGCCACCACCAACCCTTGATAGAAGCTTTTAAGTCTCTAGGAGGAAGCGAATGCAGTGACCCTGCAGGCAGAGGATTAGTGATAATTCCTGTATAAGCATTCTGACAGCATGATCACAACCACATTGTCAGTGTCCACATGGGCTACCCCAGCATCTTTTTGAAAGGGGTGTAGCAATGTTCCCCTATTCAGCCTCAAAGAGTGGTCCACCATGTTCAACTAAGGGGCACTTAGGTACAATGACTATATGCCACGAGTGAGGTGGTACGCATTATCACATTTCAAGTGTTCTTTACCCATGCATACGTTTCAATAATTGGAGTAGGTGCACAGCCAATGCCTACATAAAAAAGAAAGAGAGTCCAGAAGTATCTAGCTGCTATCAAAGATTAACAAGTTAAACGTTCACTGCTGTAGTATAGTTTGACCTGTTGGTCACAAATTTAAATTCTGACAGGGGATGATAAACTAAGCATGATGAAAGATGGGAATAGTCATCTCAGTAGTGCAGCAAAAGTGCAATGAATCCTAGTTCAAGTAAGGAACATGGGCCCCTAGACTGCTATTTGCATGGTAAAATACAGCAATAATCAGGGCTCAGTTGACCATTCAGGACTCTTGGCAGTGGAGCACCAACACCTACTGCACCATCGGTAGCTTCACCTGAGTCACATCTTTTATACATAATGGTTAGAAAGTGGAAAACCGAGGTACAAAGTGTTATACAAACCTGATTTAAAGTTTGGCGGACAGACTACTTTGCCACCAAACTGATGTATTGCTAGCTTTATTTAGGGTCAGGCAAATCATTATGTTTCTGATGGCATTTCCTCTGCTGGCTCCACTGGCTTAAACCCTACACCGGCCTGATAAACTAGGGCCATTGATGTCAGTCAATCAGAACATTCCCTGTATTTAGAGCATACTCTGATTAATTCTTTTCTGTTCGGGACTGTCAGAAAAGAAAAACATAAAATGACCCCCTGGCCCTGGATAAAAACTCCAGGGTGTCAGGATCATCAGTATTTTTATTTTCTAAAATGTACTCCTAATTTGGGAGGTTTTTCTTAAATCAAAATAGCTTGCTGAACGGCCCCACTAAACATGGTAGCTACTCTGCGTAAACACTTCTAATGCTAGGGAATGGAAGCAACTCCTCTTGTTGTTTGTCCCTCTCTAAATTCCTACATGTATCAAACGTAATTACTTAGGTCACCACACCCACAGTGTTGTAGCATGCTTCATCATAGGTGACCTAACCATTCCACAGTGGAACTATGCCACCAATGCGCACTCAACCATGTAAAGAGAAATCTTTTGAATGTGGATCTGGATATAGACAAGAATCCAGTTCCAAAAATATTTTAGGTAATCCCTTGGAATTTTCCTTTATTGATTGGGAAACCCAGATATGATTATAATGATTTGGTGGAAGGATAGGGATTGATATACAATGTATCTTCTATCTACTCATTTTGATAACTACTATACCCTTTCCTTTCCCATGTGGGTCAAATAGCCTTCGTCAGGGCTGTCCTAAGTGTTCCCTGTTTCAACACTCTCAAACCATGCGACTCACGAGGTAACAGCTCTCATTCCTTATAGTGAGGAATTGGGTTGAACAATATGGTGGGGTTGTAAATGTAAATGCCGGCATTTGTAAAGCGCACAGCTACCTCCAACGGAAGTGTCCCGGCGCTGTCCGTATACCGCTTAGGAACCCTTCCTGGCTTTTCCCTGTGAGATGTCCACTCCTGGGCATCCCCAAGGTGACGCCAGGCATCCCAGCACTGTTGGGGCCGTTGTGGAGATTAAGCAAGCTATTGCCCAGAGTTGCAGAGTGGGACCCATGATTAGAATAGGCACCGAGGAGAGAATTATCAGGTCTGAGGAAATTGAGCCCAAGACCCGCCGAGGCGGGTATTGAACCCTGGTCCCAGACCAGACCTCTGCATCAGGGTCTGCCGCTCTAACCATTTGAGCCACACTTCTCCACACGTGTGTGTGACCTCACCGTGTAATACACTACCAACCTCTTTAGTTTCAGTAGGATTTGCCTGTCAAACCTTCAGCATGGGGGCGCGGATGGTTATTGAGAATGGTCTCCATCACTAGTAGGAAGTCAATTTGGGGGATATTTGTGTACAAGGACTCCACGTCCAAAGAACACAAGGTGTCCGTAATGGGATTGAAAGGGTGGTTTTCTATGATGTTCATCATGTCCATGCTGTCACGAAATAACATTCGGTGTGGGAGACAAACTGGTACATGCATCAACATTGGAGTTTGCGATTCCTTAATTGCGAAAAATAAGGAATCGCAATTAAGGAATCGCAAACTGCAATGCATCAACAAATTGCTATATAAATTGTGATTTCTTAAAATTCCTTAATTGCTATTCTCAATTTAAGAATCGCAATTAAGGAATCCCTTCCCAGAGGCCCATAGGAATGAATGGGAAGACATTCCCATTTTGCGAATCGCAATTAAGGAATCGCAAAATGAGAATGCAATTTCAAGGGTGCAGGGTGGGTCCAAAGGACACCCTGTTGCACCCCTGAAATTTACCATTAAGTAAATTTTTCGCACACACATGCCCCAAGGGCATGTGTGTGTGTAAAATGGCACTTTGAAAAATGCACTTTTGTGCATTTTTCAAAGTTTTCGCAAATTACCATGAAGGTCAACTTCATGGTAATTTGCACCCCTTATTTGCGAATTCGCAAATTTTAAAAGTTTGATGCATTGCATTTAAGGAATCTCAATTTGAGATTCCTTAAATGCAATCGCAATTTAAGAAATCGCAATTTTGCGATATCTTAAATTGCGAGAACAACAAAATGCATAATGCATCCCAAAAATGGAAATTGCATTCGCAAACGGCCGAATTTTGCGATTCGCACCGTTTGCGAATGCAATTTCCTTTGATGCATGTGCCCGAAAGTACTTAATGAAAAAATCTATGTTTTTCCAAGTGGCTCTAAAATTGAGCCGCAACCGTAGACTATCGGGTTGCCCGGGGGGGGTTCCTGACTCTTGTGCACTTTGGGCAAGGTATAGAGAACTGGGGTGCATGGCAATTTGGTGTTTAAAAACTGATGTTCATGTTTGCTCAGGAACCCCTGCTCTAGACCTTGTAAAATCAGTTTCTGCAGTTCTTTGGTGGGGTTGGCCAGTAGTTTACAATAGTGGTCAGTATTAGCCAAAGGCCTATTGATTTAATTTTGTATGTGTTAATTTCCTGAAGGACTATGCTGCCGCCATTGTAGGCAGGTTTGATGATCAAAGTTGTGTTTTGCCGCAAAGTTACAATAGCAGTCTTCTCCTCTCGTGTGATGTTAAATGGAATGAAACGAGGTGTGTTTTCTAAGTTTGTAACCTCTTTGAGGACCAGCTTTTCGAATGTAAGGATCTCAGCGGAATTCGTTGCCTTTTCATATTTTTTAGGCACCTTCACGCGACACTGAAATGTATACACATTGATATGAACATGTAATGTCCACATTACTGACCTGCACAATCTTGTCCCTCAGGTGATCGTAATCTGACTGGGGAAACCAGCATCCGGCCGCAAGACTCGCCTCACACCCATACCGGACTCTCTGGGGAGGATGACACAGGCAGCTTCGGTGCGGAGGATGGTGCGGGCCCAAGCAGACAGCCAGGGCCATCTGGCTCACAGGGAATCCCGGCCCCGACAACCGTCGCATGTGTAACTCCAGCGACACCGGCCTCAGTGATCTGCAGAGTCACCACCACCACCACCACCACCAGTACCACCACTCCTGCCTGTGCCACCCTGCCTAACCCACCGCACAACGCAGGTCCATCAGCCTCCCACCCAGGCAGGGTGAGTGGGCCACAAAGGAGAGAGGCGAGGCCACAGCAGGCAATCAGGAGACCCACACTCCGCCGCACAGAGGAAGGACACCCACCCCATCCTGTGGCAGAGTCCCTTGAAGCCCTAGCCAGGTGCCAGGCTTCATACGACCGTGGCCAGGAACAGGCAGATCGTGCCCACCAGGACTCGGTGGACAACACAAACATGTTGCGTGAAATTTCGGGCTACCTTGGCCAGATAGTGGACATCATGGGCCAGCAGACAACAATGTGGAGGGAATGGATAGCCCGGAACAACCCCACCCCCCCTCAACCAATTGTCCTGGCGCCACAGCCAGCAACACCACCGCCACCGCCACCACCACCACCACCTGTGCCCCTGGCGACGGATGTGGCCCCTGAACAACCTGCCCCCCCAGCTGACTCTGTTCCACCTCAAAGACGGAGGGGCCTCTGAGGCTGGAAGTGGGTGAGAGCAGTGTGGGTGCGCCATCCACACGCTCCAAGAGGGGCCACCAATGACTCTGACACTGCCTGAGCCAGCCATTCACCCTGCCAAGTATCCTGTCCCACATAGCCAATCATTGGCACAGGTCTGCTGGACTAGCCTGACACCACCCAATGTGGTGTCAGCACGGACATTTCATCGGCCATTACCTTCAACTCCCACTCCCCCACCCCACACTTACTTGTAAATATTCACCTGCACAAATGCACAACCTGTAAATAAATGCCACTTACACACTCAATGATGTGTTGCCTCCATGTTTAATCACATGATTGCCTCAGAAACAGACGTAACCAGGTGCAGGGATCCAAGTCGTACATAATCATGCCGCTGCGGGAGTGACCTAGGGAAAATCAGAGACAGCAAACACACGTCAGGAAACAGATTCACACACATCACAACACACTGCACAGCATCATTACACAAACTACACTCATCACAAAAGCATTGGATGAGAGGACACACATCATGGAGACTTGCAAGTCCAAATAAATGAACACACACATATGCAACCATCACATACCAGAACACACAGCTGATGCACCCCACATCCACACAACACCAGCAAACATACATAAGGCATTGTCAACCGGCACAAGAGGTAGTTACTCACATTCAAGGGAAGTAGCTATCAATGAGCTGGCCCTCTGGTCCACACCTTCCTCCTCACCACTATCCTCATCAGTCGACATGGGTGGGATGGGAGGCCGAGGAAATTCTTCGTCTTCAGGGTCCAAGAGCGGTTCAATGTCATTGTGCACGGCCAGGTTGTGGAGCATGCAGCAGGCAATCACGATCCTGCATACTTTGCCTGGTGAGTAAGGCAGGGCCTCTCCGGTCTTATCCAGGCACCAAAACCTAGACTTTAGCAGTCCAAAGGTACGTTCAACCACTCTACGTGTCCTTCCATGTGCATCATTGTAGCGCATTTCACCCGCAGTTGTAGGATTACGTATGGGACTCAGGAGCCAGGGCCGGTTTGGGTACGCAGAGTCGCCTATGTAGGGGGATGACAGACACAAATATCACAACCAGATTTGCTGGGTACCCCATGCCACACAGAGATCACAAAAGTCCCCACGCCAGACTCACCAACAAGCCACGCTTGACCAGGACGCAGATTTGCCATCAGTTGGGGGACAATGCTGCTCCGCATGATGTGGGCGTCATGTGCGGAGCCTGGAAATCTTGCGCACACATGGGAGATGATGTTGTCGGCCACGCACACCACCTGCACGTTCAGCGAATGGAAGTGCTTCCGATTCCTAAAAACCTGCTCACGTGCCCGTGGTGGAATGATAGCGATATGTGTGCCATCAATGGAACCCACTACGTGTGCTATCTGGCCCAGTGCATAGAAGTCTGCTTTGACTGCTGGCAACTCTTCCGGCAGTGGGAAATGGATATAGTCATCCTTGTACAGCATCATAGCTTTTAAAACATCCCGAAGTACCATGCTGAACATGGACTGTGACATCCCCCCGGCATGTCCAACTGTGTACTGAAAGGTTCCAGTAGCAAAAAAGTGTAGGGCCGCCATCACCTTTGCTGTGGGTGTAATGAAACCAGGATAAGTCATTTGTGGCTGCAGATGAGGAGACAATTGGGCAACAAGCTCCATCAACTGACGTCGATCAAGCCGGAATTTCCTAATCACCTCCTCGTCAACCATATCCTCCAGCACAGTGTATGACCGATGCACATTTGGAGCCCTCCTGTGTGGGAGAGAGATGTAACTTGAGTCAACTTGCAAACGACGCATACGTGTGCAACTACATCACATGTAAGCCAACATTAGCAAGAAGAAAAATGTTTAGGAGAATGGTCATATGTGTGACATCTCTGATAGTTACTACAATACGGAGTGGCCCTTTAACAATGTGCAGCCACTTGCAACAGGAAGTGTGTCAACACGTACAACGCAACTTAGTCACATGTCAACATTACTGACAATACGTGTGTCATGACCCTAATGTGTAGAAGCCACATCACAGACACACATGCAAGTGCATGCACACAAACGATAATGATACACACACACCATGTCATCATCCACCAATGCCAACACCAACAATGGTGAGCATACAGTCATTACATGCATGGTGACACAACAGCCAACACACATACACTGAATGCATGTGTACCCCCACCATTGTAGTCACCTCGCATGAACCACACACTGACAACAGATTCAGAATGTGGCCATACAGCCGTGATGTCATGTGTAGATGTGAAGATGTAATAACGTCTGTAGGTTCACACCCGACGTCAACACGTCGACATGCACATCTGTTGCACATTGTGTGCCCACCGATGGGCATAGTTACGACACACATGGAATAGTGCATGACATATGAAGTTTCCCTATCACGCTCACAACCCTCATGACGCAACTGCAGACAACACATCACGGTGCAGCGTCTGACAATATAAAATCCTTGGCGCCGCAATGGCGGTGCACTGCTTCCGCTATCTTCCAATGGCCATACGCGGCCAGCGTTCCCTCTTCCCATTGGCTGCATGTGCACGGACCGTCACGGTCACACATCGGCAACCGCACGTGCAAGCTTCCGGCATGAATGCTTCAGTTGCAACAATGTTCTATCACTGGCGCCACCATGGCGGTGCACGTACTCTGCGAGGGAGGTGCAGGCCTACACACCCTTTAGATGTAGTCAATGGACATGGCAGTTCATGTCCCCTCTTACAGTCACATTGCATCATCCACCGTCCACCGGCCGGACCAGCCCGGCCTAGGACCAGCGTGCCGGCCATGTGAGCCACCGCCGTGCCAGGCCCGGCCTAGGACCGGCGTGCCAGCCATGTCAGCCACCGCCGTGCCAGGCCCGGCCTAGGACCGGCGTGCCGGCCATGTCAGCCACCGCCGTGCCAGGCCTGGCCTAGGACCGGCGTGCCGGCCATGTCAGCCACCGCCGTGCCAGCCTGGTCCGGCCGGTGGACGGTGGATGATGCAATGTGACTGTAAGAGGGGACATGAACTGCCATGTCCATTGACTACATTTAAAGGGTGTGTAGGCCTGCACCTCCCCCGCAGAGTACGTGCACCGCCATGGTGGCGCCCGTGATAGAACATTGTTGCAACTGAAGCATCCGTGCCGGAAGTTTGCACGTGCGGTTGCCGATGTGTGACCGTGACGGTCCGTGCACATGCAGCCAATGGGAAGAGGGAACGCTGGCCGCGTATGGCCAATCGAAAGTAGTGGAAGCAGTGCACCGCAACACCAGGGCCAGTCATTGGCCCTTTTACGAACACGCTTCCAGGGCTGACCAATTGCTGGCGACGTATGCCACTGACACGTGCTGAGGGCCCTATATATGTGTGATGTCAAAAAGCACACATCCTACCCTGGGAACCAGTGCTGCCTGTTCACCTCCACCTGCTGCTGCTGAGCTGACCACCGACTGCTGCCTGTGACCATCACCTCGACCTGCTGCTGCTGAGCTGACCACAGACTGCTGCCTGTGACCATCACCTCGACCTGCTGCTGCTGAGCTGACCACCGACTGCTGCCTGTGACCATCACCTCGACCTGCTGCTGCTGAGCTGACCACTGACTGCTGCCTGTGACCATCACCTCGACCTGCTGCTGCTGAGCTGACCACCGACTGCTGCCTGTGACCATCACCTCGACCTGCTGCTGCTGAGCTGACCACCGACTGCTGCTCCAGTGCCATACTCCGTGATCTTGCCATGTCGAGAGCAAAAGAGATCCGGTCTCGTCCCTTCACCGCCGCGGAACTTGATGTGCTCGTGGACGGTGTGCTCCGCAACTTTGGACGGCTCTACAGCGCACCCGGACAGGTGGTAAGTGCAGTGTGGCACATGTTGGTGTGCATGAGGTGGCCAATGACTCCTGGCTTCTGCAATCTTAGCTGTGTACTGTGGCCTCAACATATTTTTCGGATTGTGCATGGCGGATGACACATACGTGTTGCCCCTATCTGTGTGACAGGCCAACTGTCCACTGACTTGCACCCTTTTGTCTCCCATCATAGTAGGTCAAGCTGCACCTTCGCAAGGACGTGTGGAGGAGCATTGCACGTGATGTACGGGCATTGGGGGTGTGCAACAGACGACATACACACTGCCACAAACGCTGGGACGACATTTCCAGGCTGAGCAAGAATATAGCGGAAGTGACACTGGGGATGATTCCAAGGACGCCACGTCTGGCCCGACGCTCCATGACCCCTCTCATGCACCGTATCATTGCTGTGACGCATCCTGACCTGTCCGAACGGCTGAGTGTGGATCAACTGCAAACTAGCGGTGAGCATATTGTCTGTGTAGGATACTTGGGAGTGCAATGCATGTATTGGTGCCCAGACACAGTATTGAGTTCCGTGGTGCGTATGTATCTCTGAGATGCCATGTTGGTGCCATTGGGTGTGTGTAATTTGACATCCAGGTCCGGCTTGTTGACACGCCACTTGCTTAGTAGTTGAGTGTTTAAGCACATGCCGTAGTGGTCCGTGGACCCATGGCAACACATGTGTGCAGATGTACGCGCTCCTGCCCTGTCCGCATGCTGTACATGTGTCACGGCCACCAACGCTTATGTAATGTGAGGATGACTGGTGAGGTGGGCCGTGTGCAGGATGGGGGCTAGAAGAACTTTGTCAGCTATGGAATTAGGGATTCCTTGGCCTTCTGTACGTGAGTGTGCCCATGACTTACACCTCTTTTCTGTGTATTTCAGCTTTGACAGAGGGCACTCAGCCACAGACGGCGGAGATGAGTGGAGGCAATGCATCCGGATCAGACTTTGCGCACACGCAGACTGACACAGAGGAGGGTAGCGCCAGAGAGGGGGACAGGACCGTCCCTGAGGACTCGCATGTGGAGACACCATCGTCCTCATCTTCGGAAAATCTTGGTGAGCCAGCACTGTTGTCACAGACTGGGAGTGGGCAATCAACACCTTCCGTCGGGACACAGCCCACAGGGCCCACACTTCCGCCAACTGCACCATGTACTGTTCGTGCACGCAGGAGTAGGGGGAGCAGAGTGGCGTTCGGTGCAGGCACCGCTGCCCCTGCCACGGTGAGCCAAAATGCACTGTGTGCTGAGGCTGTTGATCTGCTGCGACAGCTGTGTGTGGGGCAGACCAATATGACAAATGCTTTCCAAGACCGTGATAGGAAGTTGGGGCAGGTGGTGGCATTCATGGAAGGGATGCATGGCGATCTTTCTGGTCTACACAGGACAGTTCAGTCATTGGCAAGCAGTGTGTCGTCTGCCATAGTACAGTCGCATGGACAGGGTGCTACTTCTGTTTCCCCATCTACACCACTGGATGTCTCAGGGGGTAGTGAATATTCTGACCAGGACTCTAATACAGGTTATTGCACTAGAAGCAGCATCAGACAGCACGTCAGGGCATGGAGGGCACAGACACCATCCCCTAGGTCAGCAAAATCTGTTCACAAAGACAACGTCAGATACACTGGAGTACACACACAGGATCCACAAGTTGTGTTGGGGACATGCCTTCACATGCTACACAGGCATTCAACACAAAAGGTACTCCCAAGGCAAGGGATACTCCCAAGTCCATGGACAGTCCCTTGGACAAGGACAGTCAAAAGACAAAGGCACCTCCTAAGAGCAGGGAGAGTCCCAAGGGCAGGCCCACAACAGAGGAAGGGGCCACTCCCAAGGACAGGGACAGGGACAGTCAAAAGACAAAGGCACCTCAAAAGAGCAGGGAGAGTCCCAAGGGCAGGCCCACACCAGAGGAAAGGGCCATTCCCAAGGACATGGACAGTCAAAAGACAAAGGCACCTCCTAGGAGCAGGGGGAGTCCCAAGGGCAGGCCCACAACAGAGGAAAGGGCCACTCCCAAGGACAAGGACAGTCAAAAGACAAAGGCACCTCAAAAGAGCAGGGAGAGTCCCAAGGGCAGGCCCACAACAGAGGAAAGGGCCACTCCCAAGGACATGGACAGTCAAAAGACAAAGGCACTTCCTAAGAGCAGGGAGAGTCCCAAGGGCAGGCCCACAACAGAGGAAGGGGCCACTCCCAAGGACAGGGACAGGGACAGTCAAAAAACAAAGGCACCTTAAAAGAGAAGGGAGAGTCCCAAGGGCAGGCCCACAACAGAGGAAAGGGCCACTCCCAAGGACATGGACAGTCAAAAGATAAAGGCACCTCCTAAGAGCAGGGAGAGTCCCAATGGCAGGCCCACCACAGAGGAAAGGGCCACTCCTAAGGACAAGGACAGTCAAAAGACAAAGGCACCTCAAAAGATCATGGAGAGTCCCAAGGGCAGGCCCACAACAGAGGAAGGGGCCACTCCCAAGGACAAGGACAGTCAAAAGACAAAGGCACCTCCTAAGACCAGGAAGTGTCCCAAGAGCAGGCACACAACAGAGCAAGGGCCATCTCCCAAGGGCAGGGACACACACAGTGAGCAGGTGTCTTCTGGAGACAGGTACACCACAGACGACAAGTCTGCTGGCAGGAACAGAGCACCGTCCAGGGCACAGGCAAAGTCCAGAGACAACACTCCACCTACGGATAAGGCACATCCTAGGGACAAGGATTCTCCCATGGACAATGGCGCAGTCAAGGACAGGCATACGTCACCCCTGGCTGCACTGCGGCTGATGTTTTTGAATGAACGGCAAACAGATGTCTCCGCGGCGGAGTCCCCCCATACCTCCACTCCCATCCAGGCCAGTCAGAAGCAGAGGAGGGAGTCCCCTGCTGTTGCATCCCCCATTACACATGATTCTGAGTCCAGGCGGCAGGCACACAGCAAACGACAAGCAGGCTCCAGCACGTCCCCAGAAAGCCGATCCCCGGCAGCAGATGCTCCACCTATGGTGGGTGATATTTGTTTAGAGTCACCACCACTTGCCAGTCCTGTCCTGTCCAGGGTGCACTCACATATCCCTAAGAAACGCAGACACACCATTGACACCTGCCCACCCCGATGTCGCTCAAGTACAGCTATCCCCAGCTCCCAGTGCCACCCTGCCTCCTGGCCCATACAGCCCTGTGGCTCATCATTTAAGTGGTCCCAGTGGCGCAGGTGCAGTTGACTCTCATGTATCAGATAGTGGCACTGTGTCTGTTGTTTGCTGTCATGCATCATGTAGTAGCACAGTCTCAGTTGTGCCCTCTCCTGTTTCAGGTGCTGGCAGTGTATCTGGGTCTATGGCTCATGTGTCAGTGAGTAGATCTGTGGCTGTGTCTCACACTCCTGTTTCTGGTGCTGGCAGTGTGTCTGGGTCTGTGGCCCATGTGTGTGTCACTCGGGCTGTGGCTGTGCCTCACACTCCTGTTTCTGGTGCTGGCAGTGTGTCTGGGTCTGTAGCCCATGTGTGTGTCACTCGGGCTGTGGCTGTGTCTCACATTCCTGTTTCTGGTGCTGGCAGTGTGTCTAGGTCTGTGGCCCATGTGTGTGTCACTCGGGCTGTGGCTGTGTCTCACACTCCTGTTTCTGGTGCTGGCAGTGTGTCTGGGTCTGTGGCCCATGTGTGTGTCACTCGGGCTGTGGCTGTGTCTCACACTCCTGTTTCTGGTGCTGGCAGTGTGTCCGAGGCAGGTAGTTCATGCAGTCCACCTGATTCAGTGATGTGAGGTGCTGTTCACTTCACTCGCATGTTATTTCACATGGTGTGTGCATTGTCCATTGAGAACAGCCTTGCACTGTTGTGGTCCCTGGGACGGGTTGGTTGGAACACGTACTTGTGCTGCCTCTGATGTACCTGCTCTGTTGGGCACAAGGCCCTGTTGATGCTGTGATACTGCATTCTCCCCTCTCACGTGCTGCCTCTGATGTACCTGCTCTGTTGGGCACAATGCCCTGTTGATGCTGTTATACTGCATTCTGCCCTCTCACGTGCTGCCTCTGATGTACCTGCTCTGTTGGGCACAATGCCCTGTTGATGCTGTGATACTGCATTCTGCCCTCTGATGTGCTGCCTCTGATGTACCTGCTCTGTTGTCCACAATGCCCTGTTGATGCTGCGATACTGCATTCCTCTCTCTCACGTGCTGCCTCTGATGTACCTGCTCTGTTGGGCACAATGCCCTGTTGATGCTGTGATACTGCATTCTGCCCTCTGATGTGCTGCCTCTGATGTACCTGCTCTGTTGTCCACAATGCCCTGTTGATGCTGTGATACTGCATTCTCCCCTCTCACGTGCTGCCTCTGATGTACCTGCTCTGTTGGGCACAATGCCCTGTTGATGCTGTGATACTGCATTCTCCCCTCTCACGTGCTGCCTCTGATGTACCTGCTCTGTTGGGCACAATGCCCTGTTGATGCTGTGATACTGCATTCTGCCCTCTCACGTGCTGCCTCTGATGTACCTGGTCTCTTGGGCACAATGCCCTGTTGATGCTGTGATACTGCATTCTGCCCTCTGATGTGCTGCCTCTGATGTACCTGCTCTTTTGTCCACAATGCCCTATTGATGCTGTGATACTGCATTCCTCCCTCTCACGGGCTGCCTCTGATGTACCTGCTCTGTTGGGCACAATGCCCTGTTGATGCTGTGATACTGCATTCTGCCCTCTGATGTGCTGCCTCTGATGTACCTGCTCTGTTGTCCACAATGCCCTGTTGATGCTGTGATACTGCATTCTGCCCTCTCACGTGCTGCCTCTGATGGACATGTTCAGTGCTATGGACTGTTGATGCACTTAGCCCCTCTCACGTGCTGCCTCTGATGGACATGTTCAGTGCTATGGACTGTTGATGCACTTAGCCCCTCTCACGTGCTGCCTCTGATGGACATGTTCAGTGCTATGTACTGTTGATGCACTTAGCCCCTCTCACGTGCTGCCTCTAATGGACATGTTCAGTGCTATGGACTGTTGATGCACTTAGCCCCTCTCACGTGCTGCCTCTAATGGACATGTTCAGTGCTATGGACTGTTGATGCACTTAGCCCCTCTCACGTGCTGCCTCTGATGGACATGTTCAGTGCTATGGACTGTTGTTGCACTTAGCCCCTCTGATGTGCTGCCTCTGATGTACCTGCTCTGTTGGGCACAATGCCCTGTTGATGCTGTGATACTGCATTCTGCCCTCTGATGTGCTGCCTCTGATGTACCTGCTCTGTTGGGCACAATGCCCTGTTGATGCTGTGATACTGCATTCTCCCCTCTCACGTGCTGCCTCTGATGTACCTGCTCTGTTGGGCACAATGCCCTGTTGATGCTGTGATACTGCATCCTGCCCTCTCACGTGCTGCCTCTGATGTACCTGCTCTGTTGGGCACAATGCCCTGTTGATGCTGTGATACTGCATTCTCCCCTCTCATGTGCTGCCTCTGATGTATCTGCTCTGTTGGGCACAATGCCCTGTTGATGCTGTGATACTGCATTCTGCCCTCTCACGTGCTGCCTCTGATGTACCTGCTCTGTTGGGCACAATGCCCTGTTGATGCTGTGATACTGCATTCTGCCCTCTGATGTGCTGCCTCTGATGTACCTGCTCTGTTGGGCACAATGCCCTGTTGATGCTGTGATACTGCATTCTCCCCACGTGCTGCCTCTGATGTGCATGCTCTGTTGGGCACAATGCCCTGTTGATGCTGTGATACTGAATTCTGCCCTCTCACGTGCTGCCTCTGATGTACCTGCTCTGTTGTCCACAATGCCCTGTTGATGCTGTGATACTGCATTCCTCCCTCTCACGTGCTGCCTCTGATGTTCATGCTCTGGTGCCCACTTTGCCCATGCTCACGCATACACTGTGATTATACCCCTATTATGTGTAATAAAGGTAGTCAATCATGTCTCGTGGTTTGTCGTTGTCATTCCTGCTTGCGTACTACAAATGTGTATTTCTATTTGCTTCTAATCAGTGGTTTCGGTAACATGACACTCCCCCTCCCTACGTCACGACCCTTGCAGGTATTCCCCTCCAGACAGCCAATGGTTTGTGCCTTACCTGCGTCGGCGTCGATGGTGGGCCAAGACTAGGACGTGGTGGATCTCGAAGAGCACCGGGAAAGCGTGTAGCGCTGGGTCCATGGTGGCGAACAGCTTGTGGTGGGTATCTCTGTTATGTATCTTATCTTCGCTGTGTGGAATCCGCCGTGTTTAGACAGGTTGTTTTTCCGCAGCGGTTTTATGTGTATTTTCCGCCATCTTGATTTGGGGGACGGTCTTAGACGTCAGTACGTACAGCGGAGTCTCAGGATTCGTTCCGTCCGCCGCGTGGTCGGGTGTAGTTGGGCGGCGGTGCGTGATTTTCCGTCGCGGATGGAATTTTTACACTATTTCCTATCCTGATATGGCGGACGGAGTGTCCGCGGCTGGCGGACACGGAAAAGGCATTTTCCGCTTACTCCAGGGCTGCGGTCTCTCTTCCGTCCACCATCCTAATGAGCCCCATAGTACTGACTGGGTTTGGATGTATGACGGTACAACGCGGGCTATTACCACGCGTACCGTTACAACGCGTGTTTTACAACGCAAGTCGTTACCACGACTTGCGCTGTAGGGTGCGGACTTAGGAATAGTTTAATTTACTATTCCAACACCAGTCCCCGTGGATAGTAGGGAAGGTGTTGGAATGGTAAATTAACTATTCCTTGTCCTTGAGCGCCCTCCAGAGCAAGTCGTGGTTACGACTTCTATAATAATCCTCCCCCCTTTTTACTGTTGTTTCTCTAGGGACCACTTTTCTTAAAAATAGCTAAATTCCCAAGGTCACTGGCAGACCTTACTTGGGTTCCCTTGTTTCTTTACAATATAGATTTTTTATTGATACACACAGCACCCCCTCTGTGGTGCCCTGACCGCTGGCAGTCAAAGCACAACCTCTTCTCCAAGAGTTTCTTGGGTCCCCACTACTTTGCTTGCAAGAGGTGTGCTGGGTATTAACGCCCTCCATAGGTTTCTGTGGTTCTGAGGGGCTTTCCTTGGCAGAGTGACTACCTCCCTCCTTTCCCTTCTGTGGGCCTAACCCACCTTTCTTAGGACCACCCCCTGGGTCTTCTTGGATACTCTTGTCCTACCCCACTCATCAGCTATCATGCCTAGCTAGTTAGCTTGGAGTCCACTAGATCTTAGTGTAACTTTACTGAAGGGCAATTTGTAAGGATGTGCTTCTTGACCACCAAATTATAGACCCCCGTGTGTAATGTCCTAAGCTTGTGTCTGTGTTCTTCAGGAATGAGACTGAACAACCTGATAAGTTCTGCCTTCATGTGTGGGTAGGATTCTGCTACCTCATCAAGTGTAAGCAGGGTATCCCTACCAACTACTGGCACTAGTTCCCGTAGTAGTGTTCCCCAGTGTTGTGTATCCAGCTTCCTCATCTTGAGAGCTCTCTCATATGAGACCAGCCACTTGTCTAATGCAAAAACAACAATTGATGGACAGAATGCAGAACAATGTCATCCATTCACCCCAGTACAGAGATCTGGGCCTAAATCCATCCCTTTGGGCAATCTGACTTGGGCCCCCCTGTCAGATTCTTCAGTGTCTCTGTTGCTGCCACCATTCTCCTCGGACCTCATGCCCAGCTTGGCTCTTCTTTCCTGAAGGGCCAGCTTCCTTTCTTCTAGGGCCATTGCTCTCTCCTTATGCTTCAGGGCTGCTACTTCCTCTTGAAGGGATCTCCTGCTGCTGTGTGAGCTCCCCATACTTATGGCTGTAGATTGTTCTCGTGGCCTGGTGTTGAGGTGGAGGGCATCCTCCCCTCATCTCTCTCGTCCTCCTCACTACCTTGGGGCATCCCCTCTTCCAGTGCTGGGGGTTGGCTCTAGGGACTTCCTCCCAAGTCTTAAGGGCCTTCACCAGATTCTCCCTCTTTTCCTTGTTTCTCACAGCTATAAATACACAATTCATTCAGATCCTTCCTTTTGAGGGTGGAAAGATTGGCTATGTCAAGCTCCATAACCCCCCTTGCTCACAAGAACTTCCAGTAACTTTTTCAAAAACTTTTTAACTCTTTGGAAACTTTTTCACAGCATTTAAGACTCCCTTCAAAGTTGAGTAACTTCTTGAAAACAATGTCTCTACAGACTGTGGAACTTGACAACTACTTGAAAAACACAAGGACTTCTTTTCGGGTGTCTAACTATGTGATGTGGATTTTCAGAGGTCTTAACTTTAACAACTGTAGGGTACTGCAAAACACAAGTTCTGGATCCCACCGCTTGACATCAATTTGAGGCAATGGGGTTGGTATGTGTATTGCACGGTGAGGTTGCACAACCACGCCATATAATACACCCCATTTCCTCACATTCTGTATGTTTTTCATGGTAGGAAACCAGTATTAAATGGTAATACTTTTTGTCATTGCAAAGTATATGTATGTAAAGGCAGAAAAACATTTCTTATAGACACCACAAAGATCATGCCTCCAATACATAAGTGCTACTGTGTTAAAATAGTGAGCATTACAAACTACAAAAAGATGCTCATTGGAGGCAAGTGCTCTTGCATGTGTGGCAATACATATTAATCCTCACTTAACCCTAATCTGGGTTAGTGAGGTATCATGGTCATGGTGAGGGTGCACTTCCCTGTAGTTAATCAGGTATTTGTTAAGCGCGGGTGTGGGGGTGGGGGGTTCACAGGTTCCAGTCCATCAAGAAGGGGGTCTGTCGAAGAGCCAGGTTTTGAGATTTCTTGGAAAGATGGGGAGCGATGTTATCTGTCTGAGGTGGAGCGGAAGGTCGTTCCAGGCAGTGGCCTCATGGAAGGAAAAGGAGCGGCCTACCGATCTGGTCTTTCTTGTGCGGGGGACCACGGCGTAGGAGAGCTTGGCTGATCGTAGGGTCCTTTGGGGTGCGTCGAATTTGAGTCGGATGTTCAGGTATGCTGGCCTGGTGTTGTGGAGGGCCTTGTGAGCGTGGGTTAGCATCTTGAAGGTGACTCTAGCTTCGATGGGGAGCCAGTGGAGTGTGGTCAGGTGCTGGGAATTGTGGCAATGGCTTGGCAGGTTGAGGACCAGTCTTGCAGCGGCGTTTTGGATGTTCTGTAGCTTGCGGGTGAGGTTTTTGTTTATTCCAGCATAGAGTGCGTTGCCGTAGTCGAGCCTGCTGGTGACCAGGGCGTGAGTGACGGTCTTTCTGTGTTCGAGGGGGATCCATTTGAAGGTCCTACTTAGGAGGCAGAGGGTGTGGAAGCAGGAGGATGAGACAAAGTTGATCTGGCGGTCCATTTTGAGCTCTGAGTCCAGGATGATTCCCAGGTTTGCTGCATGGTCCGCGGGGGAGTGCGGGCTTCCGAGGGTGGGGGGCCACCATGTGTTGTTCCAGGCATCTGGGTTTGGGCCCATGATGAGTACTTCCGTTTTGTTTGTGTTTAGTTGTAGGCAGCTGTTTTTCATCCATTTGGCGATGGCTTCCATGCTTTCTCGAAAGTTGTGTCTGGCAGTGTTGGGTTTGTTGGATAAGGAGAGGATGAGTTGGGTGTCGTCTGCAAATGACACAATGTTGAGTCCGTAGGTTCTGGTGATGGGGGCGAGCGGAGCCATGTAGATGTTGAAGAACATAGGGCTGAGGGAGGACCTCTGGGGGACTCTGCAGGAGGTAGGTGTAGGGTCTGAGAGGAAAGGGGCCGCTGCGTTCTGCCGGAAAGGAAGGAGCGGATCCAGTCGAAGCCTTGTCTTAGATCCCTGCGTCGTGGAGTCTGCGTATTAGGGTGCGGTGAGAGACTGTGTCGAACGCCGCTGAGAGGTCGAGGAGGATGGGGGCTGCTGTTTCCCCTTTGTTCTTTAAGGTACGGATGTCGTCTGTTGCAACAAGGAGGGTGGTTTCCGTACTGTGTTTTTTTCTGAAGCCGGATTGGGAGGAGTCAAGGATGTTGTGCTCTTCGATGAATGTGGCGAGTTGGCTGTTGATGGTTTTCTCGATGACTTTCGCTGGGAACGGGAGCCGGGAGATGGGTCTGGAGTTTTTTTAAGTCGATGGGGTCCGCTGTGGGTTTCTTCAGGAGGGGGTTGATCTCAGCGTGTTTCCAATTGTCAGGGACTGAGGCGATTGTCAGTGAGCGGTTGATGGTGTGGCAGAGCATGGGTGCGATGGTGTTGGTGGCTCTATTAAAAATGTGGTGGGGGCAGGGGTCTGTTGGGGCCCCGGAGTGGATTAACTTCATCGTCTTCAGTGTGTCTTCGGTGGTGAGGGCTGTCCAGTTGTCGATAGCTGGCTTCAGGGAGTCAGGGTGGTTGGTGAGGGTTCAATGTGTTGGTTGTCTCCATCGAAGTTGTCGTAGATGCTCTTGATTTTGTGGTGGGAAAAAGTGCTCAGTTTGTCGCAGAGGTCTTGTGAGGGAGGGATGTCGGTGGACTCGCTGGTGGGTTGGGCGAACTCCTTGATGATGTTGAAGAGTTCTTTGCTGTTGTGAGCATGAGTGGAGATTCTGTCTTCAATCACTTTTTTCCTCGTTTTTCTGATGAGTTGGTGGTGAGCGTTGGAGGCAGCTCTGAAGTTGTTGTGGGTTTCTGTGGATTTGATGTTCTTCCAGGCCTTTTCGAGGCGGCGGCAAGTGCTTCTGGACTCTCGAAGTTCGGTAGTGAACCATCTAACTTTCTTGGCATTGGTGTTGAGGTTAGAGGGGGGCTATGGTGTTGGCGCTGTCAGAGATCCATCAATGCAGGGTTCGGGCTGCGGTGTTGGTGTCATCGTTTTCCGCGATGGTTGGGGTGGAGTTGATGAGTGATGTGGTTAGCTGCTCATCATTGATGTGGTCCAGTTTCTTCGTGGGAGCAGGTGCTGGTGTCTGTGGATGGTGGGTGTTCTGAAGGTGAAGTGGACGCATCGATGGTCAGTCCATGGGAGTTCGGTGGTGTGGCTGAAGGTGATAGAGTTTCCTGTTGTGAAGAGGGGGTCGAGGGTGTGTCCTGCTGAGTGCGTGGGTTCGGTCACGAACTGGTGGAGTCCAATGTTGTGGAGGTTGTCAAGTAGGGATGTGGTGCTGGGGTCCAGTTGGTTGTGGAGGTGGAAGTTGTGGTCTCCCAGTAGGGTGTAGTTGGTGGACGCGATGGCATGCGGGAAGATGATGTCCGTGATGGAGTTGGTAAAAAGTCTGCAGGGTCCAGGGAGTCGGTAGATAGGGTTCCACGGATGGTGGAGGTAGGGCTGGCCAGTATCTTGAAGTGAAGGTTTTCCATCAGGTCTGTGGGCTAGTTACACACTGAGTTAATAAAAAAGGATTCCCATCATAATTACGGTTAATTGACTGTTTGATGTTCAAATTATTGACGGCATCCTGTGTCATGGTGCGGGAGCAAGTATTATCGGTATTTGTATTCTCAAACCAATACTCATGATGCTATATGTATGGTGGGTAAGCTATTTTATCACCTTATAATTCTAACAAAGATTAAACGTTGTTCTCTTTAGGTTGACACTTTCTTTCTTAGGTCTATTGTATATGCTCATCTTTTGATAGTGAGGGAGATAGTTAATCCTGCACTGTTGTATTTTGCACCTATCTCACGTATAGTTCACAAAGCATACTAAAAAAAAAAATGAAGAAGTAAGTAAAGAACACTGCTGCTCACTTGGAGTCATATTACACAAGTGCCTCGGGGGGCGCAACTGGTGTTTGCGCCTGGGGCACTTTGGTAATACAAAAGGGGTCAAAAATGCTTGTGCTGCCCCATATGTAATACAGATAGCATTGGTGCACATATAGCACCAGCCCTATTATTAGAGGGCATTCCCTCATTGGCACAGGGTGTAGCCCCATGCAAAGGAGAAAATCTATTTGCCTCTGCACTCGAGCCTTATTACCAACATGGGTACAGAGGCACACATGTCTTTAGAAGGCACACTGATCGTGCACCACAAAAAGGCCATGCTCTTTAAGTGCGTCCTCTAAATGCAGCCCTCTAAAGGCCCGAAAGGGGATCCCAGGGACCCCCCAGACATCCCCTTCCATGAAGGGACAGTCACTCACTGCACCCGCTTGCAGGGAGATCTCTAATCCCTTTTAAAAGTGCAGGCGGGTTGCCGCCTGCACAGAGAGCTTTAAAACATCTGCTCCGTTTTTCTCTTGAATGCACTGAGGGCAACACATTCTTTCTGATAGCAGTCCTTTCCCTGTTTACCCCAGGTGGGCCTTTCCTCCTCAAGGGGAAAGTGCCGGCCCTCAAACCTATGAGGCCTTGTCCCACAATAACAGACGGTTGTGCAGTATCGGTGAATCCTATTTATTGTTGCTTTTTTGGAGTTAAGAGGAATCCTTGGAATTGTAGTTTTTCTCGTTCTCAATAGGATGTTTCAAAATGGTTGGCTCACAGAGTGTATTTCAAAGATGTCAATGTGACCTCCTATCAAAAACTTTTAGGGGGAATTTGGGAATTGTAGTTTATCTCATTCCCAATAAGATAATCGCTAATTCTCATCTCGCAGAATGTATTTTGAGGTGCAAAAGGGGAAATCGTAAGTATGATTAGTAGGAAGAGGGAAGAAAAAGAAAAAATGTAAAATCTCGGATAATTTTTTCTTTTTTTCTGGTGATGTCCCATCGAGAGTGATCTCAGGATTTCTCTTCAGTTGCCATGGCGGTGGAGGATTTTAAGAAGTAGACAATCCTCCGAATTTTTATCTCCATAGATCCACTTCTATACAAGAGATACTCTCTGGGCATCGAAGGAAAAATACTGGTGCTCCATATGTATGACCACACACATATCTCCTGGTCAGTCTGGGGGGTCATTATTATGTGTGAGTAGGGTCTCCTTTATTGTCAATACTTTCTTGATTATTGTAATGTGGTGGTGGGCGTTCTAAGAAGAACATATATGGAGCGAACCATCCCGCCCACTTTGTTCATGGATAAATGTTTATGACCCTACATTGGCAGTTTTTTCTTCTTATATATCTTCACATGTTGCATAGTTGATTCCAACTGATTTCATCATGAAGTCCTTGGGAGCTTTTTTTCCAATCGGTATATGCAACGTTGTTCCAAAGATAGCAGACTGGATTCTGCATTTCTCCCAGAGTTTTCGATCTTATCAATTATATACCACTTGAAATCATCCTCTGTATGCTTCATTTCCAAAAAGTGTAGCATTAGTTTCGTGGTTACTTCTTTGTAGCCAAATGTGCTGCAGTGTTCGCTTATCCTAGTTTTTACATTGCTGGAGGTCATACCTATGTATGTCAAATTACAAAGAAACATTTTACTCAGCAAACTCAGTGGCTTCAGAGGAGCCACCCTGTCGATGGTGGGCTGCCTGCTGAACTCTGAATCGGGTCCAACATTTTTGTCGTACAGGAGTCAATTTGGCTTGCATTCAATGACTTTACAAAAGGAGCCAGATAAGCAACTGTAGTCTATTCTGCAATGCTGAATTAGCCATGGTGTGCAGAAGTGGATATTAATGCTTTTGGACAAGGGTCAACTTTGATAACAGCCCCTGGACTGGTATGAAGAAAATTTAAAAACAGGATATGTGGTTTATTGGGTATTACATAAAAGCCAAAACCTATACATTGTAAAGAAACAAGTGTCACAGACAGTGTTTATTATTTCACTACTTGAAAAATAATGTTTCCACACACCTGAAAATGGCAACGAAGGGTGGAACCAAGGTACATTTCTAAAGATACCACCTCTTTCTTCAAGACAGATTTGAGTGGTTGAGGGAGGGATAATGTTTTTATATTTATAAAGTGGTTAAGGGCGTTGGGTATGTGTCCTGGGTAGGACAAGCTAGGCTAGTATAATCTCCATGTTGTGCCTCCAGGTTCTAGCCCATCCATTCTATTTCCAGTGTTCCACTCCACCAGGGGCTTGTAGCAGCATCTCAGCGAGAAATCACTCAAACATATGTTTGCTCACACGAGGGAGCACACAAGAATGTGAGAAAGCCTTAGGGAGCTGGGTGATCAGTGATAATTTAGTGTAAAAAATTGGCTGCTGAGCAGGCACCATTCACTGAGAGACCCAAAGCAGATGCCTAGCTTGAAAATGGGGTTGCAAATTACAGGAATATTAAAGAGGCAGTGACTAAAAGGGAATAGCTCAAGGGTAAAGCCAGACACACTGTGTGGTTTGAATGTGCTACAATAGGGAAGTGTAGTGTGTTTATCTAGGAACCTGAATCGATATTTCTATTCTTTGCCCTTGTCCGGTTATAAATCAATAATATCCCTACAAAGGCATAGAAACCCTATTCATAATTCAGTCATAGCGCATGCTGTCACATTAAGCAAGCCTACTCCTCCAGCCCCCTAGAAAGCACACGGAGTTCTTAAACAAATCCAAGCCTCCAGTAACCTGGGAAATCCCCGCTGCCTTTGTTTTGATTTCGTCCAAGAACTCATGTAAAGCACTGTAAGAACGACCAGTTCTTAGTGACATCTTTATTGACGTCTTAGTCCAGCCTTACGTCAAACCCGGCACCTTTCAGGTATAAATGTACCAACGTTGCCTTAAGCAAACACAAGGTGGTGATGTATCTGGAGCAGCTACTACTTGCCCGAGAGCCCAGCTGATGCGAGAGCCCACGGACGCTGCCCCTCCCTTTTGACGCGCTGAGAAAGACGCTGTCTTTTCTCCTGCCGAGAAATCCAGCCTCCGGCGTTTCCAGCCCACCCTTGCGGGTGACTGGGATATCGAGTCCTGAGAGAGAGATACCAGCCCTCCTGCATTCTAATACCCAGGTACTGAACTGACTAAACCCTTCCAGAGAATTCTTGAGTCAGATTCTTGGCAAAACAAACTTAACTTAAACTGCTACTTACTTACTCCTTCCCACGTATTAGGCTTAGTTCAGGTACACCGGGGTAGGCGTAGTTAGAAGCACCAGTTGAGTATGATTAGTCAATGTATATATGTATGTATCTATTTTATCCATTTTAAAGTATCATATGGCTAAGAAACCATATCAATGCTTTTACAGTATTATTTTATAATCCTGCTTTTACTATATGCACTTTACTTAACTATAAGTATTGCAATTGTAGCAATTCATTTCTCTTGTATGAGGAAGGAGACTGCTCAATAAATAACACCTTTTATTGAAAACACCCGTCTCTCTTTTCTCTGCAATCTGGTGAAACTAAGTACGCACTTATTGACTGAGTGAAATAGCTGTCTTTTGTTTTCACACGACTCTAGAGATACACTCTTATTCAGGGAGAGCAAAGTTGTCATGTTTTATGGTTGTCAGAAACTAAATCCCTTCTTGTCTATCCAGGGAGGTTAAACTCCTCCTCGCTTATTCGAGAAAGTTTCTAGTGAACTCTGAGCTAGCTGGCAAAAAACTTAAGTCTAATATAGTCAGTAGAGACCTAGATAACCTCAGTCCAACGTCTACACTACTGAAGATATTATTCCAATGCGCAGAGCCTATTGGGACTATAGGAACTACACTACAGAAGAAACAGGTAAGACTTGTGGATCCGATGATCTATTTCTGCCAATACCTTCTGTGTAGTAGTAGTAAGAGTACACGTTTTAGCAGTAGTAGTAAACTCATTTATAGTAGTACCAATAGTACTAGCAGTATTAGTAGTAGTAGTAGTAGCAACAACGTTAGTGGTAGTAGTAGTAGGAGGTGTAACAGTAGCGTTGGTAGCAGTAATAGTAGTAGTCATAATAGTGGTAGCAGTAGTAGTAGAAGTAGTAGTAGCAGTAGCAGTGTTCTATGTTAGAATGATGCTAATCAATAATATTGCCGGACATAAATATTGAGTTATAAATACTGATTACAAAAATACTCCCTTGGGTGTAGATTTTCCACTTTTCTCCCCAATGGGATGAGTTTTTCATACACAATATTCAGGACATCATATTTTTGTGGGACGGTATGGTAACAATATTCTGGTACGATACCATTTTCAAAGTAGCAAGCAATGATAACTTTATTTCGGTCGAACCCCATAAAAGTGCAGATAAAATACATACAAGGCACAGTAGTTAAAACAATAAATATGAACGACTAGTATTAGACATAAAAAATTAATTAAACAAAAAGTTATCAAGAGACAATCTCATGAGATATTTTTTTTAAAAGAATTGATCCAGGTATATTAACAATAACTTTAAACAAAGCCTTTCCTTCGGCGCCACATACCATGTAGAAAACTAGAAACAGCAAAGACAATAGGAGGCGAAGTATCGTACATTAAAACTCTACACGCCTGCATACATTGTCTGAAGCCCAAGTTTCTACATAGTGGGATCAGCCAGCATTTTCTTCATGTGACATACGCTGGACAGAAGAACATAACATGGGCAACATCTTCTCGGATATAATTGCATGCCGGGCAGGTTCCGTTTTCTGTTTTAGCCCATTTCGAAGTAAATTCCCTGATTGGCATACAACCATGCCTCAATTGGGTATATAATTTCCTCGCAAGAGGGGGTTGGACTAGATCTATAAATTCCTCCTGTCGAGGTTCAGATTTTACTAAGAGGAACTCGGTAGACAGCCTACCCTGGGTTGTTGATCGCTGTAGTGCAAGTAAATTTTGCCCCCTCACCAGGGTTAGCAGCTGTGCCCTAGGTGTCCTCAGGCAGCTCAACTCGGGTGTCTCCCATAGCTGGGGCAGGCCTACATAGCCAAAGAATATTTTTATTTTTTATATGTTCCCAGACCTCCAAGAATTCAGCTCTATATGATGCCAGTTCCAGTACTGACCAGAACCTCCTCCAATAGAACAAGGGCCGGGCGGCTACCAATTCCTCTATGGACTCCAGGCCCAAATCCAATCGCAAGGTGGTAAGCGGTATACTTTGTGGTAAGCCCACCAGGTTCCTCATAAAGCACTGCTCAACCCTCAGGAGGCTGGATGTATTCTTATGTCCCCAGAGTTCAGCGCCATACATAGCTACTGTCCTGAAGTCCATAGATTTCAAGGACAGGAGCAACCGGTTTAAAAACAGATGTTCTGTGGAGCTTACTAATACCCCCTGCTATTTGCTATAGTCTAATAATGTGGTGACCCCAGCCAAAATCTTCTGTCAGAGTGATGCCAAGATAGACAAATGTTTTGACCCGTTCCAGGGGAATACTGTTCAGGACAGGGTTCGGACGGGTCTGCCTCGGGGGATTGAAGATCATAAACTTTGTTTTATCCAAGTTAACCTCCAATCCCCGCAAGGCACAGAATATTACAAACCCGTCCAGAAAACGCTGGATGCCCGATGATGTTTTGGATAGCAACAAAGTGTCATCCGCAAACATCAGAGCGGGCACCTGACCAGTGGCCAACCAGGGATCGTCGTTTTCTTTTACACCATTTAAGGCATCCACAAGGCCATTGATCAAAAGGCTAAACAACGTGGGGGCCAGGACGCACACCTGTCGCACAACCCTAGATACAGGAAAACAGGCTGAAAGATCTCCATGTCTCCCACACCTAACCTGAGCATAATTGTCATTGTGCAATCTAGTTAGGATGTTTAATAGATAAGTTGGGAGACCCAGATCTGCCAGTACATTCCACAACTTTTCCCTGGGAACTAAATCAAAAGCGGCCCCCAGGTCCACAAAGACAAGGTAGAGGCTGCCACCCTCCACTCTTGCTGTTTTCCAGAATAGGACCTGGAGCCGAAAGATTTGATCCAGGGTTGAGATGCCAGATCTAAATCTGGCCTGGAGGGTAGTCAATATTTGATATTCCTCCATCCACCCTTGGATCCTGTCTAATATGATCCTACCCATTAGTTTTTGTGTTGTATCTATAAGGCTAATGGGCCTATAGTTTGATGGGGTTAGCGGACAGCCCTTCTTGTAAATGAGGACGATCGCAGCTCCCAACCATGTGTCCGGTAGATCAAACCCCGTGAGAACCGCATGAAATAGGATAACCAGGTATGGAGCCCATATTTTGGGTTAAGATCGAAACAGGTCCCCAGGCAATTTATCAAGGTCAGGAGCTTTGTTGGGGAGCAGCTTGCTATGGCCGATTCTACCTCCTTCAGGGTGATGATCTCTGGCATTACAGGGAGATACGCCTCTGGAGCGTCCAGGTGATCCAACCGCAACCCCGCGCCCGAGACCCCCACCAGTCGATACTCATGGTGGGGGTCTGGGACGGGGGATGGCCGAAGGGCCACAACTCCTTCCAGGGGTAAATCCATCGTCCCAGTCGAACATCGCCACACTCCAAATTTGTATATAGTGCTCCGAAATGTGCCTCCCACACTGAGGGTGCAATATTCGGGGAAACTGCCTCCCCTCCCCCTTTTACACCTGAGCTAACAATGGGCCAGAACGACTTGGCGTCCTTAGAAAATATTATATCAATCATGTCATATTAACATTTCATAAATGTATGACCTTGGGCAAGAAGAATTTAAGGAACTCAAGTATGATATGGCAGGAAGCCCTTACCTCTGCCTACCCAGCACCACACACTCTGCCATATTTAGGTTCTGGCAGGGAATTTCTGACAAAAATACTTCAACAGACACAGCATAAGGCCTCTTATTATAAATATATTGTTGTGCGAGCTGGCACGCCCCCAAGCTCATTATTTTTGTTTCAAACAACCAAGTGACTGGAATGTTTTTATTCTTCTGAGAAACAATCAATGACCCTATCATGCATGGAGTTTTGTCCCTGCGTTCCGGTTCCATTAAACATTTTGTTCTGCTGCGGACCGTCACCCTTACTGTGGGAACAAAATATTGTTCTCTGAATATCTTCTGACATAAACATCACGCTGTATATATTGTCCACAAATGTATTGCCCCATTGAGCTAATTAAAGAAAATCTACCCCAAAGTTGACTATATTTTTGTGAAGAATATTTAGGGTGCAATGTGTTGTCAGGCAATATTTCTTTATACAATATTGTTAGATAACCTACCTGGCGTCCATGGTGTGGTTTTCCCCTAACTTTTTGTTTTCAGAGCTACTGTTTTTTCTTACTTTGTTTTTGCAGGCCTTAGGACTCTTCACACTTTAACACTGCTATCCAGTGCTAATGTGCTTGTGCTCTCTCCTTAAAACTTGGTGGAATTCGCTTATATCCATTTGACATATTTAATTTACTTATGAGTCCCTAGTAAAGTACACTACATGTGCCCAGGGTCTATAAATTAAACACTACAAGTGGGCCAAATTAAACACTACAAGTGGGTCTGCAGCAGTGAATGTGCCACCCACTTAAATCGCCTGTAAACATGTCTCAGGTCTGTCATTGCAGAGCCAGTATGTGCCCCTTTAATCTGCCATGCCAACCTGGCAACAAAGAAGACAGTTGGCAGAAGAACATGGCGGCGGCAAGCTAGCTCGCCGCAGTGCTCCGCGTTGATTTCCCTACAGGATCCTCTCCCGAGGTGAAGAATGAGTGTCCGTGAGGCGTGTGAGGATTTACGTATGTGATTCGAGCTTCTCTGTCTGGGTTTCTGCGGTTCTCCAACTTTTGACCGACTTTGACCGTGACAATTACAAACGGATGGTGTGTTTTACTCGGAGCGATGGCCAGAGCTCCGATGTCCTCTTTCTCTCTCCATGCTGCCTCGGACGAGGTGAGAGCAGTATTGAAGACGCCGGACGCCGAGGCAAACACAGAGGTAGCGAATGTTGCGGGGGGTTTCAAGTGGAATTCTTCAATGCAGGCAAGTGTGGTTACAATGATTACAATGATTTCAGTGAAATAACCTTGGGGGCCTGTTTTTCTCGAGCCCTGATTAAAGGGGTGGAGTTGGATATTAAAGCGCCTACTAGCCTGCCAGTCCTTGTAGAGAGCAATCAATTACCCTACATCTTTCCCCCTCTGGAAAGCCTTTCTTTGCTACCAGTCATTTCCGTTGTCAGCCCGAGGATCTGTATAGCCGCGCTGGAGCTAAGGAAGGGCAAAAAATTAAGATACTTGTTTTCCCCTCGAGACACATTAAATTTTGAGAACCCCACTAGCATAGCTATAACTGCAAAACTCAATCAAGATTCACAAGGTTCTCAAGGTCAGCTCCCTGTTTCCTTAGCCGCAGTGGAGGGGTACTCTGCGCATGAATTGGGCAATGGTTGTCCCACAGACCTTTCATCTGTAGAAGCCGTCCCTATTCATTCTGTTTCTGCAATTGAGGTTGGAGTTAATTTACGAGCTTCTCCCAGTAAAAATATTTCCAACACCCCCGACATACTAAATTCTACAAGTAGCTGTCCTAATACTGCTAATACTCTTAATACTCCTAAAAGCGAGCTTAAAAGACGTCGAGGTCGTGGGCGCAAAAAGAAACCTGGGGTAAGCAAACTTGGAGTCCCAGAAGAAGAGATTGAGGTTGGGAAAGGAGGTAATAAATTCTCTAAGAGAAAATCTTCTTCCTTTTTGAACACTGAACTTAAGTCCAAAAATACGACTTTGAAGAATAAAATCAAGGTGAAAACTAAAGATACTAAATCAGTGTATCCAGCAGGCTCAAAAATTACGCCTTCACTTCGCTCCTACTTTAAAGTAGTCCCTCAAATTTTACATCTTCCTGAAGTTACAGACCAAGATATAGGTATGACTTCAAAAGAAATAGAATCTGTTGTAACTGTTGTATCTGCTGATTTAGCAACAAGCTCACAAAAAATGCCTGTTCCAGTTTCAGTTCCAGTCCAGTTCCAGTGACAGAGCAGTTAACGCAATTTGCGCAGGCTCCTTTTGCTAGAACAATCTTTGCCTAAAACTCCACCTCAGCTTTTATCCATCCAAGAACAGGGCTCAACTCAACTCCGCACATCAGTAAACTTGGTAGAAACTGAAGAATCAGATCTTACTAAGTTGGGAGGCACATCTGGGGGTGTAGATGCAGAAGCAGATGACTCTGCTATCCATGCCCTATGTGACCCGAACTCATTGTTGGCCCCTTTCACCTCTACTTCCTCCTCCTCTCCCTCTCCTCCCCCGATGAGGGCAGCCTCAGTTTTGGAGATGTTCTCAGCTCTTACCCTGGAGATAAGAAAGGGCTTTGCGGAATCATCTGCCAATCAACTAGAGTTTAAAAATTATTGTGAATCACTCGACAATAAAATTGAAAGCCTCACTATAAGAACTGGAGTGTTAGAAGAGACTATTGGCATTCACTCAATCCACTTGGATCAAGCGAAGGAGGATATACAGAAGCTCACAAAGGAGGATCAGGCTCTCAGCGAGAGGATGGAGTCTCTTGAAAATAATGCGAGAAGGGGGAACATCCGTATTTTGAATGTCCCAGAAGGGTCTGAGGGTTCAGATATTAAACAATATATTGTCTCATTATTGAAGGATGCACTGTCTCTAGAATATACTCCCGCTGAACTGTCGGCTGACATTCAGAGGGTTCACAGGGATCCCTTCAAACTGAACCCTCAGAGGTCTAAACCTCGCAAAATTTTAGTCAACTTTCACACATATGTCCTGAAGGAACGCATCTTAAATATGGCCTTAAAACAAAAGTCCCTGTCAGGGAAAGGCTTCACTTTTTTGATAAGATCGGATCTGTCAAGAATAACACTGGAGAAGCAATGGGAATTTGGGAGGCGCTTGGATGCCTTCAGAAAATTAGGAGCAACAGCTCAGCTCATGTTTCCGGCTGCTCTTAAAGTAATATTTAACAACAAGATGTTTAACATCAGGTCTGTGCAAGCCGCCGATGAATTATTAATGGATTTGAGCAAGGGAGCCAGTAAGGTGTAACATCAGGGGCCCTGTATTAAACCTTAACTACCTAACAGGTCCTTCCATTTAATCCTTTTTTTTTCTCTTTCTTTCTCAATATGAAAATTGAGAGGCTGATGCACCAATATATACAAACACTATATATGCACTAATCAAGAAGACATATACTTTCAATTAACTATCTTCTTTACTAAAAAGGAAAAAAAAAAACATTTTTTTTGCAACTTTTCGCTCTTTATTAGTCACCTGAACACTTAGCGGTTGAACTTTCCTGCAGGGGATCAACCGGTGGGGCACTATCTACTGGACGTTGTTCCGGTTAGATAATGCAAGGGTTCTTCACGGAGGGGGGCTCTCACTCCGAGGGGGTGAGTGCGAAGGGGTGGCAAAAATATAAAAAAGTCCTCAATAACCTCAACAACCTAAATAGTAGTTTCTGGAAGCAAGCTATCAACTTGGCTATTAATATCCTTATGGCTATAATGTTTATTTATCATGATTTATCAATAGATGAGTAGTGTAGGCTTTCTTTCCTGGATCATCAATGGCCTCCGCACCAAGCCCCGAGCCAATAGAATTTTTCAATATTTGAAGGACTCGGATGCGCAGGTCATGGTGTTGCAGGAAACCCACTTAACCCATTCTGAACTATCTGACTTTACTAAAAAAAATAGATGGATTGATTTTATGGTTTCTTCTACTCAAACTTCTCACATAAGAGGAGTTGCGATTATCTTTAAAAAAGGAATCAAAGCTAAGTTAATTTCACAGGCTGTAGATTCCTCCGGCAGATGGGCCATAGCCTCAGTTCTTATGGCCGGGTTTTCTGTTACAATAGTCGGCTATTATGGCCCGAATCAGGATGACCCTTCTTCTTTAGAAACAATATTTATCCAGTTACTTTCCATTTCAGGACCTATTATTTTAGCCGGCGATTTCAACATCGTGCTGGATCCTGTCTTGGACAAGTCCCCTAGTAATAGATCATTGGTTCTGTCTAAGACTAGATCCTTTCTTATAGATGCTATGAGGCAGTACGGGTTTGTTGATGTCTGGCGACAAAGGTCAGGTAAACAATAAGGGGTCTCCTATCGAAATCTCAAGTATCATATATCTAGGATCGATTATATCTTGATCACTCAAAGACTGGTTGATTCTGTCAAATTAATAGAATACTTTCCCTCGCATCTCTCAGATCATTCTGCGGTTAAACTGGTGTTAGGTATTCGTAGTGAAAAAACCCCGATTACGTGGTCCTTTGATCGCTCTCTCCTCACTAATGAGGAGGACATCTCATATCTTAAATCGGAAACTCGTAACTTCTTTGTGTTAAATAATGGTTCTGCCTCAGATAGAATAATCTGGGACTCGTTTAAGGCAACGTTGAGAGGGCTGATTGTTGCTAAAACTGCCTTTCGGAGGAAGAACTATAACGAAAAAATCTCCTCCATTGAATCAGATATGGCTTGTGTTCAACTCGAGATAGATATGAACAGTACAACTTCAGGATCCATTTTAGATCCTCTTTATAATCAACTACAGATTCTTAAGGGCAGTCTGGCTTCGATTCTAAGTCTGAGGGTTCAACAGAGATGGGAAGCCAGTAAGTTGGCGCACTTCGAATATGGTGAGGGTGCCGGTAACTTACTGGCTTGGAAGACTAGAGTAGATCAGGTCTGGAACAACATTGCATCTATAAAAATCGGAAATATCAATCTTTCTTCTGATGATGAAATAAGGAAAGCATTTAGGGAATTCTTTCAAGAAATATATCAAGAAGACAAAATAATATCGGCCGAGGCGGTTAAGAGCTGGTTGAATAATATTACTCTACCCTCTTTCTCTCTTGAACAATCCCAAAACTTAGATAAACCTATTTCAGAGAGCGAAGTGAGATCTGCTATAAAGAGAGGCAAGAAGGGGAAGGCGTCCGGACCCGATGGGCTCCCAGCTGAGTTATATAAAATCTTGGACTCAGAGATCGTTCCCTTCCTCACCAAGCTGTTTAACCAAATACTTTTAGAAGGAATGCCCCCTCCTACATCTTGGGATAACGCCTCTATTACCCTTATCTTAAAACCGGGTAAACCTAAGGAAATATGTGGGTCGTATAGGCCAATCTCCATCCTGAACGTGGACTATAAAATCTTCACCACAGTCCTATCCTTAAGACTGGCTGATATCGCACCTTCTGTTCTTCATTCTGATCAAAAGGGGTTTCTGAAGGGCAGACAATTATATGAATTAACTTATGATTTAATTGGTGCCATAGATATCGCAACTACTAAAAATCTCCCATTGGCGGCCCTTACGTTGGACCAAGGCTTTCGACAGGGTCAACTGGGTGTATTTGTCGGAGGCCGTGGCCAAGTTCGGTGTTGGGGAAAGGTTTCGTAGGGTGATTGGCTTGTTGTATAGTAGTCCATCTGCATCTCTTCTCGTCAATGGTGATCTATCGAGCCCTTATTACATCACTAGGGGAACCCGACAGGGGTGTCCGCTCTCCCCGTTACTTTTTGATTTCTATATCGAGCCTTTTGCGCAATATTTAAGAGAGGAGCCCTCCATCCAACCCTTTTATTATCAAGGATGGACAAGGAAGGTGGCATTATATGCCGATGACGTGCTTATCCTTACATCACACGTCACTACGGCCCTCCCGGCAATCATGAAATTGGCTCATACCTTTGGACAAGTGTCGGGATATGAAATCAACGCAGCCAAAACTGAAATGCTTGTATGGAATGATGAGAACATTCCAGCAGAATTTCAATCGGGCAGCTCCATGCGATATCTGGGCTTGACGATAGTAAAAGATATTAATACAATAGTCCAAGTTAATTTGTCAGCAGTTATTAAGGATTGCCGTAAGCTTCTTGTATCATGGTCACACCTGCCTCTTTCATTAATAGGTAGAGCTAATCTTATCAAGATGTCTATTCTTCCAAAAATCTCCTTTTTATTTAACACTATTCCTTTATACTCCGATCCAAAAACCTTAGCCAAGTTTCAATCAATTATATCATCCTTTATTTGGATTAGTCATCTTCCACGGATCGCCTGGAAAAAACTAAGACGGCGTTGTGATAAGGGTGGCTTGGCAGCTCCAGATTTAAGATTCTATGCTTGGGCCTTTCAATTATCTCACTCACGAATGTTGTTGAAGGGTCCCGTAGCTTCAGGTGTGGGTCTTATGTATGCAGCCACGTTGGATGGGGAAAGAATCAATTATTCTGGTTTTCTTTTTAAGTTTGGTAACCCAAAGTTCTTTAAGAAAATTAAACTGAAGACTCTACAGGGTCTGGCCAGTGGATGGGCAGAAGTCATGAAAACCATAAAAGTATATTATCTCTGTGAAAAACTCCTTGTGGGACTTGCCTGAAAATCCAGCCTGGCTTGAGGACATTCTAGCAACTCCTTTGAGAGAGGCCGGCCTGGAAGTATGGGGCGACCTCTTCTATGAGGGAGATCTACTTTCGTGGGAACACCTGCAAGCTAAGATTGGCCCTAACTTTTCACGCTTTAAATATATACAGATCCATAGCTGGGCTGTTGCCTATAAAACATCTCCTGCCAATAAGAATAAGTTTAAACTCGGAGGGCATAGTCCATTTATCACTGAGTTATTAAGCAGCGGTCCAGCAAGGAAAGAAATATCTAAATGGTATAATTTCATTCTGGAGGAGTCAGATGGGGACTTTGTTCTGCCAGAGTCATTTTTTTTTTTTTTTTAAGACCAATGGTCCCATATTTTATTTAGTTTCACAAGTAACAAACCAAATGATCATACAATGTCATAAAAACTACAAACTTTACCCAGCCAGTAACTTGTTTCGACATGTCGGTCATACATAAGTGAAAATAAACAGTAGCCAGGGGAGATGCATTAGTTCGCAATTATCAGTGCTAGGAAAAGTCTCGGGTTGCAGTGCCTGTAACATGTGTCACTGCAAAAGGACCAAGGTGCTCATAAAAGCCAACAGCGATTGTTCTAGGCCGTGTTCCCTGGTTGGCACGGATGAGGTCAAAGACAGGAGTCACATCCCATAGTGCCATATGGATCGCTGGGCTACAGTCTCCTGATCGTGGCAGTGTGCAATAAACATTGTGTAAAGGGAAAACAGGGAGGGGAAAATGTACATCATTGTGAGTACAGCAGAAACGAACTCACTGTCAACCAAGAGATACAACAGGGAAATAATGAAAAAAGGAAATAAAAAAAGAAAAGTAAAAAAGAAAGGAGGGAGGAACACTTCAACAACAGTTGGACTAGTATTAGCGTGTACAGTAGTGTATCAGTGACCCTAGCGGCGCATGGTACGCCCTATCTGGACTGTGTGGGGGTGGGGACGGCTGTGGATGTAGGGTTGCTGTGGCCGTATGGCGGGAGGGGAGGGGAGGGGTTGATAGCAAGTAGACCTAGTCGGGTAGTACCTTAGTGGCCGGGGGAGGGGGGGGGAGGGGGGAGCGTCACGCCGGGGCGGCGGACGACTGTTCCCCCACTGCTCCGCATCGAGGCGGTTACGTTATACCAGCCTGGGTGCATGTCCGGTGGTATGCGGTCAGGGTAGCGTCCCAGTCTTGGGCAATCGGGTACATACGGAGGCCCGCCGTCTCCTCTCTGTGTAGAGACATGCTCTCTGCGCAAGCCCAGTTGTCAAATGAGCGACGCCAGTCTGCAGGGCGCGGGGGGTGTCATTCTTCCATCGTTTCGTGATGAGTCGCTTAGCCGTAATGAGCCCCAGGTCCCAGAAACGTGCCTGTAGTTTGGTCTGCTTGGTTCTTTTGTAGAGTCCCAGCAGGCATGCTTCCCACGTCTTGGGGAGGGTATCGCCCGTGGCCGCCGTCAATGTGTCAGTGACCGCCGACCAGTACAAGGTGAGGTGAGGGCAACTCCAGAGCGCGTGTAGGATGTCCGAGTTCAGGAGACCGCACCTGGGGCACGCTGACGAGGTGAGTCCAAAGTAGCGGTTCAGTTTGTCTGGGGACAAGTATGCTCGGTGTATTATGTAATACTGGATGATCTTAAACTTCGCGTTGCGAGGAACATTTCTGGCGCCTACCAATACCGCTGCCCACTGTTTGTCTGTCCATTCACTACCCCGGTCGGCCGTCCACTTCTCCCTCAGTCGTTGGGAGGAGAATTGAGTATGACAGTTTAGTGCCTGTGCCAGCCAGTGCACTACATGGGAGCCATCGCCCATCACATGTAGGTACTGAATGAGCATATGCGTGGTCGGCTCGTGGGTCAGGTCTCCCCATGCCCCCGTCAGCGCGCGAAGAAGCCTGGCATGCGTCAGAAATTGGCCCGCCGGTAGACCGGTGTCAGTGGCCAGAGTCTCGAAGGACAGTAACTCCCCATCGCTATACAGGTCTCCCAGGCCGTCTAAGTCTGCCGCAGTCCAACTGCGTAGCTCGGAGGAGGACAGCGCGCCAGTTCCCAAGGGGGTCCCCTGCAGAGGCAGGTTCGGGGCATAGGGCACCGCATTCTTGGTGAGTCTGAGGCTCCGCATAAAGCACTGCCGTGCGACAGCCACATGGATCTGGTTGGGGGGCCGGCCCCGCGTCAGGGGGTGGAAGAGCGTCAGCACTTGTGTGGGGGACAGGGTAGTGTCTTCCGTGGCCGTATCCATCAGGTTCTTACCACTCAGCCAATAGGTAACCCATTGTAGCTGGGTCGCCAGGTAATATAGTTCCTGATTGGGAACCGCTAAGCCACCAGATTCCGAGGCTGCGTAGAGGGTCCTCAATGCTACCCGGGGGCGTCCTTTATTCCAAATAAGGCGCCTTGTGAGGGCTTCCAACCCCTTGAATATGCGCTTTGGCACATACACTGGTAGGTTAGCATAAAAATAGAGGAGCCGGGGGAGCATTATCGTCTTCGTCAGCGCCACTCGGGCTGGCACATTCAGTGGGAGGGAGTTCCAGAACGTGACCTGGGCTGACAGCGAGGATATGGCTCTCACTAGGTTGCCCTCCAGGAGATCAATGGGGTCCCGATATATGAGGATCCCCAGGTACCTGAATACCGTTGGGTGCCATCGGAGCGTCTCTCCCATCATGTGCATATCGCATTGTGGCATTGCGTCACTGAACGCATAAACTCCTGATTTAGCCCAGTTGACGCGGAGCCCCGACATGTCCCCGAACACCTGAAAGATGTCCGTGATTGCCGCGGGTATATGGGCGAGGTCCCTGATATATAACAGTAAGTCGTCGGCATACAGAGACACCGAGTGGGTGCCGTCTGCCAGTGGGATACCCCAGGTGACGCCGGAGGCCCGGAGCAGTTCTGCCAATGGCTCCATCACGAGGGCGAATAACAGGGGGGAGAGGGGACAACCCTGCCTGGTGCCCCTCCCAATCCTTATTCTGTCAGAGAACAATCGCCCAGTCCGGACTCGTACCTCGGGCGCCTGGTAGAGGAGCCCCACCATCTGGACATAGGCATCGCCCAGGTCATACTTCTCGAGGACCCGGAGGAGATAGGGCCACTCCACCGAGTCAAACGCCTTTTCGAGATCAAGTACAATGCACCCAGAACGTGGCCAGGCGGAAGTAGCATAGCGTTGGACTCTGAAGAAGCGGCGTAAGTTGTAAGACGTGCTGCGGGTGGGCACGAAGCCGTTTTGGTCAGAGTGCACCAGTGTGGGAACCAGGGGTGCAAGCCTCCGAGCCAACGTCGCCGCCAAGATTTTGTAATCGGTGTTGAGGAGCGCCAGTGGTCTGTACGATCCGAGCTCGCACGCCTCTCTGCCCGGCTTCAGCAGGGAGATCACATTGGCCTCGTTCAAGGACGCCGGAAGTTCCGCATCCTCAGAAGCCGCCTTGTACATCCTTAACAGTTCTGGTATTAGTAACAAGGAGTAGGCCTTGTAGAATTCGGCCGGGAGTCCGTCTGGGCCCGGCGCCTTGCCATTAGAGAGGGAAAAAATCACCTCTCGCAGCTCCTCACTGGTAAGCTCAGCTCCCAGCTCCGCCTGTTGGGCGTGAGTGGCCGTTGGAAGCTGCAGTGTCGCCAGATAGTCCGCGATCTCCACCTCGGTGGCTCTCAGTCGTGAGCTGTATAAGGACCTGTAATGTGTCGTGAACGCCTCATGTATCTGCTTCTGGGTGAAGACTTCAGCGCCCTGAGTCGTACGGATCGACAGTACCGACGCGGATTGAGTATCTTGTCGTATCAGCCACGACAGGAGCCTGCCAGGTTTGTCACCTGCGTTGTGGGTGCGTGCGGAGTGTGCTGCGAAATTAATGTTCTTCAGCCTCTCCATTAATAGAGCGTGGTCTGCTCTGGCCGAGACCAGTTGGGAGTCATCGCCTTCCGCCGCTTCCCGCTCCTTGTCTAGTAGTGCCTCTTCCGCTTGCAGCAGATCTCTCTCCACCTGCTCCCGTAGGCCTGCCTGCACGCTGAGGCAGCTCCCCCGGGCCACTGTCTTAAAGGCGTCCCACTCAATTGTCGGGGACGAGGCCAAGTCGCTGTTGTCCTCGAAATATTGTATTATCCTCCTAGATATCTCCTCTCGGAATGGGGTGTCGAGTAAGAGATCCGGCTGCAGGCGCCATGTGGGTATAGGTGGGCGTGGGCGTCTCCATCCATAAACTAGAGTGTGTGGGTTGTGGTCTGAGTGTGTCCGCCCCAGGTAGTAAGTGTCCGTTACGGAAGGAATCAGGTCCCGGGACATCATATATCTATCTAACTTGACGTGCAACGAGTAGGCCCCAGAGTAGTAGGAGTACACCCGGGCGGTGGGGTTCCTGACCCGCCAGGCATCCCGTAGGTTCCACTGTGCCGCCCAATCAAGTAGGGCCCTGGAGGTTGCCTGGGCCGTGGCGACAGTCGCCGGGGGAGACGAGCGATCAAGGGAGACATCTAGCACACTATTATAATCACCACCTAATAATAGGGGCACGTCAGGCCAAGGTGCAATCACCGCTGATAATCGTGTTAGGAACTTCCCCTGCTCGACATTTGGCGCGTAGATGGAGGCTATAACTATCTGCTGCCCGTCCAGTCTGCCCTGGATGAAGACATAGCGCCCCTCAGCGTCAATGTTGCTGTGTGTCAGTGCAAATGGAACCCCCGGCCGCACCCAGATCAGAGTCCCTCGTGCAAACGCTGAGAAGGTTGTGGCGAATATTTGCCCCCTCCACCTACGGCGAAGCGTGGCTACCTCTGTGGCTACCGGGTGGGTCTCCTGCAACAGTGCTATCTGTATCTGATGTCTTTTGAGATAGGAGTACACCTGATATCTACGTGAGGGTGTGTGCATGCCCCTGACATTCCAGGTACAAAATGTAACCGTAGTCATCACAGTTTCCATCCCGCCCAAGCACCCGCACCCCCCCCCAACCCACAGCCCGCCCCGGCCACACATGCATAGCAGTAGACATTAATTACCATTTTTCCAACCCGCCATCCCGCACAGACCCAGGAATGCAAGCTGTAACACTTTAGTGCCAACACTTGTCTCAAAAAGAACATTAACAGAACCATAATACCAAAAGGGCAACAACGGAACATGTCGCCGCCCAAACGCTCTAACGAGCTCAATCAATCCGTGAGTTCAATGGGGGGATGACAAAGTACGTTACTTAAACAATATTGGATAATTCACTAGGCCAAGAGAGCCGTGGTGACTCCCCTCCATGGGCTGTGGGCCAAAGGGCACCTGAAGTCAATGGCAGCGCCCACAGTCAGGGCCAGAGTGTCTAGCGTCACAGGGCCAGGATGCTCTGTTCCGGGGGGGACTCCTCTTCCCTCCCCGGGGAGCACTCACCTCTAGGGGTCCGTCCACCCCTTCAACACAATGTTCCCGGTGTTTCTCAGGTAGAACAGCTCCGATCCCCCTCCCGGCGGCAGGGGCAACCCAGAGTTCATTAGGGAGGAGGGGGTGGCGGAAGCAGGGCACAGGCCCCGGGGACGGAGCCAGTCGTGTCAACCGAAGACCTCAGAAGTGTCGGTGGGGGCCTCCAAGTGTGCCATCCAATGTAGTGTATAGCCCGCCACTCGTCTCCGGCTGTTGCAGTCCGTCCAGGGCTAGGGTGAGGAGGGTTGCTATGCTATTAGGTCCGCCGTTTGGGGTGTGACATCCGGTAGGCCCTCTGTAAGCTGTTCATCTGGCTGTCCGTACAAGTATTCGTCGTCCCCGCTCCCGCGTGATCTTGGGCTGGCGTTGGAGATCAGGATGGGTGACTGCGATCCACTGAGCTCGGCCACTATCCGGAGGGCTTCTTGTTGTTCACTGTGTATTTGCTCTGGTGTGGGGCCTATTTCCGTGTCCGCGGTGGATGACCTGGTCAGCGAGGGGCGCCGGTGCCTTCGTCTGCGGGTGCCGCGGTTTCTACGTTGCTCCGTCGGTGCGGACCCGTGTCCCGTATCAATCTCAGAATCCAGCCAGGATGAAGCCGCCTCAGGAGTATCAAAGAAGTGAGTCTTGTCCTGTGCCACCACTCGGAGGCGTGCCGGGAACAGTAACGAGTACTTGAGAGCTAGGCGCCTGAGTCACTGTTTCACCGCCAAGAACGATTGGCGTTGTCGTTGTACTTGCACCGTGTAGTCGGGGAAGAACATCACCTTTGCATTGTCCACCTTTATGTCCGATAATTTCCGGGTTTCACGTAGGATGGGGTCCCGATCACGGTAATTCAGCACCCGCAGAAGCATTGGTCTGGGATTGGAGCCCTCCGGGGGTGGACGGGACGGCACTCGGTGAGCCCTTTCCACCACAAAGTGCGGCGACAGTGTGCCCTCTGGCAACAGCTCCCGGAGCCAGGCCTTCATGTGCTCCGCAGTCTCCCTCCGCTCCCATCGTTCCGGCAGGCCTACTATGCGCACATTGTTCCTCCTGGCCCGCCCTTCCGCATCCTTCGCTCTGTCCTCAAGGATCTCTACCCGGTTGAGGAGGTCACGTATGTGCTTATCCGTCTGCACCAGTTTGGGCGAGGCCTCCGCCATCGTCTGTTCCAGGACCGTGGTGCGTTCGGAGAGTTTCTTGTGGTCCGCCCGGAGATGCGTCAGATCCACCGCTACCTTATCGATCCTGGTCTCCAGCGATGTGCGGGTCAACTGCATGGACTCTTCCAGGCGCTCCATGGCCGCCAGCATGGTGTCCAGTTTGGAAGCAGTCTGATCAGCCTCGGGGTTCTTCACCATCTTTCCCTTGTTCAGGGTCCCACCTGTGCCAGTCTTCGCTCTGGTCCCCCCTGACATGGGGCTGGTCGACGCTGTGAAGCAGCCGGGTGGGCAGGCTCCCGCTATCAACTCTGTTGAGCTCCGTGTGTGAAGGCTACAAGATCAGGCACTCTGCGCCGCTCGTTCCGGGCGGTGTGTGGCCGGCGAGGGGGACCGCTATACTGCCAGGGCCCCCGGGATCCCGCTCAGTGGCACCGCCTATGGAGGGTGAGAAGGCGGCGTCGTGGCCGGCGTGGGAGCCCCCGTGCGTCACTGGACGCCTCCACGAATGTCACAACGGCAATCTGTCCCTTGGTAGTTCCACGCGTAGGCCGGCTAGGCCGGACCCTGTGGCTTCTCCGGCCGTTCTCGTCCCCCTGGGTCCGGGGGGGCTCTGCCTGTCCGGGCGACACTGGACACCACACAGTGCAGCGCAGGGCGTCGTGCTCCTCGGCGTGGAATGGGTCAGGGGGTGCTGTAAGCGGGATTGCTCGGGTTCCACACCCACGCGGTTTGAGTCGAGCACCCCTGATGTAAGGTCGGTTGCCAGTGGGGCCGTTCAGGTGTGGTTGTGGTCATCACAGGGTGCAGGCCGGGGCCTCGAAGGTGGGCTAGGCTCGACGTCGGCCAGCGACTGCTGCAGGGTAGAAAGGGGGGAACAGAGGCCCTGCGCCTGCGACTTCACCGTCTCTGCTGGCAGTTGCAGGGTCCCCAGGGGCCACAGGAGCAGTGGGGGCCCCCAAACGGTGGAGCGCGGTCCCTCCCCGGGGACCACGTGGCTCAGCGGGGGTGCCCCCGGTGCCGTCAAGCAGGAGGGCCGGTGCCACAGTCTTCAGTGGCCGAGGGTGTCGCCTCCGCTTCCAGGTGTTGGGGTCCTTGAGCAGTGGGGCCGCTGTAGGTACCAGGCGCAGCGGCGTGACCCCGTTCCCCACTCCTTGCAGCCCGGGGGTGGGTGTGCGCGGCGCGGCCAACCTCGTAGGGCCGGATCCCCGGCCTCTGGTGATCGGGATGGCCGGCCGGAAGTGGGCCCAGGCCGGGTAGTTGCCGAGGCCGCTGCTGGTCGGAAGGTCTGTGGCTCCGATCCGCCCCAAAGTCGCACCGGCGATTGCTTAGGCTCCGTGGTGCACTCTGTCCAAATCTGGGACCGCCACTGCTGGTAATAACGGAGAATTGGCCCGTGGTAGGGGAGCTTCACTCGGAGCTCAGCCCGGGCACGTCCGTCTACATCGCGTGCTAAGCCACGCCCCCTTTGTTCTGCCAGAGTCATTATGGGGCTCTGCCCTGGTGGATCAGAACTTACAAAATCTTTGGAAGACTTCGTTCGAACTTCTATGGAACAGTGTCAAAGCATCCTGGCTTCGCAGAAATCATGTTTTTACCCTGCATAGGGCATACTATTCCCCCCTTAGACTATCTAAGTTTGCAGGAGGCCAGTCAGTATCTTGTACTAAATGTGGTTTGATTGCGGCTTCAGATACACACATGTTTTTTGAGAGTCCAGTATTAACCACATTTTGGAAGGATATTAGCAACTCTCTCACAGAATCATTGGAAAGTCCTGTCCCCATAGATTTGCCTCTAATAGTATTTGGAGTCCTAGAAGACTTACAACATACCGCCAGATGTCTAGTCTTTTACGCCATCCTGCTCGCAAGAAGAGAGATCTGCAGAAAGTGGAAAGACCCTTTACCTCCTACTTATGGAGATTGGAAGAACTCAGTTTTGCAGACCTCAGTTATTGATCTGGCCAGACCTGGTAATCACAGTAAAAGGGTCTTTTGGTATCTACTCTCGTGGCTTCATTGACTTATCCAGGGTTTTTCTTTTGTTTTTTTTTCCCCGGGTCCAATGATTGATCTCCAATGGTGCTTCTATATTTGGTACCAATGGAACAGCCGTTAACCGGTTCATGCCCGGTCCCCACCTGGCTGCTAAAAAATACCCCGAGGTTTTGCCATAGTTTGGTAAATTTTAGACTCTGTGACTTTTTGGAATACGGTTGAAAGCTGAGGGATAGATGGCCCCCGCTAGACTCATATCCCTTCCAGTTTTTTATAAACTGAGACAGTTATTCTACGTTAATTCCTTCCGGTACTTTGTCTATATGGTGGTTATGAGGACACAAAAAAAAAGAAAATATATTATATCAATCATGTCATATTAACATTTCATAAATGTATGACCTTGGGCAAGAAGAATTTAAGGAACTCAAGTATGATATGGCAGGAAGCCCTTACCTCTGTCTACCCAGCACCACACACTCTGCCATATTTAGGTTCTGGCAGGGAATTTCTGACAAAAATACTTCAACAGACACAGCATAAGGCCTCTTATTATAAATATATTGTTGTGCGAGCTGGCACGCCCCCAAGCTCATTATTTTTGTTTCAAAGAACCAAGTGACCGGAATGTTTTTATTCTTCTGAGAAACAATCAATGACCCTATCATGCATGGAGTTTTGTCCCTGCGTGCCGGTTCCATTAAACATTTTGTTCTGCTGCGGACCGTCACCCTTACTGTGGGAACAAAATATTGTTCTCTGAATATCTTCTGACATAAAGATCACGCTGTAAATATTGTCCACAAATGTATTGCCCCATTGAGCTAATTAAAGAAAATCTACCCCCAAGTTGACTATATTTTTGTGAAGAATATTTAGGGTGCAATGTGTTGTCAGGCAATATTTCTTTATACAATATTGTTAGATAACCTACCTGGCGTCCATGGTGTGGTTTTCCCCTAACTTTTTGTTTTCAGAGCTACTGTTTTTTCTTACTTTGTTTTTGCAGGCCTTAGGACTCTTCACACTTTAACACTGCTATCCAGTGCTAATGTGCTTGTGCTCTCTCCTTAAAACTTGGTGGAATTCGCTTATATCCATTTGACATATTTAATTTACTTATGAGTCCCTAGTAAAGTACACTACATGTGCCCAGGGTCTATAAATTAAACACTACAAGTGCGCCAAATTAAACACTACAAGTGGGTCTGCAGCAGTGAATGTTCCACCCACTTAAATAGCCTGTAAACATGTCTCAGGTCTGCCATTGCAGAGCCAGTATGTGCCTCTTTAATCTGCCATGTCAACCTGGCAACTTAATCTTTCGCCAGGCCCAAACCTTCCATTTTTATACATATGTCACCCCTAAAGTAGACCCTGGAAAGCCCAGAGTGCAGTGTGCAATGTATTTGAAAGGTGGGACATGCACTTTCAATTTTTGCATCTCCTGATAGTGAAAAATTCTTAAAGTAATTTTTCACAACTGCAGGACCTATTACTCCAATAGGATAACATTGGAATTGCCTTATAACATTTTATAGGTATAATTTCCAAATGGGACCAGATGACTGATTCATGTGTGGTGTCTCTGGAACCCAAATTTAAAATCCTAACTCATGGTGAAGTCCAATTTGAAATTAAAATGTAAATGCCACTTTTAGAAAGTTGCAAAAAGAACAGATGATGGACAAAATGCTGAACAAATCAAAAATTCACCCCAGTCACAGATCTGGGTTGAATCCTTTTTTTTAGGCACTACACTCCATTTCAGTTTGGACCCAGCCATATGTAATTCAGTCTTGTCCCTGCTCCCCATGGGAACAATCCAGCCCGAACTGCCATGCCAGGTCTTCCCTGGACCGGAAACAAGTATCCTGGGACTGGTTTCAGAGTATTACACCTCAGAAGCCAGGTTAGCTTGAATCCGGTGGCATAGCAAGAACGGGATTGAGGTCTGGACATACCCTTTCCACTTAGAGAGAAGACAAATGAAAAAAGAACAGATGATTAATGGAATGCTGAACATTCACCCCAGTCACTAAGCTGGGTTTAGTCCATTGTTTTTTGCGCTTTTTGAATGGGGGGTGAATGTTTGATTTTTTCAGCATTCCGTCCATCATTTGTTCTTTTTGTCTTAGAGTTTTTGAAAGGTGGCATTTTTTGCCTTATCCATTTGATGCCTGCAGCCTGTCACTGGTCATCTGACTGGATATAGTTGGAATTTGGGCTTTGTGTATTCCACATAGACACCACACAAAATGGGAGCTTAGGTGTGAATAGATGGCCCATCACTTGGAGGATGGGAGGGAGGAGCAAGGCCCAGCCTCGTTTTCAACTGAATAGGCTATGTCCTGTGTCCACACAAAGGGTTGCATACTCCATGTAGTTAGTCTGCAGCCAGGGCAGTGAAGGCAGGGCACCTGTGCACTTCAAAGGCATACCGCTAGAAGCTTTTCCCCACTTCAAAGAGACAACTGTGTATAAAAGAAGGACCTCAGACACCACTACTTCAGTACACTTCTGGACATGTGAATACTCTGCCAGGAAGAAGGGCTGCTGTGCTGCTGAAAGGACTGCCACTCTGCTGGACTGCTGCTCTGAAGGAACTACTGCCCTGCTGTGCTGACCTGCTTCCGTCTTGCCTGGGTGAAAAGGACTGGACCTGCACTTTTTGAACCATGATCCCAGAGTGACTCCAAGGGCTTGTTGGCTGTTCCCCTAAACTGAACTGAACTGAACTAAACTGAAGCCTTAGGGTCATAACAGCTTCCAACAACCTTGCATCTGCACTCAGACTCTGCCATCTATGAGTCTATCCTGCTGAATGGTGTGCCCCAGTCCTGGACCCTTAAAAGTGGGCTTAAGGTGCTTTGCCAGACTCTGTGGAAGGAGTGGGACCAATGCTTCCCCTCTGCTGTGGAGCACATTCCCGATCAGAACAGGCGCATCTCCACTGCTGCGTGGATTGGAACCAACTGCCTTGGCCTGCATCACTGTGCATTGCATCCTTGGCTCAGGACCTTGCATTTCCCATCAACGTCAGCCTAGACAAGGATGACAAAATCTGCATCGCAGCCTTGCAGCTGTTCCGAACCAACGCATCGCCCGACTCCTCACCTCATCCTTGACCCAGACGTCACATCACAAGCCCCATCAACAAGATCCTCGATGATGATGCACTAGGACCTCACACCGCAGACTTGCCACATCACCGGACCGATGCATTGCCTCAGTTGCACCATGCATCTTCGACAAACCCTCTGCAACCTGGATTTTAAGATACTTTGATCAACGGGCCTAGCTGTGTCCCTGTAGCCAGCCCGGTTGGCCTGAACTAGTGACTTTGTCCCGGTCCGGTGCAACAAGATATCCATAGTTGGTGCTTTGTGCTTTTTGGCGCTCTTTGGACCTAAAACTTTAAAATTGAATCGCTCCAGTTCTACGAATTGGATTTTTGTCGTTTTAGTCTTGTTATGGTTATTAAATGAAGCTCTATTTTTCTAACCAGGTGTGGGATTCTTTTTGTGTGGCGGTGTCACTGTGTTACTGTTTGAAGTGTTGCACAAATACTTTACACATTGCCTCTAAGTTTAGCCTGACTGCTCAGTCCCAAGCTACAAGGGGGTTGAGCACAGGTTAATATGGGGTTTGCTTGTGCCTTACTCTGACAGGATTGTGGTTGCTGCTTGACCAGGACTCACACCCCAGTCAACCATTAACCCAATTTCTAACAGATATTCTGACATAGAACCATCATGACCTGTATGGGCAGAACAAACTTACATGAGAAGTCCCGCCCTATGTAAGTAGGGCCTTCTAACACAATGACTCAGCAGCCTTGTGGTGGATCGGCTGAACGGACTTAGATTTACGATGGCACAGTCAGCAGAGGCTAACTAAATGTAATTGAGGTGCTAAAACCACTTTTTTTTGTCAAAGTAATTTTTATTGCATTTTGTCAAAACTTAGACTCAAGGCACAATCCGCCAATATGCCCTCACAGGGGTATCCGACAAGCAAAGACTGTTAGTCAGGTCTACTGACACATACAAATTCACGGTTCTTCCACTCCCCCTTGTACCCAAGCCCCATCTGTGTCCAAAAAAAAAAAGAGTTCAGCATCGAGGTAGTCGGGATGCAGTCTTTGTGTCCAATATGGGGAATAAGCGCCGGGAGTAACATTCCTTCATGAGCGTCTCTGCGCTGCTTGTGTCCCTTATATTCCCTTTCTCGATCAATTGCCCGTGTATGCCATCAGTAGGCGAAACCTCCGTGGGGCTCTAGGAACCAAAGATGGGCAGTACACCAAGAGTCAACCAAGAAGTAAAAAGAAAACCCAACCTACCCACCCTCCCCAACAACTCCCACTTCCCTCCCTCCCCACCCTCCCCAGTGGCGGTGTTGCATTACAGTAGGTTCTCGACCTCATAAAGTACCTCAAAGTTGGAATAGATGCATGGCCCTAACCGTGGGGGGGCAAACTGCGGAAGGCAGACCTTTCGAGAAGAAGGAGACTAAGGGTCCCCACCGAAATTCAAAGTTCTTAAAGTCCTCTCGGGATATGTCAGACATGCGCTCCAGGCTCAACAGGTGCCATAGGCGAGAGTGCCATAGGGACATTGCTGGTGCCTCCTTTTTCTTCCATGCTGCCGCAATAGCTAGTTTAGCAGCCCCCAGGCAGAGCCACATAATTCTCTTGTCGACCCTGGTCTGATGTTCCAGTAAGGGGTCTCTAACGCCAAGTAGAGCCTCAGTCATGGAAATCGGGACGGGGTACCCCAGGATAGTCTTTATCTGCGCCAGGATCTCCTCCCAGAAGGGCCGAATGGAGGGGCAGTCCCACCAGATGTGTTGGAAGTCCCCCAAAAGGCCACCCCCCCCCAGCAGCGATCTGAAGTGCCAGGAAAGATTCTAGCGAGCTTAGATGGGTATAGGTACCAGTCTGACATTACTTTCAAGTGGGCTTCCCTCAGAACAGTGGAGTGATTGAATTTGAAGATATCGGACCATAGGTGAGTCCAGTCTGCCTCGGAGATGTCGCGCTGGTCCATCCCCTCCCACCAAGCCATATATCGTGGGCGAGGGGCAACGTCTGTGGATAGTAAGAGCTTGTATATGGCCGAGATAGCCCCCTTCATGGACTTAGTTTTAATGAGCAGTGACTCAAATGTGGTGAGAGGTCTGGTGGCACCTTCTCTAATCCGTGGATCGAGAGCCCAGTGCAACAGCTGTATGTGGTGGAACCTCTCCTGGCTTTCCACTCCGTAGTCTCTTGTGCAGTTTTCGAAGGTAAGGGGGTCATAGTTGTGAAATAAGTTTGTCAGTGCGAGGCAACCTCCCTCCCTCCACGCGTTAAATGGTCCTTCTAGGAGCGCTGGTGGGAATAATGAGGAGAAGTGGATGGGGTGAATGATGATGGGAAGGTTGTCCACCCCTCCCATGTAGCTACCGTGTCCCATATCTTAAGAGTAGTGCATGTCGGGGTACTGAGGTATGCGTTAAGGGGTCTGTCCCTTTTCTCGCGCCATATCAGGTCCCAAATCGTTCGACCAGCTATGCTGCGGTCCATATGGAGCCAGTGCTTCTCCGATTCCTTTTGCGACCATTCGACCAGGATACGTAGCTGGGCCGCCTCATAGTAGAGCTTAAGATTGGGGAGACCCGCTCCCCCCTCCCTCTGTGGGCGCCGGAGCATGGAAAAGGAGAATCGAGCCCGCCCCCCCTGCCAGATAAAGCGCAAGATCATAGTTTTTGCGCGTTTAAAGAATTCCTCCACTAGTTCTATGGGGAGAGCCTGAAACAGGTACAACAGCTTGGGGAGAAGCGTCATCTTAACAGCATGTATGCGCCCCAACCAGGAGAGAAAAAGCGGCTTCCATCTCGTTAGATCTGCTTGGATGCGAGAGAGCAGTGGGGGGAAGTTAGCTGCATATAATTTCTCTAAGGACGGCGTCAGTCGCACCCCTAGATATTGTATGGAAGAGGTCGCCCACGCTAAAGGCGTTAGAGATCGGAGCCGTAAGGAGTCTGCGTGTGAGGGGGTCAGGTTAAGTATATAAGACTTATCTAGATTAATCTTGAAGCCCGCCACCCTCTCAAAGGAGCTAAGTACATCCTGCAGGAGTGGGAGTGAACCCATTGGGTTAGATAAGGAGAGGAGGACATCGTCCGCGAAGAGGGAGATCTTATGGGATTCCCCGGTGAATGGAAGACCTTCAATCCCCTGGTGCTCCCTTATCGCTATAGCTAGGGGTTCAATGCTAAGGGCAAACAACAGGGGGGACAGGGGGCAGCCCTGTCTGGTCCCCCTGGAATGGCAGAATGAGGCAGACTGAACACCGTTTATGGAGACCTTAGATTTTGGATGTCTGTAATTGGCCTGGAGCATCATTATGAATTTGTGGGAAAAGCCGAATGCCCCCAGCGTGGCCCACAGGAAGTTCCAATCCACCCGATCGAATGCTTTCTCGGCATCTAGGTCGACCAAGACCGCAGGAATGTTAAACTTGTTAGCCTTCTCGATCAGGTGGATGATGCGCCGAGTGTTGTCGTGCGTTTGGCGTCCCTGTATGAAGCCAGACTGGTCTGGATGAATAATAAGTGGCATGAGGTCTGCCAATCGCTTGGCCAGTATGGAAGAGTACAGCTTCGCATCAATGTTCAGGAGTGCGATGGGTCGATAGGAGGAACAGCAAGTGGCGTCCTTATCTGGTTTGGGTATTACTGAGATTACCGCCTCTGCCATAGAGGCAGGAGTGTCACCTTCCAAGGCCATCCTATTAAAGAGTCGGACCAGGTAGTGACCAATGTCTGCTGAGAAGGTCTTATAGAAGACCGCGGTATACCCATCAATACCTGGTGCCTTATGGGGTTTCAGTGCCTTAATGGCTATTTGCACCTCCTCCAGAGTGATAGGCGCTATGAGGGCTTCGTTCCACTCCTGGGAGACCTGTGGGATTTACAAAATTCAAAAAACGGGGGAGGTAGAGGAAAAAACAGCTAGGTTCGCCCTCTACAGCCTAATGTACACAAAGAAACAATCTGAAGGAATCAGATCAAGAGAACCTAGCTGACAAATGAGACATTTCCAGAATGGGACGTGTATCAAGGTGGGCAAGTTTGGACAAGGGGAAAAAAACTTTTTTTCTATAGTCCCCTCACTCACCGGAGTGTCCTCACGGTGACATGCTTCATCATAGGGGCTTCCCAACCCGCTGCGGGTTGAGGCGTGCTACGACTAACGGTATTGCGTAGGAGCACTTTTACTTGTAAACTATGTGTCGTGCCATGTGAAAAAGGGGGTGAAAGTAGTGGAGTGGTGAGGGTTAAAAATATCCTACTAGTGAGCTAAACAAACTTTATTCATGCGCCTAGCGGACACATTAAAAATGGGGTGGTTTTACTAGGTTAACTGGTTCTATTATTAAAAACAGTACCCTAGTAATAAAAGACAACTAGTTTCGAGCTGTACCCCTCAGCTCTTCTTCAGGACTTCACTGGGTCCCGCCCTGTGAATGCCACTCCAAGTAAGTGAAAAGTATGCCTACTTTAATATAAGATTATACATACTATTTTTTCTGCAATTCAATGGCATACGTTTTTTAGGCTCAACTAGGCCTCATGGTCAAACGTGGGAAGAATATGGAGTCCACGTAAACACTTATTACGTGCTCCTCCTAATCGGAAAACCTACTCGGCTTCCGCCGGTCTCGAGGGAAGCCCACCTTGAGACACGCCCTTTGTTTGTTTAGAGCTGAGTTAAGCGCTATGCATCTGCCTCGCAGAACCGCCTTGAAAGTGTCCCATGTATTATACTCAGAGGTCTCATCCGGGCTATTCAGGGAGAAGAATTCAGTGATAGACTCCCTTAGCTGTGTGACCGAGTCTCTGTCCCTCGTTAGGGCTTCAGGGAAGTACCACTAAAACCACTTTTGATATGGTAGAAGCCTAGATGAGCATGGCCCACAAACTGTCATAACCTAAATTAGCTGTTAGACATACCATCCTTGGTGTGGTGTCCCCTCACTATTTGCCTCTGCCTCCTATATTTTTGACTATGTACTGGCTTTCGTTTTTGCTGGCTTATATGCTTTGGGCACTTTGCCACTGCTAATCAGTGTCAAAGTGCAAGTGCTCCCTGTGTAGTGATTACGATTGGTTATCCATGATTGGCATTTTTGGATTTACTGGTAAGTCCCTAGTAAAGTTAACTGTGTGCGCCCAGGGCCTATAAATCAAATGCTACTAGTGGGCTTGCAGCACTGGTTGTGCCATCCACATGAGTAGCTCTGTAAATGTGTCTCAGACCTGCCACTGCAGTGTCTGCGCGCACAGTTTGTAACTGCCACATTGACCTATCAAGTACACCCACTTGACAGGCCCTAACCTTCTCTTTTCTTACATGTAAATCACCTCTAAATGTAGGCCTAAGTTATCCCCAGGGACAGGATGCAGTGTATGTGAAAGGGAGGACGTGTGCTGGTGTGTCTTACATGAACTGATAGTGAAATACTGTGTATTTCGTTTTTCATTGTTAAAAGGCTGTCTGTTCCATAGGCTATCATTGGAGCTACACTGTAACATCTTACAAGTGTAACTTTCCAATGGGACAAGATAGAAATTTGGAGTCTAGGCTCTCTTAATTTAGAATTTAATAACACACATTTTAGAGAAGGTGGTTTTTAAATTATCTGTTTGAAAATGCCACTTTCAGAAAGTGGTACAAAAGGGGGTGGTGATGAACGCACAGGGTCAGATTGATTTGCATATGGCCATGTCTGAACTGGGGTGGCAGAGTGGACTAAAGAACGGTGATGGATTTAACCCAGATCTGTTGACTGGGTGTGAGTGTTTGATTGGTTCAGATGCTCCGTCCATCACCACCCCCTTTTGTACCACTTTTAGAAAGTGGGCATTTTCCTGTTTAACCAACCTGTGTGCTTCTGCCTGTTTGTGTATTCACTGTCTGGTTTTGGAGTGACAGAAGCTGGGGATGTGCTTTCACTCTAGACAAGGGGGCTGAGGTGTGTCTTGCCTTTCCTGTGAGATTCATAGCCAGGCTGAATAGACCTTTTAGCATTTAGAATGGTGGGAGGAGTTTTCACTTGCACAATGCTGTCTTCACCTCCTGTCATGAAGCTGGGCCAGGGAAGACAGAACTGGTTTTTACTGAGTTCAGAGACTCTTGCCACAATGACTACAAAGACAAAATGGGGTATAAATATTGGACCTTAATCCCCAGAATGTTAGATTACTTCTGGAATCAAGAGGAACCTCTGCCAAGGAACAAGAGCCAAATAGCTGTGAGAAGGAGACTGCCCCTTTGCTTTGTGTTGCTTTGCTGGGTTGGCCTGCAGTTGCTGCTTCTGCCAGTTGGACAAAACCTGGAATTGTGCTGTGAACCTGCTTGTGAAGAGTCTCCAAAAGCTTGAACAAACCAAAACAATCGATGCATCACCCTTCTAGTGCCTGCTTTTCTGATGCAGCACCTCCAAGTGGGAGAAATTTCCACACAGTGCCTGCCAGCAGCTGAAAAATCTGCTTCACGCCAAGTCCTCCGATCTCCGACGTCAGAGATCACTGCACCTACACAGGGTCTGCTGTGCGGGTGAAAAAATCGATGCATCGTGGGATCGAGGCTCAAAAAATCGACCCAGGCCTGTTTGCAACCGCCACATTGACCACCAGGACGTCCAGGATTTCCATGCATTACACCTGTGTGGCAAGTTTTCCGGCGCATCACCAGCAGACCAGAATTATCTTGGAATCAACGCATGACTTCCAGTGCTTAATTTGTTAAAACAATAAGTGCCAGGACTCTCCTCAAGAGGCCACTGAAGTTTGCACCACGCATTGCCCCTGCCAAGCTGCCAATGGCAGTACCAACACAACTACTAACCATTACGCACCCACAAGTGACAATTCAGATTATTTCCTGCCCCCAAAGCTATAAGAATGGCTTGGGCAGCAGTTATAGCCATTGTTAATGAATATTGAATTAATATTTCAACTGTTGTAGTCATCTCTAAATTAGCCAGACAGTGCCACATTGTTGCAGAATGTTACAAGCGGCGGTGTTGACATAGAAGTGCTGGTGCCAAGCACCGTGAAACACTGGCTCAAATTAAGTACTGATATCTTGCCCCTACAGTCCACATTCAACGCATCACTTATTACATGTTGAATTTCATCAAAAGACTAGAAGATCACCGATCAGAAAATGTGATTCAAATAATTGGGAATCTCAAAACGCACGAGTTATTTCACTCATAACCTCCTCCACGTGACTACACTTTGGTGTGATATTTAAAAGAGGAGGCTGCAAAAATACAAATAAATTCTTCATTTCAGGATCGTGATTGCACATGGGCATTATTTTTGATGAACAACTTGAAGGAAAAGTTGGAACCCACACAGAAGTTGCTTTTACAAGAGTCGTGTGATTTTCTGAAAAGGTTTTAGTAAAATGATTGCCGCTGTAAAGGGCGACCGGTCAGGGCTCTGCAGTACTTGGCGCCAGCTGATCACATATGCCCGTTTGATGAATAAGAATACAAAAAGTCTCTAACATCCAAGGTTTTAGAAAGCCAGCTTTCTCGGAAAAATGAGCAGCACTTAACAAATGGTTCCTAAAGAATCATCATTGGAATATTTTAAACAAGGAAATACTTTTTTAGGAACAATTATATTTATAACCTTCCATCCATCTTTACAGTGATTTTCTCAAGTGTTTTTCTCACAGTGAAGGTCAGAAGTTGAAACTGTGCCAGAAGTCTTGGCAGCTCTTGGAATGTTTCAAAGTTACCGAGAAAATTTTCCTTTTGAGCTACTTTTGAAGTAAGGACACTGAAAGTGAAGAGAAAGATAACTGAAATGTTAATATGAAATTGACTGAGGTCAGCGTGACATTTGCATGGCTTTTATGGCTTTGCTAAAGTGAGGATCAGTCAAAAAGTACTGGATTCAGGGTGTCCCCTGCCTCTAGATTAGTTTTGCTGAGCTCACCATTCATGAAAACTGACTTCCCTGTGTCATTTATCCATCTCTTAGTGAAATATCTGAAAAGAATACATAGACCAGTGGACCAGTCTGTGTGTAAAGACATCTACTATACACTTGCCTGACAAATTATCAAAGAGTGCCTTGGAACCAGGTTTGACTCTAGTTTTACTACTTTCGGATACCTGTATTATTTAAGTCCCCTGGGTATCTATTGCTACCCACTGAGCATGTCCCAGCAACCAGGCCCTGATTTCTATCTCAAGAGGCATTAATCCCTCTGATAGTGCACCTCTTCTTAACTTAGGACTGTCCCTACAGTCCATACTATTGACGGGCTGTAGTGGTTCAGGCTTAGTGTGGGCCTGTGTCTGTTTATATGCGTGCTTGCTTTATGTGACTGTAGAATGTGTACCATCTAGAACCAATTAATAACTAGACATCACTTAAGTGCTTTTTGTACCACCCATGCAATCGGGAACCTTTGCCTGTAACTTAATCTCTCCCTGAATAAAATATCTATAAATTGACATATGTGGCTAGTTGGTTGGTGTTAAAATAAAAATCTCAAAGTGTGTAGAATTTGGGCAAAACCTGCTAATCTAAAAAAATCGTAATTTGATTATTCCATTTATAACCAATCTCAGAGAATAGTTTATGAATTATTCAAATGGAATTAATTGCACCTAATAATAGGAATAAAAACTAAGGGCCCGATGTAGGTAATTCTTATTTACCACTCCTTAAATACCAAATTTTACCGATTCGGTATTTAGGAAGTGGTAAATATGAAGGGGGGAGATGTAGGTATTTCCAGATGTGTAAATACCGAATCTTTAAGATTCGGTATTTACCGAATCTCGAAATGCCGAATCGGTATTTCCTATTGATTCCTATGGGCTGTGAAGCCCATAGGAATCAATGGGCAATACCGATTCTGTAATTACAGAATCGGTAAATACCGATTTTAGCAAGGGTGCAGGGGGTGTCACTTTGACACCCTCTGGCACCCCAAAAATAGGCATGTGCGCCATGTGGCACACAGACATGCCCTAAGGGCATGTCTGTCTGTCACATGGCTAGGTGTGCATGCACACATATGCATGCACACCTGAATTCGGTATTTTAACACCCAATTGGATTGGGTGTTAAAATACCGAATCTGAAAGGCATGCGGCACTCAAAGATGTGCTACCTACATATGCTTTTACAGACTCGGTATTTTACCGAATCTGTATTTACAGATTCGGTAAAATACAGATTCTGTAAAGCATGCTCCTACATCTCAAAATCCAATTACCGGTCGGTAACGGCCGAATTCGGCCGTTACCGACCGGTAATTGGCCACCTACATCTGGCCCTAAGGGCCTTATTTAGACTTCTGTGTCTTGGAGCCTCTGAATGGTTGGAAGAGGAGACTGAAGTAAAATGGAATGCATTTCTGCAGTTTCCCGTGTCAGAAATTTGGAAGGACTTTGGGACAAGCTGGTTGTACTCCAGCTGCATCAATATCTGAGTGACTGAGTTAATTGAAGTCTATCCAGAAAGATTACAAGAAACCAGTTATGCAGTATTTCTTTTACCCCTATATTATATTTGGGGAGATGTTTCTACCAGTGGAAAACATCTTCAGGCTACCTCCCATCAAAGTTCCAAGGAGACCATTGGTCTGCTACCGACCTTAGGCCAGGTCTGGTGGCCTAATGGACTAATGTGTCCACTGTGAGGCCTATGTTCGACCTCATGGTGACAGGTTCAAATCCTGGCGGGTCCACTCATCCTTCTGAGGTTGATAAAATGAGTACCTTTAACAAATACACATGCTATGTTATGTTACTACCTATTAAAGATGTGACACTCTGAAATAGCAGTAGTGTAGTTATTAGCTCTGAGACACAACCTCTTTTCAAAATCTGTTCAGCACATGTTTCAACAACCTCAAACCAAGCACATGGAGCCCACTTTGGAAACCATTATCAGCAGCCCATATTCATGCACATTCTCCAGAGGCCTCCCAAAAGAACATCCAACAGAACAAATGCTTGACCTACATGCGATAATATAGCATTGCACCTCGGTCATCAAAGGACACCTTCTATCTGGTGGAATTTTTGGTTCTATTCCACTGTGTTTACCAAAGATTCAACTCCACTGTTTCTAATTTTAATGCTGCCTCACGTAATTACAGCTTTCTGGTTTGCCAGACTGGACATATTTTTCTCAAACAAAGGTAAAACTCATCTACTGACCCAGCAGCCAACAGCAGTCTTGGCATCAGTCCACAAGTCAGCCTTCCATGTTTTTAGAAGGGTTGCAGAAAGTAAGTTGTGATGCCTGAAGAATCACAACTTTACACATTTTTTTTCTGTTCAATAGTTTTATTAAGAATTTAAAAAGATAAAAACAGTCAGGTACATTTCATAATGATACCAATATGAAGAATAAGGAAAGAGCCACAAGTTCATCGGAATATGACAATAATAGCCAATAAATTATCCCAACTCATATCACGTAGAGCAAAAAATGACAATCAAGAAATAGAGTGGCATTATTGAATCATAGGAGCCTATGAGTGGCATCATTATTAAGAAAACAGGAAGATAAAAGAGAAAAAGAGAAGGAAAGATGACAGAAGACAGAAAAGACGAAAGAAGGAAGAAGAAAGAAGGGAAGAGGAAAAAAGGGAAAACGAAAAGGAAGGATCTCACTGGAGGGAGCAACAAAGCAAAAGACTACAGACACCAATCAGGCAGACGTCACAAAGGGATATTGATCGACCAACCCCGTGATGCCAAATCCATATAAGTATCTAGAGTTCTCCAAACATTAAAAGAGATAGTGGGAGTAAGATGAGCCCTATCCACAGAAGTGTGTGCACTTCTCAAGAAGGAAACCCATGCCCACCACGTGTGGTAAGAAACGGAAGCAAAAGACTTCCACTCCATAAGAATCACCTTGACAGCCACCGTCAATAAAAGATCTAACAATTGCATATCCAAGGTATCTAGCGGCAGAGGTACCTGGGAAGCCCAGGGTCCCAATAAGATCATAGGAAAAGAAAGAGGAAATTTGATTTGAAAGATTAACATGAGATGTTTATGAATAAGATCCCAAAAGGGCTAGAGAAGTGAACAATGAAAAAACATATGTGGATAATCACCGACCTCCAATCCACAACTCCAACATAAATCATCATCCTGTAAATGAAGAGAACAAAGCCGCTTAGGAGTCCAATGAAGAAGATTAATGGAAAAAAATTTGGATTGAAATAGAGAAGGCACAATTTTATTGCGCATAGAGAACATACCTATCAATTGCCAGGTGTCCGACGACACGTGGTCCGTTATCTCCGTACCAAAGTGACGGGCCCATTTTTGCTGCGCAATAGTGCATGAGTCTGAAGATGTTGAGGACAAAAATGTATATATGCGTGAAGCAATGTGACCAGACTTGAGCCACATAGATAATAAAGAAACCAAAGGGGAATCAGGAACAAGACGCACTTTGGCAAGAGCGACTTTAATTTTCAAAAAGGTATAAAAATCCAGATGAGAGAGTGAAAATTGCCAAGCTAAAGAAGAAAAGGGGAGCGGGTCATTGTCGGAATTATAAAGATGGCGTACCAATGTGATCCCTTTGGCAGACCAATATTGAATAAGTGAAGGATCAATAATAACCTTTATGCGGGGATTACGCCACAAAGACGACCACCTAGATTTATGAATCGGAGTTGCCAATCTCCGATCAACCAATTTAACAGCTGCAATGGTGTCCAATATAATAGCACGAGAAAAGAGAATAGATAATGAAGACGTGGTTAAAAATGAAGAGTCCGGAAGAGGAGAGGAGAGGGTCTGTTCGATGCACATCCAAGAAGGGGTATGGCCTGGGAGTGAAGAGAACCACAATGCTCCCTGAGAGGCTAAAAAAGCAATCTGATATTTTCCCCAATCTGGAAAATTACAGCCACCCATATCGTAGGATTTCCTCAAAGCTTTATATGCAATACAAGCTCTCTTGTCATTCCAAAGAAATGAGGAAGTAATGGAATCAATCTCACGAAAAAAAGAAGAGAGATTTAGCGGGAGCATAGACGAAGTAAAGTTGACAATAGGAGTGACCATCATTTTTAATGTTTGGAGTCGGCCCCACCAAGAAATGTGCTTAGGAGACCAAATCTCTAAAAGGCGACGGACCTTAATTAAGGTTTGAGTCTCATTATAGGCCACATTATCCGATAAAGTACTACAAAACCAGATCCCTAATTATTTGAGCTGTTTAGATTGCCATTTGAAACCAGCTGAGCCCATATGGGCTGGAAAACAATAAGCATTGAGGGGAAACATCTCCGTCTTATCTCTGTTTAGAGTATAACCAGAGACCTTAGAAAAAAGGGCAATCGTGTCTGTGGTCGCAGGAATAGCTGAAACAATATCATCAGAGAAGATAAGGACATCATCTGCATATGCCACTGATTTTAGGCACTGTGAACCAAACGTAAAGCCCTTAATATCCGTATGAAGATCAATTAATCTCAGAAGCGGATCTATAGCAAGTAAGAACAAAAGCGGGGACAGGGGGCAACCCTGACGAGTACCTTGACGAAGATTAAAGAACTCCGAGGTAGCTCCATTCACTCGAATATTCGCTCGAGGGTGGGCATAAAGAGACATCACCATAGTAATAAATGAGTCTCCAAGATTGTGAGCACGAAGAACAGCTTGTAAAAAAGGCCAAGAGACCTTGTCAAAAGCCTTCTCGGCGTCGAGGGCTAAAGCTGCAGCAGGAAGCGTGGATCGTTTAGCTGCTCCCAAAATATGGCAAAAGGTACGAATGCTGTCCCGAGCAAGCCGACCTTTAACAAACCCAGTCTGTGAAGGATGAACCAGAGAAGGAATATAGGACTCCAAACGTTTAGCCAGAATTTTGGCATAAATTTTCGCTTCCATATTAAGGAGGGAAATAGGACGAAATTTTTTAGGGTCCGTGACGTCCTTCCCTTCCTTAGGAATAACTACAATCGTAGCATCCGCCGCTGAACCAGAAACCGCACCACATTGAATGAATGCATCAAAAAGGGTCTTACGGCGAGGCACCATGAAAGGGAGGAAAGTTTTATAAAAAAGAATGTGAAAGCCATCAGGCCCCGCAGCTTTGCCAGAACGAGTAGCCTTGATAGCAAGAGTAATTTCCTCAGTTGTAACTGAGGCGCTTAACTGGTCCCTAACATCCTCAGAAACAGAGTGAATAGGAATATTGCTTAAAAATTCCTGACAATCCTCCAAGGACAAAGGATTAGTAGGAGTATATAAGTTATCATAAAAATCACGAAAGACCGCAAGGATCTCCTTGGTCTGAAATTTTTGAACACCGGATCTATCAGAGATAGAAGAAATTTGAGACGACTTACACCCAGAGTCCTGGAACTTCAATGTGGCTGCTAATACTTTACCAGCACGGTTTTTTAACAACAAGCGCTTAGACTTTTGTGCCTGAACACCAATATGAGCCCGCTTAGTGACAAGAGAATTATAGGAATATTTTAGATTTTTAATAGATTGTAAAAGTTGTGAATCTTTCGTTTGACGAAAAAGGAGTTCACTACGTTTAATATTGTCCGCTAAATCAGAAAGTTCCTTTTTAATGGCAGCATTCCTACGCGCCATAACTTTAATGATATAACCGCGAAGAGTACATTTAAAGGCGTCCCACAAAACCACAGGAGAATCAACGGATCCTTCCTTATCAGAAAAAAATTGTTCAATTTCGGTTTGCAAGGCACTGATCGCAGCATCATCATAAAGAATCTCCGTATTTAACTTCCACGAAGGGGAGGATTTCTTAGGGGCGAGCCCCGAGAGGGAGAGGGAAACGGCCGCATGGTCTGAGACAAGAATAGGATGAATGAAAGGTGAAGACGAAGATTGTAGCAAAGACGCATGAACCAAAAGGTAATCAATACGAGAAAAACTAGAATGAGGAGAAGAAAAGAAAGAAAAATCACTGCCAGTAGGGTTATGAAGACGCCAGACATCATGAAGATTAGCGGAAGAACACATGTGTAATAAATGTTTGTGGGCTCTAGGAGGACGAAAATAAAAAGCAGAGTTCCTATCCAATAGAGGATCCAGCAGTAAATTTAAATCACCACCAACTATTAAATTACCATTATGGGGCGTTCGGGAGAGTAATTTAGTGATATTTTGCCAGAAAAGAGGGTCATCAGTATTTGGAGCATAAATATTCAAAGTATAAAGATCATGAATACCATCAGACAGTCTAGATAAAATCCAACGACCTTCAGAGTCATGGTCAGAAGAAAGGATCGATAAGCCAGAAGTTTTAGAAATAAGGGTGATCACACCATTACGTTTACCAAGAGCATCAGAGCATGCAACATCCATAACCCAGCCATTCCGCAACCATAAAGCCTCTTTATGAGATAATATTGTCTCTTGCAAAAAGACCAGATCCGAAGACAAAGATTTGCAATAATCCAAGATTTTAGCCCTCTTAACCGGATGATTCAAACCCTTAACGTTAAGGGAAACTACATTTAAGCCAGGCATAAATGGACAGAAAAAAGACACCACAAAAGGGAGACAGATGGACGGAAAAATAAAACACTACCATCGGACACACAGTAGAGAAACGCCACCAGGAGACCCAAGAGCAAAAGAGAAAAGAAAGAGGAGAAGAGAGGGAAAGAGAAGAAAAGAGAAGAAGAGAAAAGAAAGGAAAAAAGAGAGAAGAAGAGACCCGCCAGGGTAGGTCTATGGGAGACCCGACTCATATCAGGGGGAACATGGAGAGAGAAACAAAAGACCTTCAGGAAAAAGATCAGGAGAAAAAGTAATAGATCCCAAACTGGAGAGAAGGAAACAGCAAGAATGAGCGGAAAACCAGAAAGTGAACCCAAAAGCAAACTTGAACTTGAAAATGAAAGGTATATAAAAGAGGTCCGGAAAACATATCCGAACAATGAGGGAAAGCAAATGACAGAAAAATACAATATGAAACTGTGTCATAGGCAATAATACGCAGTTGAATAAAAGCTAAATTGAGATAACAGGAGCTTAGCGATATGGCATCAAGTAATCGGTCAATAAGCTATAAATGCAATACAAAAAGCTAGAAAAAACAAAATAGAAAAAGCAAAAAATGATGTAAAACAAAACACTATCCAACTACAAGAGAAACACAGTAATACATGGTATATAGATAGAGGTCAAAAAAACAAGAACTATATGCTCTATAAAATCAAGCAGCTAAAATGAAAGGCAATATTAAATGTGACTAGGAACAAAGTTGCAAGGTGAAAAGCACATAGCGAAAGTATAGACAGGATATCAACACGTGCTAAAGGGAAATACTAGCACGGGAGGCAAAAAAACAGATACAAGAAAGGCAAATATACAAAAAAGACCATATGAGTGAACCTAAAGAGGATAACTGACACAACAGCTCGAACGGCTTAACAAAAACAAACATCATACCCTACGTAAGAAAAGAGAAGAGCATAACACGTCCAGGTGCATAATCGAAAGATAAGAAAAGGAAGGAAAAATAAAAGGACAACCGAAAACAAAGATCAGCAAATATGAGCTACAGAAAGACGGTGTCTAAAATCGACCATCACAAGAGGACAATCAGGAAAGACAAAATGACCACAAACAAATACCGTCAGAAAGTAGATAAATATCAATAATAGGACAAGCTAAAGCTGACATGAGACAGACATACTACTAGGAAACCGAGTATCAACCAGTGACCATCATATAAAAACAGGCAACAGACGATGGGAGACGCATGAGCGAAGAGCCAAAAACGCCCACATCAGGAAGAACAAGGAAAAAAAATCAAAAAGGCCACAAACAAATAGCAGAAAAAGTGGATAAATACCAATAACAAGTGAAAGTAAAACAGACAAGTGACCAACAAATCATGTGAAGAACGAGTAGCAACAAATAATCGACATATGGAACGGAAAAACAAAGGCATACGTGAAACGGCAAGACTAGCGAAACCACGAGAAACAAGAAAGATAAAAAATACAAGTCCTAGAAAAACCAGGAGGTGAAGAAGAATCCATCTGAGACGGAGAAAGAATAAGAAGAGTACTAATCAACATAACGCTGACAAAGTACGAACAAATCAACCAGAGAACGAATAGCAACCAACGAGCAACATAAGCTTCGAAGGAGCAAAGACAGATGTGGAACAGTAAGACGCACTAAACCGCGTGGAACAACAAATAGAAAAACTCAAGTCCCAGAAGAACCAGGAGTGGGAGCAGAATCCATCTGTGATTCTAGTTGATTATCCAAAAACGAGGAAAGATCAGCAGGTTCATCAAAAATCCGATGTCGACCCTGGAAAGTTATACGAAACTTGGATGGACCAGCAAAGGAAAAAGGAATGTGCATGTCCAGCAGACGTTTTTGCAGGTTTAGAAATCCTTTTCTCCGAATTACAGTGTCTCTAGCAAAGTCCTGGGAGATAGTAATCCGGTGGCCTTCCCAAGATATCGATTTAACTTTCCTCATGTGAGCCAAAATCTGTTCAGAATGTTGATGACGCAGTGGTTTGAGGATTTCTGCTCTCGGATAAGTGGAGATTTTAGGTTTAAATGCAGGAACTCGATGAGCTCTCTCAATTTCAAAGTCTCTCTGAAAGGAAATTTGTAGAGTAGAAGGTATCCATTTGATGAGGAAATCAATCATGGAAGAAGCAGACTGTTCTGCATCCTCAGGAAGACCAAAAATACGCAGATTAGACCCCCGATTGCGATCTTCCTGCTCCGTAAGGTCTCTGCGCAACGCCGCCATCGATCGTTCCATCTGAAGAGGGGACCTCGACTGTTGGTGCGTAGTATCCTCTACCACACTAATACGAGATTCAGTATCTGTAACCCTAACAGATAGAGCTTTAAAGTCACTCCTAATAGCAGCCACCTCAACTTGTAGTAAGTCTGTGTTAGTTTTAGTAGACTGCGCAATATCATGGACAGTATTTAAGCGTGCCAAAATAGCATCTAAAGTAGAATTAGCATCTTTCTGAGAGGATTCAGGAGGGGGGGACTGTTGTTTAGAGCATTTTAAAGTCCCTTTAGAATCCTTTGCAGTAGGGGAAGGCCCCCTGTTGTCCGCCATAAGAATAGACTACAATAGGCAGTACAAAAAGAATTTGACGTAGCGTAAAGGAGCACGGATCAAGAGTTATACAAAAAAGCCAGAGCTCACCAACTGCCACTGACCAGGAGTACTGTAGCTCTATATGCGCAGATTAAGACCTGGACAACAGCGCACAAAATGGCAGACAAGAGCAGTTGAGGTAAAAAAAAAAGCCAGAAAGACCCAAAAGCGCAAAAAATACATTCTGCCAAAAGACAAGCAACCTAGCAGTCAGGTTACATAGCATTAACCCCTCAGGTAAGGCAGGCAAGCAAGTAGAGCGAGATGCATGACGTGAAAATCGGCAGTCAAAGAAGCCCAGAAGCCAGTAAGCCAAGTGTGCGCCTATAATGCGTAGAGACAACTGCCCAGGGTCTTCAATGCCAAAAAGTAGTAAATATCACCTCAAAGCCGCTGTTCAGCATGTTGCGCTTGAAGACATGGGTCTGGTGCAGAAGAAACGAGCGACGCCACATCAAAAACAAAATGGTGGCCGCTCCCTGAAATGCCGGTGTAGAGGATAGCAATCACCAAAAAGGACAGTTCTGGACGGCATTCGTCGTTAAAATCAACATGCTTGCACTCACTGCTCCTTCCGACATCCCATGCTGTAAGTAGAAGAAGAGACACTAGGAAACGGTATCCGTAAATCGTCCCGACAGTCCTCGTCTCTCTGGAGCTCAAGCCCGACCCGCCATCACGTAGCGGCGCGCAAGCCACGCCCCCCTCAACTTTACACATTTTTAAAAAAAGTTAACCAGATTCATTAATTGTGAAGCTGACAAAGATTTAAAAAAAAGAATAATTAGAAGCCCAAAAAGGGGGTCCTAAACTGCAGTGGGAACTTTCTCACTGTTCACACAAATTCTAAGGTGGGACTTCCAGGATTGAGAAAAGATGACATTGGGATCGGACAACAAAGAAGTGGTTCTGCTAGCAGCAATACGTGGCAGGTTCTGCTAAATTCCCTGAATTCCCCCGACACAGATGTAATTACAACTTCTCCCTACACTGGTCAGCAGCTTCCTCTGACATCCCACAAGGAATTAATTTCATTTCCCACTGTCTTGGATAGAATTTCTCTCTTTTTTGTTCCTAATGGTATGGAGAGTTCGTTTGATAGTGGGTAAACACCTTTAACAATCTGTTTTTTTAGGGATCATTTCTTAATGAATTTCTTTTCTGTGCATCACCGTTTAATTTGGATCTTTAGGTTTCTTATTTGTTTTCTTATGCATACCTCTCTAAAAATATAACTTTGTGCCAAAGCCATGTAAATAGAGGTGAGCAAAAGCTCTCAGGAGTATGTTTTCTTTTTTGGTCCCTGATGAGCCGGAGGGGGTGACACATCAAGGCTGTGGCCTCTCTCATTTTTCTAGCAGCTGGAATCAGCAGCTTCATAAAAGAATTGCATATAACCCATTTAATTGGATTTTGTCTTGTGTATTTCAACCTTGTTGGTACATTTAGACTGATATTCACATGGCATTTGTTTCTTAGACTAATGGTTAAGAATAGCACATCTCTTTCTGTGTTTTAACTATGAATCTAGCAATATCTGCCCATTCATGCTAAATTTGAAAACATTCTTACCTTGCTTATTTTTACTTTATTATAGGCTGATATGTTTATGCAAAACCACTAGTCTACATTTTTCCAAGCCAATGTATTGTCATTGTAAGCAGTCAGCTGCTACTAATGAACCACCCTGTGACATGCTTGCCACAAAATATTTCTTAAGTAGCTAGTCTTCTGATAATCGTATTCATCAACACAAAGGCTAGATTACGTATTGATGAGAGTTGAACAGGACCGGGCTCTTCCTTTAAGAACCTTGGGGACCACACACCTACATAACTGCCCAAGCGCCTGGATAACCTCTAATGTGTTTAGTGTGATACACAATTACATAGCATAACATATTAAGTGAAAACTAGAAGCAAAGAACATTAAGGGGCCGATTCCGATTCGGTAAAATGCCCTCCGAATTGCCGTACCGAGCTTTTTTTCCGTACGAATCGTATGCAGAACCGTACCCGTACGTACGATGTCGTACGATGTGTACCCAAAGCAGTTCTCCGTACGAATCGTACCGAAGACCGTACAACTCACTAATCCGTCGGAATCGCATTCGGAACGCGCAAAACGCGATGTCTTATTGAAGCTGCATTTTCCGACCCAGCAAGTACGAATCGCATTGACAACACTCCATACGGCTCTTTTTCTATGGGAGCTTAAAACGTCCGTAAAAGCAGATTTGCCTCGAAATGCATATGGAACGGACTCCCCGGGTACGGTGCGTACACCCCACTATTGCAGGGGTACGGTGCATCGGGGTACGGTGCGTAAACCCCTGAATTTCAGGGGTACGGTACGTATGTCCCCGTGCGTACACCCCATGATCGTAGGTGTACGGACCGTAGGGGTACGGTTCATACACCCCAATGTTGTAGGTGTACGGTGCGTACACCCCTTGATTGTAGGGGTACGGTGCATATGTGATAGTGTTGCCCTCCGTACGAATTGCTCATACGCGACGTTTACCGTACGAATCGCGTACTAATTCCCTGGTCCGGATCGTACTTGGCGGGTCGAACGTCATTTTTACGAATCAGATGGTTCACTGTGCGGGTCAATGTTGTACAGATTTACCCTTCATTTTCGTACGGATCGCAATGATTCAGACGTATTTTCTTGCAACGGATGGTACTACGCGATTCGGACGGAATCGTACGATTTGTACGGAAACGGCTACTAATACGAATCGTCGTACGGATTTGTTTCCTGAATCGGAATCGACCCATAAATGATTGGAAATTGAAAAAAATATGAAAATTGCTAATTTGACTATCTGAGCAGGGAACCATAGTATAACATATTTTTTATTTTTGCTCTTATTTTTCTCAGGGTGGGACCTCAAAAAATGTAAGATTGACTAAGCTGCATACAGTATTGAAACAATTGTAACACAATAATTCTGGTAACAATTCTTACAGCATATCACAATTCACAATGTATAAACGCAATTGTATTTTTTACAGAATTTTTTGCCAATATTAGTAGAAATCCCAATGTATTCTCTCACAAAATGCTCCCCTAGAAGGTAATATAAAAGGTTTTTTTTTAGCCCCCCGAAACCCTAGCCACTGGGGTAAGCCTCTGAGCAAAGCATATGGAATGCTCCATTTAATTTGGACAGTTCTTATACACTTCCAATCTGCATGAATAGTTTACCTGCTACGTAATATTTTAATTCACTATGTGTACTTTTTCAGTTCACTCAAGGGATTTGGGGGCATATTTACAAAAAAATGACGGACTGCGGTGCTACGCCAAATTTGGCAATGCTGCGCTCTGACATTTTTAAATCTCAGGGATGAGCCATGTTCACAAGAATATGGTGCACCCCTGGGTTTCCCCTAGCGCTAAAAAAGCTGCTTAGTGCCCGCGCAGGCCCCGTGCCGCCATGTGTCCTGGGTGCCTGCGCTGCAGGGACGATTGGTTATAAGAAGGAATGGACATCTTCTGGCACATAACCAATCAATAACAGTGATTTCTTCTTTCTGTGTGTGGTGCAGAATGTAGCACACAGTAAGAGTAAAAAACGAAGAGAAATTAATAAATATTTTCTCCTCATATTGCCATTCTAAGGCCAGGCATTCCCTGGCCTCAGTTGTAATTCTGGTGCAGTGTCAAAAATCAATGGGTGTTACGGTGGAATGCCCACTACAACACCTATTGCAAACCCCTTTGCCACAGAGGACTGTTGTGGAAAGGGGCATATTTACAAGGTGGCGTTAAGCCACGTAAAGTGACTTAGCACCACCTTGTAAAATGGGGAATGCCACTACACCACTGGAACATCAAAAAAAATGATGCTCTGGTTGGGATAGGGACTTGTAATTATGTCCCCTGGTATGCTAGTGCATCAGGCATCTCTTGCATAGGCTCCTTCCTACCAAGGTACCTGGTGCACTGTGCCATTTTAAATACATAAAAATAGCCACAAGGATTGACAAAAAATTGTTCATTTGGGTTGGTCTGGAGTACTGTTTTTCTCATATTGAACACATGATCAATGATTTTATTTCAGAATTTTCACGTCGCTGCTAATCTCCTGAGAATACTCAGTGACAGTGAGCTCAAGGTTCCAAGCCAATCCTTGACAACTGTGAGTTAGAGAAGCAGGAATGGCAACTCTCACACTGGAGACTACACCTTCACACCGTCGTGACTGTCCCAGATCACACAGTTTTCATAGGTTTTCAAAGTTAGTATGCGCTAAATGTTTGGGTGTCCCTTTGGGAAAGTTTGGTTATCTCTCCATTGATGTAATAGGAATAACACATTTTCTATAAACGTTATAAATGGTAAGACATATCAAAGTATACTGCCTAAAGAAATGAATCTAGGAAGTAATTCCATGGGAAAAGTATAATTTTGGCAATCAGTTTAAAAAAATATATTTAGCAGTTTCCAATCTTCAAGATTTAAGACAACATTATAGTAGCTCTTTGCTCAGCAGAGTACAGTAAATTGGGGCTTGCAATTGTAACTGGCCAGGGCCGACGTGATCATTGATAGTGGCCATTGCGATAACCTTTGTTACCTGCCTAAACCCCAATGACATACTTGTTTTCACAGATTTCCTCACTACCACCTTCCACCGCTGTCCCTCATGTCTCATAGCACCTCTCTCATGTGCTGTATTTGTTTTACTCGCAGTAGTGTAGGGTGCCAGAGCACTTATATCAAACTCATTATATAGAGACAATAAATCATACATGTTTATATCAGAATATAGGTAATGTTACATAAGACAAAGAGGGCTACATAGTGTAGGTATGACTTGTCATACATGCTAGTAGGCAGTATGTTTTAAGAGTGCTTGCCCTGGGAAAGCATGTAGAGTTGTGGGCCCTAGACCCACATAATACCAAAATGATTCACACAGACACTGTGGATATGCTGGTTAAATCGCCATGAGCACATGCACTCTGGCCCCTTTATCAACAGGCCTACATCTTTCGTGACACCTGTGTTGGATGGGTGTGAGGTGTAAGTGTGTCCAGCCCTGCAGAGAGTGGCTGGTAAAACAAGTGCCTGCTGAGACACTAGAACTTGTCCAGCAGGACCCTACATTCCTCCCAAACGTTATTAAAGCAAAACAAATGCCAGTCCAACCTATGGGAGGAAACAACAATAGAATAAACCCCACAGGGTCCATCAGCCTTTAGAATCAGGTGGTGGAAAACAGCAGACATGGGGCTGGTGTCTCAGACTGCAGCAAAACATCTTTTCTTGCACTCAATTTAACCTGAGTGGTTCAGAACACAAATGCTGGTTTGGAGATGTCATCCCCACTCTTGCCAAATACCTGTGGTAACATGTCTTTGGTTTGATGTTTCTCCCCTCCGCTTACGTCAAGGATGATCTGTGGTAGTTCCTAACAATTCATCAGGCCTGGGCGTAGTTCGCAGAGTTTTCTTACGCAGGATTCAGCGAAGCTACAAAACACTCAGCAAAGTTCCATGAAGTGGTGGAGTGCAGTGTGAACTGCAGTTTGTGCTGGTATTCCTACCGCTCTGGTAGAAATTCTACCCGAGTGTCAGATCGAGTTCGCTAACTTACTGTTCGCGATTGCAAACTTACCGTTCGCGAGCGGGGAAAAAACTCTGCTGCACATCGCGAAGCGGAGTTTTCTGCACTCTGCGAGCTCTGCGGAGTGCAGAGTGCAGAAAACTCCCCAAACCCCGTGAACGGAGCAAAGTTCACCGCCCAGGCCTCCAATTCATACAACGTTGCATCATGAGCAATGTTGCAGTCCATGGTGAAGGTTTGTATAGGTGTTGCTTTAATCAACTGAAAACAGTCTCGCTGCATCCTGGGGTTTGCCGTTGGGGCAATATCAAGTCCAACTCTCAAGCCTGGAGGAGGCCCCTTGTTTAGGTTCCCACGGGATGGCTTGTTGGAAGAGTGTGTACCGGGGAGCCGCTGCCTAGTCAATTACACAAGGCTCAGGGGTGGATGGGTCTTGGTCAAGACGTGCTCTCGCTACTGGGATCTGGATGCAAGCCAGGTAAGCAGGAAGTCACTGATTCTTCTTGTCAGTTGGTACAGCAATATTGTAGGACTCCAATCCACTTGTTTGATACTTCAGGGATGGCAGTGTTTGACGCACTTGACATGGGCTGGTGTGATGGGGTTGCCAGCCTTGTGGGGAACCTGGACGACGTTTGGTGATGACTTGCCATGATAATTGCAGGCTCTCATTCTTGAGTCGCGACCACCATGAGTGAGCGTGGTTAGGCATTTCCAAGGCATCCTTGCACTTGGATGTTTTGGGTTACTGAGCCGTCGGTGACTGCATCTGGATAGATGCACTAAGAAGCGTGACTCAGAGTCTCTGGGCCTCATTTATAGGTTATTTGTCGTAGGGTAGCATAGCAGGCCTTGCTGCTGCGTTGCCCTATGGCAAAAGAAATGGGCAGGAATGCGCTGTATCTATTTGATATGGCGCATTCCTGTCCTTTTCCCTTGCACCAGTGCACAATGGGCTGCTGTGTGCCAAAGCAGGCACCTTTGCAACATGGTGCGAGGGTGCCTGCATTGCGGGGATGAATATGTTTTTGCAGGAAGCAAAACCGTCCTGCACAAAAACAATCCCAAGAGGCTTTTTCCACTTTCTATGTGTGCTGCAGAATACAGCAACCATAGAAAGAGGAAAAACAAGGAGAAATATAGATATTTCTCCTTGCTGTGCCTCTCTTACACCTCCCCTGGGAAGGCGTACGTTTTTGGTGATGCCTCAGACTCACGATTTCCCATAAATCTGGAGAGGTGTCAATAAAGCTATTGATGTTGGTGGGAACATCTGGCAGCAACAGCCAAGGAACGCCCCTTTCACACAGTTTTCTGAGTGAAAGAAGCACATATTAATAAGGTCATGAAAAGCCATGTAAAGTGCCTTTACGTGGTCTTGTGAATATGCCAGTGGCACATTGGACCACAATAACGTCAACAAAGTGGCGTTCAGATGGCACAATAGTGCTGGTAGGGCCACATAAATGATGCCCTCTCTTGGCACATGCTTGCGGCTTACTCTTAGGTCTCCCGCTGTGTGGTTGCCAGGTCGCTCCTGTGTTGTGTCACCTTGTTGGCTTGCTGCTTGTTTTTCTTGATGCACTCCCTCAGCAGTTCGAATATTCTTGAGCTTCATGCCAGGCTTCTCACAACTTTCTCTTCTGAACTTTTTCATTCAACAGGTTCCTAGTGTACACCAGCTATTCACACTTCCATATCTTCTGCTGGGTGCGGAGGCATGCCCATGGCAATGATGATGTGGATGCCATTAGACCTCGACGACAGATGGGAAAGATTCACTTGGAGTAAGGATGATTAGAGGGACTTCGCAGCCAATTATCTTTGCTGGTGCCATTCTTCTCTCATTTAAGCAAACTGGGAAACCCAATATACCCTTGTAGGCTTGGGCAATAAACAATTGCAGGGTAAAGCATGTCTACAAGGGATTCTATTCGTAATATTTTTCGTTCTTTTCTTTCAATTCAGTGAGTTAGTCATGTACAATCAAACTCAAAAAGTGTCCACAAAGACAACCACAATAAATGTAATTTACAAATGCAAAGCACACGGAAAATTCTATTTATACAAAATACATTTTATATACTTTTCAAAAACCAAGATTAAAGGGGGTACATTTATAGGGACGAGGTATCAGCAAAACAGAGTCATGAAAAGATGTACAAATCAATTTAAACACTCAGTTCATAACCCACATCAGCTCCTACAATGGTAAAAAAGCTAATATTATCCAAAAATGAATAAACATTACTAAAGAAACATAGAATTGCTCTTGGAGTTGACGGGAAGGTCGACGTTTCGGTCTGTGTGGCATCAGTCCATTAGACCATCATCAGGACGATAGGTTTTTTTGCAAGATAAAACCCTTCTATTGCAATATTTAAGCCAGAAATGATAAATGTAACCTTAGCTCTGGGTGGCAATCAGGATCGCGTTAAAATCACTTACGGTCTGACTCAAACGATTAATGGTTAGAACAGCCAGCATCAAGTCTTGGTGTATTCTTCAAGTATAGAATTGTTCAGAATTATTCTCATAGTGAAATTCACAAGCGATAGAGTCTGTCAAGGGGAGAAGTCCAGACATGCAAAAGCTCTTTTGCATGTCTGGACTTGTCCCCTTGACAGGCTCTATTGCGTGTGAATTTCAGACCGTAAGTGATTTTAACGCAATGCTCTGACCTGTAGGAGTTGCAGAAGCGCTGGATGCAGCTTGTTTTATCTGGAGGGTCCTTCCCCTAATTTTCTTGCAGGAGCAGCCAGCTGGTCTCTTACAGGCACCGGGCAATCCCTGGTAGGCTGGATGGGGTGGGGGCTGTTTTTGTGACAGGGGGCCAGTTTTGTTACTGGGGCTGATTTGGACCCTGGCGTGACCAAGCAAACAACAAGCACACTACAACTATCTGCATAAAATGCAGCTGCTGCACGCACCGTCTGTGACATGTCCGTGATGGATGTCATGTCGTCACCCGATTTTATTTCATTTAGGCTAGCAGCCCTGAGCATATATTATTTATTAAAAATCCACTGGGTGTTGGCTGCACTGCACGGCACCTCCATACACGTCTTCCGGCTCCGCGTTCGCGTCTGCGCGGCACGTCATTCACCCTTAGGTTGGGGGTCTGGAGTCAGTGGACCTGGTGGTGACTGTGCAGCGTCACCACTGTAAGGGACGGGAGAGTTGGGCATCAATATGCAAATCTAATTTGTGGCTATTTTCACCGTATTCAAGGCTGCAAGAAGACGTCCATTATAATGAGAAGCAAATGGCTGCAGGGCAGACAAAACCTTAACTCCTGCTTGACCCTGAATAGCAGGCATACAGCAACTTTAATCAGTGTTTAATTTGTAAAAAAATAATTAAATGCATACTTTAAGTGCAGATGCCCAAAATGTTCCATAGAAGGACAGTTCAACGTGACATTAACAGTTACAGTTTGAGTAGCAAAGCAAAGCATTCTGTAAGTTACAGAACGCTTCCCTCTGTTACTCAAAGATAGGGTGAATGTGCAAAGGTCTGCCATGTTATGCCTCCACCGTGATAGTGCCTAGATGCCTGTGCGCTTTCATGGAGATTTGTTTCACTTTCTAACGAGCCTCGCCTGTAACAAAACATGCCCGGCTCAATAGAAGATCGTGCAGAGTTCACCAAATAAAATCTGCTTACATTTTGAATAGCTTCACAATCAGGGGAGACGCATGTTTGTGAGGTTGGACCACTGGAGAGTGGACAGACCACTGCTCCCGATTGCCAAGGAACAGCCCTGCCACTTTCCGACCACAAACGGACTTACATTGGACTGGCCCTATGCTGTCAAAAACACACCTTGTTCCAAAATAGTGCTGATGGGGTGAAAAAAGGCGCTCTTGCAACCTATTCACTCGCTAGGAGGGCAGTGTCCCTGAACAAAGCCACAGGGAGGAGAATTATTATTATGCACACCTAACCTTTTCTTCTCACCACTACAACATTAGTCCAAGCTGTGGACTCTGTTAGTTTTGTACACAGGGGGGCTGTGGACTCTGTCAGCTGTGTGCACAGGGTGGCGGTAGACCCTGTCAGCTGTGTGCACAGGGGAGCGGTGCACTCTGTCAGCTGTGTGCAGAGTTGAGGATTGATTTGAACTCTTTCAGCAGTGTGCAGATGAAACGCTGTGGATTGTCAGCAGTGTGCAGGCGAAGGGCTGAGGATTGACAGCAGTGTGCAGTGGTGGGGCTGTGGATTGTCAGCAGTGTGCAGGGGTGGGGCTGTACCTTGTCAACGGTGTGCAGACAAAGGGCTTTGGGTTGTCAGCAGTGTGCAGTGGTGGGGCTGTGGATTGTTAGCAGTGTGCAGTGGTGGGGCTGTACATTGTCAGCAGTGTGCAGTGGCGGGGCTGTATACTGTCAGCAGTGTGCAGTGGTGGGGCTGTAGATTGTCAGCAGTGTGCAGAGGAAGGGCTGTGGATTGTCAGCAGTGTGCAGTGGCGGGGCTGTATACTGTCAGCAGTGTGCAGTGGTGGGGCTGTGGATTGTCAGCAGTGTACAGACGAAGGGTTTTGGATTTTTCCGCCCTAATATCAAATGGTTTACAGTTTTGAAAGTAAATCAGAGTCGGATCCGGGGGCAGATTGGGGGCGGTGGAGTGCTGGCAATCATCTTCTTAGCGCCGCCGACATGTTGGGCAAAGGGGCAGTGGAGACACCAGCAATAATGGCAGGGGGGAGGAAAAGATGGAAGGTATGAAGAGATGAAGGTGGGAGGAAGGAATAAGTCAATAAGGAAGGAGAGAGTAAGCGAAGACAGACTTCTATAAGGGAAAGATAAATGAAGCATGAGAGTGAAGGGCAAGGGGCTGTCCAGAGGGATGACAGGAGTAGAGGATGGGAGAGAAAAAAGAATAGGTGCGGAGAGAGAAGAGCTAGAAAACTGCTTAGGACAGACAGAAGGAAGGGAGTTTACAAAGGAATGAAGACTGACAAGTGAAGGAAACCAGTGAGAAAGGGAGGGAAAAACAATGGAAGAGAAGAAAAAGGGAAATATGGCGGTAACAGAATGAATGATTGAGGAAGGAGAAGCGAGAAGCCACAATGTGTCTCGGCTAGAACAGCCTACAAGGCTTATTTATATCTGAGGTACGAATGTTGGCAAAGCCAATTCAGCCATTCAGCCTTCTGAGGTCAATACGTCGACTCCCTTAACACCTTGACCGCGGCGCCGTAGCCGCGCCCTGTGCTGGACATTCCAGAACAGGGCGCGGTCGTGACGGAACCGTTCTGTCATCAGCACAGCTCAGCCGTGACTGATGACGGAACGGTTCCGTCATCAGCATCGAAGGGGTTAAAATTAGTTTAAAGCAGCACGTTATTTAAAATTCTTAGAAAAGGCAAAACCTACTGCATTACAAGTTATGCAGCTAGGCCAGTTTGTGAATGAGGTGGCCTGATAGGGGGGGGGGGGCACCTCCATGTGCTTTGTAATTAAAAATGTGCTGTAAAATGCACCGTTTTTGTCTGTCTTTTTCTAAAATTTTCTTAGGGGGGTTAAGCCCCCCAAACCACCCTAGTAGTGGTGAGGCGCGGTCGCCACACTCGCTCGCTACGTGCCGGACGGTGGCTGATCTGGCAAACTTTTCCAGGGCTACTTTCAGTTCCCAGTCCGGTCCTGACTGTAGCGCTCTTCTCCAGAGTGCTTCTCGACAGGCAGCCGTGTGCCTCCTCTTCACCACAAGCGAGGAAGAGGGTGCCGGAGCTACGAGGTTTGTTAGTGGCAGGTGGGGGAGCTTACAGGCGCTGCGTCAACTGTGCGTGGGGCCTGTAGTTGGCCCCCCTCATGCCTCCATGTCTCTGCACTTCTTTCTCCTTTACCCCTGTATCTGCCTCACCTAGCCTCGCAGCTGGCAGACAGGGCAAGAGCGGTGCTAGAGGGTCTCAGGATCTACCCAATGGTGGAAGGTCATGGCCGGTGCTGCAGTCAGCAGCAGGCATGCGCAACTCTTCTCGCCAGGCCTCTGTGCCTCTTTGCCTTTGAGCAGGGATGTGGTGCAGAGGGTACAAGCCTGTGAGTGTGGTTTCCTTTGGTTAGCAGCTGTTCTTCACTGGGATTACCTGCGCATTGTTGGGAAGGTGCCCAACACTCACCACTTGAGACAGGTGGTGGCCAACTTGGGCAGCTTATGGGCACCTCTCCTTATTGGACCATTGGGTGCCATGGGCCCAGTCAGACCTGGAGGGATCCCAGTGCATTCTCTATCTGTGTCCTGCTGATAGCACTGCCTACCTCACTGTCACTCTGCAGGCGGGCGGCAAGGTGTTGGAGACGACAGTCTTCATCCTCACCTCCTTCTCCACCCTCTTCTCTGGGGACACGTCCACTTCATAGCGGCAGGCTCTGGCGGCAGTAGGGACCCGATCTTCTTCTCAATCATGGGGGTGACCTCCTAAGCGGCACAGCATGGGGTCAGAACCCCTCATCGTCATTGTAGAGTTGTAGGCCCTAGGCCCACATACTACTAAAATGATTCACACAGACGCTGTGGATATGCTTGTCAACTGACCACGAGCACGTGCACTCGGGCCCTTTTATTAACAGGCTCACGTTACTGTTGGATGGGGATAAGGTGTGAGTGTGGCCAGCCCTGCAGGGGCAGGGAAAACAAGTTCCTACCGAGACATCAAAACATGTACAGCAGGACACTACAAAGCACAAGCTCAGGATTTTAAAGAAACACACAGGTTGGGGTCAGCGTTACGAATAAAAAAGCATTTATACCCAAACAAACTGTTGGACTTGGGCCTTGTGGCAGGTTCACCCCTGAACTTTTTGCCTTGAAGTGTAGTGATTTCTGGTCTTTGCGCACTTTGACACTGTGGCGCAGTGTAAAGTGCGTGCGCACTTGGAGTGCGTGTGTGAGATAGGCCTGCCCTCCCATAGGAATGCATGGGGAATGTATGTGTCCCTGGTAGTTCCTGATGCGTGGGGAGTGCAGGCTCGAGTTTAGTATGTGTGAACTCGTGGGAGTGAATGCTGCGCAACGGTATGTGCGGCTTGTATGTGTCTAGAAGGGAAGTGCTACTTCTGGACATTGAGATATGTGTGCAGTGAGGGTGCTGGAGCGTGATTGGCTGGAGCTGGCTGGCATGCCAGGCTCCAGGAAGTCTGGATGGGTCTGCCCGGTGGTGAGTGTGAGATTAGCATGAGTGATGTGTGGGAGGAGTGTACCTGTGTCCTGGATGGGCTGGGTTTTCCCCACACAATGCTGGCTCCGCCCCCCTGTGGTGTGTCTAATGACCCAAGCCTCCCCAGTGAATGAAATGGGTGGTTGGGCCATCAAGAGTGCTCCAGAACCAGCTGCGACTGGTTTCTTCCCCACCCTGCACCCTTAGACAAAGGATTTGCTCTGTATAAAAGAGGGGCTGTGACCCCATGAAAATGTTCTTGTTCCCAACTTGAATCTTGCCAGGGGCATGCTGCTGCTTGGGCTCAGGGGAAGGCTTGCCTCCCTGAGCCCTGCCCAGCCCCTGGACTGCTAGGATGCTGGACTACTGAAGGACTTTGTTGCTGTATTTTCCTTCCTAGCGCTTGGGAGCGCTTTATTCTGCTTATAGTGCTGGAAGCGCTGTATTTCTGCCCTTCAGCGCTGGGAGCGCTGGAATCCCGTGGCTAGCGCTTAAGAGCGCTTTATTTTGTCCTGCGGCGCTTGGGAGCGCCTTTTCTTCGTGGTTAGCGCTGCTAGCGCTTTGGGTGCCCAGCCGGTGCCCACCCGGCATCCTTTCGCCCCGTGAGGTGACCGAGCGGCGCGGGTGCCACCCCGCTCATTGGCCGCCCGTATTTTGCCCGTTGTACTTTAATTTTAAACAAGCCGGTGCCCACCCGGCATTGCCCCGTGTGTTCACCGCCGCAGCACCGGGCCGAGAAGGAGAAGCTGCAGCGTCATCACTAGGCCGCGCTGGGATTGGTCCAGCCGGCCGAGCCTCCTGATGATGCCTTCCCGGGGCCGCGCCGTGATTGGCTGCCGACCCGGGATCCCCTAGTGACGCTTCCCCGGGCCGTGCCGTGATTGGCTGCCGGCCCGAGGAGATTCCCCCGCCCCCGCCAGGGAGCGAGATGGAAGCCGGCAGTGGTGCGAGCGTTGCGGGGCTCCCGTGACCAGGAGGGAGCCCCGGATACTAATTGCCCTGGAGCCACGAAGACTCCACCTCGAGTCCCGGTCCCGAGATGGGGGACCGGGTGAAGGGAGAAGAAGAGTCCAGCGCGCCAGACCCGGTGAGTGGACTGAAGGGGAGGAGGGAATCGGGGCACATTGTCGGTGCCCGCCCCTCCCCTCCAGTGAATCCCTTGAGGTGCTACGAGGCCCGTGGGGCCTCATGTGATGCCGAGTCCCCCGAGAGGGACTCTGCCTAACCCCGGGCCCGAGGGGCTCCCGGGGGCCCAGTTGTTTCAGAGTCCTCCGGGAGGGACTCCAACCAAGACGGCCTAATCAGTTATTGAGCCCGAGAGGCTCCACCGGTGCCAATTGTCCTCCCGAGCCTAAGAGGCTCCTCAAGGCACCACCGGGGGTCCGAGAGTCACGAGAGGCTCAGTGGGGGCCTTTAAGTGGTTCAAGTCCCCCGAGGAGGGACTCCAACGTGTGGGGCAGTTTGTGTTTAGAGCCTGCGAGGCTCCCCCGAGGCCCCAGAGCCAGATGGCTCAGTTTGGCGCCGTGGTTGTCCCAGAGGGCTGATGAGAGCCCTGGCGCAGTTTTACTGATCTACAACTGCCCAGCAATTAGTGGGCAGCTGCACCACTTTAGGTTTTGCTTTTCTAGGGACATGTACTATGGATTTAGGAGTGAGGCGCACTCCTTCATCCCTGGCCTTTCCCCAGCTGCGCAGCACTTAGTGCCAGCTGCAGCGTTTAGGCCCCCCCTGTCCTGTCCCTCAGCTGCCCAGCAAGTAGTGGGCAGCTGCTACGTTTAGGTCTTGGCGCAGTGGCGCAACCTGGACCCTGGACTTTGATGTAAGTTCATGTTACTGTGATTTCTGCAAAGTGCTCTTTGCTGCACCTCTGAATGTGTTGTTGATACATTATGTGCCCTGTTCCTTACACCGCTGAACGTGTGTTGATGCGTCATGTGTTCCTTACACCGCTGAATGTAGGTTCTGCATCATGTGTTTTGTCCCCAGGTCTATGCCCCTACTTGTATTGTGATACTGAGGTGGTTGTTCTTGCTAGTGCAGGTGGTGCTAGTAAGGTCCTGGTTCCCTGCGTGACCTGTTCCTAGGGTGGTTAGGATTGCGTAGGGGGTACTTACCAGTTACCAGTGGGTACTGGTTGTGTGCTTTATGTCCTATTTTGTGTTACAGTGATCTTCTGTTATAAGTGATCCCAAGGGCTTGATACTAAGCTTGCCCCCTGACCAGAGTCCCAGGACCAGTGGACTCTATGGTGCCTTCCCTGCCAAATTGCTGGGACTTGTCTGATCTCCCTTGGCCCCTGGGGCCTCGCTGAAGTGTGCCTCGCTCGTTCCCCTCGGCAGCTCGTGCCGGCAGCCCGTCCAAGCCTCGAGCAGCGCCGCTCTCCCCTGAGCCGCGCCGCTTCGCTGGGTCGCCCGCATCCTGCCTTCCCCTCCTCTTCTGAGCCGCACACATTGGTCGCCCCTGAGAAACGCTTGTACCGTGCCGGCAGCCCGTCCAAGCCTCGAGCAGCGCCGCTCTCCCCTGAGCCGCGCCGCTTCGCTGGGTCGCCCGCTCAAGCTTACTAAGGAGGTCACTCGCATTATCCTGTGCAACCAGGACGGAAGGTACTGTCTGATAGGCTATGTTCTAAGTTCTAGGCCTACAAGTATTGTATTGTTACTTCTAAAAGTGCTGATTCCTGAAAGTGGTCCAGGTGGCCCTGTCTTGTAAATAATCCCTTGTAAATTCTGCCCGTGCCTCTGGCACATTGTAAAGTGTGTTTTATCTAATGTGTTTTGGTGTAATACAAAGGCTATTTTTATATAACCTTGTGTGGAGTTTCCTTTGTGGTGGGTCTTTGGGTGTTGTTGCTGGGGTGCGTGCGCAAATACTTAACTTACATCGCCTCCAAGTTTAGCCTTGCTGCTCGCGCCACGTTACCTAGAGGGTGAGCAGGGGTTATCTTGGCGTGTAACTCCCTTGCCCTGACTTGGGAGTGGTGGTCTCTGACTGACTTTGGCGAAAGCCCTGGCCAGCCAGGGATCCCATTTCCAACATTGGCGGCAAGCGGTGAGGATAAGGATTTGTGTTTGCGTTGTACCTTAGTAGCAGCTGGCTGCACCACAAAACTCTGCATTTTAGATAAAAACATTTTGGGGATTATTGTATGGAGTTTGCTAAAAATGTCATTTCTGTGGAAATGTGTTTCTCGTGCACTTTGAGTTAGGTGTCCCTAGCTCGGGAGGGTAGATCATCCCCCTATGTGCAGTGTGTTTTCTGGATTCACCAGAAGGGTGTGATCCAGTGGTGGCAGCATGAGTGTGTCCAGTGCATGTGTCCCCCGTCCCTGTCCTGGAGTAATGGTACCTGTGTCAAGTGTGGTCGGGTTGAGAAGTCAGGGGTGGTAGAAACTGCCTTACCAGTCTGGGGAGGGGTGTGTGTGGATGAATGGTGTGTGGCACTGGACGTGTTTGTAAGTTCTCTGGATGGGGAGCTTGCTGAATGCTTGTTTTGTTCAGATACCTAAAGTCCTGTGTGTTAAACTTTTCCCAAGAACGTCTGCAGATAGTGGAGCCTGTTTTTGATTTCTGTGGTCTGTTGAGAGACAGAATTTTGGAGTTGGTAATGTTCTGGGAGGAGAGAGGCATAGGGGATGGAGTGATTCCAAAAGGAGTGTCTGAGGTGTCTTCCAGCCCAGCGTGGTGGAAGAGGTTCAGTGTAGCCCAGCTAGGTCTCGGTGTAGGGGCCCACGTCCTGTCTCAAGAGGAGAAGGAGTGGGTGGGACTGCATGTCTCCAGGTGCCCGAAACCCAGTGTCAGGGCCTGGAATGTTTCTGAAGGGAACATCAGGTCGGGGGCCAAGGCTGTACCAATAGGTCATTTGAGGAGGATCTCCTAGAGTGTTTGAAGAACGTAGAACATCAGTGAACAGGATTTCATGGGTGGGCCTGAAGCTCATGGGAGTTTCCCCTGCCCCTGTGCCATTGTGTTAATTGTGGGGGAGTGACCCTAAGGAAAAGTTCTGGTCTTCCAGCCCAGTGTGGTGGAAGTGGCTCAGTGGAGCACAAGCCTGGTCTTCGTAGTCTGGGTGTTTTTCTTTTTAAGAACACCAGGTGAGGGAGCCTAGCATGTCCGTATGGAGCGTCCTTTAAGGGAGATCTCCCAGTGTGGAGAGAACGTGGAGCGCCGGTAAGCAGGGCTCTAGTAGTTCTATTATCTGGCAGTACCGCTCCAGTTGGGAGGGTGCAGAAGTCCAGATGGAGGGGTGTCAGGGGGATAGGTTCCCCAGTGGAAGAGCCAGTGGGTCAGGGGCCAACCAGAAGGGTTGTGTCGCCAGGGAGTGACCATGGTGATGCCACTTCTGTCCTGAGTGTCAGGCAGACTTGTACACGACACATTAGTTATGTGTCACCCTCAAGGAAGTCCTGGTGCGCCAGGCATCTGACCAAAGGGGTACGTCCCTTGGTTGGGGAGCCAGTAGCCGGTGTTTCCGGATCTGGACGTAAGGGCAACTGTATGTAGTGTCCTGAAGGAACTCCTGCCTGAAGAGAAGGAACCGGGTAAGCTGTATGGGTGATTGACCTGCAGTGGTTGCCTTGCTGCTGAAGGAGGAGAAAAAGTCTTAGATTTTTGTTTTCAACTTGTGGAAGTCCTGGTGCGCCAGGCATCTAACCAAAGGGTAGCGTCCCTAGGTTAGGGAGCCAGGTTCAGGTGGTTGCCTGTCCTGGACGGCAGGGCGAATTTAGCCAGTGTCCTGGCCGGTTTGTCTTCTAGGGGTACCCCTGTGAACACAGGTGGGGCTCATCTTTAGTGAAGAGACCCTGTGTTTCCCAGAAGGGGTGGTACAGGCCTAGCAGGGATCTTTAGGGTTCTTGGCTGAGTGTTGTGGTACTACCCTGAGAGCAGGTGGGGCCTACCTTAAGTGGAGGGACCCTGTTCTACAGTGGGAGGGTGCAGAACTCTGGAAGGGGGTCAGAGGAAGTCTGACCCCTGTGCATCCGGTGAATATGGACTCCCGGTGGGAGAGTTGTGTTCTGGAGGGTGCTTCAGAAGTAGAGGTAGGGTGGGGCATTCTTGCCCGTGACCTCTGGTCAGCCTGAGGGTGCGGACCCTAGGTTGAAGGATCAGTGGTAGTTGGGAACTACACTGAGAAAGGGAGTGGAGAATGGCTATTGTAGGCCAGGGGTTACCACCCCCCACTCTGTGTATTGGCATGGACCAGTGGTATCTGGGTGGCCTAGGGCCTGGTCCTAGCCGTGGACAGCTAAGGAGTACCAGTGGGGTAGCCTAGTTGGGCCTGTGTGTTTTTTTTAAGGATGTGCTTGTCTTATGGATCAACTTGGCTTAGAACCGGAGGGTGTCCCTGCAGTGCGGGCCCGCGTCCGTGTTCTATCGCCCCAAGCAGGGAAGTCCATCACGGTGGTGATTGGCCTACCCTGCGTTTTGGCTGGAAGGGGGTTGTGTTGGACTTGGGCCTTGTGGCAGGTTCACCCCTGAACTTTTTGCCTTGAAGTGTAGTGATTTCTGGTCTTTGCGCACTTTGACACTGTGGCGCAGTGTAAAGTGCGTGCGCACTTGGAGTGCGTGTGTGAGATAGGCCTGCCCTCCCATAGGAATGCATGGGGAATGTATGTGTCCCTGGTAGTTCCTGATGCGTGGGGAGTGCAGGCTCGAGTTTAGTATGTGTGAACTCGTGGGAGTGAATGCTGCGCAACGGTATGTGCGGCTTGTATGTGTCTAGAAGGGAAGTGCTACTTCTGGACATTGAGATATGTGTGCAGTGAGGGTGCTGGAGCGTGATTGGCTGGAGCTGGCTGGCATGCCAGGCTCCAGGAAGTCTGGATGGGTCTGCCCGGTGGTGAGTGTGAGATTAGCATGAGTGATGTGTGGGAGGAGTGTACCTGTGTCCTGGATGGGCTGGGTTTTCCCCACACAATGCTGGCTCCGCCCCCCTGTGGTGTGTCTAATGACCCAAGCCTCCCCAGTGAATGAAATGGGTGGTTGGGCCATCAAGAGTGCTCCAAAACCAGCTGCGACTGGTTTCTCCCCCACCCTGCACCCTTAGACAAAGGATTTGCTCTGTATAAAAGAGGGGCTGTGACCCCATGAAAATGTTCTTGTTCCCAACTTGAATCTTGCCAGGGGCATGCTGCTGCTTGGGCTCAGGGGAAGGCTTGCCTCCCTGAGCCCTGCCCAGCCCCTGGACTGCTAGGATGCTGGACTACTGAAGGACTTTGTTGCTGTATTTTCCTTCCTAGCGCTTGGGAGCGCTTTATTCTGCTTATAGCGCTGGAAGCGCTGTATTTCTGCCCTTCAGCGCTGGGAGCGCTGGAATCCCGTGGCTAGCGCTTAAGAGCGCTTTATTTTGTCCTGCGGCGCTTGGGAGCGCCTTTTCTTCGTGGTTAGCGCTGCTAGCGCTTTGGGTGCCCAGCCGGTGCCCACCCGGCATCCTTTCGCCCCGTGAGGTGACCGAGCGGCGCGGGTGCCACCCCGCTCATTGGCCGCCCGTATTTTGCCCGTTGTACTTTAATTTTAAACAAGCCGGTGCCCACCCGGCATTGCCCCGTGTGTTCACCGCCGCAGCACCGGGCCGAGAAGGAGAAGCTGCAGCGTCATCACTAGGCCGCGCTGGGATTGGTCCAGCCGGCCGAGCCTCCTGATGATGCCTTCCTGGGGCCGCACCGTGATTGGCTGCCGGCCCGGGATCCCCTAGTGACGCTGTCCCCGGGCCGCGCCGTGATTGGCTGCTGGCCCGAGGAGATTCCCCCGCCCCCGCCAGGGAGCGAGACGGAAGCCGGCAGTGGTGCGAGCGTTGCGGGGCTCCCGTGACCAGGAGGGAGCCCCGGATACTAATTGCCCTGGAGCCACGAAGGCTCCACCTCGAGTCCCGGTCCCGAGATGGGGGACCGGGTGAAGGGAGAAGAAGAGTCCAGCGCGCCAGACCCGGTGAGTGGACTGAAGGGGAGGAGGGAATCGGGGCACATTGTCGGTGCCCGCCCCTCCCCTCCAGTGAATCCCTTGAGGTGCTACGAGGCCCGTGGGGCCTCATGTGATGCCGAGTCCCCCGAGAGGGACTCCGCCTAACCCCGGGCCCGAGGGGCTCCCGGGGGCCCAGTTGTTTCAGAGTCCTCCGGGAGGGACTCCAACCAAGACGGCCTAATCAGTTATTGAGCCCAAGAGGCTCCACCGGTGCCAATTGTCCTCCCGAGCCTAAGAGGCTCCTCAAGGCACCACCGGGGGTCCGAGAGTCACGAGAGGCTCAGTGGGGGCCTTTAAGTGGTTCAAGTCCCCCGAGGAGGGACTCCAACGTGTGGGGCAGTTTGTGTTTAGAGCCTGCGAGGCTCCCCCGAGGCCCCAGAGCCAGATGGCTCAGTTTGGCGCCGTGGTTGTCCCAGAGGGCTGATGAGAGCCCTGGCGCAGTTTTACTGATCTACAACTGCCCAGCAATTAGTGGGCAGCTGCACCACTTTAGGTTTTGCTTTTCTAGGGACATGTACTATGGATTTAGGAGTGAGGCGCACTCCTTCATCCCTGGCCTTTCCCCAGCTGCGCAGCACTTAGTGCCAGCTGCAGCGTTTAGGCCCCCCTGTCCTGTCCCTCAGCTGCCCAGCAAGTAGTGGGCAGCTGCTACGTTTAGGTCTTGGCGCAGTGGCGCAACCTGGACCCTGGACTTTGATGTAAGTTCATGTTACTGTGATTTCTGCAAAGTGCTCTTTGCTGCACCTCTGAATGTGTTGTTGATACATTATGTGCCCTGTTCCTTACACCGCTGAACGTGTGTTGATGCGTCATGTGTTCCTTACACCGCTGAATGTAGGTTCTGCATCATGTGTTTTGTCCCCAGGTCTATGCCCCTACTTGTATTGTTATACTGAGGTGGTTGTTCTTGCTAGTGCAGGTGGTGCTAGTAAGGTCCTGGTTCCCTGCGTGACCTGTTCCTAGGGTGGTTAGGATTGCGTAGGGGGTACTTACCAGTTACCAGTGGATACTGGTTGTGTGCTTTATGTCCTATTTTTTGTTACAGTGATCTTCTGTTATAAGTGATCCCAAGGGCTTGATACTAAGCTTGCCCCCTGACCAGAGTCCCAGGACCAGTGGACTCTATGGTGCCTTCCCTGCCAAATTGCTGGGACTTGTCTGATCTCCCTTGGCCCCTGGGGCCTCGCTGAAGTGTGCCTCGCTCGTTCCCCTCGGCAGCTCGTGCCAGCAGCCCGTCCAAGCCTCGAGCAGCGCCGCTCTCCCCTGAGCCGCGCCGCTTCGCTGGGTCGCCCGCATCCTGCCTTCCCCTCCTCTTCTGAGCCGCACACATTGGTCGCCCCAGAGAAACGCTTGTACCGTGCCGGCAGCCCGTCCAAGCCTCGAGCAGCGCCGCTCTCCCCTGAGCCGCGCCGCTTCGCTGGGTCGCCCGCTCAAGCTTACTAAGGAGGTCACTCGCATTATCCCGTGCAACCAGGACGGAAGGTACTGTCTGATAGGCTATGTTCTAAGTTCTAGGCCTACAAGTATTGTATTGTTACTTCTAAAAGTGCTGATTCCTGAAAGTGGTCCAGGTGGCCCTGTTTTGTAAATAATCCCTTGTAAATTCTGCCCGTGCCTCTGGCACATTGTAAAGTGTGTTTTATCTAATGTGTTTTGGTGTAATACAAAGGCTATTTTTATATAACCTTGTGTGGAGTTTCCTTTGTGGTGGGCCTTTGGGTGTTGTTGCTGGGGTGCGTGCGCAAATACTTAACTTACATCGCCTCCAAGTTTAGCCTTGCTGCTCGCGCCACGTTACCTAGAGGGTGAGCAGGGGTTATCTTGGCGTGTAACTCCCTTGCCCTGACTTGGGAGTGGTGGTCTCTGACTGACTTTGGCGAAAGCCCTGGCCAGCCAGGGATCCCATTTCCAACACAAACCATTTTAGCAACATTAGGAAAATTAGAGACTGGAAAAAAAGCATGGCGTTCTTACCTATGCCTTGCAATTTACAACCAGCCAGCTCTTTGTACGTTGCTTTCCTATATTAGGATTGTGATTATGAATTGCAAATACCAAAATGATCTAAGTGGCAAACGCAGTAATCCTCAGAGCTATCAATTTAATATAGAATCCTATGATATGCATGGTGCATGTTCTTTACAGGAGGCATATTAATCCTCTGTGCTGCTATAATCTGAGTCAAAACTGCCACTAGACAAAACTCCAATCCCTCCCCAGCAGAAACATTAATCACCAGAATTATCCAGACTTTTTTTATTGTTGCCTACAAACTGCTGGTCAAACAATGAACTCGCAGAATATTTTAAACTCATAAGTTATTTCTTAACGCAGCCATCACCATAAAGCTGACCCTGCTGTACTGTATGAAAAGAAAATCAATAGCTAGGGGCCTAATGTAAAAACTAGTCGTGGAAAGTGGTTGCAAATTACACTCCAAAGTGTTGTGTCAAGTCTTACATTTTATTATGTGACCTATGTACCAATAAATCACATTGCAAAATCTCCAGTCCCAGGAGGAGTGGTTTCCGAGAATGGGATGCCTAATGAAAATTAATTAGGCAGTTCACTATTCCAGGCCCCAGTGTTTGGCAAAAACCACAGAGATGGTGACCTGCAAGGAACAAAAGACCACTCTTACAGGTGTCCGCATTTCCAAAGCCGAAATGCTCAGTTTTTAAAGCAGCCCTTGTTTCTTATATGAGTTGGTGTTGGTTTAAAAAAAGTTTCATACACTGAGGGAACTAGGCAGTAGTCTCCTATACCTCTGCCGACAACTCACCCATCCTCAAGGTCGACTTGCACGGAATCAGTTGCCAGCTCTTTCAAGTGTTGTTAACTGATTAATGGTTTGTGATCACTATAGCATTTGCAAACAATTGATACATGCCATACTGAAGCACAATAAGGAGGGGGCATCCCACTCATGTCCTTTCCTGTTTGTGATTCAATTTGGTTTTACCAAAAAGCTATTTCGCGTGTCACAAATTCTTCAATTTTGAGAACGGCAAGGCTTGCAAACACAAATTTCCTTAGTATGTATGGCTTTAGCATCCTCAGCGCTGCTTAATGATCTAACATTTTCTAGTGATCAACAGTTTACAAATATTAAAATAGGTAATAATGCTTGTTAGACCTGACATCCTCTTGTAATATTCTCCCAAACATTTTGTTTTCCTCACTACTCTTTTGCTGGATTCGTTTTTGTTTGCTCTATCATTCTGTGAACTTTACCACTGCTAACTAGTGCTAGAGTGATTGTACTCCCTCTAAACATGATAATTGGCTTATACCCAATGGGCACATTTAATTTACTTATAAGTACCTAGTAAAGTGGTACTACATGTACCAATGACTTGTAAATTAAGTGCTACAAGTGGGCCTGCAACATTTATTGTGCAACCCACTTTTCAAACATCTCTGAGGCCTGCCACTTTCTGTGTGAAGTTTTAAACTGCTATTTTGACCTGGCTAAGTAAACACTTTTTTATCAAAAAGGAGGGACTGGGGCAGAAAATGGTCCAGCGTATGTTCCCTTACAGGTAATTTGACTCGTGGCAAAGGTACTGCCCATCAAGGTCCCCTCCGTTTGATGGTATGGCTGGTCTTGAAATTGGAAGAAACTCTCCTTGAGTTCCAGGGTGGTGCAATCCAGTATGAAACTGACTGGAGTTGGGAAAGTCTATTCCTCTAAGAGAGTATTCTCTATGACATCCAGAGTGGCGTCCTGGGGGATGTTGTTATAGAGTGCATTGACGTCTAAGGTAGCCAGTAGGGCAATATGCATGTTGTCACAGATTGAATCAAGCAGATTCAGTACATCTGTTGAGTCCCTTAGGAAGGATGGAGTTCTAGTTACCAAGGAATGTAGAAAATGGTCACAGAATTGCGACAGTCGCTCCAAAAGTGAATCAATTCCAGATCAATGGGTCTTCCTGGTAAAGGATTGATGACCATATGTAATTTGGGGAGGGCCTAGAAATAGGGGACCTTAGGGTTCATGTTTACTAAGAACTCAGATTCCTTTTTACATATCCAAACTTGAGCCTTCGCCAAGGAAACCAATGAGGTTTTTCTGTGTGCTGAGTCTTTTGGTTGGGTCCTGTGTCATAGGAGTGTAGTAGTTAAGGTTGGCAAATTGTCATTTGCATTCCATGACATAGTCAAAAGTGTTCATGACCATAATTGTCCCAAGTTTTTTGGCAGGTTTTATTGTAATGGTTGTATCATAAGCTAAGGATCACATGGTGGTTGTTTCCAGTTTTGACATATTGTAGAAGGTAGGTATGTGGGGGCACCTTTCCACATCTTTCAGGACTGCCTGCTCAAAAGTAGGTACCTCATGGGGGACCATCTCTGCTGAAGGAGTAAAGGTTAATGGGGTGTGTAAGTTTGAGTCTGTACCTTCAATGCAGGGGTTGTCATGGAAAAATGTTTGTAAGCTGATTTTCTAAGAATTGATGGAGTTCATGGGCGGTGCGCAACTTGTCTTCTTTAAGGGTTGGAACAAAGCCCAATCCTTTCTGTAAGACAGGGGTCTCAATTTATGATAGGGCTCTTGTTGCTGGGGTGACTCCTTGTTTGTAGAGAGGTTTCCATGGGTGGTTCCTGCCACTGTACATGTTTTTGTTGGGTGCCTCTTCTTCCTTTCCCTCTGCCTAAAAAAGGGGGGTTAGAAGGGCTTTGGAAAGGCATGTGGAAGTCCTTGGGGATACATCTGGGAAGTGTGAGGCCAACCCATTGGGGCCTTGATACAAAGGCATACCATATCCCATAAGGGGAGGGGGTTGTTGGCCACATCGGGTCTCATCACTGCCCCAACTCCCCGCACTAGAGTTGCTACTGAATGAGGAGTTTCGTCTACGTGAAGAATTGCTTTCATTGGAAGAGGATTACGCCCACCAGTGAAGTCCTCCCGTAGATAGGGTAGACTTTTTCCTTATCAAATCGTTTGATATCTTTTTAAAACTTGTTGATTTTTTGCTTCATCAAGTATTCTTTATTTTTATGAATCTCATTGCTAATATCTTCTAGCTTGGTTTTGTAAGCAGAGGTTAGGATCCCTGTCTACATTTTTATGGTAAGGGCAGCCGCCATTCATGTTGGAGTATTTATTAGCAAGATCAGCCTATCACTGGTGCATTTCCATGCTACCAGGGACCAGTTTTTTCCAAAACATTGGATCTTCCCAAAAAATGTGTGGCATGTTAGTGACTATCAAGCTTTTGGGAGAGATATTAGCCCATAGGTATTCAGTCATGAGAATACCTTGGAGGTTTTTAAGAAAACAATGGGTCAACATGTTTCCTGCTTGTCACTGTACAAAAGATCATGGCTTTTTGTCAGGATCAAAAGATCCTTATCTACTCATGTAGAGATGGGAAACAAGTGCATGTAGATGGTGGCATGCCCTAGATAAATCACACAGATATATAGTATACCTTCAGAGGAGGGAAAAACCTAAAGGGGGAAGGTAATAAGGAAGCAAACTATTAAAAGGTGTATCATCATGCTGTGAAAATTGTAAACAGAGGCATGATGGCCGATATCCCCATCAATGTGCTGTAGATATGGGTATCCACCACAGTAATTGACAACCACATAGTAAGCCAGTCACACATATACCATAAAAAATATAGTGTAAGCCCTAAGATAGAGTGCATAGAAAGTGAAGGCAACTGCCTATTAGTCCTGGAGATGGAACTTACCGAAACATGGGAGATTAGGGACCCCAGTCGTATGGGCCAAGCGGACACTCACAGGCATACCGAAGGTCCTGATGAAAAACGAAAGGGAGATATATCAAGGCTCTATTGATGTTAGAGCTTGTGTTAGTAGGATGATAGGAGTGTCTGGGACAGGTCGCTGTGTTGAGGAGAAGATAACTTACGGTTGTCGGCATGCACATCTAGAGGCCGACCTACCTCTTTTAGCCAGTACAGGAGTAATTCTCCCTTGGGTGGACGAGTTTATAAAAGGACATCCGGTTGGGATGAACCTTAACTGGTGCAGAGGATGAGGGTTGATGTATCCCAGATTGGGCATCATATTGGAAGTAGAAAGTCACCCGGCAAGTTCCTATCCTTTTCTTCTGCCGTAGGGCAGTGCAGCAGCAAGGCCTGCTGCACTGCCCTACAGCAAAAAACCCATAAGTGAGGCCCCTAGCTTTCAGCCAAATTTGGAGTATGTCCATTCCGCCATATTGGCTCTAGCACTGCTCAATTTTCCCATGGCAAATGCCATGGAGAAAATGACTACAGAACCCCTCCTTTTTTCTCAGCCTCCACTTGACCGATCACCCTACAACTTTCTCAGAGAAGCTGAGATCGAAGACCCTGTATTGTGGAAAGTTTTTGAAGGTTCGTCAAACGGCACAAAAGTTATTACCAAACTCTTTTTCCTATGGAAAACCTAACTATAACTACGCAGTGGCGACCTTACTATATAAATATATAGATTACACAGTGTTGGTCACCATCGTTTAGTAATAGTTAGGACCTACTTACCAAAGGAAGAGCATTTTTTTGTTTACTAATCATTTTGATGTCATTTGACGAATCTTTACATACCTTTCCAAAAAAAGTAAGGCCTGGCCCTGCGGCCATTGATTTGTGAGGTTTGGTTGTGCACAGGGCCTGGACTGGCCTTTTTTGGAAAGTTTTGTGAAGATTCATCAAACAGCACCAACAACACCAACATTATTAGCACTTAGTAATTCATCAAAGTAATCAAAGTTTGAATTTACGTTATAGTTAGGTACAGTAATAATATCTTACTTTGCTTTAAAAAACCCTTAGAAAATCCCTGAAAAAGCACAAAGTTAAAGTGATATTAAAGTTAAGGTGAAAATGTCTGTTTAAATGTAACATTTTCAACAAAAAAACTGAAATGCAACAGTCACAGTTATTTTAAGTAACTATAGATTGCAGCCCTGCAACGTACTGTTTAAGACCTCACATTTTATAACACTCATGACATATTCTGTGACATTGATAACATTACAGATGACAACGAAACTGACGGGGGCACATGTCGTTGGTATTTAAAATAACTATAATTGTTAAAGTTCAGTATTTTTTAAAGTTAAAAACTTTACGTTTAAAGTGACATTTTCACCTAGCTATATTGTCACTCAAATATACATTCACTGAGATGAATTTATTTTTAAAATCAGGCCACGACCTACCAACATACCAAAAAAGAGATGGTAGGCATTCTCAGAGTTTGTTTCCTGTTTCAGATTGATGGTAGGTGAGTTTTTTCTGGCTATAATCTTAATACAGAATTTTGGTCTAGCATTGGGATCAATACACAAAAAATAAAGTGCTGATTTTCCTATAACATTTTTTCTGTATCTTAGTTTTTTAAGAAATGTGTTCAAGTTGTTAAAGAAAATGTTTGAACATTTATAAAATGCCCTGCAGGTGGAAAACAAGGATTTGTGGTTGTAAAACTACTAGGGAATTAGTTGAAAAGTTATTCAATTTAACCACACAGAGGAATTCATCTTTGAGAAAGATTTTTTTTAAGTAAAACATGGTTCAAATAAAAACAACCGTAAAAAGTTAAGATAGCTATGTTTGTTTTGCTGTCTTAATATTTTAGATCTGTTCTTGATCCACTCTGAATGGAGTAAAGTGCTGTATAACTTTGTACGTTGTAATCCTTTATGCTCTGCATTACCAAAGGACCTTGTCTCAATCGGTGCCAGGTTCTCCAATGGTCGCCCTAGAGGACCAGAGCTATGCCACATGTTCATGTTTTTTACTTCGTAAAAGACTCCCATTTAGATTAGTTTTGTGTATGTGTATCTCATGTAGCTATCTTAAATATCTGGGAAAGCACAAGCTCCTGACAAGAAGCTTTGGAAACAGCATATGTAGGGAATTATTTGATGTAATAGCATTACTGTTTGGTTACCTGAAAAAGCATAGCCAGAATGTCTTCTGACATATATAAATGTGTCCTAAATATCGTTTAGAAAAATATTATTGCATTGAATTTAATAAGAGAAAATCTGCATACAATACCAGAAGGTTTTTGTAAACAATAATTAGAGCATGTCAGATATATGTCAAATAATAGTTTTTATACCTCATTATTCATCTTTTTTATTTCCGTGTTTCATGAGTAATTCAGGTGTGCATTGCTAATGTTAATTATCCCTTTAAGTTTATCTTATTACCAGCATTTGATGATGAATGGAGTTATGCAGTTGTGTTTCTCCTAGGCCTCTCTAATAAGGCACAGAAACAAATTTATACAGAATCTGGATGCATTTCCTGTTATAATTTTCTTTCCTCAATTTTGTCTTCCTATTCACGTATATTTATTTTCCCTATCACCAATGTTTCTGAAAATATTAATATAAACATTAGTTTTACTGCTTCAGTGTTCAGAATGATGATTCCTCATGTGCACCACACTATATGGATTTTGGCAGATAGTGGATCACCCAAGTTCTAGGTGCCACGCTGCTGCGCTGGCTATTTACTTTTGTTTTTAAATTCATTGCATTATTTCCGCTTTGTTTCGAATAGTATATTGCACACTGTGCTACATGAGGAAATGTTTTAAATTCTTTTAAAAATTGCCATACTCTGTGCATTTTTAGCCTCACCTTAATTAGTGGAGATAATATCTCTCTTAGGCTCTTGTGTTGGGGGCTTTGTTCAGGGTCTAGCACTCCGTCCCCGGTACACCACGGCTTGCCGATTGTTGTGGAGGGAAGTGAGGATTTGACTTGGCTCCTCCCCGGCATTTCCTGCCTCAGCGCCGCGGGACGCGCTCTAGTCTTTTGCCGGTCCCAGCTACTTTATCACACACTGGGTCGGGCGATCTGTGGATAGTGGATTACCTGAGTTCGAGGTGCCACGCTGCTGCGCTGGTTATTTACTTTTGTTTTTAAATTCATTGCATTATTTACTCTTTGTTTCAAATAGTACATTGCACACTGTGCTACATGGGGAAATGTTTTAAATTCTTTTAAAAATTGCAGTACTCTGTGCATTTTTAGCCTCACCCTAATTAGTGGAGATACTCTCTCTTAGGCTCTTGTGTTGGGGGCTTTGTTCAGGGTCTAGCACTCCTTCCCCGGTCCACCACGGTTTGCCGATTGTTGTGGAAGGAAGTGCGGATTTGACTTGGCTCCTCCCCCGCATTTCCTGCCTCAGTGGCGCGTGACGCGCTCTAGTCTTTTCCCGGTCCCAGCTACTTAATCACATTCTGGGCCGGACGCGCAGCGGACGCGAGCAGCGGGTGCACCGCTGGCACACCGTAGGTGTGCTAAAGCCAAGCCCGTCTGCGACTGTCCACACCAAGTTTGCGCCTTGCGCCAGGAATCCTGGCCAATTCCCCCTAAACGCTGACAAATGCTGTGTCTACCCCAGGGAACTGCTCCTGGAACTGCAATCTCCGGAGCAGGCAAAAACTGTATGCGGGCGGTGGCTGCATGGATGGTTGAGAACTATCTTAGACTCAATGGGGGTAAAACGGAGGTCTTAATTTTCGGAGACAAGTTGGACATCTGGTCAGAGGCCTGGTGGCCTGGCTCTCTCAGATCTTGCCCCTCCCTTGTCTCAGTGCCAAGAATCTAGGCATCATTGTAGACTCCTCTTGGTCTCTGAGGTCACAAATAAACAGAACTGTTTCGACCTGTTTTGGGATGATACAGACTCTTAGGATTTTCTTCCGTTTTCTTTCACTTCCAGCTCGGAAACAGGCAGTGGCGGCCCTTGTGGTATCTAAGCTGGATTACTGCAATGCCCTGTATTTAGGGATAAACAAGGGACTCCTGCATCGACTCCAACTGGTGCAGAATGCAGCCATTAGGCTGGTGATGGGTCTCCCTAAATTTCACGCAGTCTCAGCCACCATCAGAAGCCTCCATTGGCTCCCGCTTTGGAGGAGAATTGTGTTCAAGGCCTTATGCTTGGTTCATAAGGCCGTCCATAATAGGGGTTCTGAAGGCACCACCAAAATGTTTCACAGATACATTCCTGGCAAGAACCTGAGATCTGCTAGCAAGAATCGGGTAATACTTCCCAGGTTCAGAAAAGTCAGATGGGGGGGAGGGCATTCTTGCTGATAGGGGCCAACCTGTGGAATCTGCTTCCTCTCCCAATTTCCACTCTGGAAACACACTCTTCATTTCGTAAATCCTTGAAGACCTGGCTTTTCACCTGTTCTAACTGTCACCTGCCTTAATCTTTTAGCTCTGCAACATTGAAACATCTGATACATTGATCTCTGTCCGCAGCACCTTGATGCGCCTCGGCTAAGTCCGCGCTTTACAAGTCTCATATTCATTCATTCATTCAATTTTGTCTTCCTATTCACGTATATTTATTTTCCCTATCACCATTGTTTCTGAAAATATAAACATTTGTTTTACTGCTTCATTGTTCAGAATGAAGATTCCACATGTGCACCGCACTATATGGATTTTCATAAACTAGTGAATGAAAAGCCTTTCAGCCCTCTTTTCTAATTTCATATATAGTTTCAAGGCCATCCCTAACAGCACTATCACTTATGGTTCATTGAAAAGGGGATGGGAGCTTTATTCTCTTTCAGCTGTTACTAATAGCCTTATTATAGTTTTAATTATTTTATCTCCAGCGTCTTAATCAACCAAAAGACTCAAACAAGAAACATGACTGTAGAAAATATAAAGCTGAGGAGATCTCTTCATAAATAACACCGTTTATGGAAAATAGGAGGTAACTGGAAAAAGTTTTATGGCTGGGATAGATGTAATTCCTGCCTCGTATGCAATATCAGTACCCACTTACCTGTGGTTACCTAACTGATACTGCTCTTTTGCCATTAACCAGTTTAATTTAGGGCCTGATTCCGATGCAGTTAGGAAAGCCTCCTAAGGGCATTTGCGCCTTCCAAATCGGATCGGGAACGTGTCTTTCTGACCGAATCGGAAAGGTTTCCAACCGACCAAGTACGATGCAAGTTAGGCATTAGGAATATCCCAATCCGAACCTTACGGAATTCGGAATGACCGAGCCGTACAGAGCAGAATCATACAACTCTACGGGCTGCATTTCCAAACTACAGAGTACGATGCTGGATTCGGACAGCCTTTCCGAATCTTGCCGTCTGATCAGAATCGGCTGTCGGAATCAGACTTTGGGGGCCCGTAGCGGGCCCCACCTAACCTGGACTCTCCAGATCCGAGTGGGTCAGAAACCATTCCCAAACCATTTTGGTCGGGAAGATATCCTAACCACATCGGAATCGGGCTCGAAATGTTTTTGGTTTATATGAGTGATGGGCTTCAGTCATGGTTTGGTGGTGTTCATGCACCAGCTGTGCGATATTTGATCTGACTGGCGGTTGTATGTTGCTATACTCCTTTCTGTTTCAAGAAATATATATTGTTTAAGAAGGCCAAATATCAGACTTTCAATTTGCAAAAACCATCACAGGAAAAATTAAAGATTTGTTAATACACAACATATGCAAGTTCACACATGCTGTCTACTCTGTAAGCGCAACCTCTCAAACAACAAAGGAACTAAGATCATATTGGGAGCCACTGAGACCTACAACTCTCCAGCATTGCTAGTCTGGGATTTGCTCTTACAGACAGAATGCTGAAGAATATGCCACTTGCTGTCCTCAAACACCTTAGTTTGACAACAGAAATACCTGATGGGGCCTTTGTTTGTGGACAAAGTTCTTGAGTACCGCGACTTTGGAAAATAGGTTGTGTTGGATTCCAGACCCATCTAATTTACAAGACTGTTGCTCTACATATTCTTGTTTGGGTCTTTCAATATCATACTCCCTTCTACAAGGGAATTTCTGTGTTTATCAATTCACTAGATAATAAGACAAATATACACCCCTTTGCCCCCAGTTTATGTGATTCTAGAGTATTTTTTCATATGTACACAATTGGGGTTTAGCCTCAAACTAAAGCATACACTGCAGAGATCTGCATTCATACGAATAGTCATGAGTTGAAATTCAGTGTTTGTCTACTTAGACTTTCATTCTTCTGAGGTCTATATAATACCAATGCGTTGGGTACACTAAATGTTTGTTATCTGACAATAGCGTCAGAACATCCCCTTTGGGAGGTGGGACATAAGCTTTGTAGTAAGGGATTAACTTCAATTTATAGATTACATTTTATTTAGTTTTGATTGGCTTCCATCTGATTTATCTTACAGCACTACTGAAAAACGTGAGCACAATGTGCTTTAATAAATATAATCGGGTGGTAGGAATCCACAAAATAGTTGAAATGTATCAGTAATGTTACCCAGGTTTGCGTCACAAAAATAAGACAAAGCTAGCTCAAAATTTTGTGTATTACTTTCCAATGCAAATCCTGATATGGAGGTAATGACTTAAAATAGAACCCCATTGTAAATAAAGTTATATTAAATTTAATTATTTAAAATAATGAAACATATAAATTAAATTATTTTACCACAAGAACTATTTAAAATAAAATATGTATTATATAATTATACAATATTTTTACAACCTTTTTTGAATTTTATAAATTAATGCAACATTAATTGCTAATAAATATCATTTAATTACTTTTATTTAATTCTATGTATCACATTTAATAAATCAAATCAAATCAAAATCAACTTTATTCGGTTTAACGTATAGAGAACCATAAAAGTTTCAAGACATCCAAATCTCATTTAAAACATGATACAATAAAATTACATACAAAATACAATTCATATCAATAAAAGACAAAAAAAAGGGCCCAGTTGGAGTACCTCACATACTAAACAATAAAACAGAGAGAACCCTCTAGCAAGAGGGGTTGCTAATTGTCCAGACAGGCACTAGTTCTTACCGTAGATTTCAAATAACTCACGATAAAAAACATTGAATCAGCATACAGCAATTGCAAATACAGATGCGCGGGGTGGACCTAGTTAAAATTCAGCTTCTTTAAAAGAAGGAATAAAAAATAGCTCCGGGGTACCTCATAAAATTTACAAAAAAACATGGAGTGTAGCAGATCCTGTGGAGACACTCCGTCGCAGCCACAGGGTGCTAACACCTGACCTCTGCGGCACCCTTTTGGAACAGCGAGTAACAAACGGAAAAAAATCCAGGGAGAACCTAGACAGTAAAAACTGCTTGTATGTAGACAGTGACCCCAGGAGATAAGGGTCAGTGGATGGGGTTGTTTTTAGCAACAGGAATTTGCGGACACTAGGTTTTCGCAATTCTAGCTCGTCTCTTTCTAGTTTCCTTAAACAGCTAAAAGCTTTCTTAACAAACTCCACACCCTTTAATTCAATAGAATCAGGCTTTAAGAAAAGTTCAGGGTGCCTCAACTCTTCAAAGCAACTTTTAATATATTTCATCCATGGTATACGGGACATGTGGTCAAGTCTCATACATTCAGTTATGATCTGCTGACTGAGGACTAAATCCTTATTCAGCCAACACTTGAGCCAGAACACTAGGGGGCACAAACCCAAAGTATCACATAAATAAGGCACCCCCAATTCCTCATGAGCCACCAAGTTCAATAAACCGCTTGGCGCGCCCAACAAGCACTTCAGAAAAGTGTTCTCAATCACCTGCAACGCATCTGTGGCAATAGGCCCCCAAATTTCAGTACCATAGCAAGCGAGTGGGCGCTTGCACATCTTTGTAGCAAAGTTGAAAATAGCAGCATAGGAGGCCACCACTTCAAACAGTCATCCAGTAAAACCCCCAAGTATGAAAAGACAGTCGTCAAAGGAACCTTCTTGGGACCTACTGTGAATAGAAACGTTTTCCTATGCCGCATCCCTACTTGCAATATATAGGATTTGGAGTTGTTAATTGCCAAGTCTAGGGCCCCCATGAAATTAAAAAAAGCGTCAAGCAGGGATTGAAGGCCCCTAGCAGTTCTGGCTATAAGGATTGCATCGTCCGCATATAGTAGGATGGGAAGACTCCGTCGCCCTACATACAGAAAATCTGCCCCTGTGTCTGCCAAAGCTCTATCCAGGTAATTTATATAAAGGTTAAACAAAAAAGGAGCCAAAATACAGCTTTGCTGTACCCCCCTCCCAATGTTGAAATCCCTGGAAATACAAAGATCCTGAGAATATCTAACGTTGGCCTTAGTGCCCCTGTGCAGATCCTCTAGGAAGTTAAGGATATTGCTCTCCACCCCAATGGCCCTCATGGGCTGCCACAGTTTGACCCGGTTGACAGTCAAACGCGGATGAATGGTCCATGAAGGCCATTTAGATCGTACCTCGGCGAGCAATTGTGTACTTACCAAGGACAAGGATCATATAAAGTTTGAGGCATTGGGCCACAGTTGACTGCCCTAGGCGAAATCCATATTGAATATCAGAGATTATCCTGTGCTCCTCTGCCCAGGTAGATAATCTTTCTAATAACACCCCACCCAAAACCTTTACCACTGAGTCAAGAAGGGAGATCGGCCTATAACAAAAGATGCTGTCATGGTCCCCCTTTTTAACCCCTTCGGGGCTGAAGACGAGCTCAGCTCGTCATGGGCGCAACCTGCCGTACGCTGATGACGAGCTGAGCTCGTCACGTAACGCGGGTTTTTTTAAAACGCAGCGCGCAGCGGGAAAACCGCTAGCGCGCATGCGGTTAAACACTGGTATGATGGTTGAAGTGGCCCAGGTCTCAGGACAGCCGTCCCTGGCTGCTGCATTAAACACAGCCACAAGAACCGGTGCCCAAAAAAAGAGGATCTAATTTAAAAAGGTCCGGTTAGATGCCGTCTGGGCCTGGTGCTTTGTTACGTCATGTTTTTACATGTCAGCCCGGCGATCCCAGCCTCAACCTCTTTCTGCTCAAAAACCACTACGGGGTAGAAATGTCCCTGTCTGTCTGGAGAGTTTGCTCTGTAGGGCCCTTAAACATAAATTTAAAATGGGACACCCAATCTTCCTCAGTGATGTGGGAGCCTAAATCACCCCCTGCATCATACTCAAAGAGCGGTCTATTGACAATACTCTAGAACCTTGTACTGTTCCAGAGGGTGCTCATCTCTAACAACTCCCTCCATACCTCCTCCTTCTAAGCACCCTTGCGTAAGGCCGTGCCTGTTTATATTCATTACAAGGGGCACGTAACAGTAGTTGATTTTTCAGAGTAACATTCAAAGCCTCCCTCAGCTTCCGTGCTGCCTGAGAGCAAGATGAATCAAACCATCTGGGAATTGAAGTGACTGCCTTATGTTGCGGAGCAGTTAAGAGTTCCCCCACCTTAATGGAGATAACATTAAAGGCACTAAGGACATCCTTTGAAGAAGTACCCGGTGTGATACAAAGTGCTAATTCAGCAGCACAAGAATCTCTTACCTCACCATAAAAGGCATTAGGGGAGACCTGTGACCATTTAAGACGGCGCCTACCGTCCGTTGGTCTTAGCGTGCCCGGTAACACCACCCAAGATTTTTTAAATAAAAGTGGGCTACTCAATTGCACACAGAGCAGATTATGGTCACGATAACCACTTCCAATGATAGTAAACCCACAAAATAAAAACTGGAGGGTAGATGAAATTAAAATGTAATCTATAAAAGATCCATTACCTTTCCCTTTAAAAGAAGGAACAAGGGTTTTTACTATGTGGGGCAGAAAGAGACATTAGTGACATTAGGTCAAATTCATTGAGTAAGTTATTCAATAATTTCCCCTGAGTAAGGTGCTCGAAATGAAACCCCCGCATTCAGGGGCAACCCAGGTCAGCCATACTTGTATACCTAGGATCTCCTCAAGGGTGGATGTTAAAGTCGCCCAGCACCATTAGATTATGTGATACAGAACCACAAGACTGCCTTATGAAGGAGCCCAGCAGAGTGACGTTACATTCCCCGTGGGTAACTGCTATTGTGTTGTAAAAATTAATCAGGCCCATACGAGTAGTCCCCCTCTTTAATAACATAACTTGAAGACCCAAACTTGAAGAAGGAAGGATCTGAATCTGGCAGTCCACTGCCAAAGATATAAAAATGGACAGACCACCCTTAGCTCTGCCACATGCCGACGGGGAAGCTGGGACACAAAAGGCCTTGAATCCCTCCAGGAATAAGTTGCAGTTCACCAACCAAGTCTCTTGAAAGCAAATCACAGAGAATTGTTTGACAAACTGCACCCAAGTGGGATCCTGAAACGTATCTGCCATGCCTGCAATATTCCACGACAGTACATTATTATTATATACGTGAGGAACCACCACGCTTTGCACAATTTGAGCCTTGTGCTTAGACTTTGACTCTGCAATAGATTCTTCAGGGTTATGCAGTCAGTCACACTCCTCCAACCTTGATAGTGTAGAATATCTATTTGATAACTCTAGGGGAAGGGCACTTTTAATAACATTAGATAGCAAAAAAATGTGCAGTACATGCAGAATCTGGTGTGGAAAGTACCATTTTCACAGGTAATTTTACTTTTCCTGAGAAAAGCTTGAAGAGGATGTATTTACTGCACTTTGTAAGCACTGTACTTGTGCAATACGTATATATTAGGTGTGGTAACCACCACACCCCTTTATAGCACATTTGTAATCATGGCCAATGCGAGTTTCTGTTGATATGTCTTATAAGATATTTTATAATTTTCCTCTACAAGTTTGATAAAAAAAGAAAAAAAACACTGTTCTACCTTTGTGGATTTATAAAGTTGCATGGTGGTTTTAAATAGAACCTCTATGAGCCTGTCTGAATGGGAATTGTTGTACTGTGAGAGGTAGAAAGATTATTTAAAGAACTGACGGTTTTGTTGGCAGACAGAGCATTTGAGTAAATAATTTGAATGGGTGGAAGTGTTGTGCATCAGGCTTTGGAAAGCTGTAGAGTGTCCGATTGCTTTTATACACTCAGAAATTTTATTTGTTGGACAGGCATGTAAAGTTCAGCTGGACAAGAAACTAATGTACATGATTTACCTATGGATGCTAAGCTTAGCCATATGCTGTGATAATGTCATCATTTAACCCTGTGTAGAAGGGAACATGAAAGTTGTCAGGACTAACCCAGACAACTTAAAAAATCAGGGGATGTTGGACAGGGCCAGACTGACTACCGGGTGTTTTGGAATGCTTCTGAGCTGGGAGATGATTTCACTGCAGTGGGGGCTTATTTTGTTGATGGAGATCTGCGTGTGCTTTGAAATAAACAAAGCAAAATGAATTTCGTTCAGCACACGCAGGTCCCCATCAACATAATCAGCCCCCAGCTCAGCAGCATTCCAAAACGCCCGGTAGCCAGTCCAGCCCTGATGTTGGTGAATGGGAGGACACCCAGATCATGAGAATGCGCGTTCAGCAAGGTGAGATGAGTACCACTTCAATGTATGTCTAAATAGGTAGGGAGGCAAGGGCTCCGATTGAGGTTGACTGGTCACGTACTGCAAAGATGCCAAGAAGAATGGAGAAAGAGAATATCTGACTGTAGTGGCATTAAGTTGAACATTTGGAATCAACTGTCTGAAAAGCCTTTTTACATTTCTGTAGAAGAATGGAAGTTGCTATAGTGGTTGATAGATGTTGGTACCTCATATTTTTCTTGGCATTTAATGACAAGTAAGGGGATATATGAGAATGTCCTATGTTGAACTACAAAAGAAAGGATATAAGGTTTCCTGTGAAACTTAAGTGCCTTATTACAAGTTTGGCGGTCCGCCTGCAGAAGGGTCTGCAACAGCTAGGAGACCGCTGCATCTGTGACCTTTTGCCCGCTGTAGGACGAATTTTCCAGTGGGCCGGCAGTGTGGCAATGGTGTTTTTGCAACGGTAAGCAATGTATTTCCATATATATTGATGCCTGTCTGTGACTGCATATGTGTTGAATGCACACATATGCATGATATATGTGGAAAAATACCAACTACCCATTACCGGAGTCCTGCCCATATGTGGCCAGTCCCCGTAATGTGTACATGGTACCAATGCACTTACCTGTATTTCGTCGATGACAGGATCGTATTTCTCAGGGTGAAAATGCTCCTGTTTAGGGGGCACCTGGAGAAAGGGTTCTACGTCGAAATCTGCTGGGAAGAACATGGAAAGAGCTGAGTATGCACCCCAAATCATTCATTTCTGCTGACCTGTGGGCACCTGTCTGACTGCCGCGGTCGGCTTCTCGGGAAGTTAGCTCATAATACGGACAGCAGTGTTGCTCCTCTGTACATCCAATGGAGGCTGCCTTCCGCTGTCCACAACCTTGGAGGTCGGCAGTGTGCTGGCCGCGATCTGGACAAAGCCAACTTGCATTATAGTGGACTGCTCACCACCGTCGGACCACCTGGATGGCGGTCCACGGACTGCCGAACTCGTAATAATTCCAAAGTTTGAGAATTTAGGTTGCCTACCAATTTCCTATCTTTTATTTATATCATAATTATTTCTCTTAAGACATCTTGATTCTCATGGATGATTAGCCTACCACCATATCATTATAAGGTGCTGGGAGTCCAACATTGAAGTTCTACAGGAGAAAGGTCACAGTCTTCATGCGAGCTGTGGCTAACATTCCATGCAGAATGATCAGGAGACATACAATATTCAAACTATCTTTTTCCTAAAAGTACCAGCTTGATAACTTTTTCAATCCCGGCCATATACAATGGTTACTTTTCAAAGAATACAATGAGTGCTTGATGTAATAAAACTTTGAACAATAATACATTTAGGAACTGAAGCACATAATGTTTCAACCAAATGTTTTAATAAAATAAGTAAATAGTCATTAACCAATTACATTAATAATACTTAAAGTGGGAATGGAAAAGGTTTTCCGTGGATGAATCGAAATTCTTTAAACCGTGTGACAAAAAATCAATTTCCACTCTTTTTATGTAAACAATGGACTGGAAACAATAGAGATTTTTATTTTATAACCACAATAACAGTAGACCAAGATTATTTGCTAGAGAGCCTTAGTGTTCCAAGAGTGTTGACAGAAGTCAAGTGGGGTTAAGGCAAAGTCACTTACTTGGCAGACACAAGCTGCTTCGTGGTGGTGATTCATTCTGCATAGTGGTCTATAAAGTTCCTGCCATCCTCCACAATGACAGGGTAATAAGGCCTCTACTCTTTAAGTTTGGGAACAGGTGCCAAACTGAATGCTAAAAACATTCAAGTTCACATAAACCTTTGAAATGTGTCTAAAGTTATTTCCAGCTTCTACAGGGTCAGGAACGAAGAATCTCTCTCTGGGCAGCAGTTCTATTTTCTTCCATGTTAGGAAGTCTTACACTGTTACTTTGGATTCTGTTTAACATGAACAGCACTCTCTACATAGTACAGTGGAGTGCCAGAGCCCTGTCAGGGCTCCACTTTCACTTGCAGGGCCCATTGCTGCTGTCAGCACAGACAATTACAGTTTAACACAACTACTAACCCTTACATTCCTACAAGCATGACAATTCTGGTTATTCCAGACCCCCAAAGCTGTAATAATGGTGTTGGCAGCAGGTATTATTCATTTTAAATGTATATTGAATTAATAAATTAACGGTTTGGTTTGGCTCTAAATACGACATCAAGCGCCACCATGTGGCAGCCTGTCATAAGTGCTGATGTTGACAGTTAAGTGCCAATGCATGAGCACTGGAAACCACTGGTTCAAATGAAGCACTGGTAGTGTGATTAATTGCTTGTTCACTGACAATACCCTACATAGAGTGTTTGGCAGACTGTTATGATATGTTATGAGACTGGCTGAGATATATTTAACAAGATTAAAGTTAATAACTTCCAAACCCGCAATAAATTCAATATTCAGACACATCTTCAGCCAAGTGATCCATGCAGTGACATGTATTCTTTAACTCAAAATGAAGACATATTGAGGAAGACTTCGCTATTGGTTTGATCTGACATTCTGTGCATTCAACCTCCTCAACTCACATCACATTGAGAGCCTTAAATGCATACATCAATAAGATCAGCATCAAACATGCATCTTCTTCCTCTGATTCCTATACTTCATGTTCAGGTGAAGAAGGACAGTGCCAATACCAAACTGGGTTTGCGAATGGCATTCCAACTAGGCAAGGTTTCAGAGGGAGCATGTGGAAGAATAACTTTTACCAATGTTTAGGACATACCTGTGTGTTGGAAAGTGAGTTATTGGTACGGGTAAGTACACACCTACCACTAGTAATAAGTCCACTAACATGGCATAGGGTCAAGAAAAGGTCCCAATAAATTAGCCTCTTGCTAAACACTTGATAGTTGACAACGAGCAGTCAAGCATAACCTAGGACACGGGAGTGTAAAGCATTTAAAATCATCAATACATCAAATATGTAAGACACAACACACAATAAAACCCCCACACCAATTTATAAAAATAGTAAATATTTTTATGAACCAATACACACCAAAACTACAAAACTCCAGTGTAGGGAATCATAGATAGGATTTTTTAAAGATTAAGCACTTTTTAGTGCTTAAAAACTTATGGCGCTACTCCGGGCGATCTGGTTGCGCATGACCAGGACAAAGTCAAAGTTTGAGGCAGGCTGCGATGGAGCCCTGGTCAGATACACTAAGCAGGAAGCCCCGGTCAAAATGTTACCTGCACACTTAGAAACTTTTCTGGGGCTTTTTCTTCTGACTTCCCTTGCCCCCAACAGCAGGCTGGATTCGGAGAAGGTTTGCCGGCTTGATTTTCCGCGAGGCCCCAGCCAAATTCAGGAATTTCGGCGCTCCGGAGCTTTCAGCAGGACTGAACCTGAAATCCTGGCTGGGTCACGTTGAAGGTAGCTTAACTCTCAAGGTCAGGTCGGTCAACTAAGGGAGCTTTTCCCAAAAGGACTCCAAAGGACTCCAAACTTCAGGAGGTGCTTGCTGAAGATCTCATTGTAGGTTCAAAGTGTCCACATCACCAATCCAAAGGTCTGGAATCTCCTAGATGATGTCTGAATGTCTGGACCAGAATTCCCACAATCCACCTGGTCAAATCCTTAAAAGTCCTTTGGACGCTCTCCAAAATGGGGACTCTTGGTGGAGATAATACAGATGGGCTCTGTTAATCTATATCGTGTAGGGAGTCTACTCCTTAATCCTTCTTTAAGCATGGCACAGTCCCCAGGGCTATAGTACCAGATTGTGCAGCAGGCACAGCCATTCAGAGTGCAGACCTCTGGGTGAAAATGCAGATTTCAGCAGGGCAGTCCTTCTTTTCCTTGTAGTTTCAGGCAGCAGTTCTGAGAGACTATTCTGCTCTCACATATTTATTCAGTGTTCTGGAGTGACAAGCAGGAGGCACCTCTGTTCAACGAGATGCTGGGTGCCACCCAAAAGCATGACAACTTCCTCCAAAGTGAGGCATCTTCTTGTCCCACAAAGCACTGCACTTCCAAAATCCAAGATGGATGATTTCTCTCCATAGGAGTAAGAGTTAGCTAAAGCAACCCACAGTGTAGCTCATTCCCATTAGATCTCCTCCTGACCTCTGCAAATTCCTGTCCTTAGCCTGCCATCATCCAAGGACTTAAAAGATTGGTGTAGATAAATTCAACAGTTTTGGCTTACAGAAAAGAAAGTTCCATAATTTCTCTTCTGTACTAGTTATGTTAAATCCAATGTTGCATTTATGAACACCAATCTTTTAAGTCCTTGGATAATATTTACTACTTGCTTAGCAATAGTTATATCTACATAAAATGCAGCAAAGTGAGCCAATGGAGATAAGTATCTACAATGGGGAAAAATGAAATTGGCAGTTTTTCTTCACTAGGGCATATAAAACTTCTTTTGTAAGGTCCCTGCTTACAGCTACATGCCCCTCAACCCTGGAACACCTAGGGGAGACATGGGGATGCCTACCTTCTCAAAATAAGGCAGATTATCACTTTTTAAGTGCCTATATCATCAAAGTCGAGTTTGCAATCAATTCCTCTGCTGTCTGCCACTACCTAACATGAGGCTCTGGAGCTGCACATGCTTTTTGCTTTGCCAATGTTTTTTGAATTGCTTCACAAGCATTGGCCAAACCAAAATATTCTAAAAATGGCGGCAGTCTATGCTCATGCATTCCATTCCATTCCAAGAGCCAATCTTGCAATGTTTAATTAAAAAGAAAAAAAGAAAATCCAGCATACTTTCAACCATGTTATTCAAATACCATCCCAACATGTGTGCTTGTAACTGAATATTAGTTTGCAAACACCATTGCATTCATAATTATTGCTACATACCATTGCTGCATTGAAACTGGAGGGGAACTTCTCTTCTATTTGCGATTCCTAATGGGTCGAAAAGTCCCTTGCAAACAGGAAAGACTTTTCTGACTTGAAAGAAGCAGCTTTTGTATATTGTACAAAGGTGTTTTGTGGTTGTAAACCCTGTGATTTTGTGAATCTCAAGCAAAATACCGTTAGGCTCTCATTGCAAGTGTTTTTTAAATTCCAGTGGGGCCAGTACCAGGAGTTACCAGCAGCACTGGAAATCTATATGAGTTTCAGCCAGGGTTTTTGCTGAAAACAGCTGAAAACCGTGAGTGACAACCCAGACCAAAATGAAGAAATATTAGGGGAACCAGATCTAGAATTGGTCCCTGTAAATTGCTCATTTCTTAGCAAACCCTCAGGGTTTAACTATTAATGGGCTAAATTTACCCACATCACTTGTACACATGGTGTCAGAAAATTCGGACCTATTTTCAGGCCACTCATAACGAGAGCCTCTGGGGCATGTGTACAAGAAAATGTCGGAGCATGGGGCTACGCCAAATTTGGCAGTGTTGTGCTCCAACATCTCCAAAACGCAGGGATGCGCCATATTTACAACAATACTGCGCACCGGTGTGTTTTCCCTAGCAATGGAGCTATAATTAGCTGCCTAACGTCAATGCAGGCACCCTTGCACCATTATGTGCAGGACACCTTCCTGCACATAAACAATCAATAATGGCAATGTGTTACTTCTATGTGTGCTGCAGAATGCAACACACAAATAAGTAGCAAATTGCCATTATTTAATGATTGTTTATGTGCAGAAGGGTACAGCTTCCTGCATATAAACAATCATTCATTCATGGTGTTTTGCTCTTTCTATGTGTGCTGTAGAATGCAGCACACATGGAAAAAGCAAAAATGAGGAGAAATAGAACTAATTCTCCTCAATTCACCATTCTATCGCCTGCTCTTGTGTGGCTTTAGTTTTTGGCACTGCCTCCGAATTACAGGTCCTTATAAATCTGAAGCAGCATCAAAAAGCATTGGGTGTTATAGTGGGACTCCCATAGCAACACCAATTACAAGGTCCTTACACGCAGATACCTGGTGAAAGAGTATGATATTTACAAACCTGCATTACGCTACAAAAAGTGGCATTGTGCCACAGGAACACCGTTAAAAGTGACTTATCTGTGGCGCAATACCCTTGTAAGTATGCCCCCCTGTGTTCTAATCGCATGGATTTTCAGAATGTTGAGACCACCATAAACCAGTGTTTATCTAGGATGACGTTTTGTCATGTAGGGAGACACTGACTGTTTTTTTGAAAAGCTGTACTTTTTTTCGGTATTACAATTCTGCAATGTGTCACACTTTGAACGTTTAACTTATGGAGTTATTTCTCATATTTTCTAGTCAGCTCGTGTAATCAATCAGCACATAACTTCAACAGGTGTGTGGGCAAGTCCAAGTACTTCTCCTGAGTCAGAGGGGTTGCAAAACTAATCAAACTGTGTCAGGTCTTTCTCACATGTTGAAGCTGCTTTCATATCAAAAGTTAAGAACACAATCAGAACTGGATCATGCTGCAGCTCTAGGGACGTGTGCACACCTGCATATCCTATGAACTAAGGGTGATTCTTCAGGCATTTTCCTCTCTTTTCAATAACTTGCATTTTCAATAGTTGCCCACAAATTTTAGTAAATAAATACTCTATCAAGAGATGGTTAAAAAATATAGGCATGAGAAGTGAAATAATCAAATGCCTTGGTTCCTAATGAGATTTGGAAGATGGAAAATGATGTCAAAGTTAAAAACCTTTACATTACATACATCACCCTGTATAATCCTCCTCAACATATCAGTTCAGGGGTTCGAAGCAAAATCATTAAGGGCAGGAGAGGAGCAGCAGAATGCTTTGAAAGTAGCCTTTAACCCTGTGCTGGAAGTGTTTGCTGCCATTACTGCTCTATCAACATCTATTGACTAACTGACGCTAAAGTGAACTTTGAGCAAAAATGATCTGAAAAGACATTCTATTTTTACCCAGTCAATGATGAATAAGCAAGACCAGGTCTAGTAGAGCCAGCCTTTTGACCAGATTTTGAGCATTTTACAGACTGTGGGCCCGATTTCAATGCCAGTCGGACGTGCGTCCAACCAGCATTGTTGCGGTAAAGCGACAAGTAGTCGACAGTCCCAACCACCAAATTAGGTTCCAACCACCGTGAAGGCGGTTGGAAACATGCCCCTTTGCATTGAGGTTTGTGCTGTGGCACAGAAAAGGCCAGCAGAACAAGCTCCAATGTCAAAAGGCATGTTTTAAACATCCCTGCACCCTGTCGCAGGCACCATGCTGTGGCTGCTGTGGTGGGCCAGGATAGGGCCTGGATAGAGGACTAAGGAAGGCTAATGAGACACTGTGACAACAAGTTAGTATTGCGCCGGAAAGACCCCGAGCGGTCTTCCGCCTGATTTATTTATACCCCGGAGCGAGCCCGCCCCGGGGGTGTGGGGATTGATCCAGCGCTCTCACCAAAATATTGCACAAATGACACTATCTACTACCACAAAACTTACACTACAACACTAGGCCCATAACAACAATAGAGCGCTTGAATCATGAGGCGATAAGATCTAAATATAGTTGTTTAAACCATCTGCAATAATCAAGACCAGCTTGTCATTTTTAGAAAGTTTATTTTAACACATCTAGAAAAACTTAGGTTTTGGTATTTTATTAAACAAGCATTAGAAAATGTCATAAAGAAAGATTTATTCAGTATTAATAAAAAGAGCATAAATCAAGAATTATTATTCATTAGCAGGAATAAGTAAAATTAAGCATTTTCCAAAATCCTAACTATATCTCTGTCTTTACCCTCATCACCTAGTAATAAAGTAATTAATAAAAACTCCTGTCCTCACGTGTAAAGTCCATCAGCATAACATCGTCCTCCAGAATTCTCGAGCGTAAGCCAACTATGTGTTCTCTGAACCTATTCTTATACCCTAATTTTAGCTGAGCTAACTATTTTTCACATTCCAGCAGACGAATTCTAGTTCTCCATTGGTTGAGCCACCTCGTACCACAGTAAACTGTGACACCTCCTTCTTACATGCCCGGGCAAATTCACTAGTCCATTGTTCATTTAGAAGTCTTGGCAGTTCCTCCTTAGGCTGCTACATTTTGTAGCGACAGCTTCCTTTTAACCTTGAGCCAGTCAGCTCTGAACTCCCGTGGCACGTTAGCAAACGTTAGCAAATTTCTCCAAAAAGTCATCTTTTTAGCAGTTCATTCCAAAACCTTTCAAAATAAAAGCTCAGAGGCCTTTTCCATCCTTCTCAGAATTATTTTCACTTGAGCCATTTTCATCATTAGGCCTCTTTCAGAAAGCGTCAATTTTCTGCGCCACTGTCCCTGCGCCACTTTTAAAAGGGTACTATTTTCCTGCAGCCATCTCTAAGCTTCACTTGTAAAACTATTATATAAACAAACACAAAGAATGATTAATGAAAGAAATACAGTTTGTTCTGTTGCCTCCCATCATTGCTAATTATTAACCCATTAGTCTAAATTACCTAGCAGTAAAGCACAAATAAAGCAGCATTTTATATCTACCAGTCTTCATAAATCCATAAAGCCTTATGTGCACCTAGAATAGTAGAAATGACATCACATAGACAAGGGAAGCAAAATAAGCACATGCCATTATTTAAAAACAGCTGCTATTAGTTATGACATGACAATAGACAAGATTAATTTATTATTTTCCACATACATAAGAATGCAACATAATGCACATTTATGAGCACACATGTTAGTTTCCCACGTGTCTTTTGTGAAAATGCAACTTTAAACTAGATTGAATTATTATACACACAGCACAAATTGTTAGCATTATTAATTTATTTATGGAAGTGTGACTTCACGGGTTTAAACAGATTTCTGTTTTCTATCCCGCTCCATCAACTCCCTCATCTGGTGATTAACAAATCACCACACCACCACCCAAAAATTTAGCAAAAATTTTATCTAAGATGAACATGATTCAATTTCACCTGTATTAGTATTTCTAAAGACTTATCTCATCAGTTTATCTACAATTCTCATATTGAGTTTTAAGAAACCCCTCTAGTTCTATTTCTTTCTCTTGTGTAACATACAACTGAGCTTCAATAAAAGTGTTGCAAAAAACTATAACTAATAAAATGTCAGTATCTTGCTTGTCATATTAACCTTAAACTTCTCCTTGTTAATTTCTAAAAGAATAATAACCTAAATTAACCAAAGCAGAATTATATTTTCATTAAGCTTGCAAAGAAAAATAAAACAAAAATTTAAAAAAATTTACCTAAATTTTCTAAAAATTTCTAACATCACCCCCCTTTTTCAAATGTTTTATTTTTTTTTTCTAACAGTTTTTCTTCTACCTAATGTCACAAATTAATTTTTCAGCTAACAGAATTTCTTCGACCTTGTGTCATCTAACACATTTTCTTCAGCCTTATGCCAACAACAAAAACCTAAAATTTAACAGGTATGTACTTCAATCATTGTCACTATTCTTTTCAATCACTTTTTGACTTTGACTATTCACCTCCATTACAGGTATCACTTCTATTTTCTTTCCTGCCTCACTTTTCTTTACAGAATCTTTTTGACTTGATTTTTCATCAATCTGTTTCTTTGATCTGTATCTCAATTTGAATTTTAGGCCTTCATTTTCTCCTGGCCATTCATCACTTTTTCTTGGTAATTTCTTCTTTTGCTTGGTCACATTACATTCTGTTCTCCAAGCTCCTTTTCTGAATTTTCTTATTTCAGAATCTTCATCATTCTCATCAGTTTCAGTGTCAGAAATTTCAACTTCAGACTCAGGTACTTCTTTACTCGGCAGCTTCACTCCGTTAGGAACATCATCTTTGTAGCTGGTACTTGGCAATTCATTTTCTTCTTTTTCAATTACCTTCAACTTCCCAGTTTCAGAATTCCTGTTCCTGCATTCAGAGCTACTTTTCTGCTTTTCAATACTCTCCTGGTCTTGAATCACAATTTGATCACATTCTTCTTCTGCTTCTTTTTCTGGCAGATTTCCATCATTTTCTGAGTCTTCAGTCACAACTTTCAAGTCTTCTTCAATCAAGGCTTGTTTTCTTTTCATGTTCTCCAGATGTCGACCAACTTGTCGATCTTCAAGATCTGGATTCTCTTCAGGCTCTTCTCCAAAATCTGAATCATCAATTGTGACACTATCCTCATCAGGAGTTTCAGGTGTGGTTACACGAAAAGTATGGCCAGTGTCAATCCACTTCTTCAGTCTTTTGCACTTCTCTGCATTTGTTGTGACAAGACTGACTGACCTCCTTTTCTGCCACCTTGGCACTAAAGAATTTCTTTTAAGACGAACCTTGTTCCTGATTCTTTTTCCTGGTAACAAATTAAATGCTTGCTCTTTTTCTCTTGTTTGCACTTCCGTTTCATCTTCATCAAACACAGAAATCATTTCATCTGATAAATTCCTGCAGTTCTCCAATTTGATGCTATCATTGATAGGCATCATTCTTTTCTCTGGTATAAATGTCTGTCTCATGACCTTGTCCATCATAATCTCACGTGGACTTAAATCTGTCTTTTTATCAGTAGTGTTTCTCAGAAACATCAAAACAAGTGGAAGAATATCTGTCCACTTTGTACCTGCAGCTAGGCACATTTTTGCATCACTGTCTTTTTTAGTACCGTTCTTTTGCTCCTCAACACCTGAAATTTTTGTTCTATCTGTACAATGGAGCAGTCTGTTTTCAATATGTCTTTTGCCATCTGCTAAATTTGCAACAGTAATTTTATCATCATGTCGCATCTGAAATGTTTCAACCCATTTTGAAAACAAACAGTACATCACAAAAATGTAGCACAGTTTGTCATGTAGTGACATCTCACAGAAATTCATTTGTAATCTGGTCAATGAACCACTCTCCTGTAATTCTGTTTCTATTCCCATAATTGTTCTCTTAATTGTGTTCACTTGCTGATATGTCAGACACCTCTGGTAAAGAAATTCTGTAATTTTATGGTACATTCTGTCCATATCAGTAATCATGCTATTTAGAAAAACTACTCTACCATCTTTGTGTGACAAAATCTCATCCTCATCTCGCTGTCTAAAATCTGTTCTCAACCATGTGTTTCTCAACCATGTGTTTTTCTCCTCATGAGTTGCTTCATCTTGTAAATCTTTGACTCCCTGCCATGTTTCAACTGCTGTTAGTATTAGTGAACTCAAAGCATGTTTATCATTCATTTTGTATGCTGCACATATCACTCCAGCAAACCTTTCTGCCAATTGAATGTCATCAATCAATCTTTTAATTAAATTTTTATTTCTGAAATACAAACTTGCAGAAGTCAATGTTTCAATCTGTTGATCAATTGTGTCCTTTACCTTGATGTCTTCAATCAAAAGAACATTATTTTCGTTCCAAAATTCTGGAAGTGCATTTAATCTTTTTGGACTGTTTTCCTGTTCTTTAATTAATCCTGTATCTGTTTTCTCTGACTGTTCATTAATAAAAATTTGCAATGGCAATGAAGCCATGTCAATCTGCTGAACCATTACCTGTCGCTGTATTTGTAGCTGTTCATTTAGCTCATTTTTTTCAATTTCCTTTTCCTTTGACCATAATTTTGACTCATCAGGCTGGGTCAATTTAATCAGATCAGTATCAGACTTCTCACTTACCAGAACTGAAGTCATCTCTGTTTCTTGCTGAGTTACAATCCCTACTAATTCAATTTCAAATACAATAGAATAAACCTTTTCAGTTAATGGGACCTTTAAATTTGCGGAACTAATTTCATCCTTTCCCAGCACAGGGACTATCTCTGTTTCCATAATTTTATAGACTCCTTTAAATCATTTGATGAATTTATATGATCAGGAATATTAATTCCAGATGTACTAAACATTTCATCATGCTTTTCTGTCGCATCATTTTTAGTAGAAGTCAGAGCTGGCACTTTATCAGTTTGATCTGACACTTTTGGCATTACATCAATCTGCTCTGGGAGTCTTTTTGAATTTATGTTCATATCCATATTTACAACATCTATTGTACAGTGATCAACATTTTCTACTCTGACACCTTTATTATTTATTTTCGCTAATTTTTGAATCTTTAATTTACTCTCGCATTTGGCTACAACCTTTTTCATTTTCTTATACAAGGAAGACATTTTATTTCTCTTTAAATAATTCGGTAAATTTACTCTTTAAATTTGCCTTGCAGCGCTTGCTGATCAATTAATTAATTAATTTAACACTATCAGGTGTAGAATAATCTTATAATTTGGTCAATTTAATATATCTCCTAATTTACCTGTATCACTAAATTTAATTAACCTGTAAAGAAAAATTATCAATTTGCAAAAACAATAGCAATGTAATATATTTATTTATAACAATACCAACATATAATCACATGTGTTTTAAATGTACTTATTTTTCACTTACACACCTTCTGCAACGTATACCTGTGGAAAAAGAAAACCTAATCTATTTGCCTTAAATTTAAATAAAAATTGTTTTGCTGCTTTATTAATTATCTTATTGAACCAAACATTGTCTTGTTCTCACACTGATAAAGAACTCCAGAAAAGGACAGTAAGTTGTCTCAGAACTTTTAATTTTTGCTAGACACTAGGCTCTCAGAACATGAGCGCTACATCAGAAACTGAGACAGTCACAGGCTTTAATGCTCAGTCTTATTATTATAAGAGGGACGTGTTCTTTCAATTTTATTTTAAAACAAAGGGTACTATCACATTTGCAGTCTCTCCTTTATTAAATTAGCTCACCAAACTTGAAATGAGGAGTACATCCATTCACATCAATGAGGCACCAGCTCTAACATAGCATGCAACACTCGCTGGTGTCTATGCACAAATCAGCTGTGTCATGCAACAATTCAGCTGTGACACACTTCTTTTCTTTTATAAACTAATTTGCGCGACTGAAACTAGGACAGAAATCATTCTAGGAACACTCGCAGAATGTAAAACCCACAATTGCGCTTCAGCCAATCACAGCGCGGCAAATGCCTGGTCCAACTACAACATATCTGGCATGACGCGCTCCAGCCAATCAGAGCACTGCTTTTGCGTTGCGCAACCAATCAGAACACAGCTGCGCATCGGCCAATCACAACACAGCGGCTGTAACACTCGGCCAATCACAGCGCGGCCGTTGCCGTGACATATGCTACTGATGCTGGAGTCTCCCCTTGCACCCTCTCACCCCAAGCAGCCTTCTCCTACAAATGCGCTTCTCAACACTGCGCACAACACTTGCCAGACAACTCACTGTAGTGAGGAAAAGAAACCAAAGCAGGGACTAATTTAAATAATTCGACAATAACTTGGCAAGTGATGTTGATGTCTAGTGATGGAGCGAGATAGAAAACAAAATTTTGTTTAAACTCGTGAAGTCACATTTCCATAACATGAATAATAATATTAATGATTTGTGATATGTCGTGCTAATACAACTTAGATTAAACTTTACACATGGGGGGGACTAACATGTGTGCTCATAAACGTGCATAATTGTCGCATCTTTTTGTTCGTGCAAAATAATAAAATAATTTATTGTTTTCGTTTTTGTCATTACTAACTGCTGCAAACTTAAAAGAAGCATGTGCTTGTTTTGCTTTTCCTTGTCTGTGTGATGTCATTTCTACTATTCTAGGTGCATATAAGTCTCATGGAATAACGGAGACTGGTAGATATAAACGCTGCTTTATTTGTTTGCAATGGCTAGGTAACATTTTGATTAATCGGGTGGGTTAATTAATTAGTAAATCTTGGGGTGGATACAGAATCTACTTTATTTCTTACATTAATACTTTTCTTGTGTTTGTTTTATATTAGAAAACATAAGTTGTCTGCTTTTGGGCCTTGTCTGCCCGAGCTACAATATGCTGAATTTTACTTCTGCAAAAGTGCTGAGACGCCCATTCTGAAATAAATTGTTCGTCAAAAGCTGCGTTCACAAAGCAAAAACTGACGTGCTATCATCATTCTGTCGGACATGGCCAAGGTCGAAAAAGAACATTTTGTCAGTCCTTAACTTGGCATCCGCGGAAGTCAATTGGAAGTCAATGGACGCTGCGAGAATGACTTTATACAAATGTTGCAATCCTAGGAAGCTCCTGGTTGCACTCGGAAGGGACAATGGTCTCTAAGAAAAGTGACTTAATGGAAGTTTTGAAAAGTGGGTGACATGTCACTTGTCACTCTCAGCCAATGGGACGTCGAAGATTTCTGAAAACTTTCCTTTGCGTAGTTTAGTTAGCGTAGAAAGGTATAAAAAGTCAAGCCCCTAGGGATGGGCTGGCTGCTACTTTCTGACTTTCCGATGAGGGTGAAGTGCTGTCGGACTTTGCGTGGAGCACGTAAGAATCCTCAAAGAACTTTACTTTAAATTCTATCTATTTAGCTCAGTTAGGGAATTAGGTTTTAGAAATGCTAAACTTTAATTATTTACTTTAATTTTGATTCACTTGGTTAAATTGTATTTTACTTACGTTTCTTTACAATCATGCTTGCTTTATTGCTAATAAAATTCATTTATAAAACTATCAATTTATATACCATAATTTAGTAAATAAAATCATACTTTTGACAAACAAGCTGGTCTTGGTTATTCAGGAGTGTAGGTTACTATTAGCTAGATTACGTCGCCAATGGTGGTCGTTTAAATGATAAAGTTTTATTCTAATGACAATATTCTTTCTGCAGATGTATAAAATTGTATATAGTTTGTAGATAATGTGTATATAGATTTAATCCGACCACCTGATTCAGTAGGCCCAAAATATGTCAGGTTTATAAATGGGTCCAAATTTTAGTATAGAATTTTGTTTATAGGTTATGAAGTTGGGTAGCGTTGTTTATGATATATTTTCTATAGGCCGCTGGATCAATTCTCTGGTAGCAGAAATTGATGGTTGCTAAGAGTAACCAAGGTAATATGGTGGTTGCTAAGGGTTACTAAAGTATTATGGTATGGAAATAGGATCGATGTTTTAACACATGTTGAGTTCGTTTTTCGTGCTATCTGTAAGCTATACCGGTATAGATTGTGTGGCGAGAAATTAGTCACGCAAGCCATCTGTTCTGTTTGTAGTGATATCGCCGAGTATCACAAGAGGTATCGCCGTGTACCATAGTGTTGTCGCCGAGCAGCACAGTTTTAGGGCTAGGTCTGAATCTTGTAAAGTGAGGGTTTTCTAAGAAATTAAAACAGCATGAGAATAGGGACAAAGCGCCTTCCATAAAACTCACTGTGATGAGAGTATTAGTTATATCCGAGCTTGAGTGAAGGGTAAATTAGCGTCGGTGCATGATTATCTATAAACAGGTTAGAGTCCTGTACGGGTACATGTTTCATATCTATAAACAGGTGAGAGCCCTGTACGGATAACGTCGTTATTTTGCTAACGGTGCATGATCTCTATAAACAGGTGAGAGTCCTGTACGGATTTCATGTGTGTTTGAAATTAGGGAAATTTCAGTGTGAAAGTGCGAGTTTGAATTGTATTTTATGTTCAAGTGGAACTCTTAGAACTTTCACTTCGCGGTGGGTTCAGAGAAAAGCGAGTTCATAATTATACGTATTAGAAGGGTGGGGTAAGGTTACTCTACTAACAATTGAATATTATCCTTAGTGTGAATAGCGCCGTCTATTCCGAAGTGTGGATACTTGAATGTATGTAAACTATCCTAAATAGTGAAACGAACAGATGTTGTCCTTATAGTCATTGTTAAGAATTAATTTACACTGAAAAGTGTCCTTAAAATGGCGCTGTGAAAAGATTTTGTGAAGGAGGGGTAAGCGCCAGTAGTGAGAAACGAGAAACCGCAGCTGCTGTGTACGTCACAGAGCCGCGCTGGGATTGGGTGACCTACGTCACAAGCTATATTCTGATTGGCTCTTGAGTCTCTGACGACCTGTGAGCTGATTGGTCTTTCGGAAAACTCCAAATGTATTGGTTGAGCAGAAAAGTGACGTAGCTCAACTGTCATTGGCTTGTTGGTGTGTTTCGCGCACGGATTGGTTGTTTTACGGAACATCCCGGAAATATTTTACGAACGATTTTGTGAATTAGATTTAACTCTTAAAAATGAGTTATCATTTTAAACATGTTGAGAAAAAGCCAACATTATTTCAGAAGTTTAAGAATTTATTTTCACCTGACAAGAAAATCGAAACGCGAGGTGGTAAACTACTTCATAAGTATAAAACACCTGCAGCATATATGGAAGGTGAATATGGATATCATACTGTCTTATGGTTCGATAGTTGGAAACGCTATACTAAGAACGACGGTGTTTTAACTTGGCCTGATGATGGTTCATTTAATGTAAAAGTCTTGAGAAATTTACGAGAGAAAATGAATGCTCTTGTTCCGAAACCGAGACCAACTCAATTTGAAGCTTTAGTTGAGTGGGAAGACGAGATGTATCAGTTACAAAGAGAAGCTAGTGGAATTAAAAGACCTTCTAAAAATCCACCTTGGAGAAGAGAAACTCATGAAGATAGATTGCGAATGTGGAGACAGGGAAACATGAGTGAAGGATTGTATTTAATTCATGAAATGGTAATGGGTACTCCTACAGGGAAATCTATGGAAAGTGAATCTGAGGATGCAGTTATGGAAGAAATATATACAACTGTTAGAAAGAATCAGCCTTTAAGACCTCCTAGATCATGGTCTACTCCGGTGGTTTCTACTGAAACTTCACCGAGTGCACCTCCAATTAATGAAGCTCCTAAACTTTATCCAAATAATTGTGAAATCATTGAAACTCCTAGAAAACCAGAATTCGAGAATGCTCGAAATGAAGGTAGACATTTTACAATGGCTCCAAGAGCAAGAGAACCTCCAAAAGATTATACAAGAGAGGCAAGAAATGTTGAAGATGTTGATTATAATGAATATTTAAGATCTAAAGAAGAATTAATAAAAAGAATGACAAAAGGCATGGAAGCTGTGACAGTTCCAGTAACAATTGGCCCTGTTCAGCCTGTATTTGACCAAAAGGAAAATAACAAAACAGGATTAACTATTCCTTTAAATACAGAAATTCAAAAGGCTGCTGAAAAATTTTATTCAGACTTATCTGAAATAAACTCTTCTAAATCGAGAATGCCTGATTTAACCTTTAATGAGGATTTATCTCCAAAAACACCAATAGGTGCTATATCAGATATAGGGAGTCCTGAAGTCAGGGTAACCACACCAAAACTTGATGTGGCCAAATTAAAAGCGAATATCGAAGAATTAATAATTGGAACAATTGGTCCTGATAGTTTAAATTACTATCGAGATGATGAACTACTGTTCATTTGTAAAAGCATTCAGTGGAAAACAAAAAATAAATATGATCAACTAGAGGATCTAGCAGCAGAACTTGAAATCGATGTGAGTAAACAAAAGAATTTTGCGAAACATTACAGATTAGACTTTTCAGAAAGTGACATTGAGAGTTTGAACTCAATGGGAAGAATAGTACATATAAAAGATTTGATTGTATATATCAAAAAGCTAGGAGAACTGAATAAATGGAGAGTAAAATGGACGAAAAAGAAGGAAGATGAAAGATTGGAAAAATTGTCAAAACAATTTCCAATGAGAGAAATTGCAGGTGGAGGATATGTTCATGTCCCTTGGTCGAGACAGGACATTCTATTATTTACAAATGACTTTCCGAAATTAAGGGAAAAACCAGTTGAGTGGTACAGGCAAGTTGATAGATTTATCAAAGTGTCAAAAGTTCTGTGGATTGATTTAGATGGATTTTTTGATATTGTAGTTCCATCAGATCTTTGGACAGAATGCAAGATATCGATTAGTTGGCCAAAAACAGAACCTGAGCGAATCAAAGAAACAGGTGCTCCAAATCCACTTGTAATGGATTTTTATGAAAAAGTAATTGTTTGGATGAAAAACAAAATTCCACCCAAAGAAGTCGATTGGGTTAAAATAGAAAGAACAGAACAGGAAACAAAAGAATCAGTTCATTCTTTTTATGAAAGACTACTGTTAATCTTTAAACAATACAGTGGTTATGAAAAATTAGATGAAAAAGACATGAGCCATTTTGTCTATAGATTTGTTTATGGACTAAAACCTGAAATTGGAGAAATGATCAGAAATAGTATTGTCGGATGGCAATCACTATCTGTAGATGATATTCTAAGAAAAGCTAAGTATTGTAGTGATGAAATAGAAGTAAAACAGAAGAAACTCAAGGAGAAAGCCATGTGGGCTCAAGTAAAGGTGGCTGAGCAACAGATTGCCAGCATGGGTAATAAGAACACTAATTTTGTTCAAACTGGAAATACAAACCAGATACAAGGAAAGTTTAAAAATAATAATTTCCCAAAGAAATTTAGCCCAAAGATTGAGGAGTTGAAACAAAGATTACCTTGTTTTAATTGTGGCGAAATTGGACATTGGAGAGACGAGTGTCCTCATCCTCCTAAAAACTTAAAGAATCCCTTATTGAATCCACAGATGCAGAATGGTGTTGACCTGCAGCGACAGCTACAGATACAACAGGGGTTAAACGAATTAAATATTCAACGACAGTTACAGCAACAACAACAACAACAGGTGAATAATCGCCAAGACCAATTGCCACAACCACCTTTTCCGAATTGTGGGGGAGTTCAAAAATATAATCCAAACGTGGGATTTCAGGGAAGTGAACAGGTAATAAAACCACAAAAACAGCAAAAGCAGCAAAGAATTCAAATGCAAAATGCTTCACAACAGTTTTTATTAACAGAAAGTCAAGACAGCGATTCTGATGATTATTGCTGACGGTGCCCGAGAGAGGAGGAAGAGTGTGTTGTTGGAGCCACTCTTGAGGTTGACCAGTCTGGTCCTTTTGTAAACGGGAAAGTTAATGATGTAGACATCACTTTTCTAGTGGACACTGGTGCTACCCGTTCTACTGTTAGATCAGTGGAAATTGAAAACCTACCTCTCTCTGGGGATACCATCCAAGTTGTCGGAGTAAGTAATCAACAAATTAAAACTGATTTAACTGATCCAGTACCAGTTGAAATTGGAAACTACAGAGACAAACACAGATTTGTAGTTTGTAATAGTAGTCCAGTGAATCTATTAGGCAGAGACATCCTATGTAAAATGAATTGTAGAATATATTGTTCTCCTGATGGAGTTGAGTTACAAACAATGGAGGAAGATGGTTTATACAGAATGACAATGATGATGATGGAAGCAGAAGAAACAAAATTGTTTCCTGCATTTGAAGAAAAAGATTTACCTGAAGAACTCAAAGAAACAGTGAAATCTGAAATATGGGATTTTACTGGAAATGAAATGGGTCTGATGAAAAACGTAGATCCAGTAAAAATTACATTGAAACAGGGAATATAATTTCCAAACACTCCACAATATAAAATGAAAACAGAAACAATTGAAGGTATTACACCTATAATTGAAAAATTAATCAAGCAAGGTGTATTAAAAGAAATGGAGAGTAGTTCTTGTAATTCACCAATTATGGGAGTTAAAAAGTCTAACGGAACATTTAGAATCGTACAAGATTTGAGAAAAGTTAATCAAATTGTCGTTCCATGTTGTCCTGTGGTTCCAAATCCAGCAGTAATTCTATTTCAGATTCCACATGATGCTGAATGGTATACAGTCATTGACCTTTGCAATGCATTCTTTACTGTTCCCTTACATCCAGACAGTTATGAAATCTTTGCTTTCAGATTCCAAGGTAAGACCCTCGGATGGTCAAGAATCCCTCAGGGCTATACAGAAAGTCCTTCAATCTTTAACGAACTGTTAAAAAGATCATTAGAAGACCTAGACTTACCTGGTAGGTCTACGCTAGTGCAATATATTGATGATTTGTTAATAGCTGCAAAGACAAGAGAAAATTGTGTAACAGACACAATAATTCTGTTAAATCGCCTTGCAGAAGAAGGACATAAAGTGTCCCCAGCAAAACTACAGTTTTGCAAACAAGAAGTAAAATATCTTGGTCACAGAATTGCGAAGGGAAAAAGACAAGTAACAATAGAGAGAATAAAAATGATTCAAGCAATGTTACCACCAAGAACACAAAGACAGGTCAGAATGTTCTTGGGAATGGTTGGTTACTGTCGACAATGGATAAGTGGATTTTCAGTAATTGCAAAACCACTACAAAGACTGACAAAGTCAGATGTAAAAGATCCAATTATTCTCAATGATGCTGAGATGGATTCTTTTGAGAACCTGAAAAAGAGCTTATGTCAAGCTCCTGCTTTAGGTATGCCAAATTATGAGAAAGATTTCGAACTGTATTGCAGTGAGAGAGAAGGATGTGCATTATCTGTGTTAATTCAGAGACATGGAAATTTAAAGAAACCTATTGCATACTTCTCTGCAGTTCTTGATCCAATTGCTAAAGCATTACCAGGTTGTTTGAAAGCAGTTGCAGCTACAAGTATCAGCCTCGAACAAAGTGAGGGGATCATTATGGGATTTCCTGTGAAAGTTTTTGTGCCTCATTCAGTTGAAATATTGCTGACAAGAGGTAAGACTCAACATTTAACAAGTAGCAGATTGACAAAGTATGAGAAAATCATACTAGGAGCAGATAATGTTTCGATTTCGAGATGTTTAAATCTGAATCCTTCTACATTACTGCCTGATTCTGAAATTGTTGATGACATTGAAACAGAACATGAATGTTTAGATGTCATGGAATTCTGCACAAAACCAAGAAAAGACATCAAAGACAGACCCTTGTCTGAATCGGATTTTGTCTACTTTGTAGATGGGTCATGCTTAAGATCCGAAGGAGGTGTCTTAAAAGCTTCATATTCAGTTTGTACAGTCGTAGATGTTGAAGAAGCATCATGTCTTGAAGGAGTTCGTTCAGCACAAGTAGCTGAATTAATTGCTTTAATTCGTGCATGTGAAATATCAAAGGATATAAGAGTTACCATCATTACTGATAGTCAGTATGGGTACGGAGTTGTGCAGGATTATGGACAACTCTGGTCACAGAGAGGATACATGACATCAGCAGGATCACCAATTAAAAATGCAGTTTTCATTAGGAGATTAATTGAAGCAATACAATTGCCAAAAGAAATCGCCATTGTTAAGTGTGCAGCGCACACTAGAGGAACTGATTATATTTCCAAGGGAAATGCCTTCGCAGATGAAACAGCTAAATACTGCGCAAGGAAAAATTATTCATACAATCGGGAGAGGAGTAAAGAGACTGATTCAAATTCATTAATGCTAACAACTGTTGTAGAAACATGGCATGAGATTAGAGATTTACAAAATGAAGCAGAAGATGAAGAAAAAGACTTGTGGTTAAGATCAGATTGTAGACCACGTGAAGAAGATGGAGTGTGGGTTTACAAAGATGGCAGAGTAGTCTTACCAAATTGTTTGATTGCTGACATGGCCAGATTATATCATGGTCCAGCACATCTGGGAAGAGATTCTATGGTTAGACCTTTCAGAGAAACATGGTTCAATACCAAGTTTAGAACTATTGCAGAATCTTTTTGTCAAAGGTGTTTGTCATGCCAACAAATGAATCCAAACAGAAAATCAGTAGTGGGGACAGGAATAATTGGTCGAGAGGGTGGTCCCTTTACCAGGTTACAAATGGATTTCATTGAAATGCCCTTACACAATTGTTTGAAATATGTGCTTGTAATTGTATGCTTATTTTCAAGATGGGTAGAGGCTTTCCCTACACGACATTGTGATTCAATTACAGTGGCAAAACTAATGCTCAGAGAAATCATCCCAAGGTACGGTTTTCCAGTCACTATTGAGAGTGATGGAGGAAGCCATTTTGATAACAAACTGATGAAGTTAATTTGCGAAGCTTTGAGCATTGAGCAGAAAATACACTGTGCATACAGACCAGAGGCATCAGGAGTGGTTGAACAAATAAATGGAACAATTAAAAACAGAATTGGAAAAATGTGTCTTGAAACAGGTGTAAAGTGGACTGATGCTCTTCCACTTGTTTTGATGTCATTAAGAAGTACACCAGATAAAAAGACAGGTTTGAGTCCTCATGAAATTTTAATGGGAAGAGTTATGAGGCAAGCTTTTGTACCTGTAGGTAAACTGTTGAGCATAAATGACAGTGCTATTTTGGATTACTGTAAAAGGTTATCTGATATGGTAACTTCTGTGTCTAATCAGGTGGGAACTGAAGCTCAATCAGATGAAAAGGTTTTGACACATGATCTGAGACCTGGCGATTGGGTCAGAACGAAAGTACATCGGAGAAGGAATTGTCTAGCTCCTAGATGGCAGAAACCTAGGCAGATAATTTTGATCACTACTAATGCTGTAAAGTGCAGAGGATTGAAACGTTGGATTCATCCTAGTCATACTATTCCAGTACCAACTCCTGAAAGTTCTGATGTTGAAAGTGATACCACAGACGATTCTGATTCTGAAGCAGAAGGCGAAACAGAAGGTGAAATAATTCCAGATTCTGAAGATCGACAAGAAAGTCGACATCTGGAAACTGTGCCAGTGAATGGAAATTTGACAAGAAAAAACTTGGAAATAATTGAAATAGATTCTGAAGGTGAAGAGAATCTGTTAAAAGGAAAGATAACTGAGGATTCGGTTGTCTCCATTGAAGACAAAGAAGCAAAACAAAAAGAAGTTTCAGACCAGGAGAGTATCGAAAGGCAGAGAACAAACTCTGAAGTAAGGAACAGAAATCCGAAATCTGGGAAGTTGGGGGTGATTGAGGAAGAGGAGGAAGACGAATTACCGAGTACCAGTGATGGAAGACAAAGTGAAGTTCCTGAAGGAGTGAAATTGCCGAATAGAGAAGTTCCTGAGTCAATTGAAATTTCAGACTACGAAACTGAAGAAAGTGACGTGGAAGGTGAAAGTGAAAACAGAAAGAAAAGGACTTGGAAGTCAGAATCAAATAATTCTGAACCAAAGAAGAAGTACGTGAGAAAAGCAGACTACTGGCCAGGTGGAAGATTGAGAGTCAGATTGATCAAGAAGCCAAAAGAACAAGTTGAAGAAATCAGTAGTCAAAAGAGTCCTGGAAAAGAAGTTGGAGTTGGAAGAAAAATTGAAGTGATATCGAGAAAAGGGAAGAGAATAATAAGACCAAACCAAAAATACAAGTCTCCTGAGTGGACTTACTTAGTAATTCCACCTGTTATTGACATATATGATAGTAGTGAAGAAGAAAACGAAATCCAAGAAATTAGTGACAATGATTGAAGTATAGAAATATTAAATTGGCAAAAGGCTGAAGAAAATTTGTTAGTTGACACAAGGTCGAAGAAAAACTGTTTAGTTGAAGAAAACTTATGTATGACATAAGGTCGAAGAAATCTTGTCTAGGGTTTTAAAAAAAAAAAATATATATATATTTTAAAAGGGGGGTGTAAATATAAATTTAGAATTTTAAAATTTATTTTTATTTTTTGAGGCTAATATTAACCAAGAATGCCTTATGTTAAGGAGAGCACTTCAAAGTGTTCTGTTTTTAAAAGATGCTGTAAGATGACTCTGGTGTGTCTGCTCATTTTAATTCTGCTCTGGTTGGTTCTAGCTGTGATTATCCCTTTGGAGATGAATAGAGAATTACACAAAGTTAACATAACAAGCAAAGCTCTGGTTAGCCAAACTAAACATAGTGCGTCTGCAAAAGTTATTGATCATCAGCCTAACATTCATCAAGATAAATCAATTGGTGATTTCTCAAGTAATACATTCACAAAGCTATTGAGTGAATATGTTAAGGTAATGGATGCAAAAGACTGCTACGTCTGCGTTAAGTTACCTGCTTCTGTTTCTGAGGGAGTAACATATAATATGCTTCCTCTCACTTATGCTGTAACATGTAGTGTATTAACTAGTTTATTTTATCAAACTGGACGTTTAGAATATTACTATTCAAATTATGATGAAATTTTTGCAAATATTAAGATTGATAATGCTTTAAATAAGCATAAGAAAGCAAAACAAATGAGAGAATTTTTCCTTGTTACTAACGAACTTACTTATGAGTATGCTTATAAAAATAATCTAACTTGCAAATTAAGTGCTGAAGGAAAGACATTTTTGAACATGGTTGAAGAGAGAAGAGCAATTTATAAGAGGAATGAATTAGTCAAGCAGACTAAGTCAAGTTTCTGGCAGAAAGAGGATGAGAAGTTAAATGGCAAAATGCTTGAAAATATTGCAATTCACATAGACAAACCAGTTAGTGGAAAACTTTGCATTAGAAGAGATAATACACTTTTTGATAATTACTTTGTAGGTGCAAGTAACTGTGAAGATACTTATCAGATTTTGGGAGGTTGGGGATTTAAAGGTGGAAAAGATCCTATCTTTCCTGGGATTTATTTTGTTTGTGGTGACAAAGCCTACTACAACCTTCCAGACCACTGGTATGGAACTTGTTATGTGGGAATTGTTTTTCCTAAAGTGTTTCATGTTGACAGAGATTCAGAAGGATTGTTTAAAATTCATAATTATGTAAATAGAGTTAAAAGAGAAACTTTTACTGAAGTTCTAGGAGATATTTTTCAAGCTGTAATACCTTTTGTTGGTATAACCCTAAATGCAGGGAGAATCAGAAAATTGTCCACTATAGTTGATAGATTATCAACTGACACAGCTGATGGGTTTCAATTAGTGAATGTTGAAGTTATTGCAATTAGATCTATGGTAATTCAAGACCGCCTTGCTTTAGACATACTCCTAGCAAAAGAGGGAGGAGTCTGTGGCATTTTACATGTACAACATTGTTGTACATATATACCTGACGAAAGTAAGAATATTGAAATGTATATTAAGAATATTACACAAATGCATTCAGAGATAATTCCTTTAGAAGAAGATGATTTTACAGGGAAACTTTCAAAAAGGTTTCAAGCAATTAAAAACTGGTTTCATGATATCGGAAGTTCAATTCTTGGCAAGATTCTGGCACCTTTGATTATAATAGTATTCATTTTTATTTTGACCAAAATAGGTTGTTTGTTACATAAAAGAAAGAAACAGTTGAAAGAAAAGAAAAGAATCTATAAACTCAGAAAAGAAGAAGAAAGAGAGATCGAATTACAGGAGTTACATAGAGAGCGTTATGCTAATTCCAAAGATTATGCAGAAACAGACTTTTAGGTTTACTGATACAAATGAATTTGAATCGATTTCTTAGAAATTTAAATTATCAAAATTTTGAGTGCTGGTGTGGTGATTTGTTAATCACCAGATGAGGGAGTTGATGGAGCGAGATAGAAAACAAAATTTTGTTTAAACTCGTGAAGTCACATTTCCATAACATGAATAATAATATTAATGATTTGTGATATGTCGTGCTAATACAACTTAGATTAAACTTTACACATGGGGGGGACTAACATGTGTGCTCATAAACGTGCATAATTGTTGCATCTTTTTGTTCGTGCAAAATAATAAAATAATTTATTGTTTTCGTTTTTGTCATTACTAACTGCTGCAAACTTAAAAGAAGCATGTGCTTGTTTTGCTTTTCCTTGTCTGTGTGATGTCATTTCTACTATTCTAGGTGCATATAAGTCTCATGGAATAACGGAGACTGGTAGATATAAACGCTGCTTTATTTGTTTGCAATGGCTAGGTAACATTTTGATTAATCGGGTGGGTTAATTAATTAGTAAATCTTGGGGTGGATACAGAATCTACTTTATTTCTTACATTAATACTTTTCTTGTGTTTGTTTTATATTAGAAAACATAAGTTGTCTGCTTTTGGGCCTTGTCTGCCCGAGCTACAATATGCTGAATTTTACTTCTGCAAAAGTGCTGAGACGCCCATTCTGAAATAAATTGTTCGTCAAAAGCTGCGTTCACAAAGCAAAAACTGACGTGCTATCATCATTCTGTAGGACATGGCCAAGGTCGAAAAAGAACATTTTGTCAGTCCTTAACTTGGCATCCGCGGAAGTCAATTGGAAGTCAATGGACGCTGCGAGAATGACTTTATACAAATGTTGCAATCCTAGGAAGCTCCTGGTTGCACTCGGAAGGGACAATGGTCTCTAAGAAAAGTGACTTAATGGAAGTTTTGAAAAGTGGGTGACATGTCACTTGTCACTCTCAGCCAATGGGACGTCGAAGATTTCTGAAAACTTTCCTTTGCGTAGTTTAGTTAGCGTAGAAAGGTATAAAAAGTCAAGCCCCTAGGGATGGGCTGGCTGCTACTTTCTGACTTTCCGATGAGGGTGAAGTGCTGTCGGACTTTGCGTGGAGCACGTAAGAATCCTCAAAGAACTTTACTTTAAATTCTATCTATTTAGCTCAGTTAGGGAATTAGGTTTTAGAAATGCTAAACTTTAATTATTTACTTTAATTTTGATTCACTTGGTTAAATTGTATTTTACTTACGTTTCTTTACAATCATGCTTGCTTTATTGCTAATAAAATTCATTTATAAAACTATCAATTTATATACCATAATTTAGTAAATAAAATCATACTTTTGACAAACAAGCTGGTCTTGGTTATTCAGGAGTGTAGGTTACTATTAGCTAGATTACGTCGCCAATGGTGGTCGTTTAAATGATAAAGTTTTATTCTAATGACAATATTCTTTCTGCAGATGTATAAAATTGTATATAGTTTGTAGATAATGTGTATATAGATTTAATCCGACCACCTGATTCAGTAGGCCCAAAATATGTCAGGTTTATAAATGGGTCCAAATTTTAGTATAGAATTTTGTTTATAGGTTATGAAGTTGGGTAGCGTTGTTTATGATATATTTTCTATAGGCCGCTGGATCACTAGCTCTCTGTGCTCAGCCCCTCCCTTGCACAATTGAGCTGAACTTGCAATATAGTGCACAATGTTCATCGGCCACTATTATAAATTAATTGTGATACACACAGCTTTAGCAAGGAAAGAAATCGAATCGGGGATATTTTTAAATTGTAAATAATTATTTTAAAGTGATATTCGCGCCTCAGCCAATGAGAGCGCTACTTCACTATGACACTCCGGGTGTTTCAACGAATCACAGTGTGGCCCTATTATGACGCGCCAGACTAAATCTATCAATCAGAGCGCGACAACTCTTCTATATCCTGCCGCTGCAGCCTCGAGCTCTCTCCCCTCGCGCACAGCTCCTCCTTTAGGATGTGAAATTTTAATATATAGCACAATCGCCTTTATTTTAATTTATTTATGTAATTTTAATTTTGTGTGCACTCTCTCGACCACATCAACTATTATACGCTTCTCCTTTTAAATCATTAAAACGTCGAGGAAAAGAGATGCCAAAGCGGTGTCTTATTTCTACATTCAATTATGAGACACTTATAAACAGTTCCAGAGCCTTGCCCAATCAAAGCGGGGCTCACGAAGCCTCGCCCAATAGGAGTACAAGTCCTTCGTGACTTGGGACAACACATGGAGCTTCGCCCAATTAGAGCGCGGCTCCGATTATGACGCTACGCGTCATCAACCAATGAGTGCTCGGCTTTACAATGATGCAACGGGCTTCTAACCAATGGCAGCGCGGCGGTAGGCGCTGCAGCTATTCTCTTTCACTCGCAATCAGTCTCCTTCTACACACGCTCCTTTTAATGCGTGTAACACTCGATGTCAATACACATCCTGAGGCAACAACAACAACTTAATATTTGGACATTTTGCAAATGCTAAACTACCTACGGAGCCTCGCCCAATCAGAGCGGGGCTCACGGAGCCTCGCCCTATCAGAGCGCGGCTCTGCCAATGACGCGACGGCCTCTGGACCAAAGGGAGCGCGGCGGCTGACGTAGCCAGCCGCTGCAGCTCGCAGCTTTCCCCTTGCGCTTTAAACAGCAGCAGCCCCTCCTTTACAATAAGTGCTTCTAATACAGCGTGCTCGCCACACGCATCTGCCTTGACACGCTCCTTTCTTTTTAAAATAACAGCGCAATTGTAGCGAGACTAAAACGGGGACTTAGTTTTAATTTGAGTGTGTTCCCACTATGAACTGGAGGTTAATTTACATATACAGTCATCTTATCACGATATGTTCTTCAATATGGGACAAACTTCTATTTAGCTCAACTGAACTACTTATCATTATTTCTAAACCCAATTTATTATACGGGGATGCTTACAATTTATGAATAACTTGACATGAAGTGAAGACGCGCGCTAGCCAATCACGCGCGACTATTCTAAAACATTTTAGCGAATCATAGCGCTGCTTTGCTATGATGCTCCAGACACTTGAGCCAATCAGAGCGCGGCAAGCTCTGACGTAGGCAGCTGCTGCAGCTTCTGTCTCTCTCCCCACACGTTCTCACTCACAAAACCAGCCCCTCCCTTACAATTTTCGATCGGGGCACATTTTAATCGTTTTAAACTAGGGAGAACAATTTATTATTATAATTAAAGTGAGGAATGATTATAAATTGAATACTAATCACTTTTTACTTACTTAATATTGTTTAACAACGTGGAATACCTTAATTATAGCCTAATTAACACAGAACATTCTAAAATGCTCCTGAATGTTTTAAAATAGCACAGTTCACCTTTTTATACTTTTCAACTATGCTGAACACTTTTGAATTGAATTTTATTAACGTGCAGAGCTTTTAAATGTATTTAAACACTGCACAACATCATAAAAAGTCTTAGAATGGTACAGACTTTATCCTGAACTTTCCTAAGTACCTTAAAATTACTTTTGGTACATTTTAGTGAATACATAAAACGAAACTCATCTGTCTGCTTCTCTAATTAGGATAGTTTACATACATTCAAGTATCCACACTTCGGAATAGTCGGCGCTATTCACACTAAGGATAATTTCCATTTGTCAGTAGAGCAACTCTTACCCTACCCTTCTAACACGTAAGAATATGAACTCATTTTCCTCTGAACGCACCGCGAAGTGACAGTATCTAAGAGTTCCACTTGAACATACCTTACAAAACAATCACGCACTTTCACACTGAAAATTCCCTAACTTCAGACACACATGAAATCCGTACAGGACTCTCACCTGTTTATAGAAATCATGCACCGTTAGCAAAATAACACCGTTATCCGTACAGGGCTCTCACCTGTTTATAGATATAAAACATGTACCCCTACAGGACTCTAACCTGTTTATAGATAATCATGCACCGACATTACCCTGCCCTTCACTCAAGCTCGAATATAACTAATACTCTTATCACAGTGAGTTTTATGGAAGGCGCTTTGTCCCTATTCTCATGCTGCTCTAATTTCTTAGAAAACCCTCACTATACAAGATTCACACCTAGCCCTAAAACTGTGTTGCACGGCGACAACACTGTATTGCACGGCGACAATACTTCTGGTACACGGCGATACCAACAGTGATACTCGGCGATATCACAGAAACAGATCAGATATTCTGCATGACTACCTTCTCATCACACAGTTTTTGTACCGGTACACACATAGCACAAAATAAACAAACTCAACATGTGTTAAAACTTAATCCTATGATTTAACCAACATATATGTATCATGCATGCAACATGTATGTCAAAAACAACATATATAAACCGTCCGATGGCTACCAGAAATTGATCCAGCGCTCTCACCAAAATATTGCACAAATGACACTATCTACTACCACAAAACTTACACTACAACACTAGGCCCATAACAACAATAGAGCGCTTGAATCATGAGGCGATAAGATCTAAATATAGTTGTTTAAACCATCTGCAATAATCAAGACCAGCTTGTCATTTTTAGAAAGTTTATTTTAACACATCTAGAAAAACTTAGGTTTTGGTATTTTATTAAACAAGCATTAGAAAATGTCATAAAGAAAGATTTATTCAGTATTAATAAAAAGAGCATAAATCAAGAATTATTATTCATTAGCAGGAATAAGTAAAATTAAGCATTTTCCAAAATCCTAACTATATCTCTGTCTTTACCCTCATCACCTAGTAATAAAGTAATTAATAAAAACTCCTGTCCTCACGTGTAAAGTCCATCAGCATAACATCGTCCTCCAGAATTCTCGAGCGTAAGCCAACTATGTGTTCTCTGAACCTATTCTTATACCCTAATTTTAGCTGAGCTAACTATTTTTCACATTCCAGCAGACGAATTCTAGTTCTCCATTGGTTGAGCCACCTCGTACCACAGTAAACTGTGACACCTCCTTCTTACATGCCCGGGCAAATTCACTAGTCCATTGTTCATTTAGAAGTCTTGGCAGTTCCTCCTTAGGCTGCTACATTTTGTAGCGACAGCTTCCTTTTAACCTTGAGCCAGTCAGCTCTGAACTCCCGTGGCACGTTAGCAAACGTTAGCAAATTTCTCCAAAAAGTCATCTTTTTAGCAGTTCATTCCAAAACCTTTCAAAATAAAAGCTCAGAGGCCTTTTCCATCCTTCTCAGAATTATTTTCACTTGAGCCATTTTCATCATTAGGCCTCTTTCAGAAAGCGTCAATTTTCTGCGCCACTGTCCCTGCGCCACTTTTAAAAGGGTACTATTTTCCTGCAGCCATCTCTAAGCTTCACTTGTAAAACTATTATATAAACAAACACAAAGAATGATTAATGAAAGAAATACAGTTTGTTCTGTTGCCTCCCATCATTGCTAATTATTAACCCATTAGTCTAAATTACCTAGCAGTAAAGCACAAATAAAGCAGCATTTTATATCTACCAGTCTTCATAAATCCATAAAGCCTTATGTGCACCTAGAATAGTAGAAATGACATCACATAGACAAGGGAAGCAAAATAAGCACATGCCATTATTTAAAAACAGCTGCTATTAGTTATGACATGACAATAGACAAGATTAATTTATTATTTTCCACATACATAAGAATGCAACATAATGCACATTTATGAGCACACATGTTAGTTTCCCACGTGTCTTTTGTGAAAATGCAACTTTAAACTAGATTGAATTATTATACACACAGCACAAATTGTTAGCATTATTAATTTATTTATGGAAGTGTGACTTCACGGGTTTAAACAGATTTCTGTTTTCTATCCCGCTCCATCGGGATGCATGGGTGAAACGGTAACATTGTATAGAGGAGCCCGGTGACTCTCTACATCCCTCCTTCAATTTAGCCTGTTCCTCCGGGCACTGGTGTCATCAGGGTGAAGTCCATACAAAGTCTCTCATTCTCTGGCTAGGACCCGGGTTGGGTCTCAGGTTGTATCTCCGACTTCGGACAGCAGGGGATGCCGCAACCCCAGCCGGGGTTGTCTCTTCACTCTCGCCACTCACAGCAGGGCACAGTTGACTAGTGCTGATTCCGGTGTTTTGGCTTGCCGCTCTGAGTGAACTTCCGTTGTCTTGTCCGGCCGTTGGTGAGCCGGAGAATGATGCTACACAGTCCTGAATGTAAACTTCTGTATTCTCCTGATCGCCCGTTGGTGACGGGGGGCCGGCCGGCCCTCCCGCTTCCTTGAAACATGATACGTTGCGGGTTACCACCTGATTGCCTCGCCGGACGGTGACCATGGTTCCTTGAATCTTATCCACTGTCCACACCTCCGGCTCATAGGGTGTTCGAAATTTCCAGCCTGGGTGACGATCCCTGACCACCACCGTATCTCCTTCCTGTAGCCTCGGCTGTTGGGCACGCCGCACTTCACTCGCCTTCTGATTGGTGGTTTGTCTCTGAGCTTGGATAGCCTCTCAGTCTCTGGCCTCGGGGGTCCAGGTGCGGTCAGTCGGGATGTTCTCTCGAGGCGCCCTCTTGAATAGCACATGCGCGGGGGCACATTTAGTGGTGCTATGCGGCGATTGCCGATAGGCACCCAGAAACTGATCCAGGGCTGATTCGGGGTCCTCCCCGTTGTCCACGGTGATTTTCAGAGCTCTGTTGATTGTTCTTATTAGTCTTTCTACTTCACCGTTTGCTTGGGGCCACAGCGGAGTGATTTTGCGGTGTCTGATCCGGAGGTTCTCAAGGTAGCTTAGAAATTCTCTTCCCTGGAAGGGTGGTCCATTGTCCGATTTAATCTCCTCTGGGAGCCCCATTGTGGCGAAGATGCGGTTCAGGGCCTTCTTAACTTGGGGGAAAGCAATTGAAGGTATCACTTCCACCACTGGAAATATGGAGAATGAGTCAACTACAACTAGCGTGTGCCGGCCATCCGGGAAGCTCCCAAAATCGATGCGAAGGTGCATCCACGGTGTCTGGGGGGCATCTTCCGTTATCACTGGTGCAGGCGCAGGGTCTCCCCCTGTGATGGTGCAAGCGTGACAGGAGCGTACCATCTCGTCTACCATGCTGTCCATGGCTGGGAACCAGACCTTGCTTCTCAGACGTGCCTTGGTTTTGGCCATTCCTTGATGATCGGTATGTGCTATTGCCAACATCTGACGCTGAAGACTCTCCGGTACTACAATCAAATGCCCTCTGAGGATGACCCCTTCGTCCCCTACACTAAGCTCGCTCCTAACTTGCCATAGTTGCTGCCGTGAATGGCTGACCTCCGGCCGCAGGCTCTGGGCCCCATCCAGAAAGTGGGCCCAGCGGTTCCCTTCTAGAGCATGCCTGACGCGGGAAAGTGTCTCGTCCTTGGCGGTGGCTTCACCCATCTCCCTCAGCGTCATCGTGTCGGGGCACGTGGCTTGCGAGACCATGTGAACGAACTCTTCCACTCCCGGTCCATCGTCTAGGGGGTGAGCCGGCTTTGTCACATCTGGGTGCCGGGACAGGTAGTCGGCGGGGTTGTGTGCCCCCGGCCTGAACAGGATCTTAAAGTTGTAGCCTTGTAATTGGACGGCCCAGCGTTCTATCTGTGGGGGTGCTAGTCTGGATGATCCTGTAAACAGAGGCAGCAGAGGTTTGTGGTCTGTCACCACGCTGAACTCTTGACCACACAAATATAGGTGAAAGTGTTGGCACGCCCACTTTATTGCCAGTGCCTCGTGTTCAATCTGGGCGTACCGGGTTTCGGTGTCGGTCAGGGCTTTGCTCGCGTAGGTGACTGGCTTCCACTCTTCTGGGCCGTACTCCTGGAGGAGCACCGCTCCAATGCCCCCCGGGCTGGCATCCACGATCAGTTCTGTTCTTCGGCGCAGTTGGAAGTATGCCATCACTGTTTTGTCTAGAAGGCTTGCTTTAATGTCTTGGAAAGCCTTGTTGGCTGCTCCAGTCCACTCCAATTTGTGGTCTTGTCGAGTGAGTGCCCTCAGGGGTTCCGCCAGGGCCGCCAAGTTGGGGATAAATCGGCCACATTAAGTGGCCATGCCTAGGAAACTCCGCACCTCGGTGGGAGTCCGCGGAGTGCTCGCGGTCCGGATTGCTTCTGCTTTCTAGGGGTCAACTTTCAGTCCATCACGGGTAAACGTATACCCAAAGAAGTCGAGGGATTCTTGGTAAAATGAACACTTGGACCGATGCAGGGTCAATCCATATTCCACCAGCCTTTGTAATGTTGCTCTCAAATGGGCATGATGTTCCTCGAGGGTATTAGAGTAGATGAGGATGTCGTCGCAGAGGTTGATCAGCCCGCACAATCCTGACAGTACCTCACGTATGGCGTTATGGAACACCTCCGCCGCTGAGGACACACCAAAACTCAGCGGCCGGTACCTTCGTAGCCCCACGTGTGTCGAGAAAGTGGTTATGTAGTGGCTCCCGGGCTCTAGTTCGAGTTGATGATATCCCGAGTAGAGATCCAGCTTCAAAAACCACTTCGCTCCGTTCAGGTCAGCGATGATGTCGTCCATGGTCGGGGTAATATTTCGCTCTCTCTTTACGGCTGCGTTGGGGAGTCTCATGTCAACGCACAAGCTGATTGCCCCTGGCTGTTTCGGCTTGGGCGCTACGACCAGTGGAGACACCCAGGGGGTCGGACCTGACACCTTTTCTATTACCCCGAGATCTTCTAGCCTCTTGAGTTCTGCTTCTACTTGTGGCCGGAGGTTAAACGGTACTCGCCGGTGCCTGAGAGCTACGGGGCGCACTGATGTGTTTATGTTTAGATGAAATTTCTTTCTTTTCAGTTTCCCCAGGCCTTTGAACAACGCGGGAAACTCCTGCAGCAGGTAGTCTGCATGTGACTGGTGCACTTGATTAGCAAAGAATACGAGCCCTAAGTCTTCCGCTGTGTGGCAGCTTAGGAGAGTGCCCTTCTTCCCTTCTGTGATGTGAAAGCAAGCTTCCGTCGAGTATTCTCCATTCACGATGGTAGTGCTGATTACTCCACGCAGTGGCAATGGATCCGTGCCTCCATAGGTGTAGATGCGTGCGCTTGAAGGTGCAAGGGCGGGCTTAGGCGACATCTGTTCGTACTGTTCTGAGTCCATAACATTAACGGACGCCCCTGTGTCTATGAGGGCTCTCACTTCAGTGCCTTCAATAGAGACGGTGCACATGGGCGGCGGTCTCCTTTTCGTGGACACTCGGCTGACGTATGAGATGACGTACACTTCTTCATCATCGTCGTCCTCATACCGTGGCCGTCTTTCCTGGGCTTGAGTGTCGGGGGCGGCAATTCTTGCTCTAGTGACAATTGTCGGACTCGCTGCGTCACTTGTCGGGGTCCATAAGCCGCACGGGACCTGGGAGCATTCGGTCTGTATCGTCCGCCCTGGCACACTGCTGCAAAGTGGTTCAGCCGGCCACATTTCAGGAATGTTTTCCCTTTTGCCCCGCATGTCGCCGTTGCCGGATGATATTCACCGCAATAGGCACATTGTGTACTGCGGTTGGGCAAGTGTCGCTGGCGACCGGATTGGGGCCTCCTTTGTATCGCATCAACCCTTTCTTCTTTGATTGGTGTGGCCTTGGCACCTGCGGGCAGGGCCATCGGTGAGCGCAGGGCAGTCTCCATCTCCTCCGCCCGTGCGTCAGACAGTTCGTGCGAGCGGGCCAGAATCAAGATTTCGTCTAGCGATATTCCGTGCTGTCGGAGGATGAGTTTTCTCAGCAGTGTTGATCGACATCCCACTATGATCTGATCTCTGATCTCCTCTCTCTGGTTGAGGAAAGGGCAGGTGCTGGCCAGCCGGCGCAGTCTTGCATAGTACATGTCCACAGATTCAGATTCGGTTTGCCATGCCCTTTTAAACTTGAACTTCTCAAAGTCATTGTTGAGTTGGGGGTCAAAATGGGTGTTAAGCGCGGCGACCGCTGCATCGTAGTCGTCGTCCGGCCCAGTGTTGGGGAGCGTCTCGAAGAGGTCGTAGATTTCTGGGCCTCCGTATAGGATGAGGAAGGACCTCTTGACCGTCCCGTCGGTCTCTCGGGTGCCTTTGCAGTCGAGGTTGAGCCTCCCGAGCCAGGCCTTCCATCTCGGCGCCGCTGTCACGGGGTCAGCCGATTCGCTGAATGGAGGGAGGGGCGCTACACCTGTGTGCGCATGAGTGGACGGTTGGGGGGCCAGCATCACAGCTTGATTCTGGGCAGCTCCTGCAGGGCCAGGCAGCTGTGGTGCGATCGCTGCGCCCTGGTTCTGGCCATCGCCTGATTGGCCTGCCCCCGTCACAGGGTTCAACATGTCCCAGCCTTTCCAGGTGTCTTTCCGGTATTCACTGGAGTGATAGGTGAGTTATGAACAACTTACTTCCTCCCACGTAGACGTGGGCGCGCTCTCTTGGTGTCGCGGTGCACTGGCTCGGTCCACCTCTGGGTCACCGACAGAGCGGGGCAGCTCCGGCCGCTCTTCTGCACCGTGTCGCGGTGCGTGTGTGTGTTGTAGTGCTGGATGGCAGGCAGGGAGGGTGAAGTGGCTGTCGACTGTGTGTTCCAGCCACTTGCCTCCTATGTGTTACCAGGATGACCGGTGATGATCCTCTTGTCTGGAACCTCTGTCCAGCCTCTTGCACTTGCCAGTGCTTGTTTTGTGTATGGAGGTGACTGGGCCCTTCAACTCTCAGCGCTTCTGCCAGGGTGTGTCGCTCCTCGCGCTAACCGGAGCGTGGCGAGGGTCTCTTCCTTCTTCTTCGCGGGGCCCCACGTGCTCGGCGCTCTGCTCCGCCCCTCCCCCTCAGGGCCTCAGTCGTGTGTTGCACTCACGCGGAGCACTGTGCACCACGGGAGGTGTACACAGGGCCGGGCAGGCCGTAGGGTGTTCACGCGGGCGGGGGGAGGCAGCCGGAAGATTACTCACCGACAATGACGCGCTCGGCGAGTCCCGCCAGCCGAAAGCGCTCCCCGAGAGGAGACGCGTGGGCGGGCCTCCAACCAGAGCGCGTGCCGGGAAGGTAGCACGGCCAGACACTGGAGTAAGACCGGGTGGGCTCCGCAGCTTTTCTTGCCACACGCCGACAGTGTGCTGTCGTTCCAGGGGCGGGAGACAAGCGGGCACGCGTGTGTCCAGACCGGGTGTGGCGGGCCAGGATAGGGCCTGGATAGAGGACTAAGGAAGGCTAATGAGACACTGTGACAACAAGTTAGTATTGCGCCGGAGAGACCCCGAGCGGTCTTTCGCCTGATTTATTTATACCCCGGAGCGAGCCCGCCCCGGGGGTGTGGGGATGCATGGGTGAAATGGCAACATTGTATAGAGGAGCCCGGGTGGCTCTCTACAGCTGCCACACAATGCAGGGATGTTTAGGGGGGCACCACAGATGCCCCTCAGGGCCCTGAGCGGAGGGCCACGGGGGACAATAGGCTGCTAGGACCCTGGGGGAAACCTGTGGTGCCCCCCTAAACATCCCTGCATCATGTGGCAGGCAGCCCTTTAATATTGGTTCTTACGACATGAAAGGGCTAGCGGAAAGGCTGCGACACCTCTACTGCTGCAAGGATCAGGTGGGTCCCGGGTTGTGCAGCTGCTCACTGTTTTTGTCCCTGCAACATGGATACATGTTACGTTTATTTAACTCGATGTTTCTAAGTTAGAGGTTTCTTTTCAGATTGTACAGCTTGGAAACAGTGAGCAAAGTTTGATTTACTGTTTCTGAGTGGTGCTGTCTGAAAATAAAGCACTAACTCTGAGAAATGTCATGTGAAAGGAATTCACTTTACTCCCTCAGACGCATAAGACAGGTGACCTGTCTTCTGCGTTGCATCAGGAAAGCCCATCATGATATGACCCCTGATAACCCCAGGACAGAATTGTGAATGGCAGAATTCTTCACTGAGTTATCGCTCCAGCTGAAAATGTGTTAGGAGTGCCTCAGACTGCAAAATCTGTGTATTCTGAGTCTGCTTCATTTAATGCCACCCCTCATACAGGAAAGGTATCACTTCTGAGTTTTTATGAGGCTCAGACCGTCTTTTCCTTCACTCTAATGGAAATAACAGTTTCAGTCACAGGAGGAATTTCTAATATATGTATATTTGTGACAGCTCTAAAGTCTGCAGCAGGATGGAAATGGGGAAGGTAAATATCCATCAATTGTTTTGATAGGTGGGTATCTTGAGTTTCTGCCCATCAGTTCCAGTAATTCCTGTACAATCTCCTCATATTCTAATGCACCACCATTTCTGAAGAGCAGGGCTCAATAGGGTTAGTTACATTTGATTCTGAGCTTTTTTTGAGAATTTCCTATGACTATGCTTACCCCTGAGAAATAAGTCAAACATACATTGTGCCTGTCTGAAATCTATTGAGTCTTCATAGGGAATAAATGTCTTAGCTGCCAATATCCTGTCATTCCATGAGCATGTTCACAAGCAACCGTTACCCTCTTTAAACTTGGACAGCAGGAACATCAATTTCATACCTATACCTTATATTTAACCATGTCATTGGCTGCTTTTGCTTTGATAAGCAAGCTGCATACTTTCCTCTTCTCTATCCCCTCAACTGGAACTGCCTCAAGTCACTTTTTCTCAAAACCCAGTATCAGACAATAACCTGCCAATGGAGACAAAGGGCATAGCCAAGTCTATGAATCAATCTACAGCCTCCATACATTTTAAACATGGTAGGCCATGGTTCCCCATGTGGCTTATCAGAGTATGGATTACAGATTCTGAAGCTTTGAATGCCAGAAAAGGTGTGTGTCCCTCAGGAAGCCAGAGACCAGTCTATGACTACCGAATTCACCAGTCTCTTTTCCACAGTCACAAGTGATTCTGTGAAAGACGAGAGTGTAAGGAGGATGAGTATCTAAAACACAGCATAAGTGTCAGAGTTGGGAGACTTTTAATGGAAACAATGAACAAACAGGTTCTGAAGTCAGTGGTAAGTTTTGTGGGGTGGAGAAACCCGGAAAGATCTATAACCACAAGCCCTCTCATCTCGTTCCATGGTTTTGTATCCCCATGTCAAAAGAGCCTGTATAATGCACATTCTAGCTTCCTCTAAAGTTCTGATAAGATGATCTTTCAAACATTCAGGGGTGCCAGGGGAATTCCATAATTGGTGGTACATGTTATAATACAAGATACGAAGGAATGTTAGAATTTTCAACCATTGTTTAGTGGCACCCTGAAGAAACTTCCTTTTACAAAAAAAATAGAAGCATCATATTCTTACCAAAAACTTCCATGACACTAGTATTACCATGGATATCACCCAGTCAGATGTAACAATTCCATTGCAGTCTGGAGTTAAAGGTAACTGCTAACACTGGAAGTTTGGCAGAGCCCAATCCTACTTTTTGAGGGACCTAATTAATTTTCTCCAGATAAGCCTATTCCTTTTATTGCCTCGGAAAAAGGCCTTTAACAGAGACTGTACCTTTTTTGTTTCCTTAGTTTCAAAAACAATTAAATTGGCTTGAAAAGAAAGCTATATTTGGGTAAAAGTTGCATTTTTAATATGTTATTTCTCCTACTTATAATGATTTGGATACATCTCCAATCCAAAGTAGTACCTTCACATCAACGGTGATGATTTTTAGATTAAAAAGGGCATTTAATCAAATTTTTTCTATTTTGGTACAATAGTAATGCCTATATATCTTATCTTGTCATTTCCTGTACAATTTCAACCAATCTACTCTCACTTTTCTCTGTTAGAGGAACTTGAGACATCTGAGTATTCTCCAATTAGAGCCTCTAGATTGGGTCCTTGGCTGGATGTAAAGATGGATATGTTGTTGGAATACAAGGTGACCCTCTTGACCTATCCATTGTATTTAAATGGATACATTTTATCTACTGCTCTTTTTTTATTTGAGACGTTCTATGTATGGATCAAACTGAGACATGATAATGATCTGTCCTGTCTAGTTCCTCTTTCTACGAATTGGCGGAATGAGGCAGGAGTAAACCAATGCCCTTGCAAAAGGGCTGGTATAACAAGCCGGATTTGCACTAACAAATTCCAATCTGGATCCCAGCCTAAGCAGCATCTGTGTAAACACAGTTAGCCCAGTGTGTTTGCTGCATTGACTATATCAATAGCCAAGGGTAGACTATTGGCCATGGTGATATCAATAGAAGGTATCAAGTCATGAATATATAATTTTTTATCAGAATTAACCCCATTTTGTAGTCTCTTTACCAATGTAGTTGAAAACAGGTTCTGATCAGCGTATAATGGGTTTTTGGCAGGCTTCAATATTCAGCATATAACAGCTTCTGGCTAAAGGTAGCACTTCTGTGCCTTACATCAAACCTCTTTAAACAAATCAAGATAGCAACTAGATTCCACTTTAACGATGGTTGGATGCCAAAACAGTCCGGCCTCCTTACCCAAATTCATCCCTTAAATCACCTCGAGGATTATCCACTTGCAATGATCAGAGATTAGATATGATATTTTGGCTTTTTGCAGTTCGGCATGTGCTTGAACTTCTTCCACCAACACCTTCTCTCTATATAGGTTCTGAAAATATTCAATAAAAGTTTCCATAATTTCTGAATCTAAACATATTGAGGACTTTACAACTTTTTTTATACAATGGATTCAGTTGTGCGACCTGACACCCTTAATTTTCCATACTAAAATGGTGACGGCCTTTTCTTCCTATTCAAAGTTTCTTAATTTACTAGTTCAGAGCTTCCCAAACATTTTAGAACTATAACCTAATTTTTAGAACAACAAAGGTTTGCGACCCATGTTCCCTTTAATAGACATGAGCAGGGGGTGGGGCATTTTTATATGTTATAGTAGACATGCTTTAGAATGCTTGAATGACAAAAATAACATACACTTTAATAAATGTTGCTTTCCTTTCTAATGCAATTGTGTGTAAATGTCACAACCTTGACTGATCCCTTCGATATGTCTTTATTATGGCCAAGATATGGATCTCCACATAAAAGTGACACATGGTGAAATGCACTGGAACTGGAACACTTTTTAAAGTGAGCAGAGGGTCTGTAGTATCTGTTCACTAAAATCACAATGCTTATGAGGAACCTTGGTACTGATAGCAGTGATTTTAGTAAAACCCCTTCTGCAGCAGAGTATGGGGTAAGACCTCTTCTCCATTTTTTGCTAAATTGAGGCACAATGATGCATTTTGATATAGATAGATAGATAGATAGACACACAGATAGACAGACGGAGGGACGGACGGATGGATATTGATGTTCAAAGACAGTCCCAGCCCCTCTGTCCGCTTGCAGCAGCGTTCTGCAGCGGACTTAGGAAGCCCCAATTATAATCAACGCACAGTTCCTTTCATGCAAGAGCAGTCACAGATTCGAGTTCAAGAGCAGGATGGTTCATTTTGATAACATCCACCCACTCAAAATAAACCAGCCTGCTCTTAAATTCGAGTCTGCGGCTGCTCTTGCATAAAAGGAACTGTATGTTGATTATGTATATGTACATATTCACTCAAAATAACTAAGGCCAAAGTGTCATTATAGATATGTGAAAATTTCAGTGCCAACATAATGTTTTAACCACTTCCGCGCTCATGACAAGCTCAGCTTGTCATGAGCGACGATGCTCGCACGCTGATGACGAGCTAAGCTCGTCATGTAACGCGGCTTTTTTTTTAAACGCAGCGCGCAGCGGGAAAACCATTAGCGCGCATGCGGTTAAAAACGGGCATAGCTACAGTACATGAAGACTGCTTTAATGTCACAGGTCAAGTGGGAAAACAACACTTGTTTTCGGACTGCATTTAAGCCATCCCTACACTACCCAGACCTGTTACCAGCTTTCAGGCTGCACTGGTTCTGAAGTGCTGCTGAAGCTCACTACCTGCTCCACGGGACTCACCTGATGGGGCTTGAGCTGCCAATGCCTGAACCACTAGAGATCACAAGTCCCATGAACCATTCCTGCAACAACCCTTCCTTTTCCCTGCTAGCTCTACAAAAACGTGCCATGGCCCTGCTGCTACGGGGCCCATTTTGCAATACACTGCACTGGTTATGAAGCGCTGCTGGAGCATGCTACCTGCTCAGTGGGACTTGCCTGCTGGGAGTTAAGCTGCAGAGGCCTGGGCCGCTGGGGACCACAAGTCCCATCAGCCCTCCCTGCAATGACACTTCCTGTTACCTGTACGCACTACAAAAGCATACCATGGTTCTGCGGCATGGGATGCACACAGGCTGTACCAGCGAAAAGCCCAGACCAAGGGCAGGCCCGTCCACACCCATCTGAACCTAGAGGAGGCTGGACTTGAACACCCCCGTAACGTCCATCTCGCTTATCCAAAGGTACTGGTGTCTGTTATTCGGCAAACCATATGAATGCTTTGGCTGCTCATCCTAAGTTCCTCAAGTGGCATTGCATACAAAGTTTCTTGCAAGCGAGTTGTTCTGTCTGTGAACATAGAGCGAGATGTACGGCTGCAAGATTTAGCGACTCGCAATTTGCGGCAAATTGCGAGTTGCTAAATTCAATGTACCAACACAACCGCTCCCCAAATAGCGACTCGCAAATGACTCGCAACACAAAATTGCGATGATGCAAATTGCGACATACTAAACACTCGCAGATAGCGTACACGGTTGAAAGCATGCATTTTGCATGCACAATTAGCCTTTGCTGCTGAAAGCATGCATTTTGCATGTGCAAATAGCGAGTGTAAATAAAAATTGAAAAAACACTTCCTTTTACAGCAGAATGACCCCAAACAAGGAAGTAGTGTCACTGGAGAATCCTGAATAAAATCAAAAGCACATGGCAAGGTGCAGCAGCTCAGTACAACACTGATAGCCAGGTAGAGAACAGCACAGCAAGATGGCCAGCCAGACAAGTGAGAAACAAGGGAAAAAGAGGCTGTGCAAACCGAAGTTTTCAGAAAAAGAAACTGACATTATCATCAAAGAGTGCTGCAACAACCATGAGCAGCATTTAGGTAGGAGTTCTCACACTGTACCAGAATCCGACAAAAGAAAAATATGGCGTGACAAGCAGCTGCGCATAAATGCCCTTGGTGTGGCTGACCAGTCAATTGATGACATTAAGAAGAGGTGGTATGACCTGCGTTCCAGGGCAAAGGAGAGGGTGACTGCCTGGCTGCGTGGTGCACAACAAACAGGAGGTGGCCAATCCAGCCTCCTGGAAGCCTCAGCAGCAGAGGCAATTGTGGATGCCACCTTAGAGGCAGGAGTTGGATTGGAAGCCTGCAAACATCTCAACCTCCACCACCTCAAGGGAAGTGAGAAATGAATGCCATATTATGTCTCACTCAAGCCAACACCCCACATGCATGCCCCACACACAGGCCCAAGTGCATCTATATGCTCTGTCTACACGATTAAACAGTCACAGTTGGTGCATCATGAGAAATGAAGTACATGACATAAAGATTGCTGTTAGGGACTGACATGAGCTGTGAACATAGTACCACCACAGAGATAGTGACTCAAAACATTTCCTTTATTTTTCCTTTTGCAACATAGATACACCTTTGGGAGGAGGAGAGCCAAGGGGAGATGACACAGATTCTGAGCAGGAGCAGGGCCAGATGGATGAAGGGCTGTATGATCCAAGTTGGTCCATGTCATTGGGGAGTGCTCCAGTGCTTGACACAACAACCCCACATCAGCAAACAACATCACATCCGACTCTGCGCACAAGGGACAGGGTAAACCATCCGACCCAGTGATCAGGAGAGCTGCTTCAATCTCATAGGCACTCGCCCACCCACACCAGAGCAGTCAATCAGTCTCCTTTTGATGGCCTTGAGGATTTCGTGTTAATGGATGAGGATGATCAATATCAAGTTGAGCAGGGGATTTGCCAATATAACACAACAATTGGCTGACAATCAGGCATATATTGAGGGCCAATTTGATGCCATGACTGGAGCTATTCTGCAGCTGTGCAGAGAGCTGAAAGAGGAAATAGTACAGAAGATGAGGATGGAGCGCAGCAGGCCACACAAAATGCACTCCATGACAAGGGCAATTGGTTACTTGCGACAGCCACAACTCAGCACAGTAAGCGCACCCTGGCCTTGCAGGTCGAAATGTGCCACAACAGTGGTGATGAAGTAAGGGGCCTGCAACAAATCACTGCTGCTGTTGAGGCTACTCAAACAAACATGTTAGCTACCGAAAGAGGCACAGACACTGCTGACAGTGAAGTGTCCGGTCGCAGCAGTGTTTCTACTGCAGATGCACCAATCCAGCGGCGAAGCAGCAGGCAATTGCCAGATCCACACATGCTGGACATAGGAGCAAAAAATAATTTTATTTTCTGTTACCTTCATTTCCCTTTTTTGTGTGGTGAAGTAACCATGTTACATTTATAATTTGCATTGTTGAAGTTGTGAGAGATGCACAGGTTGTACCATATGCTAAATCAATATGCCCTTCAAATAAAGGGAAACTGTAATACACAGATTGACTCTTTCTCGTGTAGTTTATTGTTCATATATGTGAATGGTGATGACATAGCTTGAAAAGTAATGTCTGGCTATGTGGTCCCTGCACCTTCTCCCCTCTGCTGCTGAGCTTTTCTCGCTTCCCTGGTGGGCAGGTTCTTCATCCCCCGAGTCTGTATCTGACAACTCCATTGGCAAGCCACGTCTGCATGCAATGTTGTGGAGTATGGCACAGCTTGCCACAATTTTGCAGACAGTCTCAGGCATATACCGCAGGGCCCCGTCACTCTTGTGTAGACACCTGAATCTTGATATCAGTATGCCAAATGTGCGCTCGATGACTGACCTTATGTGTCTATGTGCCCTGCTGTATCGCCTTTCATGTGCGTTGTAGGGAAATAGGTATGGTGTGAGTATCCAGGTACACTGGGCATACGCTCTGTCACCTGTGAGGTGATGTGAGAAGTTGAGACAATATGCAGACAGACATTTATGTGCAAATACATCTCACTGTGAGCGTGGGGATTCATTACCTTGTAGATATCCTTCATCAAAGTAACCTCTTTCTAATTTCTGGCATATGCCACAGTGTCTGAAGATGTATGAGTCATGTGTGCTTCCTGGAAATTTGGCTACAATGTCTGTGATGATGTGGTTTGTGTCACAGACAACTTTGATGTTGAGCGAATGTGTGCTTTTCCTATTATGGTATATATATTCTATGTGTGATGGTGAACATATGGGCACATGAGTCCCATCTATGCACCCTATGATCTGTGGGAACCTTGCTATTCTGTAAAATTGCATTTGGTATTTTCAAGTACCTCATCATTCCTTGACAGATAGATGTGTTGATGGATGTGGTGTAGCAGGGCATCCAGGAAAATTTGGTAGAAACACAAAAGCACAGCCTGTGACACACCTCCAGCCACTGCAATTATGTCTTGATAGCTACCAGTAGTCAAAAGGTGGAAGGTGCACAACACCTGCACATGTGTTGGGATTGCATTGCTGCGCTGCGTTCTGCTTTCCATGTGGCTTCAGGGTGTCTATAAGGTCTAGGGTGACATTGCTACTCAGCCTGTACTGTTAATATATCTCTTCCTCTGTCTTCTCAAACAATATCATCCTGACTCTGAAAATCCTCTCCTGTCTCTGCCCCCTCCTCCTCCGTACATATTATTTTGCGAGTCACTATTTGCGACTCGCAATTTGGTATACACACAAAGCGGTCGCTTTTTCAGCGACTCTCTATTCAGTCGCAGCACAATTTTTTGGTTTGTGAGTGCATGTCGTACATTGCGTACGGCCATTTTTGCATGCGCAAATCAATTTGCAAACGATTTTGCGCATGCAAAATGGTCGTACATCTATCCTGTAGTGATTTCCTGACTCATTGACTCACTGCCTTCCAGATTCAATTACAGCTTTGTTCTTGGGTTATGTGTGTTTGTAGATGGGGAAAGGGAGGCTGTGGAGGGAGCGAAATTTTTGGTGAAAAAAAAGAAAAATATTTTAAATAAATGCTGGGGATAACTCTGTTTTAGACAGAATTGATAATCTGTTGGTCGAATGCGAGGACATACTCACCTAGGATACCCACTGTTTCACTTTAATGCACCTCTAGTCCCCTTACCGCCAAAAACTTGAGAAAGCAAAAGAGAATTTCCTTGGATGTTTAAGAGATCCAGCAAACAGGGCAATGAGTCAACTAGTATAGATATAGTAGACTTATCGCTTGCATCTCCATCAGTGGTCACTGCCTCTATTCCTCCCACTCAGCCCTCTCCCATTGGTGCTTTGCTATGTAGCAACTGTTTCCTCCTTTGTGTGAACTGACAAATAAGCAGATTGCTGATAGCAACTCTGTGTATACACTTGTGGCACCTGTTGTATCTGTCCCTACCTCTCCTGATCAGGCTTATTACACTTCACTCATACTGGATTTGAAAGCTGAGGTGGGGGGTGTTAAAGTCTATGGTTTAATCTTGGACTACTTCCCTGAATCAATTTTTAACCTCCAATAAGGAAAATGTAGCTGGTCATCACTCTACAGCTGCATCTACTGCCAGACCTCCTGCTGTTCCATCTAATTTACTGCTGATATCTCCAAACATGGTCCCCCCTTCCGTTGTGTCAGGCCCCCACTGATACCCTTGGCCGGTGCCCCTCAAGGCCTGTGGCACGATAAAAGTCTGGGCATAATTGGGCAACCACCAACATTCCTAGGACCCAGTCTCTGGCAACCCACAGTGGTTGTATAACACCGGAAAGCTCTTTTTTTCATAGGGCCAACCGCAGCACCTTATCAACATCAGACATACCGCTGATGATTCTATTATGATGACCAGTGTCCCTAAGTTGACCTTTCAAGCTACTACAAAGGGGAGGACTCCATCAAAAATAAGGTGACACATGGATCGGTCACATTAGGGGTTGTAGTTCAGTTATCCGAGATGACTTCATCAGTGCCAGACGGATAGTAAATCCCAATTCCAATTTTTATACAATTGAGCTCACCTTTATGAATAAGGATATGATAGATAATCTGGTGTCTCTCGAAGCTAGGACATGCCCCCCCCACCACTCAAATGTCCAATTTAAATACTATAAGACAACCCACCACAATGACAAGGGGTCCTGTCAGGTTTTAGTTAGTTGTACCGCATATCTCAGAGATAACAACTGATTAGGGGGTGGTTGACTCATCCTCTGACCTGCTATTGCCTTGCCACCAAATTTTATACAGGCTCTTATAGAAGAGGCTAGTACAGTGCTTGCTTCCTCAACCTATTCTCGTCAATTTAAGGCTCTATCTAACCCAAACCCTAATCTTCTAATGTTTGTTAAGTCTAACCTTAATAACACCAACACTGTGCCACATTCAATAGCATCATCTTGCATGAGATAACCCAGGTTTGTGCCCAAAATAAGGTATCCGTAAACGTCAAGCTCAGTGAATTGCTCATTGTCTCCTGGAACATAGCTGAACTCATTTCTAAAGTAGCTCTCCCTGATTGGAATTAATTTATGGATGATTATGACATCTGCTTACTTAAAGAAACATGGTACCTGGATTCAATCCATTGGCCAGGGTATCCTAATGTTTTCACTACTGCAATTTAGCCAAAGGGATAGAGCCTCAGGTGGTCTAGTCATGTGGATAGAGCTTTGTTTAATTGTCAAATACACCAACTTAACATTAATTCTCCTGAGATCTTGGATGTCCAGCTTAACACCGGAACCAAGTCTTGAAGTATATTTTTAATGTTTATGCAAGAGTGGTTAGAGTAGGCATGATATTACTCACCCTCAAAGTGCTTGAAAATTTCCTTGAGCAGCGTTCCTACTAACATTACCTCAATGTGACGGTTGATTTCAATATAACATTTGAGCCCCTTGACATTGATGACATTCATTTAACTAGAGATGTAGATGCTGCATGGGCTGTTTCCCCACTGTATATTCCGCCAATCAACAGATGGTCACAAGTAACCCTGCAATTAAAGGCATTATCACATTGAGCTTGGGCTTAGGGCCCTCAAGAGAAGAACAAAATCTGACCCAAAATGAGCACACGCATATAATAGATTAAAGCATGTGAGTAGAATTGACTATATTCTAATGGACTTAAGTCTGTGGTCATCTGTTACTGACATGATCATAGTAGAAAGATTAGAAAGTGACCACAACCCTCTCTCCCTGTCTATTAAGGCTTTTTGTGGGAGCATTCTAAAATCTAAAATGACACCTGGTGTCAGCTAGCCCTGACATACTATTAGCTATAGATGATGATCTTAAAGAAGTCCTTGCACATGTTGAGGGAGGCCACATCAACATCTTAGATTAACTGATGCCTACCCACAAGGCTTTCTTTGAGTGTATTCTAGTTCATTTTACCATTTCTGGCTCACCCAATGGAATGGTATTGTTCTTGGTTCAATAAGGAATGTGGCGTGCTCCATCTTTCTTAAACCAAAGCCATTAAAACCAAGGATGTGGCATGCATTCCTGTGATTAGATACGCCTATAAGGTGGCTATCATTAATGTAAAAAAGAACTGGGATGACCAGAGGTGGAGGGCTCTTAAGGACGCAAGCTCAGCTAGTGATCTTTACAAATTTTGGGTATTGATTGCACGGGCGGCACTTCAACTGCACTGGAACCTACATATAATGTAGCTCTTTCTGATTGGGTTGACTACTTCCATAAATTATATTCTGATGACTCTCCTACGAGGGGTAGGGCTGCTGATGGTGTCCCAGCTGACATATGTTCATCTGATATGGAGGCCTGGCCATTTACATCCTAATCATTGCTAATGCCATCGCCAAGGAGGCTCTCATCCCTGACTCCTGGAAGGGTGCAATAGTACTACTGATTCACAAAAAAGAAGACAGATCCCAACCAAAGAACTATAGACCAATTAGCTTAATAGACTACCTGCAAAAAGTATTTTGCCATTGAGTCTTGGTAAGAATCATAGAATGGTTATCCGAGGACGATGTCCTTAGCCCCTTCTTATCTGATATCCATAGGAAAATCACTACCATTGATCAGATCTTTCTTTTTTGGTTGATTTATTGGAGGACCGTTTTAATTGGCAAGGCAACCTCTATGTTGCCTTTGTTGATTTAAACTTTGCTTTTGATTTAGTCCCCCGGCCTGGTCCTTGAAAGACCCTTAATGATCCGGCAATGCCACCTGACATCCTATTGCATGCATTAGGTAGGGGGAACAGGTTCAGCTGACTGACAGAATACCAGTTCTTAAAGAAATCCACCAGGGCTGTGTATTGTCGTCCACACTGTTTTTATTATTTATTAATGATATTGTGTACTTCTTGTCTCAGGTCCATACGGACACCCCTCTTTTGCCCAAAGTTAAAACCCAGATTCTCCTATTTGCGGACAATACTTTCTTTATCTCCAAGACCCAGAGTGGACTCTAGAAATGTCTGACTCACTTTGACTAATGTTGTTTGGTTGCTGCTTTTAGGTCAACACTTCCAAAATCAAACATACGTTGTTTAATCCACTTAAATTGCACAAAGGGAGTGTAGCTCTTGGATGGGTTCCCCTTAAGAAGGTGGACTCTTGTACCTACCTTGGTGTGACATTCTCCGGAGGCATTTTCTGGAAATCACATGTCAACAAGATGGCCACAAAACTCAAGCAGGTTTTGGGCACATTACTCTAATACGAGGCCAAAGCACTTGGGGGCATATTTATGAGGCTCTTGCGCCTCCTTGCGCCGCAATTGCGTCACGTAATGTGACGCAACGGCGGCGCAAACAATGCGCCCTATTTACAACGTGACGCATCTAGGAGATGCGTCACGTTGGAAACCCCTGCGCCATAAGGAGGCGTTCCTGCGCAGGGGGGGGGCGTTCCTGCGCAGGAACGCCTCCTAAAAGTGGCTGAGTGAAACCTATGAGATTTCACTCAGTCACTTTCTACGTCAATTCCCTACGCCTGCTTGAAGCAGGCGTAAGGGTGACGCACCATACATTGAACAGGTGGCCCCTGTGCATTGCAGGAGTCATGTCGCACTTGCGACATTACTCCTGCAATGCGTCGCCCGTGCGCCGAGAGATGCATCACGCATCTTCACTGCCTTGCACCATGGTGCGCCGCATTGTAAATGCAGCGCACCATGGGTGGCGGAGCAGTGGCGCACATTAACTGGCGCATCCCTGGGGATACGCCAGTTAACATAAATCTGCCCCTTAGTTCTGCCCTCTATGGGGAAATATTGTGGCGATTTTCCAATATAAAGGGAACTGACTAGAGCTGAAAACAAATTTCTGAGAACCCTTGATTTTCTCCCTCTTAGCACTCCTCTGCATCCATTCCTAATGTACCTGGGTGTAAGAGGGTTGGCGGGCCAAATTAGGCTGCGTCCATTGTATTAGAGGCGTCTATGGACTACTTCTGTACTTACCCCCTATGTTGTTGCCCTCCAGGATGTAAGGAAAGCTGACCGTTTTAGCAAGGTCTCTTGACATTTGAGGATTAAGGAGCTGTTTTGCTCCCATGGGTTGCCTGAGTTTTGGGAGTACCCGGATGCTACTAACTTCTCATTCAAGGATTCTTTGAAACTTTGCAATTATAACGACTGATGAATCCCAGAAAGCTGCTCACACTTAGTTGTCAAGTGAATTCATTGATTTCAAGCCATCTTGTGGGTATGAGTTGTTCTGAGACCAGGTTTCTGACACACTGGTATGGGCAGGAAGTTATATTTTTAGTTCCAAGTGGGCCTCCTATCGCTTAGAGCATTCACTTCCAAATGGGCCACTAGGGGAGTTGCTGTTTGTCAGGCCTGTAACTCCTCAAAGGAGAGAGTGTCACATTTTCTCTTTGTGTCCCCAGCTTATGCTTCCACCTGTAGAACTTGGTTACCATTTATATGTAGAATGCTAGGTGTAGGCAGACATTCTATTGCTCTTCATATACTCAGAGGAGATAGTCGCACAATACTTACCATCTCTGTCGTCAAGTTTCTGGTTGCTATGTGAGTACTTAAGAGGAAGGTTCTTCCCATCTTCAGTAGTATGAAGTTGTTCATACTGTTCACCTGGCATTACCTTGTTGTGTCTTTTATGTGCACTCTCTCTTGCAACACAATCTCATTTTTGCACATATTGCTATGGTTTAACGCTGACCTTTTTAAACAGCTGTTACAATTAGTATTTGGACTGTTTTATCTATTTATTATCTGTCTTTTTAATCTGCATGGAGTTTTATGGGCCTGGTGACAGAAATAAAGTTATTTGAACTGTTTTAAACATACATAATAACAAAAATTCACCAGTTATAGTTAGCTCTGGTAACTATAACTTGTGCACTCAGGTTACTATAACTCATATCCCTGCCATGCACAGTTTTATTATCAATCATTTAATTTCAAACTTTGCAGTGATATTATCTATGGTGTCATAGAAGATGTCATGAGTGATGTAATATGTGGGGTAATTAGCAGTGCATGATAATGGCGCAAATTATAGTTACTTTAGGGTAATTCTTGCTTTGAGACCCTATCCCCGAGGCCAAACGTTATTTGTAAAAAGAAGGGCGCACTTGTCGACCCTCTCCGAGTCAGAAGGGGCCAGGAGACCCTATCAACCAGTGCCAACACATATTTATTAAGGGGCGTGGCACACAGCCGCCCTCCCAGAACCTTAATAGGCACGAGGACCCCCTCCCCTGGGGAGAATTCCATTAAAAAGTGGAGGGCCCCCTTTTCTGCGCCATAATACATCGTGGAGCTGAATTCCAATAAAAAGGGGAGGGGGGGCATGCACCCCTCGCTTACCAAGCCTATTGGGGTCTATGGGACCCCATTCCCCAGCACCACTATAAATTAGAGGTTGGTGCCCTGGTGCCTACCCTGGGCACCCACCAAGCAGCACATTGGGAGTTATGGGCACTAGCCGACTCCCTGCATGGTGTTGGAGGCGGCATTGTTCCCGTCTGGAGGGTTTCCCTGCCTGCAGAGTGCAATTTATATGTGAAGGTCATACTCAAGTGGGGTGATTGTGTATGATGATGTATAGTGAGCACATTCTCTGTTGAAAAGGCTAGTGAAATAAATAACAGCGCAGCAAAAAAAAAATGGAAGTTGTGCTTGGGAATAGTTGCAAGGTTTTGGTTTAAAACTGGACTTATAGACATAGTTCAACTCCATTGCACTAGTGGTGCTGGAACAATTTTCAGAGTATGGGTGCTGACATCAATGTTACATCACTGAAGTCATAGGGATTGTGAAAATTCTTAGCTTTACATAAAGTGTAGCAAATGTGTTCAGCTGGAGAGGGCAATAGCGAATTAGATAGCTGGTGGTGAATTTTGGAGTACAGTGTCTCAAAAATATTACTAAAGCACCATGTGGTAGCGCACTACGGTAGCGCACTGTCATATAAAGACAGCATATTTTCCATTAAAATCAGGTTTCAGTGAATATTTATCATTTGCACATCACCAAGGACCCAGCTGATGGTCATCGTACAGATGGACATGCCCACATTTGAAAGTATAAAACGCTCCCCATCCCAGACCATGATCCTTTGCCACTATTCTTCAGTGCAGCCCTACACAATATCTTTTTGTAGAGAAAGAGAGAGAGAGAGAAAAAGCAGCCATCACCTCACCACCACCCAAGCATCCCCAAATTTGTTTTACACCTTTTCTTGTCACCACACATTTTGTATCAACTTATCACCCCTTTACCCCAATAATGGCACAAAAAAAAGACAATGATTCTCTGACACTGAGTTGTCAGAGCTGGTGGAAGAAATCCTCAGAGCCGAGCTACAACTGTTTGAAGCCTAAGCCCAACAAACCTCTGTCGCTATCAAGAACCAAATGTGGGAGAGGATTGTCAACAAGTTTAATGCTGTAGCTACCATCCTGTGCACAAAGGATGACATCAGAAAGAGGTGGCATGATCTAAAGCTCAGGGTCAAGCACATTGTCAACAGACGCCAACTAGTGGCTCAGCAGAGAGGCAGTAGGCCTCCTGTGCCACCACTGGAACTCACAGCATGGGAGGAGAAGGTGCTTGCCATCCTGCCCACTGAGAGCTTGACTAGAATTCCTGGGGGGCTGGAGACTGGTAGGTAACACCCCTCTAACTGGCACAACACAGAAATGTACTGTTTGCACAAAACACATATTTGGTATTGTCCATCACATCCCAAATATCCCATTTGCAGCAGCCTAGGTATCAGAGATGTGTTATTGTCAGTCAGAGTCACAAGTCCTGCAAAAGATCACCAATGTTTCCGCACCCAACACATCACACCCATGGGAATGTTGTATGTAAGTATTTGCACATCAAATCCTCATCATAGGACTCATATAGTGTTAAAATGTACAACTGTATGTGCGAAAACAACATTGTCTTGCTCCTGTCCTACTCCTCAGCCTTACATTCACCAGGTCTCAATGAATGGATATGAAAAGAAATAGACACCCAATTAAGTGGGTAACTGACATGTCATCAATGCGTGACAGTAACACATCCTTCATGACTGGTGAGCCATTGGCAATGCACAGCATAAATAATTACCAGTGCAAATAGTACTGCAAATATGGCAAGAGTCATGTCCTTGACACAGCTACAAGTATGATCTTACCAGTACCCATGTGACATCCTCAATAGTTTTGCATCAAGTCATTGGGAGATGGCATGTCAACCCCTATTGTCAACCGGAGGTGGATCATTTCACCTAATGATAATTCCTAACACCCTTCATCTAATGAAAGTTGCACAAAATCTTGCTAAATTGTAAAAAATAACAGCTTCAGTCCATGTTGTCTGCTTCAACCACTTTTGTTCCCTCCATGACTCTACTCACTGTGCAATAAAGGAAGTCAAATGTTTATACCGGACTTACAACCCTGACAATCTACTCTATTTCAACAGGTGGATAATGCCCACCTGCTGAGACGCAAGATGATGACCAAGCTCCAGCTCAACCTTAGGATCAAGCCAAAGGTGATAGTGAATCTCCTGCACAGATGGACGTGGAGGACCAACTTGGTCTTTCTGGACAGCCTGGGCGGACAGAGCCAGTGCATCTCAGTGGGTCCACGACCACACCGCCCACCTCAGTGGCAAGACCACAACCGACCACTGACCCAACAACCTGTGCGCCGAGCACCAACACCAACAACACCTTCCCCTCAGTCCCTGGCCCAGCTATGGAGGTGAACATTGACACCGCTCACACTGAGGATGCAAGGGCCAGTGGGAGGTTGCAACCTGAGCCGAAGCAACAGGGTGGTGGGGGCAGGGCTGGTGGGAGGATCACTGTGAGCCAGCAAAGTGAGACCACTGTTCCCACTCGAAGCCCGGGTGAACATTAATGGAGTAATAGGGGCATACATGGAAAATCAATCACAGATGAGCCATGTATTGGTAGAACTCGGGTAATGAAACAGCTGCAGCGGTCCATAGATCAGTGTCCTGAGACACACAATGACAATCTAGACCAGATCATTGGGGTGCTCATTGGGGTACACCACCTTCTGCAGGGCTTCCCCCCATCTACCCACTCCTGTGGCCAACCTACATCTGGGCCATCAACATCAGCGCCTGCCACAGGAATGGAGGCCTGCAGCAGTGGACCCTCCCAAACGTAAGTGGAGATGTCCCAAAAAGGATGCAGGAGATTCTGGTGGCAAGGCACCAGCCCACCCCAGGAATAAGAGTTGCCCCTGATGTCTCCTTTCTGTTCAACACATTGACATTGTTCACGTTCCTGTCCGCATGTTAACTTGGAAGGCAGGAGTTTGTTAGACTCAGGCCTTCATACACTGTGGCTGCTACTACAATGATTTCATCCACCACCACTGACAACTTTGCTCCTGTGTGTTCACCATTGCACTGTGACTGTTCTGTAAATAAGTCACAAAATTCACTACGATGAATACACTTTGTACACATTAAGTTGTCCATGGTGTATCATTCATATGTCACAAACGATGATCTAAATATCCAATTGTAATTTGTGCAAATTTTTCAATGCATGGACATCAAACATTTCATCAGACACACTCTTTGAAGTGTAATGTTGAAGTACATATTGATTCAAGTGTTCAAGCTTTAGGGGGTCTTAATGTTGTCCATTGAGTATAATTATTCACCTGCAAAATGTTCAGTGTAAGTAAGCACAAATGTCATGTCCAGGTCTCAAAAACATGTTTTGAGAGGATGCATCAGACAATGCCAAAATCAGTTGTGAAGGAACAAATGTTTCAGGAAATTAGCTTAAGCCACATGGACTGACCCACGTCAGGTATCACTAGGTACCACACAGGGGATCAACACAGCAACAGACCACAGGCACAGTCCAATCAAGTTTAGCAGCATTTGATGGAATGTCACAAACAATTGCCAGTGGTGTCCACAAAACTCAATGGTATATGCTGATGATACACATGAACACTTACATCCAGCACATACACAGAATACCAAGCCAATATGAAGAGAGACTATCATGTTTTTGTTAAAATGCCACACTGTGTAGTTGAGCATAATGCCATATATATTCCCAAAGGACCACCACACAACAGGTCAGAAACCCCATGGTGTAATAGAAACTTACCATCCTATCGCTGTGCAAGCTGCCTTGCTACGTGAGTTGTATCCCAAAAGTATGGTCCAAACATTCCCTGGTGCATACCATGTCCAATTTACAATGCAGAACAGCATCACCTGCTGAAGTCACTCCCCTTAAATGTCCAAATGATGATGAAAGGGCAAAGCTACCTACAACAGGCAAAAAATTCAGATATCAGGAAGGCCAATCAAACATTTGACAATAATGACAGACTAGATCAGCAGTACATGATGTATGTTGAAATTCAGAGTACAAAAATCAACATAATCAACGTATTTGTCAAGACGTTTTCCACTGACAGACCAGCACATAGTCACCCACAACTGTAAAGACCAAAAAAAACAAACGTAAACTACTCCCTTACAGCTGCACAACCACTGTAACTGGTGCTGTCACAGTCAAGATATCTCTCAGCATACTTACACTCAAGAGAAGAAGTTGTTGATTAGCTGTTGATGCATGTCAACTCCATCTTCACCACTATCATCATCACTGCTCATTCTAGGGTCCACTCTCAAGGGGTCTGCTGGTCTCCACCTTCTTCAATCAGAGGGATGTTCCTGCACAATGTAAGGTTGTGGAGAATGCAGCAGGTGACAGTGATTTGACACACCTTCCTGGGTGAGTTGAGGAGGGCTCCTTCATTCTTGTCCAGACATCAGAATCTGGTCTTCAGGAGCACAAAAGCCCACTCCACTGACCTCTGTGTTCTACCATGGGCCTCATTGACGCGGACTGCCCCTGGTGTTGTTGGATTCCTCAGTGGGGCCAACAACCATGGCCGGTTGGGAAATGCTGAGTCACCTACTGTGGAGACACACAGAGGTGCAGTTAGGAATCATACATTTATACAAGGTGCCACATGACATCACATACACAAAGGTTGGACTCATCTCACTCACCAACAAGCCAGGCCCTCTTTGCTTGTAGGTGTGACATCAACTGGGGTATGGCACTGTTCCGCATTTTGTATGAGTCATGGGCAGATCCTGGGAATTTGGCACAGATGTGTGAGATGTGTAACTCTGATAGACATACCACTTGCACATTGATGGAATAGATGTTTTTCCGGTTCCTATACGCTTGTCGTGGTACATTGCCAATATGTGTCCTATCAATAGCTCCAACGACATGTGGGATGTGACCTAGGCCTTAAAAGTCTCCCTTCACAGTGGGCAAATCTTCAGGGCTGGGGAACTGAATGTAGATATCCATGTGTCTCAGCAGTGCTGACACCACATCAGGTTGCACCAAACTGAACCTAGTTTGCGACATTCCACCAGATATAAACTCTGTGTACTGAAAAGAACCAGTGGCCAGGAAGTGTAGTGTGGCCATCACTTTCATTGTTGGTTTCAGAGGTGTGGGATAGGTCTGACAAGAACGCAAGTGAGCCTCCAACTGGCCACATAAATCATATATTGACCGCCTATTGAGACAAAACTTCCTAATGCTGTCTCCTTCTACCATTGTCATTGGGTCTGCCCTTTGTCACCGGTCCTTTTTGCTTTTTTTATTGAACCGTTGGCAGCAGCAATTCAGAACTGTATTAATATTTCTCCACCCGTAACCTGTCCGTCTAAAATAAAGTTATATGCAGACGATATTATGTTGCTAATCAAACTGGATGTGCAGTCTCAAACTCATGCTCTTCAGATTTTTAAAGAATTTAAGGCTCTGGGGGGGTACCGGATCAATAAAAAGAAAACGGAAATTTTGGTGTGTGTTGGTATCGACCCGGAACTCCATTCGGATATTGCCCGAGGTATTAACAATAAACCCAAAAGATATCTTGGAGGTTTTTTTTCGGCTTTTGTGCAGGATCTGTATATACTCAACTTTCATCCCCTTCTCCAGAAAGTTTGTTCAATGTTCACACGGTGGAATTCTTTGCCACTCTCGATTCTTGGGAGGGTCGCCTTAATTAAAATGTCCATTTTACCCTTATTTAATTTTTTGTTTTTGACCATTCCCTGCTATTTATCAGGTGCTTTTTTTTCTAAGATAGAATCCTTGTTTTCAGCTTTTATATGGGCCAAAATGACACCACATATTTCAATGGGAAATCTATATGAGGATACAGAGCAAGGAGGCCTCTCCCTACCTAATCTTAGGGACTACTACAACGCATACTTTGCACAATACCTTGCAAGGTTTAGGAATAAAACTGTCAGCCAGAGTCTATTCATAAATGTTTTCTTTGATTTAATTTGCCTTGAAATCCAGATACCCTCTCCCCTCTTGGTAATAAAATCTCCCAAATTTGTACGGTACAAGATATTGACTTGGTTCTTTAAGAAACGTTGCGCCATGTTAAAAAGATACTCTCTTTCTTATCTGAATTTAAATACCCCCTTGATTAGTGCATTTTCGTTTTTAGGAATCAGAATAGGGTTGGATACACTTGACAATTGGGGGCAGGCAGGGAAATTTCCTGCTGATAGGTTCTTATCATTTGATTTTTAGAATCCTAAGGCAACTGGATTGCACACAAATTAGTTTACCCACCCAACTGTTTAACGATCGTTTTTTGGAGGAGCGGCTAAGAAGACCCGGGGAATGGAAACGCTGTCTCGCACAGCGTAAAGAGACGGATCTACGTGTAAAGGGGATTAGAAAATGGCAGGATCAAGAGGATCATGTGTTACCTTTGATTTCCTGGAAGACCATTAATAACTATAATTTTAGTACATTGAGGGGAGCCAATTGGCGCAGAATGTTATTTTTTAGCAAGTGGTTGCTATATCGTACACCAGCAGCCATTGCCAAAATGTACACAGATACTTCATCTAACTGTTTCAGATGTTTGAATCATGCTCCCGCTAATTGGTCTCTTATTATGGTGTATTGCTCTAAAATTCAAGATTTCTGGGCCGAAACTCTTGCATTTTTTTCAAAGTTACCATAAGATTTTGCCCGTTTTAAATGTAAGATTAATGTTATATGGTTTCGATCCAGATCTTATGTTGTCTGACTATTTGGCTAAATTAGTGTACATCGCAATGGCAGTGGCGAGATCGCTCCTATTACAGAACTGGCGGTCAGAGCAGATTCCTTCCTCGCAGGAATGGTTGCGGAAAATAAGTCGAGTCCAGAAAAGCGAACAAGTTTACGCTTTGAGGATAGGGGGGATAAGGAAATTTGAAAAGATTTGGGGATCTTATTTTGAATAACTGTATCTAAGATATTATGGTATATGAGTAATTGGAGGTTAATGATATCTGTTGTTGGTATTCTAGGCTGAATACGCTATAAAATATGGCCAATGACAAATTCTTATGTATATTCTATGTATTATGTGTTTCTTTTGCTACTAAACGACTTCAATAAAAAACAATTAAAAAAAAAAGTCATTGGGTCTGGGAATGGCTGTAAAACTGGAACACTTCATCTCCTCACTCTACCAGGGTTCATATTTGGTTCCTATGTGTGGAATGGAAACACTTAATTGGTGGTGGGCACACAGTCCACTACCACTCATTCCAGGATACAGCCAACAATCACGTGACTCAACAGTAGTGCATTTGTGAACAATGTACAGCATGTCTGTATGACAGTAAACATTCATTACAAACACTACTATGAGGAAAGTGGAAGAGTTGCCTGCCACTGGGCAGATGAAAGATAAGACACATTGAGTACTGTTGTCAGTGCCCGTCACAGTCAGGACACAGCATCAAGCATCACGTACAATGATCCAGTCTTATGTGGCTGACATATCGATGGATAGGATGCACTACTATCATCACAGTTAAAACCTATCTGTCACAGTCTGGACAACATATGATCCAGCGACAGCAGAGTGACCGTCATGTATACTCACCTTATTTAAAGGGCACCGTAATTTTGTGGGGCCCGCATTGCACACATCGCCACCATCACCCCCAGGGTACCTTGCACCACCGGAAGCATGTGTTCATGCACACGCATGTACAAAACAGATGTGTGAACAGTGTTGTAGGCCTAGGTAAGGTGGCATACATAAGGTGACATACATAAAGGTGACATACACCAATATAAATGTTGTCTCTGAGGCTCGCTGTCACTTCCACATTCAATGTGGTAATGAGGATAGACAGTGTCTCCGGCCGCATGGTAGGTGGGTACATCTGCGACAGTCACAGTCATAGCCTGAAGAATGTTATTGTGACCATGGCGGTTCAAGGAATGTGTCCGCCTACAGTGTAGTCCAACTATGTGTAAACGAGACAGACCCTATGGGAGAGGCCTCTTCTGTGACTGTTGGATGTCTTGAACCGATTATGGTAGGAGTAGTGTGAGAATACTCACGTGAATACATTCCTGCTGCTTCTCTGATGTTCAGCGGTACAAAAGGGGGTGGTAATGGACGGAGCATCTGAACCAATCAAACACTCACACCCAGTCAAAAGATCTAGGTTTAATCCATCAACGGTCTTTAGCCCACTCTGCCACCCCAGTTCTCTGATGTTTAGAGCACCAGTATTTGCTTATTCAAAATACATATGTTTCTAGTAATTAGTTGAGATGAGTATTGAGATGAATATCCTCAACTGTCACTCGAATACATTGATCCGCAGTGTAAAAGTGTGTCTGCTACTCATGACTGCCCCATGCTCAAATAGGTATGTTGACAGGTATTTCATTTGGAATATCTTAGAGGACACATCCTGAATCCACATCTTACACATGTACAGTTAGGATATTTGTACACCATTAGTGGGAGATAGAGGTGTAGATCCCATGTCTGGCTAAAGTAGGGCAAATCACATTTTATGAATGATTGTAAAGTTGATGCCATCCATGTGAATGTGCCACATGTGCCTAAAGGGATGACCTCTGACGGCAGCACTTACAAAATTAACTTCCTCCCACTCACTAGGTATTGAACCTAAGAGGTCCCCATTTCAACACTCCCCCAATGAGATGTGGTTTTGAATGCCATACATACTAGCCCTTGAAATCTGTCATTAGTCCATGTATGTTGTCTGAATTATATTACTCTCCTCGATGTTCCATATGCAAAAATGCAGTGGGCCTGATAGTAAAGATATCTGGACAGTCATGCACAGGCTGTGGACCATTTTGAATTCCCTGTACGGTGTGCTGTCTATCATGGTCCCTCACATCAGCATTCCGACTACTATCGCCTTAGTTCACATTATGTAAGTGCTGAGGTTCAGTCAGTGACAGTCACAACCAGCATTGTAGTTCATCACATGTGAGGACGGGGACCTATATATCCAATACTTGTGGTGTCAATGTGAAATGGACACATGTGTAGTGTCCTACAAAGAGTAATGTGAAGCTGTGTTTTAATTAGCATGCAGAGGACTACCAAAGTGTATTTGCATACTGTTTCTCCAATCCTTGTATCCATACAGACAACTGCCCATCAGAAGAAAGTGATTTGTAAAGCCATTGCCTGGAAGGCAGGATCAGTACCCATTCCCGCAAGAGGTGGGATTGCCGAAATCCATCTGGGGCTGGTCCCCAAGAGTGGCAGGGGCACACAATAGAGCTTGGCCCCCAAATGGTCTGCATTCTGGTGGTCGTTTGCGAGTCCAACAGCAGCAAATTGGGGGTGAGTATTGGCCTGAGTGTGACATTGTGCATGGGCAACAAACTTTGAACACAGGTAGCTTTTTCAATTCAAGTTTGGAGCTGACTCATGTCCCACACAACATGAGCTTTGTGGCATGTGTAGGCATGGTAGTTGGTGCATATTGTACACATATGATAAAAGATCATGTTGCCAGAAACTGAGCAGGGTCTACTTAAACATGTCATACGACTGTGGAATATCCACATGGCAGCCTGATCTCTCTACTTTTCTTACATTGTCCCATGATGTCATGTGTGTAACTGGTCCTACAGAGGCCACTTGGCATCCTTGTGTCTTCAGTGTAGCTGCCCCACTGATGTGTCTCATGTGATGGTGTACCACATAGGTACGCCATTCACTGTACTCTGGGTGCAGTGAAGGGGTACAATATCCCCTTGGCAGTTGGGAATGGGCAGTACTAAGAGTTGGCTAATATCACTCATGCTAACCTATTGGATTGCTACATGCAACCATGTGTACTTTTACATGTTGCACTGTCAAGAGTACCCATGTGGCATACATGAACTGAGGGTATAGATGATTCACTATATGTATTCTTCAGACATTTATGTTTGCCAATGTGTGCATGGCTGTATCAGTGAGTGAGCTGCAGTTGCTATTTTGGGGTAGGCAAACCTGTGATATGTTGGAATATGGGTAGATGACTCACACATACCCACTGACATTGATGGGTGACAACTTGCATGCAAACATGTTGATGAAATGACACACATGTTTGGGATGTTCCAGTTGTCTCTGCCATTGCTTTACACCTGCCAATTCAAAATGTTCTGAGCAGTGTTCTGGGAAGGGCATATGCAGCTGTGAACCATCAATCTGTGGATGGTGACACATCTTAGAGTGAAATGTTGCCATGTTTGTGTGACTAGTGTGTCAGCAGTCAGTGCTACATGGATACATATTTCCCATATATGTAAAATGTACAGAGTCCTCTGCCCTTGTGTAGGCCGATCTGACATCTTCATGGATTGCAACATACCAATGCCTCATACTTTAAGTTGCCTCATGCCAGTGACTTTTTAAATATGGAAAAGGTCTACTTACATGAACTTAACTGTAATGGGGATGTACCTTGGGAGAGTCAGGTACAATGGTCATTAGTGCCACTATCTCACACCACTTGGTGCCTATTTGTATCCCTGCTACTGTTGTGTACAACATGTGACACATACGTAGCCTACTAATATGCATCTGTCAACAGCATCATCTGGCAGTGTATAGCACTAAAACAGTCACTTTGAAATGTTGCTGTGTGGAATAGCCACTTCCATGTTAATTGTTACTTCAGATGTAGATGTTACTCATCCCTGTTATTTGCATTGCAGTACTACATGTAGCATGTTTGGGACACCTGTCCTTTGCTTGTTGCAGGTCCTGTGTAGATAGGTTGTGACATGTACTTGTAGACATGCCATGAGATGACTTAACTTGACATTCACATGGTACATAGGCCTAAGTTGGGAGGGTGATGTTAACTCTTGCTACACACGAGGGATACATTTGGATAGGCTCACAAGTGGAATTGGAACTGCGGGTGGTTCTGACAGCTTGATGACTGCTTTTGCTCAAGTCATGTGGCATCAATGCATGTTCTAATGCCAATCGTACACAGGATGTACTGACCCATTTACTACTAGCTGATGGTGGTTATGTGAAATGTGTGTTTTTACGATATGCTTGCATGTTGGTCTAAAGCATTAGTTTCACACCTATTTGTACTACTATTCCAGCATCTACAGAGAACAGTGAAAGAAACTAGCCAAATACTGTTGGGGTTGCAGCTGGTCTGAGTGGTTGCCCACGCCACAGCAACTCGGAGATGACCACTGGCCCGGATAATGACAGGAGTGCCATGGAGGAGCAAGACAATGACACTTCCAACTACCTCTTCTCTGTCAACCTCGGGTGGCAACTCCCTGCTGGTGGCGGACCAAGCTCAAACACCATTGGCTAAATCTCAGCCTGCCATCCTCCTTCCATCTCCATCCTCCCTGCTGCTCCCCAACCTGGTGTCTGGGCCCGCTCCCCTAAGCATAGGAGAGTCTCCTTTGAACCAAGTATCTCAGCTTATGTCCCTGTCTATCCTGCTGCCCTGAGTGTGGAGATGATAGATGTCCTGTGACAGATCTCTGTCAGTGAAACAGAAGTGCAGAATGTCCTCGAAAACCAATGCAACAAGCTTATCCCAGGCTGTTGCCTACCTGGAGGGCATTCAGTCTGGCATAACACATCTGGAGAGATCATTTCATGCTCTCTCATCCATACTCATGGCAGCCTTCCAAGCTCCGACCATACTTCCTGCCCAACCTCCATCCACCATCCATAGCCCCACACCTGTCCAATGCACACACACACCTTAGCATGCATCAACATCACATACCACATGCAGCATACTCCAACACAAAGTTAAGAGAAAGAAACACAGCAGAGACACACACCAATCACTCACCGCCATACCCACAACATCCACTGGCACCCACATAGGTACCACAGTCCCAGCCATATCCACTCCCAAAGACACACAGGAACACACTGCAACCACCACACCACCAACACACACAACCTACACTGCCATCATCCTCAACAACAGAGAGCACACAACCAGACCAACACCCATAACACTAGGCGCCGACAGTAAACACAGGACTAAGCCACACACACACATTCACCAGCCAAAGAGACAGACACTCAGAGACATGAACTTACAAAACATGCATCCACAAGTCACACCTTACATTCCTCTACCACCCACTCCCAAACCCTCACCAACTCCAAAATCTCCCGGGACCCTTACAATGATTGCCCCGACCTCTTCCCTGCCACAGATGCCCCTCCCCTTCCCAAACCTAGGAGGGCTGGTTTACCACCTATGCCCTACCATACAACTTCCAAACCAAAAACCTCAAAACATGACCCTCTCCCTACAACCACAACCAATACACCAAAAGGGGTTAAGGGTAGGAAATCCACCAGCACTGATCCAAAAGCATCTCTTCCCAAAAGAAAAAGGACAGAATCAAAACCCCATCCCAAGTCAGCAATGCAGCAAACCAAAAGGTTCACAAATTGCCTCACCCCCTCTATACCTCACAATACTGTTGGGAGTACAGAAACCAGACCGTGGCACAGCAGTGTGTGGACCATGCTCCCTCCATTGGACTGGCCATTGGCCTTTATCTTTATACAATAAAGTGTTTGTTGTAATAAAATTGTTTGGTATTTTCCGTTTAGACCTTTCTCCTGCCTTTGTTAATTCTGCAGACTGTTGCTAGTGAATCTGTAGGCCTGTGAGAGTTTAGTTCTGTTTGTTTCCCCTGGCTTGATGTTCCATTTGCAGTGGTAAGTTTGTTCTGCCTTGTGACAGAGAATGGATTTACAGAGGACAGGGATCAATGTTCAGTGGATGCATATCTGGGATGCAACTGTTGGTGCACTCATTGCTGTGACTGGTGTCTGCTGTGGTAAGTATTCTGCTATGGCAAGTAGGGCATATTTGTTTCAGCTAATGTCCACCTCTGCTAGCTTGAAATACTACCCAAGATGCAGGATGGGAGTTTATTTTATGTGTGCAAAATAAGTATTTTTTAACAGCTTTGGAGACACCTCTGAGGATTTCCATGTGTGTTCTTACAAACAAGATTTCTTATATGGCAGGCCACCTGTTTTTTTCTGTGGTTTGTTAGAGACTTGCACTTACACAATGGCCACATGTGCATGCCACTTTGAAATATGATTGGTTGTCCCCATTGTTTAATATGCCACAGGTCCTATGCACATGGAGACATTGAAAGCAGGTGCTATGTGCAGTGTATCCTTGACCACTTGACTTCCAGGAGTCCACCAGAATAGGATGGCCAAAATGAGCAGGGAGTATTGACAGTGTGGGAGTAAGATATCTGTGACTTTAACTTTCCAGTAATATATTTAGCAGTCTTTCCATTTTCATGTGTGTGCTGTGTTTTACCCCACCCCAGTCCATCAGCAGTAGAGGGAAATTGTCTTTCCCTGAAACATTCTCAATGATGTAGGTGACACCCTTACATATCTCATGAAGTATTAGATGCTTTCGCAGGTGATGCTTGCTACATAAATTGTGTGGCTGTCCAGGGTGTTGGCAATGTTTATGGCAGTAATTTATCAAAGGAAAAAGGGGACACTTGTAACACTTTAAAACCGTTGGTTTCGAGAAAAATGATTGGAAACCCTCAAAGAAAACAATGTTAATTTGGGGAGTGCGGTATATGTGTTTCATCCGCCCCACATTGAAGTCATGGCAGTTATCATTGGGTATTCCAAAAAGTGGTAGGTGCCGACCTCAACCAGAGGTACCTCCAGTCTCAAAGTGCAGTGTCAGAGATAGAGGATTTGATTCCCACAAAAAGGTGTGTAAAACAAATTTTACAAAAAAGGAAAAAATCATTAAAAAGGAGGAAAAAAACACCCAAAAAGTTTAATAGGGGTGAACTCCCTCAGGTTAAAATAAGTTCATACTTGAAAAAGATCGAGTTACTAGATCTGTAGGTATTAATAAATTGTCGACATGTTTCAGCTCCTATGGCCCGAGGGGTCTATGAAGCTTTCGTCAGGACTAACAAACAGGTACTAATACTCACACGATTTGTGCGGTATACTGCAATTGGTCAGTCTTTACCAATCGTGATGCTAGGATCAGCGTTTTCTGAAAGAAAATGAAGAATAGACATACAACAAATTCATAGTAGTCTGTACAGTTCTATTATGCTGTAGGGAAAATTGCCTAATGTTCTATTTTTCGTGGGACAATCATTGTTTGTATAACATTTTTATTTATTTAGTCAGCTTTTGCGCTTGTAGGTTGGACTCAAAGAATATGGAAAACAGACATTTTTTAGGTTTAAGGCAGTGACGTTATACAGAGTTTTATATGAAGGGATAGCCTTCTGTTTATAGTTAAGGTTGTTTTTATTACCAACAGGGTAAAATGTAACATCTTTTTTTATTTTTTTATTAACTCGCCCTGCCATGGAGAATTGGAAAAATTAATATAGTTGGTAAATTAGAAAATAAGCGAGAAATGATATCACCAGCAGCTTTACGTGCTTGTAGAAATGTAATGGTTGTTTATCAGTATCCCCAGATGTTAATTCTAGAGTTCACTATACGCATGAGATTGTATTTTAAACATGCCATGTTACGTGCCCAGGAAACCACAGCGACTTGCCTGCATCCAGCCCTGTTCGAAATGAGCGGTTGTTAAGCAGTAGTCGCGCCTCATAGGAGGGCACATATCAAAGGAAGTTTCGGATATTTTACCAAAAAAGATTAAGTAGAACGCGCAATGTTGCGTGTTGTTCGAGGTCAAGAGAATGTGAAATAACGAAGTAGAAGCAGGATGGGTCCTACCTGTATTGCAGGAACGCTTCACTTCAGCGGGGTCACAGCTATTCTAAGCGCAGTGCTGGATAGAGAGGGAGACCGGATTACAAAGCGGCTCGCGTCCCTTACCAGTGAAGGTCTGAAAACTGTAGACTCCATTACCCGCGGCGAGGCTGTTCCTCAAACTTGTGCTGGCTCTGCCCCCGGATCTCAATGGGACGTCAGAGGCTCCGTGTATTTAAAGGGGCAAGCCATATTACGCAGTCCTATTATTTAAAGAGACCGAGGGATGGTAGAAAGTTTATCTTTACTGTATAATGTTTTTTTGTGAATTCTCAGTCGTTAATAGGTGGAAAGTTGGGATGATGGTTATTAATAAAAAAAATTATAGTAAAATAGTACCACCAAAACACCAGAATTAAAAAGGGGTTCGTTGGTGTTTCATTTCTTGCGCACAGGATGCCTGATGTTTTATACTTTCATGTTTTCATTTTGTCATTTTTTGGCAAACTGGTGCCACGGGACAGAATCGTTAAGACCATGTTCATAGGTGGCAAGTCGATCCACCCACCTTTGTTCTTTCTCGTGTAAAAATTTTTCTGGGTTGTGTGACTTGTCCAGGAGCATTTCAATCACTGTCCATTGTAGTTCGTCACAGGTGTGATTTTGTTCAATGAAATGTGAGCAAAGCTTCGTTGTATTCTTTTTTAAACGGATGTTGCTCCTATGCTCCCCATTTCTGGTTTTCACTTTACGGCAAGTCATCCCTATATATTTCTTGTTACAGGGGCAGGTAATCATGTAGACAACATGGGACGAATTGCAATTTGTAAATTGTCTCTGTGTCCAGATCAAGGTTTCCGACAGTTGTAATGTTTTGGTGGCTGTGGTGGTTTTACACGAGACACATGTTCCGCAAGGGTAATGTCCCGTGAGTGGTGTCATCCTCGCATCTCTCATTATAGGTAGTCTTGGTTTGTTGATCGGCCGGGTATGTACTAAGACATCCTTTAGGTTCTTGGTTCTCCTGTTAGCAAATCTGGGTTTCGGCCAGTCAAATCTGCCAGTATTTAGGATATGCCAATTTCTTGTCACCATTTTGTGTACCTCATAGGTGGCTGGGCCGAAGGTGGTGACACAGGTGGTGAGATCTTGGATTGGTTCTTTTAGATGGATTTGCAATAGGCAGTCTCTGGGCTGGTTGTTGGCTCTTTTTTTACACCTACGGATAGTTTGTTCACTGTAGTCTCTGTCCTTCAGTTTTATACTGAGTTCTCGTGCTTGGATTCTGTAGTCTTCATTTTTTGAGCAGTTCCTCTTTATCCTCAAAAACTGACTATACGGGAGGTTGTCCCTCAACGGTTTGGGGTGGAAGCTTTTGTATGAAAGCAAGCTATTCTTAGCTGTTGGTTTTGTGAAGGTCTTCGTATGTAAGATGTTATTTTCCGTGAAGATTGTGAGGTCCAAAAAGTCTAGTTGTCTGTTATTGGACGTATGTGTAAATTTGAGCCAGGGGTCTAATTCATTGAGCCAGACTGTGAATTGCTCAAGATCTTGTTCTATGCTCCAAATCAGCAGGATATCATCAATATATCTCTTCCAGTATAAAATACTGGAAGAGAAGGGATTTGATTCGTGTAATACGAATTTATTCTCAAACTGGCTCACATATAGCCCTGCTACCGAAGGAGCAAAGGCACTGCCCATCGATGTACCATGGGTTTGTAAGTAGAGCTTATCCTCGTAGGCAAAGAAATTTTCTTTTAAGGCCAGTTTGCAGCATTCAAGGATAAAATGCCTTGGTGTATTGAATTGCCAATTTTGTGTGTAGAGGACATCTTCGAGCATCTGTATTGTTTCATCTTGGGGTAAACTTGTGAAAAGAGATTCCACATCCAGACCCACCAATAACATTGTATCTGGGTCAAATTGTCTGTCTGAAATTTGTATCAGAAGGTCCCTGGTGTCCTTGAGGTATGTTGGGGTTTTCTGCACCAGGGGTTTAAGGAATTCGTTAGCAAATTTGGATAGGGGTTCTAATACTGACCCTATGCCCGAAACTATAGGTCGTCCCGGGGGTGGTAACCTGTTTTTGTGGGTTTTTGGTAGCGAATAGAAATAGGGAGTTCTTGGTTCCTTTGTAACTAGAAATTCCGCTTCCTTTTTTGATATCCACATTTTTGTCTCAGCCTCACAAACCATCATTGATATGGTATTTTGAAGTCTTGGTGTGGGGTCTTCAATAATCCTGCTATAGAAGCTCGTATCCGACAGGAGGGTGAGGCATTGTTGGTTGTACCCAGGTTTACTCAAAATAACCGTGCCTCCACCCTTATCGGCTGGTTTTATCACAATTGCTGAATTGGTTCTTAGTGTCTCTATTGCTAGACGTTCCTTTTTTGTCAGATTTTGAAAAGGTTTTTTTGGCGTCATCTTATCCACCCCTTTAGGAAGTGCTTGTTCGAAAGTGTGCAATTCAGGAGGGACACTGAAAGGTGGGGGATTAAAAGATGATTTGTTACGGAGGTTTGTATCACTCTCCTGTGGTGTTGGGGTGCTGTTCGAGAAGTAAGCTTTTAGTCTTAGTACTCTGCAGAATTCGGCCAATTCGCATTTCAAGTGGAAGTTGTCCATTTGAGGGGTCGGGACGAAGCCGAGGCCTTTGTTCAGGACTCTTATTTGATCCTCCGTCAGTTCAGTATCTGAGAGATTGATGATCAATGATTTGTCTTGCTGGTTGACGGCTGTGCCGCTGCCATGCTCCGGGTTTGCACATTCCTTTGTTGGTCTTGCCAGGTTACTGGCTTTCTTTTTCCTCGGGATTGGTTGCGGCCTCTGGATAAAAAAGCTTGTTCTTGTTGCCCTTGATTTTGTTGTCCAATCATTTGGTGGTCTGGCATTGGAGGCATCTGCTGCATCCCTTGATTGAATGGATCCATCCAGCCTCCATACTGGGGTGCAAATGGTTGGTAAAATGGTAGATTGTAGTTTGGATAGTATGGTCGTTGCCACCGATTCCCCCTTCTGGGGCGTTGGTGTCTGTAATTATTTCTGCCTCTCTTAGGAGTGTAGTCATCAGAACTTGCCGTAGAGTTATTGGAAGAGTTGTTCCCTGTCGACTCATTGTCTGCCCCTGGATCTGGGGTGGTATAGTCATCCTTGGTGTAGGGGTGCATTTTCTCCTGGCTAAACTTTTTTAAGTCTTTTCCCAGTTTTTGCAGTTTACTCTGCATTATAAACTCTTGGGTTTCTTCCATTTCTTTTGTTATTTCCTCCAGTCTCTTCTTGTAGACGAGGGGGTTGATTCCTTTCTTTAGTTCTTCCTCACATACTTGAATCTCTGCTAGAAGCTTTTCAGAGAGCCGTCTTGCTGTTTTAACAATTAAAACCAAATAATCCAAAGTACACTTCCAAGAAATGGAAGACCAGTCTTTGCGGAATGCAAGATCATGCAAAAAGATCCTCGGTGCGTTGTTTACCCACAGGCCTCGTGGTGCAGTTTTTGACCTGAGATACTCAGTCATAATGATGCCATGAATGGCTGTTCGAATTTGGTCCCTTTTCTTCTCTGTTAGGTTTTCCCATTCATCTGTTTGTGCTAGGGCTTCAGTCAGGTCTGCATTCTGTAATAACGGTTGAGCTGCCAAAATTTCATCAATGTCGCTTGCATCATAGCTTAGTCCAACATTGCCTTCCATTGTTTCTTTTGCAGTACAAAAAGTAACGGAATTGTTTTTTGAACCCGCAGCTGTGCGCTGCTTATATAATGATTAAATCAACTGGGAGGGTTGAGGAAACTGTGTACCCTTTTCTCTCCCCAGGGTAAGAGCAGTAATTTATCAAAGGAAAAAGGGGACACTTGTAACACTTTAAAACCGTTGGTTTCGAGAAAAATGATTGGAAACCCTCAAAGAAAACAATGTTAATTTGGGGAGTGCGGTATATGTGTTTCATCCGCCCCACATTGAAGTCATGGCAGTTATCATTGGGTATTCCAAAAAGTGGTAGGTGCCGACCTCAACCAGAGGTACCTCCAGTCTCAAAGTGCAGTGTCAGAGATAGAGGATTTGATTCCCACAAAAAGGTGTGTAAAACAAATTTTACAAAAAAGGAAACAATCATTAAAAAGGAGGAAAAAAACACCCAAAAAGTTTAATAGGGGTGAACTCCCTCAGGTTAAAATAAGTTCATACTTGAAAAAGATCGAGTTACTAGATATGTAGGTATTAATAAATTGTCGACATGTTTCAGCTCCTATGGCCCGAGGGGTCTATGAAGCTTTCGTCAGGACTAACAAACAGGTACTAATACTCACACGATTTGTGCGGTATACTGCAATTGGTCAGTCTTTACCAATCGTGATGCTAGGATCAGCGTTTTCTGAAAGAAAATGAAGAATAGACATACAACAAATTCATAGTAGTCTGTACAGTTCTATTATGCTGTAGGGAAAATTGCCTTAATGTTCTATTTTTCGTGGGACAATCATTGTTTGTATAACATTTTTATTTATTTAGTCAGCTTTTGCGCTTGTAGGTTGGACTCAAAGAATATGGAAAACAGACATTTTTTAGGTTTAAGGCAGTGACGTTATACAGAGTTTTATATGAAGGGATAGCCTTCTGTTTATAGTTAAGGTTGTTTTTATTACCAACAGGGTAAAATGTAACATCTTTTTTTATTTTTTTATTAACTCGCCCTGCCATGGAGAATTGGAAAAATTAATATAGTTGGTAAATTAGAAAATAAGCGAGAAATGATATCACCAGCAGCTTTACGTGCTTGTAGAAATGTAATGGTTGTTTATCAGTATCCCCAGATGTTAATTCTAGAGTTCACTATACGCATGAGATTGTATTTTAAACATGCCATGTTACGTGCCCAGGAAATCACAGCGACTTGCCTGCATCCAGCCCTGTTCGAAATGAGCGGTTGTTAAGCAGTAGTCGCGCCTCATAGGAGGGCACATATCAAAGGAAGTTTCGGCTATTTTACCAAAAAAGATTAAGTAGAACGCGCAATGTTGCGTGTTGTTCGAGGTCAAGAGAATGTGAAATAACGAAGTAGAAGCAGGATGGGTCCTACCTGTATTGCAGGAACGCTTCACTTCAGCGGGGTCACAGCTATTCTAAGCGCAGTGCTGGATAGAGAGGGAGACCGGATTACAAAGCGGCTCGCGTCCCTTACCAGTGAAGGTCTGAAAACTGTAGACTCCATTACCCGCGGCGAGGCTGTTCCTCAAACTTGTGCTGGCTCTGCCCCCGGATCTCAATGGGACGTCAGAGGCTCCGTGTATTTAAAGGGGCAAGCCATATTACGCAGTCCTATTATTTAAAGAGACCGAGGGATGGTAGAAAGTTTATCTTTACTGTATAATGTTTTTTTGTGAATTCTCAGTCGTTAATAGGTGGAAAGTTGGGATGATGGTTATTAATAAAAAAATTTATAGTAAAATAGTACCACCAAAACACCAGAATTAAAAAGGGGTTCGTTGGTGTTTCATTTCTTGCGCACAGGATGCCTGATGTTTTATACTTTCATGTTTTCATTTTGTCATTTTTTGGCAAACTGGTGCCACGGGACAGAATCGTTAAGACCATGTTCATAGGTGGCAAGTCGATCCACCCACCTTTGTTCTTTCTCGTGTAAAATTTTTACAATTGGCATATCCTAAATACTGGCAGATTTGACTGGCCGAAACCCAGATTTGCTAACAGGAGAACCAAGAACCTAAAGGATGTCTTAGTACATACCCGGCCGATCAACAAACCAAGACTACCTATAATGAGAGATGCGAGGATGACACCCCTCACGGGACATTACCCTTGCGGAACATGTGTCTCGTGTAAAACCACCACAGCCACCAAAACATTACAACTGTCGGAAACCTTGATCTGGACACAGAGACAATTTACAAATTGCAATTCGTCCCATGTTGTCTACATGATTACCTGCCCCTGTAACAAGAAATATATAGGGATGACTTGCCGTAAAGTGAAAACCAGAATTGGGGAGCATAGGAGCAACATCCGTTTAAAAAAGAATACAACGAAGCTTTGCTCACATTTCATTGAACAAAATCACACCTGTGACGAACTACAATGGACAGTGATTGAAATGCTCCTGGACAAGTCACACAACCCAGAAAAAATTTTACACGAGAAAGAACAAAGGTGGGTGGATCGACTTGCCACCTATGAACATGGTCTTAACGATTCTGTCCCGTGGCACCAGTTTGCCAAAAAATGACAAAATGAAAACATGAAAGTATAAAACATCAGGCATCCTGTGCGCAAGAAATGAAACACCAACGAACCCCTTTTTAATTCTGGTGTTTTGGTGGTACTATTTTACTATAATTTTTTTTATTAATAACCATCATCCCAACTTTCCACCTATTAACGACTGAGAATTCACAAAAAAACATTATACAGTAAAGATAAACTTTCTACCATCCCTCGGTCTCTTTAAATAATAGGACTGCGTAATATGGCTTGCCCCTTTAAATACACGGAGCCTCTGACGTCCCATTGAGATCCGGGGGCAGAGCCAGCACAAGTTTGAGGAACAGCCTCGCCGCGGGTAATGGAGTCTACAGTTTTCAGACCTTCACTGGTAAGGGACGCGAGCCGCTTTGTAATCCGGTCTCCCTCTCTATCCAGCACTGCGCTTAGAATAGCTGTGACCCCGCTGAAGTGAAGCGTTCCTGCAATACAGGTAGGACCCATCCTGCTTCTACTTCGTTATTTCACATTCTCTTGACCTCGAACAACACGCAACATTGCGCGTTCTACTTAATCTTTTTTGGTAAAATATCCGAAACTTCCTTTGATATGTGCCCTCCTATGAGGCGCGACTACTGCTTAACAACCGCTCATTTCGAACAGGGCTGGATGCAGGCAAGTCGCTGTGGTTTCCTGGGCACGTAACATGGCATGTTTAATGCGTATAGTGAACTCTAGAATTAACATCTGGGGATACTGATAAACAACCATTACATTTCTACAAGCACGTAAAGCTGCTGGTGATATCATTTCTCGCTTATTTTCTAATTTACCAACTATATTAATTTTTCCAATTCTCCATGGCAGGGCGAGTTAATAAAAAAATAAAAAAAGATGTTACATATCACCCTGTTGGTAATAAAAACAACCTTAACTATAAACAGAAGGCTATCCCTTCATATAAAACTCTGTATAACGTCACTGCCTTAAACCTAAAAAATGTCTGTTTTCCATATTCTTTGAGTCCAACCTACAAGCGCAAAAGCTGACTAAATAAATAAAAATGTTATACAAACAATGATTGTCCCACGAAAAATAGAACATTAAGGCAATTTTCCCTACAGCATAATAGAACTGTACAGACTACTATGAATTTGTTGTATGTCTATTCTTCATTTTCTTTCAGAAAACGCTGATCCTAGCATCACGATTGGTAAAGACTGACCAATTGCAGTATACCGCACAAATCGTGTGAGTATTAGTACCTGTTTGTTAGTCCTGACGAAAGCTTCATAGACCCCTCGGGCCATAGGAGCTGAAACATGTCGACAATTTATTAATACCTACAGATCTAGTAACTCGATCTTTTTCAAGTATAAACTTATTTTAACCTGAGGGAGTTCACCCCTATTAAACTTTTTGGGTGTTTTTTTCCTCCTTTTTTTTTTCCTCCTTTTTAATGATTTTTTCCTTTTTTGTAAAATTTGTTTTACACACCTTTTTGTGGGAATCAAATCCTCTATCTCTGACACTGCACTTTGAGACTGGAGGTACCTCTGGTTGAGGTCGGCACCTACCACTTTTTGGAATACCCAATGATAACTGCCATGACTTCAATGTGGGGCGGATGAAACACATATACCGCACTCCCCAAATTAACATTGTTTTCTTTGAGGGTTTCCAATCATTTTTCTCGAAACCAACGGTTTTAAAGTGTTACAAGTGTCCCCTTTTTCCTTTGATAAATTACTGCTCTTACCCTGGGGAGAGAAAAGGGTACACAGTTTCCTCAACCCTCCCAGTTGATTTAATCATCAATGTTTATGGCACACAGCATTACAACAGCTTCTGAGATGTTTCCATGTGAAGGATTTTAAAGTGTGTGTCTGTACAGAGTCACTTTTCTGAACATATGAGGAACCAATAAGATGTGATGGTAACAGACTCCATGGGATATTGCGTACAGGGCCACATACGATTGTTTATGACCAGGGATACAAGGGCCCTAACCTTGTCCGCTGTGTTGTGGTTCCAGGGGGTCAGAGTGTAGTGTCTCCCCACCTTTATTGATGTTTACTGGGTGACAGAGTTGGTTTTGACTAGTGCCTTCAGTAAATTGTCCCACAGGGTCTGTTGATGTTCATCTGGGATGTTTGTGCTAAACTCTGTCACACACACATGCTGTCTGGATTCTATATACTGTACTGTACAGTGTGGGGTATTTGTAGGTTTGTATGCGTTACTCTTGTGCTCCACAAGTGTACTTTATTTGGGGGAGGTTAGACTCTCACAGGAGCCTGGCTGAGGGTCATGAGGGGCTACTTTATACGCCTGTCACCTGTGCCTCTGTGAGTGGCATTTCGTCACAAAGAGTGACATTGTTGAACCTTGTCACCTGGCACTACATCTTGAAATCAAAGACTACAACTTACTTTGCATTGACAGGTGACATGGAGAGTTGCCTTGCTCCAATGGGTGTTTGTTGCATTAGTTGGGAAGACCTGATTCTGATTTACTTCCATTTACTTTTGGTGATGCTGTCGTTCTAATCTGTCCAACAGTGGGAATGGATTGTTATCAGTGCGTTTGTTGTCCCAACTGTGGCTGTAAAAGTTGCTAATGGTGCATATTTGTGTATTTTTCACACCTTCAGTGTATGTAACATATGTAAGGTACGAGGAGGACATTATCAGATTTGGCGACCTATCGGGACTGACAACCGACATACAGAGGAAAACTTCAAAACCTGCTACACAAATCACACTACTCACTGTTTTCTTAAGTGTGCTTCAGCCCACAAAGGCCTTGCAGTGGGTAGAATTTTCCTCGGGTGGGGGTCTGTGAGAGGGGCGTGCCTTATGTAATTGTGTTCATGTCTTATGACACATTTGATGTGCATCTGCACTTATCTTAGGGTGCCACCTGACATGCATTTGTAAACTTCTGTCATTGATACAGGATATCTGATACAAATGACCTCACACATGGGCTATTCCAGGACTCTTGACCTTATGATGGGTTGTGAGTTGCAAAGGAACTATGTTCAACAGATATGGCTTGTGTATCTTTTTGAAGTGCTTATGTTCAGAACTAATGAGACTGTGAGTGTGTTATGAAGAGCCTCTTGGGAGTGACATTACGAATACTGGAGGGTGGTGCAGCTGCTGACTTCAATAGTGTAGTTGTGATTCCAGATGGTGATGGCTAGAATGGAGAGATCGATGAATATCCGTCTGGCCACAAACTTTTTCATGTTACCGGTGCAAATCACGGTCACGAGCCATCCCAATGACAGGCCAAAAGTCCCTTCATGTGCATCTTCACTACACTAATATATTGTTAAGGTGTCCCTGCATGATGACTGGGACATATGTTAGTCACAAAACCAAAAATAAAATAACACAGGTGGGATCCAGCTTTTTGAGGTCGGCCATCAATTTGCTATGAGATCTCAGTGGAGGGAACGGTATGTCACTTACCAGTGGTTGTGTCCACGACGTTGTCAATTTTCCTCACCATCGAGCAGGTACAGGAGCTGCAGGACGTGTAATGCAGGATCCATGTTGACACAGGAAGTGTGCAGGTGTGTGGAGGTGATTTTCACCCTCAAGTGCCTCTTTTTCCACCGGCTCGGGCAATGTGGCGGGAATGCCTTGGACGCCTCGTCGGAAACAATGCATCGTAATTGGGCGGGCAGTTTAAACTCTGTCCTGCTCTCCAATTATTTCAGATGGGTCTCTCTGAAGCCTCTGCAGTCAGATTGTCTTGTCGGAGTTGTAGGGACTGGAGCGGTTGGATTTCAGTGCGTTCACATGCATCGTAATATGTCGGTCGACGCAACCGCTTCCGACATGACTGAGGCAGTCTGACTGACTCCGACAGGACAGCGGAAGCAGGTCTGAACGGCATCGTAATCAGCCCCTTTGCTTCCATCACACTTTAGAATTAAACAACAAAGGTGCATCATTATTACTCTCCAAACTGCTCAGATATTGAGAAATATGCATATAGTTTATTTATAGGTATTTAAATGTATTTGTGTTTTATACAAAATGGCATCTTACAGCCTTTCCTTTCACAAGATTGCCACATAGTTCATTTTGAAAACTCCTCTCTGCAGTGAGTGAAAGAAAAGTAAACCCCAAGAATAAGCAACAATTTGTCAGAAGACATAGTCTGACATTTGACGTCTGTCTCTGAAGCACAGAACATGTGACATGATAATGACAAAACAGTAAAGATACTTCTATTTATTTTCCTTGCATGACCCAGCATAATCAGCTAGCACCCACCAGTAGGTCGCGCCCCACAGTTTAGGAAACGCTGTACTAACCTTTTATCAAAAGTGATCTTATCGAATACTGACTGTGAACTTGCTTTTACAAGTCTTACCAAGCTCACTTATTGCCATATTTACAGTTGTACGGGGGTATATTTAGTCACAAACGAGGCGAATAATATGGCAAATACTATCATAATCTCCTGTGCATGAGCAAACAAATCTGGAATAAATCGTAGTATTTTTATATAATACTGACAAAATATATACTGATATATATTGCTTGCATTGCTGAACTATCCGTACAGAGTGCACTATTCTTAGATTGCACTCCTGCAAATATTGCACAATCTTTCACGATTACGTACATTGTACTGGTGACAGAAATTATGCACCAACACCTGCAGCACCCGTAGAGTACAAATATGTTATTTACTCTGGCAGGCTCTTCCAAATTTCACTGAAAATTGGTACCAACTCCAGTGTAATCCATTCAATATGGCACCATTTTACTTGGTTTTTGTGGCGTGAATTGCCTTTTCATCACTGTATCCACATTCGTTTGCTTTATTGCTTTACAAGTATCAGCGGTTACCTGTTAAAATCCTATCTTTTTGCTGTACAAAATATGTATACGACACGGCCAGGTAAAGAGTATTTCATTTCCTTCAGGGTAATGCTTACTATGTTCTTGAATATTCACGCTAGGTCACATTCCAGGGCGTTTTGTGCCCCAGGAAAGTAAAACATAGATAAAAGTAATTTAATGTGTCGTTTTCAAATTTTTCAGAAAGCTCCCAGAGGCTCTGGCCTCCTGCTCAATGTTGTGTTACAACGTTTTGCATGAAAAGATGCCCTACTGACCTCTGAGGCTATTACAGTATACAGCGCTTTAAGGTGTGTTCCAGTTGTTTGCTGGAATACGACTTTATGTTTTCTCTTGGTAGCCGAGATGAATGATAAATGGTCCGTTTTATCCAGCAGAGCAGCAGCTAGGGGACCACTTATTTGTTTTTCCTGCTTAATCTGTAGCTGAGCATTGAATCCTCTTGTCCCCCCCCAGCATTACCTGAAATGGAATGAAAAGTTCGCGACTAACAAGTGCCTCTTGTTGCTATATCTTCACGGCCTCCCATTTCTATTTGTGCCTTCATGTGTGTGTGTGTGGATGAATAATTATGAACATGCATTCAACCGCAAGGTGGACTCGCTTGTGACTTTTGGAATGTTGCAATTGTTTGCCTATTTTGTATCTTTTCGTGAACTGTTTCTTTCAGTATAGGTTTAATTGTTTCAGACTTTTAAATATAGGCTTATCTATTGCTCTTCCTATTTTAACATGCATAAAATAAGTCTTAGAAACGACAAAACATTAAAAAATAACTACCAAGGCTCTCATTAATCGTGTCCCGTTAATTTCGGTGGCCTGCAAACCCACCAACAATAAGAGGTTACGGGGAAAAACTGCAGGTTAAAGGTATTCCTCCACCAATTTTTGCCTGCTTTAAGGTAGCATAGTTTGTGGATGGAATACGGGGAAAACATGCGGAATTCGGCATGGTACATCCCAGGGTAACCAAACTTGAGCCCCACCCTGCAAACTACTGTTGTGTCCTGCGAGACACGTTCTAGTGTCCCGACAGACACTGAGATAGTAGCCACTCCCCTACGGGAGAAGGCACACTGGCTCCCCCGCACGCATTGCTCACAGGCGTTAAGAGTGACGTGAGCCTGCTAATAAAAGGGCCCAGGTGCCAGGAGCGTAACACAGGCCCATGCAGCCCCGCGGTGCGGAGGGGGCCTGAAGTTCCAGGGGGTCCCCTCGGCACTGCACTCTGTCCGGAGAGCTCGTAATTGAGCCTGGAGGGGGGCCCTCTACATACCGTGCAGGGAGGCCCCCTCAATTTTCATTACGCCAGTGCCAGGTTCACGTGCCCAAGGCCAGTTGAATAACGATAGAGACTGTGTCCGTGTCTGTCCTTTTAGAAGCTTGTGGGCCTCAGGCCCACAACACAACAAAATACATCGAGTCCACCCCCAAACTCAGTCAGGGGCTCTCATGCCAGGGTACTGTACTGTGCTGAGGGGGGCCCCTGGAACTCTAACACCCACACCCCGCCCCCCCCCCCCCCCCACCACCACCGTGGGGGCTGCAGAGGCCTTTGTTATGCCACTGGGTGCATCTAAGTTCTGCATGTTAATTTCCATAAACTCATTTTATATATTTATTGTATATAAAATGTTGGACATGTACTTACAAGTCCTGGTAGTGAGAAACTCCTTAATTTGTTTTTCTCTACTGTGAGGACTACCCCTACCATAGGATAACATTGAGTACTTATATAACATTTAATAAAACTTGCTTTTGGTTGGAAGCAGGTAGAAATGTCTTGTTTGGACTCAAATGAATGGTAATTTAATATTGTCTTTAGTAGTAAAGTTGTATTTTAGATTACAATTTTGAAAATGCTAGTTTTAGAAAGTTGACATTTTCCTGCCCTAAACTTTCTGAAGCCTTCTAGTAGTTTCCAGCTGTCTGGGCCAGTTAATTGCTCCCCTATCAGGAATGTGTATTGGGCTCAGGCAGTGAGCAGTAGGACCTGAGTGTTGCTAGAAGAGGGCCATCCTGCCAGTATGGGAGGGACAGAGTTCTTCCCTTCCCCACTCATATTTCAAAGGAGGTGCCTTGGTACACTCACAAAGAACTTGATATCAGGCTTTTGTCACCCCAGACATCTTGGGGCCTGAGCAAGGAGGAAGGAAATTCTAGAGCTATCTGTGCGGGGAAGCTCTGGAAGTTTCCTCCACTTCATAGCTGGCACAGGTATAGATAGTGGAAACTCAAACCAACTCTTTAGTACATACCCAGACCTGTGGAAGACTACAGAAGGACTGCCTTGCACTCCAGAGGAATGCCCGTCTGATTGAGGCCTGCCCTGTTTCTTAGAGGACTGCCCTATTACTATGAGAGCACTGCCCTGCTGCTTGACACCTGACTTTTTCAGAGAATTGCCCTGCTGCTTGAGGCCTGCCTTGTTCTTCAGAGGACTACCTTGCTGTCTGAAGGAGATAGAACCATCTCATTGAAACAGGACTACCGGAGTGACTCCAAGGGTCAGCTGGCTGACCTCTTGTTCTGAGCTAGAGGGACACAGCAAGCTCCAGAGACCCCCTGCAACTGCCCTGCTGTCCTGCTGTAAAACGACCTGCCTGGACCTGCAACTGGGCCTACCTGAGCCCTGCTGGCCTTTGCTAGAATGAGTTCTTGATCCCCAAGAAGTGCTTACCCAGGTCCTGGACCCTTAGCTGGCATCAGTTATAATCCTCTTGTGAAATCCTGAAGTTTTGAACTGTACAGCTGGATTTTGATAAGGCAACTTCTTTCAGAAAGACTAACCTGATCCCTGTTTCCGGCCCAAACTCCATCACAGTCGTTCTGAACTTGTGACATTGTCCGAGTCTGGTGTGACAGGATACCCACAGTATGTTTGCTTAAACTTTTAAAATTGTATATCTCTGGTTCTACTGACTGGATTTTTGTCATTTTGGTCTCAAATTGTTTATTAACATTTTCTTTATTTTCCTAATTTGGCGTGAGATTTTTCTTATGTTGTGTATTCACTTTATGTCTATTTGTGTGCTGCAAAAATACTTTACACATTGACTCTAAATTAAGCCTGAATGCTTTTGTGCAAATCTACCACATGATTAAGTACAGGATAATCTAGTGACTTTTGTTGGTCACCGTGACAAGGATTGTAGTTGTTGCTTGAGAGGGTTTTCATCTTGTCAATCAAAAACCCAATTTCTCACAGAAACAAATAAACGTTCTTATTCTTTAGTTATCTGTGTTATGCCCCAGAAAAGGCCCAGAAACCCCCTTCATAAACATCAGAGACCAACATCTTACAATTAGTGACCAAGGACCATTCTCCTAAACTTCTCAGCAACTTAAAACTCTTTGAACTGCTGGGTCCATGTTCAGCAGCTAAATGACACTTTAGGTGGAGTGGTCAGAACTTAAAAATGTTTTGTGTCTTTTCTACCATCCAACATCCACTTAGAAAAAAACTCCTTTTTTTCTCCAGAATATAAAAGATTTCCAGAGGGAAAAATAGAACTTGTTCATAATGCCAATTCTGTTTCACTTATACACATCCTCATTGACTAAAATGATCAGAAGATTAAAACTGGGTTTCCACAAAAGATTGTTAATTGAATAATCCAAGGGCTTACTCGCAGTACGTTCTTGTCTGTGGCCCATCAAGAGCTGTATGCAGTAAAATTAGTTGTGCCTGTGTATAGCCATGGCAAAGTACTTTCTTGTGGGCCCAATTAATAATGTCCTTAACTGTAGAATGGCATGTACTTGTGTGCTCACTTGCGCTTCCTGTGAATTGAAGAACTTTGCCTTGGAACTATATTTAGCAGACCTATTCTTAGTCCACAAGTGGATGCATTAGCAAACCCAATCTTGTTAGATCTGTTTACCTTAGGGTAGTCTTCCCTTAAACCTTTTGCCTTCATCCTCCATTTCATGCTGCTCTTATTTTTGGTGGTCGTAGGACTCCGCACACTTTACCACAGCTAACCTCTCCTGAAGTGCATGTGTGAAAATCGTGGTAATATTTGCTTATCCGCTATTGGCATATTTCATTTACTTGCAAGCCCATAATAAACACACTACATGTGCCCAGGGCCTGCAAATTAAATGCTACTAGTGTGCCTGCAGCACTCATTGTGGTACCACTTAAGTAGCCCTTTAAACATGTCTCAGTCCTCCCATTGCAGTCTGTGTGTGCAGTTTAATTGTCACGTCGACTTGGCAACATAAACTTTTTGCCAGGCCCAAACATTTCCTTTTTATACATATAAGTCACCCCTATGATAGGCCGTTGACTGCCCAGAGAGCAGGATGCTCTGTCTGTAAAAGGTAAGACTTTTAAGTTTTACACGTCCTGGTAGTGAAAACCCTTAAATATGTTTTTCGCTACTGTAAGGTCTACCTCTCCCATAGACTCACATTAGAGATACCTTATTACATTAAATAAGCTTTAATTTCTAAATGGAAGCAGGTACCCAGTTCATATTTGGTGTCTTCCGAATTGTAATGAAAAATTCTAACTTATGGTCAAGTCGGATCTCAAATTATAATTTTGAAAATGCCTTTGTCAGAAAGTTTGCATTTTCCTGCCGCAGCCATTTAATGCCTGCAGTCTGTACCTGGGTCACATGACTGGGTGTAGCTGACAGTAGAGCTTTGTGTATTCCTCCAACACAGCCACACTCAATAGGGGTTTAGGTGTGCCTGGATGGGCCATGCCTGGCAGGATAGGAGGGAGAAGCTGACAACAGCCCCACTTACACTTGAATATGTTATGTCCTAGGTCCACACAAAGGGTTGCATCCCCCCTGTAGTTAGTCCGGACCCGGGGCAGGGAAGGTAGGATGCCTGGGGACTACAGAGGGAAACCTCTAGAAGCTTCTCCCCTACTTTAAAGGCATAACTGGGTATAAATATTGGACCTCAGACACCAACTCTTCATTACACTTCTGTATCTGTGGATACGCTGCCAGTATGAAGGACTGCTGTGTTGCTGAAGGACAGTCAAACTGCTGGACTGCTGCCCTGCTGAACTACTGCCTTGCTAGACTGATGCCTTGCTGTGCTGACCTGCTGTCCTATTGTCCGGATTAGAAGGACTGTACCTGCATCTCCTGAACCCAGAACCCCAGAATGACTCCAAGCGCTAGTTTGCTGACCTCCTGACTTGAACCTCAGGGACAGAAGGATCCAACAACCTTGCTCCTGCACCTGGTCTTTGGCATCTGTAAGTTTTCCCTGCCAAGTGGTGCCACTCCAGTCCTAGTCCCTTGGAAGAAGAGCGCCTAAGGTACTTGGCCAGCCTCTGTGGACCCAGCCGAATGACGAAACCCCTCTGCTGTGTAGCACAAACTTGAGCAGAACCGACACATTGCCGCAGCTGGATGGATCAGAACCATCGCTAAGACCTGCATCACAGCCTGTCACTGCATCGGATCCACCACTGCCAATGCATCCTCAGTGCAGGCCCTTGCATCCCACACATCCAGCCTCAATGACGTACTACGCACCACAGCCTTACAGCTCCTCGGAACCGACGCATTGACCAGACTGCATGACACATCTTCGACTCCAGATTCCTCTCCCTCCATTGCTGGGACTACTGTCTGTGTCCTGGAGTCGTAGTGGTAGTATGACATTTTTCTCATCTGTAGAACAAGGCAGGCGGATCTCTATTCCTTCAGAGGAGAGATGCCTAGCAGAGTTACTCAAGTACATTTATCCTACCATGTCCTCGGACCTTAAGCTGACATCTTTGAGGGAGTGCTGTCTTCAGGGGGCTCTATGTGATGACCCTGTCTGTAATTCTATAGGGGAGGTAAGATTGTTGAAGGAGAGGCCAGTAGGATCCATTTTGAATATCTACTCATAAAGCATTATACATGAAGGAAGCTAAGGCACAGTCTCAGCAAGCTGCCAAAGTGTGTATTCTGACATTCCTAGCCTCCGGGTTTAGAATCAAACAGTAAGTCGTGGGTAGATGGAAAAGAAACTACTTTAGTTATACAGCAGTGACCTTTTAAACAAAGGTCAGCTGATTATCTTATCAGGAGCACCATCATTTGGGCAGGGCCTAAAAGACTGGTCCCGAGCTTGAAGGAGAAATGCGATCACGGTGCAAGCAAGAACTTGAACAGGGATTAGGATGACAAGTTGCCATAATCCCCAGTCCTCCGCAGTGTTCCTCTTGCAGATTTCAGCAGGTCAAACCTGTCGAAATTTAATGGGGATTATACCCCCAAAAAGGCAAAGCATGGTTGCTTTACATGCTGATTACGCATGTTATGCCTAATGCCTCTGATTCAAAGTTCTGAACTCGAGTAGACAAAGATGTCAACTCAAATCAAAGCGATTCAAATTGAGAACTTTAAATCGGAGGCATTTACTACACCTAGTAAATCACTCACCCCATGGTAACGTTATTGATTAAGTACATTAAATACCACCTGTATCCTGGCCTACTCATAATCATAATTAGGTCATTAGCGGGAACTCTTCTCTACCATGATTGATCAGATCACTGAAGCGGATGAGAATATGGAATACTGAACTGATGGAGTTTAGTACAAATGAGATCTGGGTAACTGTAGTTAAAGATAATTGATTTAGGGTGTATACACGTATGGACAAAATAGGCCTCACTAAAGAACATACATTAATGTGAACATTAAAAAAATTAAAAAGACAGAGGTAGGAAAAGAACTCTATGAATTTAATGGCCATAGACTCAAGGATGAACAAGGCCCTGTCTCTACAACACGAGTAGACAGTAGAAAGGGTGACTGGGCTAAGAGTGCTGCTGGCGAGTGAGCACTGTGGTTGACTGTGTCTAATGACCACACTTCATGATATGGGGCAGAGGCAGCTGGGGTCAGGCAAGCTTTCCTGAAGCAATGCTGCTGTGCACGCTCCATCCAATATTGGAAGAGATGAATGTGGGCAACGGTATAAATGCCCATCCCACCAAATCCTGCTTTTTAAATGTGGGCAGCACATGGTCCCTGTGGGCAATCTGGAACTAGTAGACTCTGCAGCACGCAAAGCTCAGCAATGAGTCCTGCTGCACTCCCACTTGTACTGAGAGAAATGCTGGTCATAACTACAGGCACGAAGCTACAGCACTGTAAAATAGCTGCGAAGCAACCTATGGGCAAGACGCGAAAGCCCTAAATAAATAAATAAATGAATATATTTATGTCACAATTTGCATACTTTATTCCAGTGGTCATGAAACATGTTGTGCATTTCCCTTCCATGTCGCACTTCAGCAGAAAATGCTAGACCAACAATGCTGGAATGCCTGTAGCCGTATCAACATAAGTTCCTCAAAAGAACTACAGAGTAGTCTAAGGCCCTCATTAGGATGACGGTTGGAGTTGCCTCAGATGGAAGAAGGAACCACCCAATCATAGGTCGGCGGTTCCTACCGCACAATTAGAATGCAACCGCACATGGTGCCATTGCAAACTTCCATTTTACAGTGGGAGCTTGTGCGGCGAGCCGAAACCGCCTGCAGCACAAGCTCCCTGTGAAAAATGTATGTTTTTCAACATCCCTGCGCCATATGGCAGGCACCCCACCGTGCCTGCCACATGGTGCAGGGATGTTAAAGGGGGCACACAGGCAAATGCGGAGAGCCAGGCAGAAAGGTGGCTTCGCTAGGGGCCCCCAAAGTCAGTTTCCAACAGCCAATCCATGTCGTAAAGGCCGACATGGATTGGTTGTTGGAAACCGATATAATCCCGACAACAGCGGGCTTTACAACTGGCCGATGGGTTTTTTGCGCTCATCGGAGCTGGGATGGATTCCACAGCCAGTTTAAACTCCGACTGCTGTCATCATAATATGCAGGTTGGACTTTAAACCTACTATGTCAGTCGGAAAGCCTCTGACCACCAATCAGAGGGTTTCCGACCCACACCGTAATCAGGCCCTAAATGTCAAATAGTTTTTTCTTATTCCTCTCTCTCTTGCATCCTCTTTGTTCTCATTTTCTTGTTCATTGATCCACTTGTCTTTTCTCTCACCCCTTTTTTCCTCTTGCCTGTTTTTGTTGTCTTTCACCAGCTGTTTCCTCTCTTGCCTTTTACTTCTATCACTGTTTATATTCCTGGACTGTCTTTATTTTTCTTCTATTTTGTTCATCATTATCCTCTTTAGGATCATTTGCCCTTTGTTGTTCCCCTAATTCCTTTAGGTTCAGATTTACAGCGTTTTTTCGCAGTCGCAAACGGCAGGTAGGTCCGTTTGGGACCGCAAAAAAGAGTACTGGCATGCACAAACGCTATTTTGCGGGTCACTGACTTGCAAAATAGCATTTGCGACTCACGCTATTAGTCCCTTCCTAATAGCGAGTCGCAATACCATGTACCATTGTTTTGCAACCGTGTTTGCTGCCGCAAAACAATCGCAGTTTACCACCTACTTCAAGTAGGTGGTAAACCCCACGCAAACGGGAAGGGGTCCCCAGAGGACTCCTTCCCCTATGTGAGTGTGTGGGAAAATATTTTTTAAGAGGAGGCAGTGGTCTCATTGACCACTGCCTGCCCTTCAAAAATAAAACTGAAAAGTTTCATTTTTCTTTTTTAAATGCATCCTGTTTTTCTTTAAGGAAAACTGGCTGCATTAAAATTTAAAAAAACACTTTATTGAAAAGGTAGTCAAAGACATGATGGTCTGCTGACACCCGCAGGCCACCACCCCCGGGAGTGCTAGCCATTCCCAATGGGGACGCAAATTGCGCTTGCCTCGTGAATAGTAATGAGACAGGCAATTTGCGACCCCAATCGGAATCGCAAATAGTGTCTGAAATACTGTTGTACATTCACTTTTGCGAGTCGCAATTCGACACAATTTGCAACTCACAAAAGTGAATGGTCGTATATCTGGCCCTAAGTCCTCATTAACTTTATTTCCATCAGTATTCAACTCTTTCCTCTCCCTCTTTTGCAATCAGACACTTTTCTTTAGGCCTTCCTTTCCTCTCACCTTCTTTTGTTTTCTCTCGTTTCCTCTCCACCTTTCCTACCCATTCCTCCACATTCTTGTGTTGCATTCCCTCACTAAATGTTTGCTAGTCTCTCTGTTTCCTGGTCATTGTTTCACTCTCCCATATTAGCCGCTGTTGTTTCCCCATCTGCATTCCACTTCTTTGTCTACCATTTATCTATAGGCCAGTTATTGCATTTTTGCTTTCCTACTCAATTAGTTAACCCCTTAATTAAACATGATTAGGTGTTGTTGATGGTAGTTCATCCTCTTATTGCTACCTGTTCTCCCAAAGAAGCTGAGAAATGAAATGTGCTAAGGCTAGCTTCACTAAGATATGCCCCTTATATTGCTCGCACAATTGGCATCCATGCATTCCGCAGCACACATAGAAAGAGGAAAATGCCACCAATTATTGTTTTTGTGCAATAAGGTGTCCCTTCCTGCACAAACACAATCATTCCCGCAATCCAAGCACCTTTGCAACATGGCGCAAGGGTGCCTGTGCTGGTGCATGGAATCCAGTTGTGCACCAGCGCAGGGGAAACACATGGATGTGTCGTATTGTTGTTAATATGACATCCCTGTGCTTTTTAAATGACACAGCTCAGTGCAGGAAAAAAAGCTTGCAGCACCGCGCTGCGTCAATTGTTTGTAAGTGAGGCCCCCCCATGGGGAGGCCTAGGATTCTGATGCATTCCCAGTTTTACAAGACTTTGTAAGTCTGGGAATGTGAAGAGAAAGAGAAAGAGAAAAGAGAAAGGGAATGTACCCACTTGACCTGTATTTATTCTGTGAAGTTTTTCATATGGTCACATTTATTAAATTATTTTAGTATCTTATTTCAAAATAATTCATTTACAAATGGAAAAATAGTATGCACAGTCTATGAATTAATTTCACACAGTGGTATGAAGGAAATAGGTGTCCGCTGTAATGTTTTGGGCTGGGATCTAATGTCCAACAAGGGGTCAACGTACGTTTCGGCATGGGCATAAAACTTATCACCTTCTTCAGGCCCACACAACAATAATACACTCACTTGCAGAGGTGGGTATGGAGGAAAGAATAAGTATAGCCACAGCGACGCACCCAAGTACTAGGTATGAGTATTTCTATATATCATGTCCAGACTCAGGGAGGCAACTTCTCACTATTGTTTTAATTTAATGTGATGGTTCCCTAGGATGCGCCACTACGCAGTAGTTCCTTAGTCGGGTTCTACATAAATTATGGTCATGTGTATATATAGATGTCAAGATTCTTGCAATTTCAATTTAGCTGTAAAGGCTCCCAGTTCAAATAAAGAGTGCCCTGTTGGCATATGTGGGGGGACGTCTCTCTCCCCCGACGAGGGTCCGCAATAGATTATCTCGGCCATCTGGGAATGTGTCAGGCTTGATGGATGTTGCGTGGGAACACCCACAGCAACACCAATCGGACACCCCTTTAACGCAGAGTAATGCATGAAAGGGGCCCATATTTACAAGGCCATGAAAAGCCATGCAGGGTGACTTTATGTGGGCTTGTAAATATGAACAGGCACACTGCGCCGCTGATGCATCAAAAAAAGTGACACACCGCGGCGCAATGCCTTGTAAATGAGGCCCTATCTTTGTCATAATGGGAGCCATCAATCTGAAAATGTAGAAGCTGAGAACTGGTTGTTGTGGGATCCAGTGGTGGCTGCCACTCGCTAGCAAGAGCTAGTGTGCCCACATTCACTTCTATTAAAGCTCTTACGCCTTTGATTCCTTCTCCGATAGGTTATCAGCTGGGCTGGATTGTCATTTATATTTCTGTGTCCTTAGTTAATTTGACTCAAAAAACAATGCTTTGAAGATGCACTGAATGGAAACTAGAAATCTCACGTTTTCTCTCTCCTAATTTGTATTCACTTGCATCATTGACCTGTGACATGTCTCTGTATAGAGTGTAAGGCGCACAGCACAGGGACTGCCTTACTGTCTGGATGATTTTTCATCACCTATGAGTTGAATAAATGGATTGACTGTCCAGAGGCAGTGGTCCATGGGATCCATTCTCACACTGTTCTATTACAAGCTTGAAACGAAGGTTTAACAGCTCTGTATGTCTGCCTACCAGTCCAGGTCCGGAGGTGGAGTAACGGATTGCAACATTAGGTCAGGGTGTGAAATAAGTGGTCTGACACTAAATGAAGAAGATGCTCTTCAGTGTCACCTCAACTACAGTCATTCAGTAACTGTCAACAGCTCTCTTGTACCTCAACAGTCAACATTCCATAACAGCTTGGAATACCTTTCAACATGGATCAAACAGACATGAGTGGCACACACCATTATGTGAACAAGTAACCCACAAACCTTCCCCTTTTATAAAATGAAAACAAAACTTATTGCAGAGGAAAATCGTAGTTAGTCATGGTAGTTATAAATGAATATATATAACAAAATGAATATTTAAAAATCCTCTCAAGATAGGTAACAGATGCTTTAGTGCTTAATCATTTTCTCACAAACACCAATCATCCTGAGTTGAGACATTGATGCAACCTTTCTTGTAGTACATCAAACTTGGATTTCTTTTATTAAACAATTCACAGGGTGTTTGATGTGGTGTCAGTCTATAAACGTCAATTCATCTTGTTATTTCGGTTCTCCAATCAAGCCCAGCTGTCCCTTCACAATACAATTGAGCCTCACAACCATGCCATTGCATTCAGGATGACCTACTGCTCTTTTTTGTGCTTGGTCCCCACAGCTATCCAACAACTTTTCAAATTCTTTAGCGAAATATTGAACCCTATTGTCAGTAAAAATACTAAAAGAGCAACCTTTTCTACAGAAAATACCTTGCATAAAGTGTATGACACTTTTTGAAGAAATCTCACAAATTCACTTGATTTCTGGCCACCTCGAGAATAAATCACCCATGACGAACATGCAGGGAACTGTCGTTTCACGCTTAATGTACCTATTAAGTCAAGATAAACTTCTTGCCATGGGTAATCTGGTAACTTTCTGGACCAAATGGGCAGGGTGAAGGTTTATAAGGTTTGTGGCTTCTGACACACTTAAAGCATTCTCTAACACCTCTTTCAACTACCAAATCCACCCCAGGCCACCAAAAATCTGACCTGATCTCTCTTTCATTTTGACCATACCAAGTTGACAGTCGTGAGACAAACTGAAAACAGCAGTCAGAACCCCTTTCAGAGGCCACAAGGCATGCAGGGGCTACTGGGCTCAACCATGGTGGTTGAGGCCTTTTACTCCTTATGTCATGAAGCCCAACCTACTATGGATTTTACTTAAGTGGGCCAAGTACTCTTCTTCACTTGACTCTCAGTGGTAGCTGAAGTCGAGCAGTCAGGGTTCCCTTGGGGGGCATTTACTAGAGGTCAGTGGACGTGACTCAAAACTCAAAGTGCAAACAGCACGAAAAATGATTCAATGTCTAGTCAAATACGTGCTACTATACGGAAAAGTAGTAGTTTCTTTCTAATTCTACAAATGCAAAGAGATGTGACGTTCAAATACAATAGCACAATCTGCCTTGAAATCAAGGCTCTAGTAGTTTTCAGATGAATCCCTGTGCCACCCTCCTTCATATAACGTGCTCTGGGTTATTCCTCATTCACTGGTGGCTGCATCAAGGAATACAAACTATTAGGCCATACTCAAGAGCTCTCCCTTCTGACCTTTTAGGAGCTTAGTCAAAAGTGACTATGGTGCTGCAACACTATTCGTAGCATGTTCCCCTGGGGCCCAATTGGCCCTGTTCTGGTTTTTCCTGCTCTCGAAGCGCAGAAGAGTTCCCAGATGCAGTAGGCACCTTCAGACAAACACACATGAGTCCTGCTCAGTTTGGAAAGATCGGGGTGCTCGTGGCCTACACAACAGCACCCGTTGCCACAGGCTCTCTCACCAGAGCTGCAATACCGGTGGTCTCTCAAGAGTCAGAGCAGCTCCCTGCTCATGAAAAGGTGGAAGTTGACTTTGTTCAACGGGGGGTGAATCCTTTCTTTAGTTCAAGATTGGGGCCTGCAATGATGCGAGATCTTCCACGGCATCTTCGGCAGTCGTCCATGGTGAGTTGGAGGCAATTCACTCTCAGCGGGGGTCCAACCTCAAGTTGTAGCCTCATCTCTCCATCAGATGGTGGCCTAAGTTCTTTGGCAACATTGGTACCAGAAGTCCCTCCTGGCATACAGTACTGCCGCGGTATGTGGTGATTCAGACACAGACTTTCCAGCCTCAGCGCTCCGGCCCAGACTGTCATAAGTCTTGGCCCTCTTGGAAATTATACTTTACCGGTGGCCCCCCCTGCCACGTGTGGTCACCTCAGCGTAGCGAGCAGGTGTAGCAAGTCCAGAAAGGCGCTAAACACACGCATCAGTCTATGGTAGCCCTCTCTTGGCATACAGGGGTTGCTGAAAACAATTGTGCACACGGACAATGGTCCGATTGGGGACCAATAGAATCCTTACGCATCACACAGGGAGTCCTTAAGATAGGACTCTCCACTGCTCTCCTCTTTCTCACAGGGTATAGTGGCAAGCCAGCAGGTGTTAGTGCTCCAGGGTAGGTGGTCTTGGTTTCTTTGGGGATGTCCCCTCACTCAGCAGGGAGACTAGAAAGCCTTGGCCCCCAGATCTGGTCTCCGGCAGAAGTCTTGCAGAGTGACCTCTTCTCACACAGCCCGTCTAGCTGCTTGGTAGATGATTCCTTTTGGGGGACTCAACTTCCCCTCTTTATAGTTGTTTTCCAAACACCAAGTCTAATTTAGGGTCTGGGTATTTTACATTTTTATGTTGGGGTTCTGCTTCTTTTGAAGTGGGCACTTTTCCTTTTTATCTTTCTTCATGGAAGAGATCTGCCACAGAAGGCACAACTTTGAAGCTGATTGTCCACAACATAGTTCATGGGAGTGATGAGAGTTCACACCTGGATGTCAGCTACAGTGATATGTTCATCAAAGGGTTGATCCCAGACTTCCAGCCCTACTCTTTATGATTCTCCTATCAGTCCCATCGACCTTCCAGAGATTTTTATCAGGCCCCTTCCTTGTGATCTATCCCTGAATCAAAGAGCAGTTCTTTGAGATATAAAGGGAGTCTATTCCTTCCCTCCAGCATCTCCCCACACAGCTTACAGGAGTGCCATAATACATAAATATGTCTGGGGGATTCCTCTCGTCCTCGTGTCTTTACCAGGCTGACCTGGATTCCCCAAAATGAAGCCCAGGGTCCTCAATGCAATGTACCAATGCAGGCACATTTACTCAGTGCACATTCAGAGCACACTTTCTGTTCAGCACTAATACCTCTACGCATTGTACACTTACATGTGCATATGCACTCAATCTGCACAGACTGTTCAGCATTGAAGCTTTTCTATCTTTAACCAGGGTGTGATCTATTAAAACACTCACTATGTGTGCGCTGCATGACTCTTCACCCATGTATTTTACTTAATACATGCACACATGCACCCTGATCATGCTTTATCCACACATGCACCATGCAGCACTATATCTCTCATATAATGTATTCCTCTTGGCATACATACACCCACCAGTACATGTAATAACTACACATGCACTGTACAGTAGTGCTCCATCCATGTACTGTACCTTTCCCAGGCACACATACAACCAACGCAGCGTCACTACTCATGTACTTACCTGATGTAGGCCAAGGGTGAGTTAAGCACACAGCAGTGGACCCTTTAAAAAGGTGAATGAGACTGTACACCTCACTCCTGTCCTATTCACTAATACTGATCACCTCGAGAATAAATCTCAGGAAATGTTGGCTTAAACCACTATGCAGATTATTGGGCACTAGCCATCATAATGAGGCATTGCGTATTTTGATGTCCGACACACGGTCTCTATATGTATGTGGTCTTTTCAAATTTTTATCATGGGCTTGGGCTATCAGAACGAAAAGGCTTAAAGTAAATGTTTAATCTTAGATCTTAAAGAAAATGTGTACATTTTGATTTTAATTTGTAAATTGCGATTTTACTCTTTTATTGTGTTCTGATGTAATCTGTGTATCAAATCTCGATTCCCCAAGCTGTAAATGTATTTTTCCTAATATGATGCTTTTAAGATATGTTTTTTTACCGAATAAAGCCTTCTACTACTAATACTGATCAACAAACTGCATGCTGACACCACCGTGCTCACGCTGCTTAACTCCTTCTACCATTGTGAGGGTAGCACTTTGAGTACTCCTCCTGGTCCAACAAGACCGCAATCCATGGGACAGGCCTATATTATGGTGCTGTCACACGATCTGTCTTCACCTATGACAAAAGTAATCAGCATTAGGGATCCAGAAAACAGTATAGTTGGGCACTCAGGGAAGGGGTATATGTCATTAGCATGAAGATGTCTTTTCCATCCCAACAACATAGAGACTTTAAAGGAAGTAAATAAGACCCCTGAAGAGTAAACCATCCTTCATAGATAGTTCATCTTTTACTAACCAATGTGGTTTAATTCAATTGCTTACACCAGACTTAATGGGCCACCCAGAACTCAGATGTTTAGCTACCTTCAGTTATATTTCATCTCAATAAACCCTTCTTATAAAATCTTCCTTAGAGATGGCATCATTATTGACTACACACACTCTTATCATCCCACATCCCTTCAAAACAGTACATTCACCGTCTTCTAGGTTAACACAACGAGATTGGCAATTTGCTGCAAGGTTTTGTGCTCCTGGTATGTACTGAATGTCATAGGTATATTCCTGTAAATTAATAATCCACTTTTTAGGTCTCGCCCGAGCCAGCGCGCATGCGCTATTCAGCGAGGCTTTTGTAAGGGCTTCCATAAGGACTTCCAACTCCCACAGCTTTGCTTGTGTGTTTTTGTTTAGTGCCACACATTTGATTGGCCATTTGCATAAGGCGTCCACAAATGAAGGCACGCAAATGGCCAAAGGCACGGGTATGTCCCGCCTTATCTTTAGAAGTCCCCTCCCATGGCCTAGGGGTCTCGGGAGCGAGCTGGGTGCCATCTGTTCTGGCAGCTGCATTCCTTACAGCGCGCACTCCCGGGCTTGTCTAATGAGCTTTCAATTGTTCTACTTTCTATCCGATCCACGCCAAGTGACTTGGGAAACTAGATTCCCTGGAGTGCCAGGCTCTGGGTACAAAGTGGGGCCCCGTTTACAGGGTGGCCTTGCATTGCTGCGCGGCTTCTTCCGTGGTTGTTTTAGTTATGTGCTGCTTGTCTTGTTGGGGTATTGTTGGTTAAAGAGACTCCTGTTTACAGGTACGCACTGGTCTCCAGAATATTGCATAGTTAACAAATGTCGCTGTGTTAATATTCAATGTTTTATAGCTAGCTTTGCCTGCATTTAAGAGATGAAGTGTTATATTGGCCAGGGTGATGTAGTAAGCGCTATATAAAACGCAACGTCATGGTGTTATTTATGAAAGTTTATGTAACTCAGTCATCACTGTTCCATTCATTCCCACCCACTGGCTTAGTAACCAGGATGCAACCTGTGATCTTAAGCACCGGCTTCTTGTTGTGCAGTGTTTCTGGTGCAAAACGTTCTTTTTGAAATGTGTACATTTAAATGTTAGAAAGCTGTGCAAAAAGGTTAAGGACCTCTTGCTTTTAAGGAAGGTGCTGGGTCATGGTGCTGGGGTCTCACAAATAAAAGGGAGAAATTAGTGTTTCGTATGCTGACAGTAACCTCCCACCTCTGAAGGGGAGACCCTGGCTGGAGGGTGCCGCGCCTTTCGCATGGCACGTGATCGGGGTCACAGCATGTGGCAGAAGGCTTCCAGTCACACTAGACCGACGCACCCAATTTCAGGATGCATGTGGCTGTCTCTGGAATGTGTTTTCTTACTTGTCAGATTCCTCTAAGCTAAGTTTCACAGGCGGAGCACCAGATAGAGCACTAAAGGCCCATCTACTGGTTTTCACACTTGGAGGGTGGTGGAGTGAACCCATTTGAATACTGCGACACCAGGTTTGAGAGGCCATCTGGATCTGGAGAACCAGTATGGCCATGACCCACAGTCTAAGTGCAAAAGCTAAACCATTGTGCTGAAGGTGGGATGTATGACGTTACAACGCATACTTTTACAACGCCTACCTTTACATCGTAAGTTTTACAACGCATACCATTACAACGCATAAAGCTTTTGGGCGCTGGATAGTGAATAGTTTAATTTACTATTCCAACTCCAGTCCCCGTGGATAGTAGGGAAGGTGTTGGATAGTAAATTAAACCTAGTCCCTATCCTAGAGCGCCCCCAGCGCTATGCGTTGTAATAGTTTGCGTTGTAAAAGTTGCGTTGTAATGGTAGTTCATTGTAAAAGTTTTGTTGTAAAGGTTGTATACCATGAAGGTGGCACCTTATAGTGGTGTCACAGTAGTCTATGACTGAAAGACTGGTAGAGAGGCGTGCTGGGTTCACATTTCAAATAGTTGCACGCAGTATAGTATATACCCGTACACCTTTGCTCCAAATCTTATGGGGATGTCCCATCACTCTTAAGTGAATGTGGAGTCACATGCTTTATCAAGCACGTAAATACTTAGGGGCCCATACAACACAATACCTTATTATTGTACAGTGTTCTCTCTAAATATTACCACTCAGTGACACATAATTCCACGCCACATAATTCCACTCTACTAAATGCAACAAAAACTCCACATAATACCACTCAGTGCCACATAATTACACGCTACATAATAACACTCTACTCAATGCAACATAAATACACTCCACATAATACCACTCAGTGCCATGTAATAACACGCCACATCATTACACTCTACTCAATGCAATATAAATGCACTCCATATAATACCACTCAGCACCACAAAAATATATACCACGTAATTACACTCTACTCAATGCAACATAAATACACTCCACATACCAATCTGGTACCACATAATTACAAGCCACATAATTACACTCTACTCAATGCAACATAAATACAATCCACATAAAACCACTCAGAGCTACATAATTACATGCCACATACTTACACCTAACTCAATGCAACATAAATACACTCTATACAATACCACTCAGTGCCACATAACTACACGCCACATATTTACACTCTATTCAATGCAACATAAATACACTCCACATAATACCACTGTGCCACATAATTACACTCTACTCAATGGAACATAAATACACTCCACAAAATACCACTCAGTGCCACATAATTCTATGCTACATAATTACACTGCACTGAATGCAACATACACTCAAAACAATACCACTCAGTGCCACATAATTACACACCAGATAATTAATCTCTACTCAATGCAACATAAATACACTCCACATAATACCACTCAGTGCCATGTAATAACACACCACATCATTACACTCTACTCAATGCAATATAATTGCACTCCATATAATCCCACTCAGAACCACATAAATATACACCACGTAATTACACTCTACTCAATGGAACATTAATACAGTTCACATAATACCAATCAGTACCACATAATCACACGCCACAATTACACTCTATTCAATACAACATAAATACACTCAACACAATACCAATCAGTGCCACATAATTACATGCCACATAATTACACTCTACTCAATGAAACAAAAATACACTCCACATACCAATCTGGTACCACATAATTACAAGTCACGTAATTCCACTCTACTTAATGCAATATAAATACAATCCACATAAAAGCACTCAGAGCTACATAATTACATGCCACATACTTACACCTAACTCAATGCAACATAAATACACTCTATACAATACCACTCAGTGCCACATAACTACATGCCACATATTTACACTCTATTCAATGCAACATAAAAACATAAATACACTCCACATAATACCACTGTGCCACATAATTACACTCTACTCAATGCAACATGAATACACTCCACATACCACTCAGTACCACATAATTACATGCCACATAATTACACTCTATTCAATGCAACATAAATACACTGCACATAATACCACTCAGTGCCAAATAATTACACGACACATAATTACACTCCACTCAATTGAACATAAATACACTCCACATAATACCACTCAGAGCCACATAATTATATGCTACATAATTACACTGCACTCAATGCAACATACACTCCAAATTATACCACTCAGTGCCAAATAATTACACGATACTTAATTACACTCTACTCAATGCAACATAAATACACTCGACATAATACCACTCAGTACCACATAATTACATGCCACATAATTACACTCTATTCAATGCAACATGAATACACTCCACATAATACCACTCAGTGCCACATAATTATATGCTACATAATTACATTCTACTCAATGCAACATAAATACACTCCACATAATACCACTCAGTGCCACAAAATTATACGCTACATAAGTACACTGCACTCAATGGAACGTACACTCCAAATAATACCACTCAGTGCCAAATAGTTACACTACGCATAATTACACTCTACTCAATGCAACATAAATACACTCAACATAAGACCACTCAGTACCACATAATTACTCGCCACATAATTACACACCACATAATTACACTCTATTCAACGCAACATAAATGCACTCCACATAATACCACTGTGCCACATAATTACACTCTACTCAATGGAACATAAATACACTCCACAAAATATCACTCAGTGTGACATAGTTACACGCCACATAATTACACTCTACTCAATGAAAAATAAATACACTCCACATACCACTCAGTACCACATAATTACATGCCACATAGTTACACTCTATTCAATGCAACATAAATACACTCCACATAATACCACTCAGTGTCAAATAATTAAACGACACATAATTACACTCAACTCAATGTAACATAAGTACACTCCACATAATGCCACATCATTACATGCTACATAATTACACTGCACTCAATGCAACATACACTCCAAATAAAACCACTCAGTGGCACATAATTACACACCACATGATTACACTACTGAATGCATCATACACTCCACATAATACCACTCAGTGCCAAATAATGACATGCCACATAATTACACTCTTTTAAATGCAACATAAATACACTTCACATAATACCACTCAGTGCCAAATAATTATATGACACATAATTACGCTCTACTGAATACAACATACACTCCACATACCACTCAGTACCACATAATTACAAGCCACGTAATTGCACTCTATTTAATGCAACATAAATACACTCCACATAATACCATAATACCATTCAGTGCCAAATAATTACGCAACACATAATTACACTCTACTCAATGCAACATAAATACACTCCACATAATACCACTCAGTGCCACATAACTATATGCTACATATTTACACTGTACTCAATGCAACTAACACTCCAAATAATACCACTCAGTGCCTCATAATTACACGCCACATAATTACTCTCTACTGAATACAATATACACGCCACATAATGCCACTCAGTGCCACATAATTACATGCCACTTAGGGCCATATGTATCAAGCCAATTTTCATTCGCAAGCGCTGCGAATCGCAAAAAACAGCGTTTGCGAATGAAAATTCGCTATTCGGAATGTATGAAGTAAAAGGGCCTTGCAAAACAAAAAATCGCAAAAATGCGATTCCTTAATTTGCGAGCATGGAAAATCTGCGAAATTCGCAAACGGGAAATTGCAAATCAAGAAATCGCAATTGAATGTATGAAAAAATAGCAAATTCCGAATTTCGGAAATTCGCAATTTACAGAATCGCAATTACCACCAAGTAGGAGAAGGTGGTAACCAGGTGCAAACTATTTAAGGAGTACCAGAATGCAACAGACTTTTTTCCACAATGGCGGGGCTTTACGTGATAGCCAGGAGGATGCGAATCAGAGCTGCTGCACAGAGGAGGAGACGCCAGGAGAGGATATTCCGTGCGCGCATTGCCATCTACCAGCACACTGTGGAGGACATCTACACCCACTACAGACTGGATGAAGACAGTATCCATTATTTAATTGAGGAACTCAGACCCTTCCTTGAACACCCCACACGCAGGACACATTCCATCCCCACTCACATTTAGGTCCTGTGCTCACTACACCTCTTGGCCTCAGGTAGTTTTCAGGGGCTGATAGCCACAGCAGGAGGGGTGTCACAAAGTGCACTTTTGTGCTTTTTCCATGTGTTCCTTGATGCCATGGTACAGAGGATGCAACACCACATTTACTTCCCAAGCACCCCACAGGCACTAGACCAGACCAAGCAGGACTTTTACCAAATCGCCCAGTTCCCCCACGTGATAGAATGCATAGATGGGACACATGTTGCAATATCCCCTCCCTCCCACAATGAGTACGAGTTCAGGAACCGCAAATGTTACCATTCACTGAACATACAGGTGGTGTGTGATGCCAAACACATCATCACAGAAATAGTTGCAAAATATCCTGGCAGCATTCATGATGCTTTCATCTTCCGTCACAGTGGGATATACCGTAGACTCACAAGTGGGGAGTTTTGCGAGGGATATCTACTAGGTAAATGCATTGAAACATAGACCATATTGGTTCTGACTACCATGTGCTGTACAGTGACTAACCATATCCATCCCACCCCACAGGTGACACTGCATATGCTGTCCGAGATTTCATTCTGATGCCCTACCTGAATACTGCCAACGCTGGGGAGCGGTGATACAACAGAGCACACATAGCAACCAGAGGCACCATTGAACGCTCATTCGGGATACTGAAGAGCAGATTCCGATGCCTCCACAAGAGTGGAGGTGCACTGCAATACAGCCCCCAGACCTGTTGCAAGATAGTGGTAGCATGTGCTATGCTTCACAACATCGCCACCAGGAAAGTTACACCAGTGGAGGTCAGTGAATCGGAATCCTCAGATGTGGAGGGGCCTGGCCCAGGACGTATGGCAGCTGGTGTAGCTGGTGCAGCAGCTGGGCGCCAGAGGCGAGATGCGATTACACGCAACTATTTCTAGGTAAGAAAAAAATGACACAATGCCATATCTCATGTGTGCGACTGTGTTTAATTCCTTAACTGCAGGAACAATTATGTCACACAGGCTGAATGCCAACTAGTCACACTCCATTTTTCCTGCACATGTTATTCTCACAGTGCAAGACTGTAACCAGGAGTTAGTGTACAAGTGAAGTCTGTAGCTGCCCTCTTCCATTGGTCACAAACTTTGCACCTCACATACGGCGCTGGCGAGCTGAAGCCCCTGTTGATGGTTGGACAGTGTTCTCCTCATTAGGCATGGTAGGCCGACTGTTTCGGCCACTACGGCGCCTCTCCATGATGGGTGGTGGGATGGTGCTGCTCCGGTATGACAGTGTGTCCTCTTCAGTGGGAGTTAGGACTCCTGGCCCAGTAGTATAAACTGCCCGCAGCTCATCTACAGCAGATGTAACCTGCACCAGTGCCCCAGCTACATCCTGGCTACCATGTGCCATCTCGCGCTGCATGTGTATGCTGCGCCTGGAGAGGATATTGGTGGCAGAGGCCAGGCAGTTCATGGCCCGTGTATAGAGGCCCAGGCGCTGTAGCTCTCGGCACCTAGCAGCACGGTGAAGTACCGAAATAATAATTACCACCCAAATAAAGCTATACTTACAAATAGCCTCTGTACCAAATTACCAATAACCAGTCAGTTGGCAGTGTAGAAGGTCCAATCGTTTATTACAACAAACAAACTCTGCCAGAGCAGCTCCTTGCGACCTAACGCCACGAGGTCCGCCAAGAAGACTGCTGGCACATTGTCAATGCATCACATATATACTGTTACATTTAGAAACCGTTACCTAAGATGGAAAAATACAGGATGGTACAGGTTGTGAGGAAAAGTCAGCCCATAACACACCTGATGCCCAGGCTGCTGGCGCAGGACGCCTCTTAGTTCCCATCTTGAACAATTACCAAATAAAGAGACGGGCGCTGGAAGCAGGAAGACAAGAATAGAGTTTTATTGCTCATGACGAGAGCCTGTCATTTCGGACACTCGCATAGTGTCTTCAGGAGGTGCTCTAACAAGTTCTCTGAGGCTTCGTCTTTTATACACATGTTTATGATGCACAAACATTCCTTATTACAATAAAGACGCTTTGAAGTGGGAAAAGGCATGCTTGGAATCCCAGCTTCAGGCCTATTCCCATACCAGTCGCTCAGATGTCATCCTCCCCTCCTGAATGTAACAAGAGATTGTGACCTCTCAGCTGGACATTCCTACAGGGCACGAGGGCAGGAGGGGGATGATCAGGTCAAAGGTTGGTCAGGTGATGAGGTTGGACACTTCGGTCGGTGTATCACGGTTTTGTTATGCTGGGCAGGGAAAAGGGGGATGTACATCCACGAGGCTTGGTCTTAGGACTTGGGACCGGGTCGAGAGGTCAAGTGCAGCTGGGGGGGGTTGTCAGCTGAGGGGAAGGGTGTTCCTGGGAGGAAATGGGGGGGGTGTGGGTCAAGCAGGAGTGCTACTTCTAGAGCGGGGTCACGCAGAGGGAGAGGGTCTCGTGGCCGTTGCATGAGCAGTGCGCGCGGGGAGGGGTGTCGGGGGTTTAGCAAACGGTCAGAGAGGCCATGGTGCCTAAAATAGCTGTCGTGTACATATGTGCATGGGTCTTATGCTGGCGGGATAACACAGTCAGAGTTTCGTAATTATTCGTTCTGCTAACAAGGGGTACAGTGAACACAAATGAACGCCGCTTATGTACACATACATTTGCCATTTTCAACAGTCGCCGCTTTTTACATAAGCAAGTTCAATTTCTATATAGTCGATACGATAGGCAGAATGCCATACATGTTAATTTACATTTGTTGGGTCCTTCATACAAGTCTAGAGATCGATATTATACTTTTAGTCGGGGTTAATCAAGAAAAACGTTCAGACACATTATAGAATCATGTTCTGACTTTCTCTCCGCTGACATCAAAATACAGTAGAAAGTGCTCTGATACCTTCGGGTCTTGTCAGTGCTATAAGAGACTTTTGGAAAACTAAATGCATGAGTGATCGATGAAACATTTTAGAAAGCAATACAAAATGGCTGAGGGAGGAGTTCAAGTTGATACAAGCAATTTGGTCAAGGGGGTGAGTAGAAAGTTCGGGAAGAGGGGTTTTCGTCACAATGTCTTTTTTAACAGAGTCTGTCTTCTTTTGTTGGCGCTGTTGAGCACCGGCGGTGGAGCTATAGGTCCAGCTCAGATTCATCCTTACACGTTGCAGGGTGCGATCAGTCCTCTGCTGTTAGATCACAGTCCTGTTTCTTAACTGATTTTCTTAGGGGTGCCTCATGCTGGGCACCTGCGTGTCTTTCTTTTTCCGTGGCAAAACCTCATTCTATAGTCAAAAGTTATGCGAAAAGGGGTGATGTTGTTGAATAATCAAGGGAAGAGAGGGAGGAGTGGGATCAGATCTCTGAGCACACCAAGGGACCAAAAGGAGCAAAGGATGATGAGCAGGCAGGCCCATTAGTCGGGCTCAAAAAGGGACGGGGACTTCAGGCACGAGTGGGTCAGCAAACCGAGGGCTTCAAGGCAGCCCTTCATTCCTTAACCTGCCGAGTTTGAGAGTGGTGCCTCGTCCCGCGTCTCGTTGCTCTGTGACTCCACCTTTGGTCGCGGTCACACGTGCTTCATGATCTGTGGCCAGGCTGTGCGTCACGTCCAGCTCCTCTCCTCCGGTGATTGTATCTTTGAATGGGTAAAAACAAGTTTTAGAACAACTGGCAGGAGAAGACATTTATACATCTCAATTCCGTCCTCAATCCTAAGTAGGTGGGGAATAAGTTCATCGGTCACAGTCAGAAGTCATCACTTATGGAGTATGCAGGAGGGCATTATCATTGAATTTCGTAAACCTATTTGGCGTTCATTCGTGACGTATGTGGAGAGAAATTGGACTTTTATACACAGTGTATTATATAGTCATTCAAACTTGAGTCCTTATGTAGAGACTCGCCCTTTTTCTTTTTTAACCCACGTACTGACAATCTCACATTTTCCTTTGGGGTCGGCTAACCCTTGTAAGCAGGGGCGCTATCGTTATGAAGAAGGGGAGAGGGGGTAGATGTAACACATGTTTTTCTTGGGGAGTGACCGTTAATCAAGGTCATCAATTAAGCTTCGAGGGTAGCTGACATGAAGCTGGGGTTAGTCGGGAGGACGCGAGGACGCGTTGGACAGGGAGCTGGGGCCAATCGGGAGAAACGAGGACGCTTTGGACAGGGGGCTGGGGTAATCTGGGCATTGGGAATTGCATTTCTAACGAACTGAAAAACAGAAGGCCATTGACATTATAGTCCCCCTATAAAAAGGCCAGATTTAGGGGACATCAGTCGTCTTACCTGTCCTTTCCTTCATTACCAACTCGGGTTCTATCGTTTTACAGAAAGGAGAGGTAGTAATATGGCAAGTTACAATCGTTTTAGTTTCTGTCAATTTTGCCGAACACCTTTGTGTTCAAGGAGACCCAATTAGGTTTGTGCCTGGGGGGGGGGGGGGCACAACGTTTTACCATACAAGGAAGGAGGGAACAGGGGACTTTAGAGAGTGAGAGAGAGAGAGAGAGAGAGAGAGAGAGAGAGAGGGAGAGAGAGAGAGAGAACGCAATCTAAATGGTCCATTTGGTACACGTATGACATGGAGAGAGAAAGAGAGACAGAGAGAGAGAGAGAGAGAGAGACGTGTACAATAATGGGTCATTCAGTGCGCGCACAACACAGAACAACAGGGGTTAAGTAATACGGAAACACAGGCAGAGGGATGACGTAGATCCATACATTACGTACACACATACTCAGGTGAGGGAGACAGTACATGTATTATATACAAAAATCCAAGACACGACATATAACCGTTATTGGCCATAATGATCTCTTCCTGTATGCTGCGCATCCTTAACATCCTACGCTCTTTTTACCCTTTTCTTTCCTTTTATTGTCGGCTGCCTTTGCTGGTCTTTGTGGTTGCACACACTTACGCCTTTAGCATCAAGTCAAGAACTAACCTGGTCGGGCTAATGTGTTTCCAGGCTGAGGCAACAGTGGGTGTCAGTTGGGAGAGCAATAGGGCAGCTCTAAGTTTCCGGTCCATGAGGGTGTGGAAAGGATGTAGTAATTTTCCAAACACTGGCAACATTCCTAGTCCTCCAAGCGGAGGGTACTAGAGTAAACCTAACCTCAGAATATTCTTTAAACCTTTCCCTGTTTAGTTAAGTGTAGAGTGCTTAATCATGAGTGCACATTATTTTTGGTTGTATTATTCGGGGTGCGTAGGCACCATAATCGAACGCCTTTTTCCCATCTCTTCGTCCGTTAGATCACCATTTTCTTTTTCGTATTTTAATCGGTGTTTCAAGGTGACCTGCAGAAGGAGGGAAAAAGAAGGGGGGGGCAGCATTTAAAAACACATCAGCGCGCATAAACCTGAAAAGGCTTTTACTTACTACATACTCGGCATATCTCCACGGAACGCAGTCCTTGCCAACTCGGCATTTAAGCCCAGATGGACCTTTTAGTGTGGGAGAGATGATTATCGGAAGCCGGTGGATAACATAGGTCACCCAAGTGTGGTATTACGGACCGTATGCAGGGAGGCCAGGTGGCACTCCTTCGGGGCGACTTAGGGGCATTTTTTAGCACAATTTTCCTGATACAGGTAGCATATAAAGTATAGGCTGAATTCCAGGATCCTTTAGCGGTTGCTTTAGGCTGTACAAAAATGTGCAAAGTACATACAACAAAAACCTGGACCATTCATATTTGCAGTATTTCTGCGTACCATACTTTTTAGCCCTTAACTAATCAAGCTGAGCCATTTCACCTGTAATTCAGTTATATCGGAAACAGTTGTCATTTACCCGAAACTTACCAATTTACACATGACAACTTCGTACGTTTTGCTCCAAAAATCTTTAATAAAAATGTCGGTGCATAAATACAGGCCTACAACCCCGTGGGCCGGCCAGAACTGTACATGCGGGGGTACTTATTAGTGAAAAACCTAATGGAGTCGGTGGTCGTTGATTTCATACTAAAAGTGCGACAAGTGCAATAAAAATCGTATCGAAACTTCAGTGTGAGCGAGTATCATAAGGGTTGAAATTCGAACTTTCAATAATCATGATGCGCCAAACTTAACAATAATTCATTATCCGAATGTTCGATCAGTACCCATCTCACTTTAATTCATTGTCCGAACACATAATCAGTACCCATCCCATATCAATTCATTGTTTTAAAAACTGTATGCATATTTCATGACACCAAAGTTGAGCAATCGGGGTACAACAAGGAGTTGAAAGTTTCATTTGTACCAGCGCCATTTTGGGTGTAGCCAGGCAGATCCAGGCATAGTCAAAATGTCCACCAACTCGTGGTTGGCCCAGAGCTTCTTTTGGGCAGTCCAAAAGTTCAGTTAAAGGGCGAAAGAAAGGATCGGTGGTCTGGACCATCGGTCAAAAGGGGGAGGGAGGCAATAATTTTCCTACCGGGTCATACTGGGTTTTCACCGGAACTGATCCGAACTGCCGTCTGCAGGATTTTAGTCATTCAAACTGAGGCTGGCGCCAGCATGGGAGCGCCGATGTCTCGCGGCTACATTTTCATCGTTCCGTGAGCAATCATGGCAGTCATTCCCCATCGGGGGTGTCTGGGGGGTCGGAGGCCCCCGCGGCTCCCATAGAATCTTCAAGGTCGTGGAGAACTTTTATGATAGTGGAGTCAACAAGTGACCGGGCCATTCCTTCATGCTGGGCCCGCTCTTGCAGGGTCGACCGCCATTTTGAGAGTTCGGCAGCCACCGGCAATCGCGGGGTCAAATGAGCAGACGGGCTCCAACCTGTCGGGCGAGGCGTCGCAGCATCGCCACAGTGGACGAACCCTTTGCCGGGTGTGAGGAGCGTTGGGGGTGCAGCTGGGGATCCTTCACCTGGGGAGGTGGGAGAGGCTCGTTCGCGCCGCCTCTCCCTCCCGGTGCACCCCACGGCGTCTCGCTTGACATTTGTTATGGCCGGACCAGGCGATGAGGACGGGGGGGGTCGGAGGCATGTGCAAGACATCCCCCCCCCAGTGTTGTCGCAGCCATTATTAAAGAAGTGGGGACGTATGGCAGGTTTCGGGCCGGGCCCACAGCCGATGGTGGCCGGACGCTTCTTCGTCCTGGCCCCAGGAACGGGTCCCGTGGTTCATTCCGGGAACAGACCTTGGTGCCGCCTTCGGGCTACTCGCGTAGTGGCCTCTCCACCCCAGGCCTCTTATGGAAGCCGGCCTAGGCTGTCTGAGAGAGGGGGGGTCGGGGGCATGGACATTCCCCCCTCCAACTCTCCAGTGTTGTCGCAGCCGCCACCGCGGCCGGATCCCGTCGGCCCCGGCCTCTCCTCAGGCCCACCTCATGCGATGACCTCCGGCCGACGGCTGGCAGCCGGACCCGCCCTACATGTGTTGAAGATCTCGTTCTTCCGGCTGGGCGTAGCCGCAAACCTGTTGCACTTTGGGAGTTTCCAGAATGGGGGCGGATGTCTGCTGACTTGTATCTTTCCCAGGTTGCCGTTATTGGGGCGTGGCAGGCGGTGGGACAGACATGTTTGGAGCAGTGAGGGGCGATGAAGCCTCGTTGCCTCGTGGCCGTCGCAATGTCAAGCTTGGCTTCTCTTATCATTTTCATGTTTCTTATTACGGGCTTATTTCTAACGTTTCTTGTTTCTAGGACAATCATATGTTTTATCATTAAGTATTGTTATCGTTTCCTTATCCGTTATTTAATAAAAATGTCATCAGTGGCCTACTGATTTCGTTTTCCTATTCCTTTCTTTCTAGTTTGTTTCATGCTAAAGTTTCTGTTAACAGGATACAGTGATCACTTCGTTATTATTGCGTATGTCCTTTTCACTAGGGGTGCTTTCTGGTCGGGCCAGATGACCTACCTCTAGTAAATGGTCCGGGTGGAACTGGTTTATCAATCAGTGGGGAGTAGATAGGCATGACAGATTACAACGGGGGACAAAGGTCCGCATTACCTACCCTTCACTACTTGCAAAGACTAGACAGAGTATTTCCTTTCTATGTTTTTTGCAAACAGAGAATACCTCAAAAAAGAACAAATTCCAAACAGTCAATGTTCGGACAACCAATCAATCAATGAGGAACGAAAATAGGCACGACGGGTTACAACGGGGGCAAAAGCCTGCGTTACCTACCCTTCACTATCTGTAAAGGGAGAGAGAATATTCCTATTCTTCCCCGTTTGTAGGCAGAGAAGATCCTTAAGAGAACCAACTTCGAACAATTCAATGTTCGATCAAACAATCAATCAATGGGGGAGAAAAATAGGTATGACGGATTACAATGGGGACAAAAGTCTGCATTACCTATCCTTCACTATTTGCAAAGAGAGAGGAACGTTCCTATTCGTCGCTGTTTGCAAACAGAGAATGTCTCCAAGAGAACCAATACTTCAAGTAGCAACCGAGGCTAAATGAACCAATCAATGAACAATACCAGTATTTTAAATACTGTTTCCAAAACAATCAATCAATCAATCAAATGGATAAGCCATCCTACCAATCAGACGTAAAGACGTCCTACTTAACCTTACCCGGACCGGACCATGTGGGCAATTCTTCGCCTTCCCTTTTCCAGCGCCCCATCGTTCTCTTTCTTCATGTTTTTATCGCAGCATTCCTGTGGGATTCCAGTCAGGACAGTAGGTCACTTGAGAGAGGTCCGTTCAGAATCGGTGAAGTTCATTCAATCAGCAGCCGGACGAGGGCCCTCTCAAGGCAGGTATACTCCAATCGTTTAGATGTTCACCCCATCGTCTGGACCTCTCTTACCGGACCTTATGTCGCTGATGGACCCCGCGTTGGGGCGCCAATTGAGGAAAAGTCAGCCCATAACACACCTGATGCCCAGGCTGCTGGCGCAGGACGCCTCTTAGTTCCCATCTTGAACAATTACCAAATAAAGAGACGGGCGCTGGAAGCAGGAAGACAAGAATAGAGTTTTATTGCTCATGAGGAGAGCCTGTCATTTCGGACACTCGCATAGTGTCTTCAGGAGGTGCTCTAACAAGTTCTCTGAGGCTTCGTCTTTTATACACATGTTTATGATGCACAAACATTCCTTATTACAATAAAGACACTTTGAAGTGGGAAAAGGCATGCTTGGAATCCCAGCTTCAGGCCTATTCCCATACCAGTCGCTCAGATGTCATCCTCCCCTCCTGAATGTAACAAGAGATTGTGACCTCTCAGCTGGACATTCCTACAGGGCACAAGGGCAGGAGGGGGATGATCAGGTCAAAGGTTGGTCAGGTGATGAGGTTGGACACTTCGGTCTGTGTATCACGGTTTTGTTATGCTGGGCAGGGAAAAGGGGGATGTACATCCACGAGGCTTGGTCTTAGGACTTGGGACCGGGTCGAGAGGTCAAGTGCAGCCGGGGGGGGGTTGTCAGCTGAGGGAAGGGTGTTCCTGGGAGGAAATGGGGGGGGTGTGGGTCAAGCAGGAGTGCTACTTCTAGAGCGGGGTCACGCAGAGGGAGAGGGTCTCGTGGCCGTTGCATGAGCAGTGCGCGCGGGGAGGGGTGTCGGGGGTTTAGCAAACGGTCAGAGAGGCCATGGTGCCTAAAATAGCTGTCGTGTACATATGTGCATGGGTCTTATGCTGGCGGGATAACACAGTCAGAGTTTCGTAATTATTCGTTCTGCTAACAAGGGGTACAGTGAACACAAATGAACGCCGCTTATGTACACATACATTTGCCATTTTCAACAGTTGGTGCAAAGGAAAGACCATATATGGAACACAAAACCCCGCAGATAGAGTTTAGCTTGTTATCGAAAGGTCAGGAGGGTGACTCCCTTCTGCTAACTTCAAGGGAGAGCCCTAACAGCGCTCCTTTGGAATGTGCTTGCACAACCTACCCACACCTATAACCTTGACAGGCCTAACGTGCAGAGACAGCAGGTTGCTACAGTTGTACTATTTCACAGGGGAATACATCTCAAGCAGGGAAATGAAAAGGGTCGTGTTAGTGCTGAATGCTTAAGGCAGACAAGGATACAAAATGGCGCTGGTCGGGTCAATCTGTGTTATGCGTGTTAACTATAATAACATGTAATGAAGTGCATGTGAGTCCTGAAACTATTACGTGTGTCAACATATTAGTGTTCAAAGCGTTATATTTGCAAATTAGCTACACCACGCTAATTACTAATACTAACTACATGCTTTACTAGGCCCAGATCGAATTCTGGTTCCTCAAACCCTCCTTTTAGCATGATGAAGCTAACTAATAGGAAGTCTAATCCTGGAAGACTTCCTCGTCAATGGCCATCAGCTCACGAATCTCCTGTTGGAGCATCTGGGTCTTAGTGGGAACAGATGAGGGGGTCATCATGGCTGTCATTCTCGTAGCACAGTAAGAACAGCAAGCCGGCCCACACTGCATACAAAGGCAGCAGGTGAAGATGATACCGGCTGCTCCAGCAACTATCATCAGCAGTTTCCATCCCCATGTAGACAATAACCCCCAGAACCAACCAGCAGGGAACCAGGACCCATTCTCAGTGTGCATTTCTGCTGCAATGCGATGTAATGTCTGGATAGCCAGATGGACCGTGGGAGCGGAGTCTGGAATGTAAACACAACAGGAGCTGCCGATCACTCGGCATGCTCCTCCCCGATCAGCCAAGATGACGTCAAGAACCATCCGATTCTGGAGCGAAACGAGTCTCGTGGCCTGAAGCTCCACGGTGATATTAGTCATGATATCAGTGGTGATATTTATGACATTTTCCACTATCCTAGACAAACGTCTTATCTCCCTACTATTAAAAATCGGCCCCCAGAAAGGAACCAATCCTTTCGTAAAGTCCGTGAACTGTTGCAAAGAGGTGTCAGTCTGATCGACTTCCGTCATGTCGAGCTGTCTTCGCTGTCTAAGGGAGACTGGTTTCGCACTATAGAGCTGGTGTGTCTTATGGTAGTCTGATGGTGGTATATACACCGGGGGTACAAGAAGGACAAGTAACATTTTCCTGCCCATCCTCGTGGTAGCCAGGTGTAGGCTTTTTCTCCACAAACGAAATATACATTTGGGGGTGTCAACAATGGAGGGCTACTGAAAATCCTCCTTCTGTAAGTGTAATTGCAAACGCTATTTCCAACCTGTACATGTCCCATACCCTGAACACAGAAATCGGAGGTAGTATTTAAAATGGGGACAGGCATAGTGCATTCACTAGTAACATTTCTGGCAACAAAATGCTGAAAATACTGAGAATCATTGAAATTAGTAAAGTCGTAAAGTTCGTCCTGTAACCACGTACTGTTCTCATTAGCAGTATACATATTCATACAAGCATCGGGGTCTAATGATCCCTCCCCTCCATTGCCAGCCTGGTCAAATCCCTGGTGTGTTTCATACGCTAGGATCATGTCATAGTCCTTTTCAGTGTATTGCTTGGGGTTTTCGACATAATGATTGTACATGGCAGAGAACATTTGGAACCATGCTTCACAGCTTCCTAAGTAGGACAAAGGCAGAGAAAGAAACAAGTCGTGTTTATGCATCACTGACGGTAGAAGCCCACAAACCCAACACTCGGTCATATTAATAGTGCTGTGAGTTTGGAGCATTTCTACAAATACATTCTTGGCATAAGTCTGGCGATGCCTCTGTTTCTGTGGTGCTAGGGTGAACATCAAATGCTCGGGCGGGGCAATGGTGGAAGGCATCATAGCTTGCATGGGGTACTTGTATTCTAGATATATGAAAACACTCATAAAGATGGCTAATATCACAGTTATCACCAATACAAAGGCTATTTTTACACGCATGGTCCAAGTAGAAAACATTGGCTCATAAAACGGCAAATAACGCGGTGCAATAGGGCGTTCTTCTTCGAGTACAATACGACCAAAAGGGTACATTCCTAACTAAAAGTTCAAAACTAAACTCTGGCTCAGCCGTCCCTCCAGAGGGTTCTTCTCCCTGTGTCCATCAGAGTCTCACAGGCAGACTCCTTTCGTTCATACAAGAAAATAATAAACCAAGTGTCTTTTCCAAGGGATCTGATGTACAACCAGGCCGTTTACAGGTCAGTCTTTCTTTCTGAACAGAGCACAACAACAGAGTTCCAGCTCTCAACTAGTTCAGTCCAGTATCTCGCTCAGTACCTCAGACGTAGGCTCTAGCAAACCCTTTCTATGCAAGTCTTTCTCTATCTCCTATCAGTGGTGTCTGAGGTACTGTGATGTTTTCTCGGCCATAGGTTGTATCGCACATGACCTGGGACTTCTTGGTCAGAGAACAGCAAGGAAGGTACTTGTCCTTCATTCGTACCTCTGCTTGTTGAGACACTAACGGGATTAAGGGCACTTTCGGATTCAACTGAGACCGGTCCGCCCGATCCTCTCACTCCCTCCTCTTGCCTTTGCTCTGTTTCCCAGGCGTCAGAAAAGGGAACAAATACAGTGGCTCTCTCTGTTTCTTGGCTCAAAATTCCACCAGAATGCAGCTGATCATAGGGAAGCGGAAGTGGCAGTTTCTTCAGGTGGGAGACATGTATCCAGTGTTTTCTCCCATCCACCTTCACCGCCGTCCGCGTCGCGAGTAATATCTGGTGTGGCTCAGACCACCTCGGAGCCAAGCTGGTGTCTCTCTCGTACTTCTTGACCAGTACCCGCTGGCCAGGTTCCAATCGATGTCCGGGGCCCTCTGGCGGAGGCTGCTGCGTAGATGCTACCTGCTGATGAATAGAACGGAGGTCTTTAGTCAACGTATACAGGTAATCGATCAACATAGGGTATTCAACATCAGAAAAAGATCGTGGCCTAGGCACCCCCCATATGTTAGCTGGTCGTCCAAAGACAATCTCATAAGGAGAGAGACCAGAACGAGAATGGGGGGTTACTCTCAGTGACATAAGAGCTAAGGGTAGGGTGTCAGGCCACTTCAAACCAGTACTCTCTTGGATCTTAGCCATCTTAAGTTTCAAAATCCCATTATATTTTTCCACCAGCCCTGCTGACTGAGGATGTCGGGCTGCATGGAATTTTTGTCGTATTTGTAAGCCATTGCAGATATGTTTAACTAGGGCCCCTTGGAAGTGTCCCCCATTGTCCGACCAAATCAAACGGGGCAAACCAAATCTAGGCAGAAACTCCTTAATAAGGGCCTTCGCTGTAGCCAGGGCAGTGTTCTCTTTAGTTGGGTAGGCCTCAACCCATTTACTGAAGGCACACACCACTACGAGGACATATTTCAAGTTGTTGACGCGCTCCATGTGGATATAATCCATCTGGAGTACTTCAAACGGTAAAGTTGGGGGTGCAAAACTGCCACTCAAAACACTTTCTGCCTTCCCCGGGTTATGTTGCAGACAAACCATACAGTATTGGACCAGACAGACAGCCGTCCTTTGTATGTTAGGATTATTCCATACCGGGTCCAACAAGGCACAAATCCCTTTTGCTCCTACATGGGCTGGGCCATGGGCTATGGTTACAACGGCTTGCACCAGGGCATTGGGCAGCAGCCATCTTTATCTATCTGTTAAATCCACCCAACAGTTATTTTCATCCAGTCTCCCTATTTCCTTCTCCCATCTCTCCAATTCAGCTGGGGTAGCTTCCTTCTGTAATTCTTTAACACTTTCTATGGTATTGTCGAATAGATCAGACTCCTCCACCCACCTAGCAGAAGACGTTACAAACATATTAGACATCATGGACTGCGCTGTCTGCTTAGCAATCTGATCTGCAAAAGCGTTCCCCTCACCTACTTCGTCCACCACTGCCTTATGGGCACTACATTTTACTATGGCTAGCTTTTTAGGCAAGGTTAGGGCATCCAACAATCGTAACACCAGAGGACCATTTTGTATTTTCTGACCATGAGAAGTGAGGAAACCGCGTTCCCTCCACAGCCGCCCAAAGCTATGGGCCACGCCGAAGGCGTACTGGCTGTTCGTGTAGATGTTGACCTCTAGTCCTTCACTTAATTCACAGGCTCGTAACAATGCCACTAGTTCAGCTGCTTGGGCTGATTTATAGGGAACTCGGGATGTTTCAACTACTGTTTTCAGTGTGGTGATTGCATATGCAGCTGTTGTCGTGACATTTGTTAACTTGAAACAAGACCCATCCACATTTAATTCCCCTTGGGGGTCAGATAGAGGAATGTCTGTGAGGTCAATCCTTCCCTTTGTTTCTTCTTCAGTCCGAAATAGACAATCATGGACATCATTCACTTTTTCGTTCGAAGGGAGCGGTAGCAATGTGGCAGGATTTAATGTGGCACATCGCGTAATCGTAATATGTGGGGCAAATAGTGTCAATTCGTATCCGGTGAGGCGCGAACAACCGTCGACCTCGTGCACGTATATTACAAAAGGTTCACGGTAGTCAGGAGTACCCAAGGCCGGTGCAGAACAAAGAGCAGATTTCAAAGAGTCAAAAGAGAGCTGACACTCATCAGACCAAGGGAGAGGTTCATGCACATCTTTAGTGGTTAATTGCAACAAAGGTTTAGCAAGAAGAGAAAAATTAGGTATCCACTGGTGACAGTAAGAGGTAATGCCAAGAAAAGCACGAACTTCACGCTGAGTACAAGGGACAGACATGTTAGAAAGAGTAGTAATACGTTCAGGAGTCAAACGCCTACCCTCCTTCAACAGTAGATGACCTAAGTAGGTTACCTCCTGTCGACAATATTGAAATTTAGACAAGGACACCTTATTTCCTTTCGCCGCCAAATGGTGTAACAATTTAACCGTGGTGTCCTTACAGCCTCCCTCAGTGTCGGACGCAATCAACAAGTTGTCCGCGTACTGCAGGAGCACGTTGCCTTCCGGCAAAACTAGATCATCCAACAGAGCCTTAAGGGCTTGACTATAGATGCTCGGACTTTCAGTATAGCCTTGAGGAGCATGACAGAATCTAAAGCTTCGGCCAGATAACGAGAATCTGAAGATCTGCCTGCTATCGGGTTGGATAGGGATGCTGAAGAAGGCATTCTTCACATCGATGACTGAAAAGTATTGGGCAGTGGGCGGGATCATAGTAAGTATAGTGGTGATGTCGGTCACCACCGAGTACTGTGGTATCACTATCTTATTAACCTCCCGCAAATCAATCACAAAGCGATATGCATCGCTTTGTCCATGGGATCCTGACTCCGGTGATTTCTTCAAAATTGGTAGAATTGGACTGTTACAAACATTTGCAGCTGTTTCCTCAACCACCCCTTTATCAATTAAGTCCTGGATGATCGAGAGCAAGGCTTGTTCGCCCATCTGTGAAATTTTGTACTGGGGAGTACGAGGTAATTTCACACTTTTCTTCAGCGTGATATGGACGGGTGGGATGTCTAACTTCCCGACATCCGCATCCCTGGTTGCCCACAACGTGGCTGGGAGTGTATCAAATTCAGGCGGGAGAAGTCCCCATTAACTCCCCCGTCACATAGGGTCCTTGCTGATTGACTGGGATCGACACCTGGCCCCTACTCTGGCCCTGGCTATCCTATGGGTGATCGTATCTGTCCTGTTCACAAAATGCATAATCCTCATTGTAATATTGTCTGCTCTGGGGGTTGTCTGTCAAGAATGAAGGTTTCACTAACCTCTCAGCCGGATACAACAGGAGCGATGCTAAGATACCACTACCCCTTCTACGGTATTCTCTGAGCTATGTATGAACCACTCCAGAGATATACCACAGCTGGGGGAAGGGTAAAAAGGGACAAAGGAAACAATAAAGTTGTGGCAGAGAAATCAATGAAGATCATGAAGCAGAAGTTGGAACATCACTTCTATGCTTGCTCTCGGGTTCCTGCAGGCAAGACATAAAGAACATACAATGAGTGGAACCTACCCTGCCTTCCTGTATTTACTATCCCAATACTCAAACAGTCACTACACTTACTTAGTGCCCTGCCTCCAACTCTTCAATCACAAAAAGCACAAAAAGTAAAAAATAAAATAAAGAAACAGAAAGTGTTAACTTCTTTGTAAAGTCCGAATTGTTGCAAGGACTCCACCAAGTTATTTACCCAACCGTACAAGATAGTCAAAAACTTGTACTTAGCTGGCAGACGAATTAAAGCTGCCTCGTAGAATCAAAGATAAGACCCTCTTATGTATTCTGCAGCTCCGTGAGGGCCAGGGAGTTTTACTTTCAACTGTATCTATGCGTCTTCTCCTCCAACTGATAGCATAGACACAAACTCTAAATCTCCCACGCCGGTTTCCGACATTTGCCCCCCTCGGACTTTGCCTTGCTGACTTCCAAGTCTCTCCAAAAGCAGAGTATGAATAAAGTCACGGAATACAAAAAAAGTAATGAACACGGCAGCCGCCATGTTCGCGCATCTGCGCTAATCCAAAAGGAAGTCGCGTACCACAAAAAAGCTGTTGAGCTGCTGCCGAATGCGTGTCTCTCCTAAAGCAGCCAAAACTCCAAACAATCCTGAAAATGAACACGCTTCTCAGTAACGAACTCTTCCTCCAACAAGTCCCGAATCAATAAGCTCAGGTGACAAGCACCGGAGTGAGGGAGAAAGGAGCTTAGATGGTAAAATGAAGAGTTAGAGGTAGGACTATCTACACAGGCATTCTGGGATACGTAGTCCCAACCCCTATTTCTCATAAGCTATGGTCTAGCTGTGACATTGTCAAAATGGTTCCGTTCAGACTTGCCTTGAACCGCCTCTTCCCTACGCATATCACTTCGGTCTGGACCACTCCGTCCCTGACCTCGTCCCCGTACCACTCCGTTCTGGGCGAGCAGTAACGGACACTGAGCTTTCCAGTGTCCTTCCTGTTTACAGTAAGCACATTGATTTATCCCTAACGGCTGGCTCGTGTCAGCGCCTGTGCCGCGGCCTGCGCCACGGCTTCCCCCCTCCCCTCTGGATGCCGGCCCTCGAGCTCCTCTCCCCCCTCCCTGTCCTCGAACGACTTGTTGCAACAATACTCGAGTCTAAAGGTCCATAGCCTTTTTCTCCACCTTGTCCTTACTTTCATTCTCTCTATGTTCATAATATTGTGCCATGCTTGGTATCACAGAGGGGGTGGAGGTAGTCCATGTACTCTCAGCGGCCTGCAATCGCGTAGAAATTTTGGGGGCCAAATTAGTTACAAACCTATTCACAAACAACAGGACCCCTCCTTCTGTTGCTTAATCCTGGCCACTAAAATCGATAAAAACTCCCTCAAACCGAGTGAAGAAGTCGGAAACACTCTCATCCTTCTTCTGTCTACAGGCGGTCAATTTATCCCAGTCAACTTTTCGTGGGGGAATAAGGGTATGCATGTAAGCTATAATTCTAGCCGGCAAAGTCGTTATTTCATTCCTAGGTTTATCACCGGGTTGACGGTCTCGTTCCCAGTCTTTCAATTCAGTCCAAGTCCCTCCTAACTCGGCAGCGTGGTCAGTGTCATGCACTTGCCGCCATATATCAACCGGTACTAATAATCCGAAAAATAATTCAACATCTGCCAATGTCATTACTGCCGAGGCTGCGGCCTCGGTCACCTCTTTGTAGTAAGCGGTGGGGTTCTTGCGGGGGGTCAGGCAATTGTGCTTTAAGGGCAAGAACCTCACTTCTTTTCCACGGAGTGTACACCCTTTGCTCCTGAAAGCGAGCGTCTACCCCAGCTCTTATGACTTGATTAGTGTTATTGCATAGTTCAGAGATTTCGGGATGATAAATAGGGTGTACTTCTCTCATGGGATGCTGGGAAGTCCAGTTGGGACTTTTCATAAACATCCTACAGCGATATTTTACTAAGGTGCTGACATTCTTGTACACCTCCTCTGGGTCCATATTAAATTTATGAGTCCAATCTCGAATGTTGTACAGTATCTGGGGTGCCATCCCATCGTGGAAGCATAGCTCCCAGGCCTCGATAAGATAGCAGGCCATTTGATATAATGCATGTTGCTGCATGACTGGCTCGAGGTCTTTTATGGTACTCCACAAATCAGCTACCGTGTAAATATCGTTCCGCATCCACTTAGCAGCTTGATCCGCCACTGCTTCTTTCTCACCATATTCCACGGACCCCCTGGTAAATAATCGTCTAGCTCTCATACCGCCATGTCCCTCTAATGGTGTGCGCTCCCTATCTAGGGGCGTTGTACTAGCAAATGGGACTCGGAGCTGCTAAAACCACGCGAGAAGCCGCCGCAGATGGTTGTACGCCCGGGAGAAGGGTAACCATGTCTCTCGCCGAGGTAGCAGTGGCACCATGGTTACCTAGGGAGAGGAGAGACACGTCCGCTTCTGGGGCGGAGGCCGGGGAAGCTGCAGCAGGTTGAAGAGGCAGGGTGGGATATACGCGCTGGGGCGCACACGGGGGTGGAGGTCGTGCGTTCAGCAAGTCCTCTATCTCGGCTTCTGTCTCATTTCGAGTTACGTAACTTCCATCTACTTGTAATCTAAACTGTTGGTCTGCATATTCAATATTCTGTTTGGTCTTATTTTTGTCATGTGCAATGGCTTTCTGAGTTACAGTCTGCCCTTGCTGTATCTTCATTAGTTTCTCGGACCGTATGCGCCTTCGTTTCGCCTCTTTCTGCCATTTGTTGAGAGTGTCAAACATAGATTGCCTGCTTCGTTTAGCGAACAGACGCTCTTGTAAATACTTGATCTTCTTCTCGTCAAAAGATCCTGTCTTTGGCCATTGAAGTTCTACATTATCCTTTGTGTATTTATTCCATAACGTATTAAATAAGAGAGGCCCTATACCATGCTTAGAGTACATGTCATGGCTAGGGGTTCCCTCTGGTGGGGCTGGTTGGCTCTCATCCAACCTTGTACTCCCTTGGCCAGCACAGCCGAAGCATAGCTTACTAAAGCACGGCATCGTGTTCGCTGCTAGACCGGTTGCTGGAAAGAAAGAGTATTATTTACAACACTTTCATACACATGGCCATGTTTTGTACTAAATCCACTCTCGCAATCGTACACAAACAAAACAATCACAATTCTATAGTAAAATAAAACGACACCACAAATGTTATTTCCAAAACAAAAGGTGGAGCCCGTCGACTCCCACCTATGGGGAACTCTTTCCAAATCTCAAGAAGACCCAAAGAAAATCAAACAGTCCTGTCCTTAGGCTGCCCAGAGATAGCCACACAGGTTCCTCAAAACCACAGATCACTCAACGGACCATCCAACAGCATTCATGGTTCACCTCCCGAACTATTCCGGCTAAGCCCGCTTTTTCAAGCTCCGCTCCGGATCTGTCCAGGTGCTACCCAATCTCAGCCGCCGGCGTTCCCGAGAGCAATCCGGCCAGGTGTGAACTCGTCCACGAGTCACACCAAGGCGTCCGGTCCCAATCTCTAGTCATTTCCGAAATGCAAACCAAGAGCGTCCACCCGTGCAGTCTCACTACTGCCCCGTCAGATCCCCTGTTCAAGTTCTCCGTGACCAAAGGTCACCAAATCCAGAATTCAAATTCACAGGATATCCAACATAAAACAAGACGTATCACTCACCTGGTGCACTCAGGTCCGATTGAGCGTTCTCTAATGCCAATTCCTGTGGACCAATGTGGTCCGTTCTCGGGTTACACCCGAAGGACTCCAGCGTGGGGTCACTAGCAGCCGAGCTCTCCTGATCAGGAGAGCGGAGCAGACCCCAATTCTTCGGCCGATCCTTCCTCCCCCGGTCAAGATCACCCTTTCCAATGTCCCATCTTATTGACTACAGGGGGACGACCCCAACGCGGGGTCCCGGCGGAGTCGCCAACTGAAGTCCCGAAATAATAATTACCACCCAAATAAAGCTATACTTACAAATAGCCTCTGTACCAAATTACCAATAACCAGTCAGTTGGCAGTGTAGAAGGTCCAATCATTTATTACAACAAACAAACTCTGCCAGAGGAGCTCCTTGCGACCTAACCCCACGAGGTCCGCCAAGAAAACTGCTGGCATCACATATATACTGTTACATTTCGAAACCGTTACCGAAGATGGAAAAATACAGGATGGTACAGGTTGGTGCAAAGGAAAGACCATATATGAAACACAAAACCCCGCAGATAGAGCTTAGCTTGATATAGCAAGGTCAGGAGGATGACTCCCTTCTGCTAACTCCGAGAGAGAGCCCTAACAGCGCTCCTTTGTAATGTGCTTGCCTCACCTATAACCTTGACAGGCCTAACGTGCAGAGACAGCAGGTTCCTACAGTTGTACTATTTCACAGGGGAATATATCTCAAGCAGGGAAACGAAAAGGGTTGTGTTAGTGCTGAATGCTGAAGGCAGACGAGGATACAAAATGGCGCTGGTCGGGTCAATCTGTGTTATGCGTGTTAACTATAATAACATGTAATGAAGTGCATGTGAGTCCTGAAACTATTACGTGTGTCAACATATTAGTGTTCAAAGCGTTATATTTGCAAATTAGCCACACCACGCTAATTACTAATGCTAACTACATGCTTTACTAGGCCCAGATCGAATTCTGGTTCCTCAACGGTCTGCTCTTAGTTCTTCACAGAGAGCCTGCATTGCATCCTTCAGCTCAGCCCTCATGCCCCTGAAGCCTGCCCTCACTTCTCTTTGTAAAGATTTTATGTTTTTTGCTTGCAGGCGCTGCACCTGCAACATATGTATTTCCAGGCCAGCAAAGACTGTTCCCGGATCTGCAGCACTGCTGGTTGTGCGAGGTCTGCGCCTGGTTGTGCCTTGTGGGAGTTGGTGAGCACGTGCACGGACTTCTTGCTGTGGCTGTGTCGGCTCGGAGTGCACATTGACATCCCTGTCCTCTGCCTTACCCTCCAATGGGGGTAGTGGTCTGACTACGTGTCTTCTGCATTGCTTTGGAGGGATGACGGGTCTGTCCTCCCCATCTGTGTTCTCTTCATGCCCTGCGTCGCCTAAGTTTGGACTTTTGACCAGTGTCCCACTGCCTGTAGGCTGTGTTGCAGATGGTGCTGTGAATGTAAATGCACACATTTATTAACTGTACTCACTTGCACTGGCAATTATTAAATTTCCCAGTTTCGGATTACATGTGTCATGTACTTTGCTTTCCTGACCTGCACATGCTATTGGGGACTGGCTGGCTGAAAATGCACCACTTTACTGTACATGTGACTACATCTCCCATAATGCATTGCTGTGTGTGCCTGTGTACCTGCTCTGGACTACAAATATTTTTTCCTGCCACTAAGTCGCTGCTGGGGGGTGTTTGGGGGGTGTCAGGGGTGTGATGGCATACTTCCTACTTGGTCCTGGTACTGGTTGTTCGGAGCTGTCGAGATCAGCCATGCCCATAACACTTTCTGGATGCAGGGTCCCCTCCACCAGTTCCTCCAGAGATGTTGAGTCCGAGACTGTTGAGGTCCCTCCACCGGTGGTCCTGAACTGCTCCAGCCTGGCAGCCAACTTCTCCTTCGAGCACTGGCGCAGATCATACCATCGCTTTCTAAGTTCATCCACACTTCTGTGTCACCCCCACTGCATTTACTTTCTGCTGAATTTCAGCCCAAATGCATCTTTTGCGGGTCTCAGGCACCCTCAAAGATTTTTTACCAAACAGTAGCTCATGACTGAGCACCATTTCCTGGATTAATGCCTCCAATTCAGCCTCTGAAAATTTCTGTTTTCTCTTCCTTGAACATTCACACTGCTGCTGCTGCTGTGCTTCCTGGCTGGCCATGTCTCCAGTTTCAGCCATACTGTAGTAAACTGCAGAGTTCCCTCTCCACCACTCCTTCACTTTGACTGTGACTCAGCAACTCAGGTGCAGCATGGGCACGCACACTTCCTGGTTGTGATGTCATCAAGCTGCACCTGAGTTTCTGATTAGCAGATTTGCAAATTTCACAAAATTGTGATTTTTTCCGTTAAGAAATCGCAAAATTGCGATTTCTTACGGTTAAGGAATCGCTTTTAGAAAACTCGCAATAAAATAGCGATTTTTATTGAATCGCTATTTAATTGCGATTTGTTACATACATACCAATTTGCGATTCTGAAACTGCGATTCGCTAAAAATCGCAAATTTAGAATCGCAAATGGGTACCTTGATACATATGGCCCATAATTACACTACTCAATGCAATATAAATACACTCCACATAATACCACTCAGTGCCACGTAATACCACGCCACATAATTACACTCTACCCAATGCAAAATAAATGCATTCCACATAATACCACTTAGTATTACATAATCACACATCACAATTACACTCAACTCAATGCAACATAAATACACTCCACATACCACTCAGTACCACATAATTACATGCCACAAAATTACCCTCTACTCACTGCAACATAAATACACACCACATAATACCACTCAATGCCACATAATTACACAACACATAATTACACTGTACTCAATGCAACATAAATACACTCCACATAATACCACTAAGTGCCACATAAATATATGCTACATAATTAAGCTGCACTCAATGCAACATACACCCCAAATAATACCACTCAGTGCCACATAATTACACACCACAAAACTACACTACTAAATGCAACATACACTCCACATAATACCACTCAGTGCCACATAATTACACACTATATGATTACACCCTACTCAATGCAACATAAATACACTCCAAATAATACCACTCAGTGCCATATAATTACATACCACATAATTACACTCTACTGAATACAACATACACTCCACATAATACCACTCAGTGCCACATGTTTACAAACCACATAATTACACTCTACTAAATGCAACAAAATACACTCCACATAACACCGCTCAGTGCCACATAATTACACGCCACATAATTACACTCAACTCAACGCAACAAAATTCACTCCACATAAAACCTTCAGTGCCACGAAATAACACGTCACATAATTACACTCTACTCAATGCAATATAAATACATTCCACATAATACCACTCAGTGCCACTTAATTATATGCTACATAATTACACTGCACTCAATTCAACATATACTCTAAATAATACCAGCCAGTGACGCATAATTACACTCTACATAATTACGCTCTACTGAATACAACATACACTACACATAATATCACTCAGTGCCACATAATTACACTCCACATAATTACACTCTATTCAATGCAACATAAATACACTCCACATAATACCACTCAGTGCCAAATAATTGCATGACACATAATTACACTCTACTCAATGCAACATAAATACACTCCACATAATACCACTCAGTGCCACATAATTATATGCTACATAATTACACTGCACTCAATGCAACATACACGCCAAATAATACCACTCAGTGCCACATAATTACACAGCACATAATTACACTACTGAATGCAACTTACACTCCACATAATACCAGTCAGTGCCACATAATTACACTCAACATAATTACATTCTACTCAATGCAACATAAATACACTCCACATAATACCATTCAGTGCCACAAAATTCCATGCCACACGATTACTCTCTTCTCAATACAACATAAATAAACTCCACATAATACCACTCAGTGCCACATAAATACATGCTACATAATTACAATTCACACCACATAATACCACTCAGTGCCACGTAATAACATGTCACATAATTGCACTCTACTCAATGCAATATAAATACATTCCACATAATAACACTCAGTGCTGCATTATTACACTCTACATAATTGAGCTCTACTGAATACAACATACCCTCCACATAATACCACTCAGTGCTGCATTATTACACTCTACATAATTGAGCTATACTGAACACAACATACCCTCCACATAATACCACTCAGTGCCACATAATAACACGTCACATAATTACACTCTACTCAATGCAATATAAATACATTCCACATAGTACCACTCAGTGCCACATAATTATTTGTTACATAATTACACTGCACTCAATGCAACATACACTCCAAAAAATACCCCTCAGTGTTGCGTAATTACACTCTACATAATTGAGCGCTACTGAATACAACATACCCTCCATATAATACCACTCAGTGCCACATAATTACATGCCACATAATTACTCTCTATTCAATGCAACATAAATACACTCCACATAATACCACTCAGTGCCAGATAATTACATGACACCTAATTACGCTCTACTGAATACAAAATACACTCCACATACCACTCAGTACCACGTAATTACATGCCACATAATTACACTCTATTCAATGCAACATAAAAACACTCCACATAATACCACTAAGTGCCAAATAATTACATGACACATAATTACACTCTAGTCAATGCAACATAAATACACTCCACATAATACCACTCAGTGCCACATAATTATATGCTACATAATTACAGTGCACTCAATGCAACATACACGCCAAAGAATACCACTTAGTGCCACATAATTACATTAATTACATGCCACCTAATTACACTCTACTCAATGCAACATAAATACACTCCACATAATACCACTCCGTGCCACAAAATTATATGCTACATAATTACACTGCACTCAGTGCAACTAACAATCCAAATAATACCACTCAGTGCCGCATAATTACACGCCACTTAATTACTCTCTACTGAATACAACATACACTCCGCATAATGCCACTCAGTGCCACATAATTACATGCCACACACTTACACTACTCAATGCAATAAAAATACACTCCACATAATACCACTCAGTACCACGTAATAACACCCCACATATTTACACTCTACTCAATGAAACATAAATACACTCCACATACCACTCAGTACCACATAACCACACATCACAATTACACTCTACTCAATGCAACATAAATACACTCCACATACCACTCAGTACCACATAATTACATACCACATAATTACACTCAACTTAATGCAACTTAAATACACTCCACATAATACCACTCAATTACACGACACATAATAGCACCCAACTCAATGCAACATAAATACACTCCACATAATACCACTAAGTGCCACATAATTATATGCTACATAATTACACTGCACTCAATGCAACATACAACCCCAAATGATACCACTCAGTGCCACATAATTACACACCACTATTACACTACTGAATGCACCATACACTCCACATAATACCACTCAGTGCCATATAATTACACACCACATGATTACACTGTACTCAATGCAACATAAATACACTCAACATAATACCACTCAGTGCCACATAATTATATGCTACATAATTACACTGCACTCAATGCAATATACACTCCAAATAATACCACCCAGTGCCACATAATTGCATGCCACATAATTACACTCTACTAAATACAACACACACTCCACATAATACCACTAAGTGCCACATATTTACACGCCACATAATTACCCTCTACTCAATGCAACAGAATACACTCCACATAACACCGCTCACTGCCACATAATTACACACCACATGATTACACTATACTCAATGCAACATAAATACACTCCACATAATACCATTCAGTGCCCCATAATTATATGCTACATAACTACACCGCACTCAATGCAACATACTCTCCAAATAATACCCCTCAGTGCCACTTAATTACATGCCACATAATTACACTACTCAATACAACATAAATACACTCCACATATAACCACTCAGTGCCATGTAATAACACACCACATAATTACACTCTACTCAATGCAACATAAATACACTCCACATAATACCACTCAGTACCACATAATCACACATCACAATTACCTCTATTCAATGCAACATAAATACACTCCACATAATACAACTCAGTGGCACATTAATACACACCACAAAATTACACTCTACTCAATGCAACGTATATACACTCCACATAATACCACTCAGTAGCGCATAATTACACGTCACATAATTACACTCTATTTAATGCAACATAAATACACTCCACATAACACATAATAACAAGCCACCTAATTACAATCTACTCAATGCAACATAAATACACTCCACATAATACCACTCAGTGCCACATAATTACACTCTACTCAATACAATATAAATACACTCCATGTAATACCACTCAGTGCCACATAATTAAACATCACATAATTACACTCTATTCAATGCAACATGAATACACTCCACATAACACTCAGTACCACATATTTACACGCTACATAATTACACTCTACTCAATACAACATAAATACACTCCACATAAATGCATTCTATGCCACATAACACCAATCAATATAAATGCACTCACACCATGACACAATTTCACTAAGCATAATTTCACTCAACACTACAGTTACAGGCCGCACAATTCAACTCCACACATTTCCAATACACACTACATAATTACACACCAAACAACATATTTTAACTCCACAACTCCACAATCCACAATGTACCTCCAATCCACACCATATCGTGACACCCCCTGAGCACCAAACATCATTCAGCACCACCATTTTGCATCAGCGCACCACCTAAGCATCGCCTAAATATCACCTAAGCATCACGTCAGTCTGCCCTTGGAATCTGGTATGTGTTGATTCTCCCCTTGTGTCCGTCCGCTGCTCATATTCCAATTAAATGACTGTTTTCTAACATCCACTTCCCCGTTATTTATGTCCCGATCCCCATAACAAAGAAAATTATAACAAACAAGCATGTGAACAGGCAGGAGAAGTTACCAGCAGTGCAAGTACAAAAAACTAGAAGACATTTTTTATGTTACAATCTTTTTTTAATCAGTATGTTCAGCTGTATATAATGTCATCTTGGTTTGTATAAAGATTAACAAAAACGTTTTACTATAACTTTTCTACATGATGCACAGCAGCCACAATGCTCTACAACATAGCCAACAGTTCTGGCTAAACACATAAGGTCCCAAAGGTGAGACCTATTGGCAATGCCAATGCTTGTTTATTCTTGATGATATGGCATCAATATCCTTTTTCTCAAATATTTCACGTAGAGATTTGTGATCAGTATGCACAGCACATTTGCAACTCCAGAATTTTTGGGGGAACTTCTTGACCCCTCAATGAACTCCTAAAGCCTCTCTTTCGATGACAGAGTAGTTGAAATCTACATCTTTGAGAACCCTGGAGGCAAAAGCAATGTATTCTTCATGCCCATTGTCAACTTGGGGGAAAAACCGCACCCAAACCTCTGCCTCTTGAGTCAGTTGTCACACAGCTGACCTTCTCACATTTTTCCTGGCATAAAAACTTTCAAATAAGGAGCATTATTTAAATCACCTCTGACCTATTTGAATCCTAGACTGCACTACCCATTCTACCTGAATTCAACACCTTTGCCTAACAAAGCCCTCATGGCAACTGTTTTACCTCTTTCAAATTTGCTAAAATATTCTACCATGCCTATTATTTACAATAATACACCCTTGTTTATTGGAGCCTTCAAATTCCCAATAGTACTATCTAGCTCTTTCTTTCAAAAGTTTTGTTGCTGTTCACAGTGTGCCTCAGATAACAAATTTCTTCCACACCAAAAGAACACTTACTCAAACTTAGGCTTAACCCTTGTTCATGAAATCTGTCAATAACTTTATACACCCTTTCATTGCTGTCTGATCATGTTACACTATATATAAGAACAGCATCTTGATAAAATTTTCTCCCCACACATTCTGCTCAAAATATCAGCCACAGCCCTCTGAAAAGCTGACAACTAAATCAAAAGGTATTTGGGCAAATTTGATAGAATTCATGGGCATAATGAACAACGTGCATCGCTGTCATTTTTTATCAAGTCTAACTTGACGGAATACTGAGGCCAAATCCAGTTTGATAAATAATTTGGCTCCATGTAATTCTAATAGAAGTTCTGTTATGGTGGGTAAAGGGAACTTGGCAACCAAAATTTTCTTGCTGAGTGTTCTTAAATCAGTGCAGAGTCTGATGTCTTGGGGGGCTTTTTTGCCACAAACGCTTGAGCTAACCATTTTGCTGACTCTAAGGGAAACATAAGTACTTCATGACAAACCTCTTCTAACTCTTTTTTATCATCATCATAAACCTCTACAGATAGCCTACATACCTTAGATACTACAGGTGTAGCCCAAACATATGTGGTGAATGTAATGCTTCAAGCACCCCAATTAATCTCTCACAGAATATCTCAGAAGCATCTTTTCCAAATCAGTACCAATGCTTTCAACTTTTGAACAGGGATGGTTAGATTCCTTAACAAGTACTTGTGGTCACAAATTAGGATCCAGCAAAATACCAAATTCTTTCTGATGTGGCCACCCTATGATGTTAATACTTTTCACTGAAATATATTCTTTTCATACAATTAATGTACCCCTACATTCTGAAACAGCATCAAAATAATCCAACATTAATTAGGGTTTACTACCATATCCTCCAGAATGTATGTTCATCCTTTTCAACTTCAACCTTTCACTGAAGTATTTCCTAAAGTTTTATTAAAAAGTGATGGTGATCCTTGATCAAGAATCAATCATTATCCTAAGATTTACATTTTCCACACCTGCAATGTAAAAAGGATGATCATCAACCTTGCACACTAGTTGCAGTACCTCTTCACAAACTTATTTCACAGTTGTACTCATTTTTTAATCTGTCAGGCTCTTACAACAAACTGCAAAATGTCCTCTGCTTCAATAGTGATTGCAATGAGACTTCAGTGCAGTACATAACTTACTATTGGACATGTGACCAGGTTTTCCACATTGAAAACATACATAAACCATTAAACACAATGTGTTTCTTTCTTACCACCTTCAATGATAAAATAAAGTTATCTAAACCAAAATGGCCACTGTGTACATATCTTTTGTGAGTGCTGCTTGAAGAGTGACATGACCATTTAAAAATGGCCAACACCTACAATGAATTTGTATGTTTTTGCAGTCACTTGGGATTCAAGCAGTGAGGCGATGATAGAAGCATGGCCACACACTCAATGTGGCTTCCAAGCCCAGCAATAGTGTTTGCTGCCAGAGAGAGTGGTGCTCTTATTTGGGGGAAATCAAATGTAGGTATTGAGGGTGGAGCACAAAAACAGCTTTCCTCCTTTTTGGAGAACAGAACCTTTCAGGTTGTAGATCAATCCTGCTACTCTGCCAGTCTTCCTCTTAGTTGTGGGTACCTCAGGGGTCCTCCCTGAGTCCTACACTTTTTAAACTTTATGTGTACCCTCCGGCGGAAATTCTGTGTACATTCGGGTTGTCACTAGTCTCCTATGCTGATGACACCCAGCTGGTCACGTCAGTCTCCCCTGACCCTAGCTAGAACCATCTATCCCTGTCCCCTTGCCTTCAGGAAGTAGCCAGAATGGATGGCTAGCTACAGATTAAAACTTAACGAAGACAAAACTGAGGTTTTGATGCTAGGCAACTATCTCTGTAGCAACGCCCCACCCCCATGCTGGACTGCCTAATTAGGCTTCCTAGTCCAAAAAGATTGATAAAGAGCTGTGGGATGAGGCTGGATTCTAGCCTTATGATGGACCACCAAGAAAGCTTACTGCCAGCTGCTTTGGCATCCTGAGACTGCTGAGGAAGGTCCTTAATCTTCTCCCTTTCACAGCCAAAAAATTGATAATTTAAGGCCTTGTGATGATGCGCCTAGACTCCGGTAATGCCAAGTACCTCAACTCGCACCAATATGTGGTTAGAAGGTTGCAGGTTGTCAACACAATACCAGATTGTCTATTTTAACCACCATTAGATACAAATATTTAGATTTCCTCCCCTGCTAGACACAGCCCAGACATTTTAACATTATCTCTGCAATTCATTTTTCAGCCGGGCACCAAAGTGGATTTCATTACCATACATCCGTAATTTCACAACCTCTATCATGGTTTAATTTGTTGTCCTGGTGGCCTAAAACCCATTTTTTAACTGCTGCAGATTGTTGCTTTTAATGATCTTGAATGCACCATAAATTGCAATGAGTAATGGGGGACTTTTTTTTAACATACATACACTATAGTCATTTATTAAGTTTTCTGAGATGAAGATATTAGTGTCATTATTTTTCCAAAATCTATATTACCAAGCTACCACATATATCCCAAAACATTAACTTCCTATGTTAATTCCCATAGGAAAGTTTCACAAGTGATACATAAAAAAATTCTGAATGGAATGACACCAAATTTGTCTAAAAGTTCGGACTTTGCTCAGAAAGCGTATGTTTTGTTATTTGTTGTAGATCCATTCAGCTTTTTTCGAGAAATTTCTATTTAAAAAGGTGCTTGGGATGGGCATGAAGGGGTTAAAAATAGGTATAGGCCACAACCTGAATAATAGGTTGTGGTAGCTATTACTGGACTTAATGTGATGGTCCCTAGATCCTGAAAATGTATTTTAAAAATGTATAAGAGGGCAGGGTGAGCACTCCCTGACACCACGGGGCATATTTGGAACCCCACTTGATTGTCTGCCCAAAATATGGACATGTTTTGACAGCCATTACAGGATTAGGGATCATGATCTCTAATGAAATGTATTGTAGTGAATGGCAGGTTTTGAGGGTCACCCAAAGGAGCCCACATAAAGGGTGATAACAGATTATAGTCACAATATAAATCATTTGTTGTTGGTATCATACTAAATTTCGGAACTGTGGTGTGTTATAGGTAATTGTACCTAGTGAATAATGCTGATCTGCTAGAATTTGATGAAGCATGTTTGAAAGTAAACTGTATTATTGCATGATTTTCTCATAGAGTTTCTGGAAAATACTTCACAAGCTAAAATGGGAACACATTTTCTTTAAAATTCTGACATTCTGAGTCTCCCACTGTTCTGCAATGAACAACTAGAGTGCTAACATTCTGTATTTATGACAAAAGTGTGGGACACCTGAAGCAATCTTGATGAAATCAAAGCTGTATACCCTTTAGAAAAGAACAATATGCAGGGGTTGTTTTTGGCATAGAAATTATAGTTATTGCTCTAGACAGCTGAAAAGAGGATGCATTTTTTATACGTTCTCAAATATATTTCTCATTCTTATCAGCAAAACATTCTGACATGCAGTCTGAAACATATACTTTCAACACCAGCAGCAGCTTGTCAGTTTATCTCATTAGTACTAGGGCTTCCCCCATGCAAAGCCCTTTTTTGGAATGTTAGGGGTAGCTTATGTTTAAACCTCCAGATCATTTTTTCCACAAAAGGTATCCATGCGAAATCTGCGTCCTGTTTTCCGTAATTTCTTGGGGATTCTCCTGGATAAAACTGAAAATTTGCCACAATAGAGCAAATTTTTCTATTGTTGTGGCAAAAATGGGAAAAAGCGCCAGGCAAGAGAGCATATTTTTTTCCTATGGCATTAACAAGTGGTTTGCTGTGCTAGGATCACCATCTTCCTAGCTTTTAGGAGCAAGCAGAGTTGTATAAAAAAACATTTTTATACCCACTGAGGTAGGGCATTTTTACCAACATTTTGTGGGTAAACTTACTTGCAGTTTTTGATGGAAACGGGTGAGAAACCTATGAGTGACCCTGGAAAGCTATACATTTCCAAAAAGTAAACACAAATCTGCATTCAGCCAGGGATTATTTGTGTGGATTCCCCAAAGTTTTCCCAAATGAACTAACATTTGAAACAAAAATGAAATCAGTAGGAAAACAGCCATTTGCGACAACGTTTTCATCTGTAGCTTCTTGTCACAATTGATGATCTACATAAGCAATATACCATTACGTCCGACAGAACCTTCTGGACATGGGGATATATAGGGTTTGTAGGTTCTCCAAACCCATGCAATAGATAGAGCCAACAACTGAGCTCCACTTTACAATTATTTTTTGTTGTGTATCAACAATATAGAAATTTGTATGGTAAAATCTAATGAATTAAGAATGTATGTGAAGCAAATGTACATGAGATACTGCATTTAGGAACAGTAGTTTTTTGTACACCTCTTAATTTGTAGTTACTCATAGTATCATGTGATTCAGGAGGCATTTTGCACAATATCTTCTTTCTTGCGTGCTGGCTTTCATTCTAAAGCCACAAATGCAGAGAAATCCAATTGGTAATAGCAAAAGTTTTTCATAGTATACAACACAGGCCCCCCCACGGCTTACAGTCTGTATGCTTGACAACACAGCGAGACTTGCATTCTTAAATGCTTCTATTTACACTTCTACTTTGGCATTTTGGCAGCTGTTAAATCCAGCCGGAATTACACTATTTCCAGAACATATATTAAATTGGTGAAGGACTTTGTGCAAATATTTTACTTATGGGCTTTTGATAAGCCTTACAAATTCATGCCCTGAAGAAGTCCCTATGCTATGGGACGAAATACAATGGTTGTGTCCATGTTCCCTTTTTAAGTGGAAGTAAAAAAATAAAGAATGAATGTTAAGATTACACACAGGTTGTGATGTTTTTAAATTGATTGTTATACATTCATTGTAACTCTGTTCTCTGATTTCGTTGGGATATTAGACCCAATGTAATTTGTGTTTTGTCGACACATAGTAATGTTAGAGTGCTTCTTCCCTTTGTTGTGATTTGCTTAGTTATTGGGGCATTCTAGACAGCTGGCCTGGGAGTGAGCACCTTATCTTGCAGGAACCATACAGTATGCAATAATATATATATATATATATATATATATATATATATATATATATATTTTTTTTTTTTTTAAATCTTTTTGTGAACATTGCTCACAGACTCGCAAAATACATAGCAGTGTTCAATCATCTTAAAATCATTGGCAATTTATTGTTGAATCAAGGGCAAATCATATAGTGCCAGGGCGGCATCACATACACCACTCCCCTCCCGCTTCCCCCCCGTACCTCGATACTTCCGCCAGGGACCCCAGACCATCCTCCATTTCTTCACACACCCCCTGGCCTTGTAGATTGTCTTCTCCGCCCTCTGACACCAGTCTAAATCTCGTCGCCACTGGTCCCACTGTGGTGCCTCCTGTGCCCCCCAACCTCTGACTACGTTCCTTTTTGCCACCCTAGCCGCTAAGGTCAGCCAGATCTCGTTATACCTTGACCAGTCCGTCGGGCTTTTGATCATTAATAAGAACCATCTTGGTTCCACCTTGACCGACGAACCCACAACCAACTCCATAGTGCGAGCCAGCCTGGTCCAGAAAGGAACCACATTTGGACATTCCCAGAGGATGTGATAAAAAGTCCCCTCTTCCCGGCAACCCCTCACACACAGGGGAGACAGGCTCGTGCCCCACGAGAACAGGTGCGTGTGCGGGTAATACATCCGGTGCAGAATTTAAGCTAGACCAGCCGAAAGCGGACCTGCATCTCTATCTCGCGCAGGCTCTGCAGGGCGTCCTGCCAGTCATCGTCGTCTAGGCTACCAATATCCACTTCCCATTTCGCCCGCAGAGACAGCAGGGGGTCAGGCATATTATTTATTAATTTACAGTAAATGGTTGCCATGGGCTTCTCCAAGATGGGGTCTAGCAGGAGCCTGTCCTCCATCGGTGAGTACTCCGGAACCGAGGTCTCTAGTGGGATATGGGCGCGTAGGGCATGTGATAGGTGCAAATAGTGATAGTGTTGTGAGTCATGCATTTGGTACTCTTTTTTTAGGTAATCAGAGGACCTTAGGCCCCCCTTCCAGACATCTCCGAGGTACTCTATTCCAATCAGTTTCTAGCCCTTGAAGCCAGTGAGCCTCTTTACCTCCTTCAATTGGTCCCCAAACCAGAGCGGGGTTCTACCGGTTATAGTATCTGTCCATCCCAGAAATGTATTGGCCTCTTTCCAGCACGGCAGTACCACCCCGGTATGCGAAGGCAGATCCCTCCAATGTTTCCGGAAGTATAGGAGAGGCTCACAGTTACCCCCCCCGGCATGGCATACCTATCCACCCTATAGACTGGCTCCGAGGCCTCCTCGTAGACCCATTCATTAATGACCTGGAGCTGGGACGCCCAATAGTAAAACCGCACGTCCAGTAGGGCCAGCTCTCCGTCGTACACCCCGCTAGTGAGTTTACTCACCGCGATTCTCGGGCTACCTCCATCCCAGAGCAGCGTCCGCAGGGCCTGGGATATGCGCCTGAACACCCCATCTGATGCCGGATATGGCGTGTTCTGCAGGATATAGAGGAGGCAGGGCAACACCAGCATTTTGAAGAGCGCAGCTCGCCCCATCAGTGTGAGAGGCAAGGAATGCCAGTGAGCAACATCCGACGCTAACCACACCAGGTGCGACTCCAGATTTTTGACAAAAATCTCTGTCCTGTCTCTAGTTATATACACCCCGAGGTATTTAAATCCCTCGGTGACGACCAAAGCCGGGCATCGCGACGGGACTCTCGAGCGGCCCCCAGAGGGAGGGTATATCAAAGATTTGGTCCAATTAATCCTATACCCGGAGTAGCTACCGAATAACTCGAAGAGGTGGAGCACCTGTGCCATAGAATGGTAGGGTCTGGCCATGTAAAAGACTATGTCGTCGGCGTTTAAGGAGATATGCTCCTCCCACTCATCCGTGAGCGCCAAACCCCAAAACGACTGATCTCTTCTAATCCAATGGGCCAATGGCTCTAGTGCCAGGGTGAGTAGAAGAGGGGATAGGGGGTTAGTACCCCGCCTCAGGGGGTACACCCATGACGTAACTCTGTTGACTCTCACCCTTGCCACCGGCCTCTCATACAACAGACGCACCCAGCTACAGAAAACCGTCCCAAAGCCCAGCCGTTGCAGCATCATAAATAAATACGGCCACTCAATACTGTCGAAGGCCATTGAGGCGTCCAGCGCCATCAATGCCGTTTGGGTGTCGCCCACGACCTTATTCATGTATAACACCCCATAGAGGCACCACAAGTTATGGCGTGTACTCCTATGGGGCATGAATCCCGATTGGTCAACATGTACCAACTTGGGCAGGACTGCAAGTAGGCGCGTCGCTAAGGTTTTGGCCAAGACCTTGGCCTCCACGTTGATGAGTGAGATGGGTCGGTAAGAGGAGCATTGATCCGCCGGTTTCCCGGCCTTGTGGATGACCACAATCGTGGCCTCCCGCTGGTCCGGTGGAAGCACCCCCACAAGCCTTGCCTCAAGGAACATATGCCTCATGGGGCCCGTCACGACATTGGCCTGCCGTCTGTATATTTAGACTGGGAGCCCATAGGGCCCCTGCGCCTTCCCAGCCTGGAGCGCATTAAGGGCTTCACCCAATTCCTGGAATCGTGAGGTCCGCCTCTAGGTTGTCGGTCTGTTCCTGGGTCAGCGTGCGAAGAGCAAAGTCCTGAAGGAACTCCTCACAGTCTGATTCAGATCTGGTGCATACCGTAGTGTACACCTCCTCATAATAAGACGCAAAGGCCTCCGCTTTATTGGCACCCTCCGAAACCAGGGTTCCCGCCTTGTTTCTCTCTTCCGCAACCCAGGAGCGTTCCCGATCTCTACGTACTAACCAGGCTAGCAATTTCATACTTTTATCCCCGGTGTCGTAAATCCGGTGCTGCAGGGCCAGGGAGTAGGCCCGCGCCTCACACTCCGCCAATGAACAAAACTCCTGTTGTTTGAGGGCAAGCTTGTGACTGTGCTCCACCGATGGGACCCTCCCCACCTCCCATTCCAATGCCTCCACCTCCCTCTCCAACTGTGCCACCTGGAGTGCCTCCTCCTTCTTCTGCACCCCTATCAGCGCCTGGACTTGACCCCTCAAGGCGGTCTTGAAGGCTTCCCATAGGGTGACCTGGGAATCAACCGATCCTAGGTTTTCATCAAAGTACAACTGGGAGCCCTCCCTCAGCTTATCTACTATTGAATCGTCTTTGAGATGCCATGGGTCTATCCATGGGAAGGTCGCCCTTGTGGTTACCACCCCTCTGGGTGTGACACCCACCGGTGAGTGATCCGATATTCCCCGGGCCAGGATGCAGGAGTCTGCAAAATCTCCTACTTGATCTGCCCTCGCCAAGATGTGGTCTATTCTGGAGAAAGACCCATGCCGAGCTGAGTAAAAAGTGTATTGTATTTGTGTAGGGTGGTGCGCGTGCCATATGTCGCAGAGGCCCAGTGCCGAGGCGAAGCCCCGCAACCCAGCCTCCCCCCTGTGGCCCTGCCTATTACCTGCGCGGTCCAGGTCCGAGTCCATAATCGCGTTAGTGTCCCCTCCCAGTACCAGAGTGCCCCACGGCAAATCCGCCAGATGGGACCCAATTTTCGTGTATGTGGGGTATGCAACCCAGGTGGAATATAGCAGGAGCTAAACGTCACCGTGCGGCCATCCAATTTAGTTGCTACCGCCACTAAGTAACCAGAGTCCTCCTCCCACTTGCCCGTCACAATCAGCGGAAGCTCTGTACGGACTAGAATTCCCACCCCCCTGGAGCCTGATGTGAACCCCGAGTGGGCCAACAGCTTAAAGCCGAACCTATCCAGTGCCCTTCACGTATTGCCACGCAGGAGAGTCTCCTGGAGGAAAACAACATCCGGGCCGTGGCGCTTCACATATTGCAAGACCAATGTGCGCTTTACTTTATTGCCCAACCCATTAACATTCCACGACCAGATCCTTAACCGTGACTGATCACCCATTGAAGTACAGTATCCTAGCTTTGCCTGGATCCTCTTCGAACCACTGGATATTGCTGAGTACAAAGTCATATATCTGCGAGATTGAACCACCATGAGCCAAACAATAACCTTCCCACAACTCCGCACCCCTCCCCCCAACCTGCACCCCCCGCCCTGCCTCCCTGCTAGGTGGACCCCCAACCTCCCACCTCTGAACTATTCAGAGTGCCTGTTGCCCCTTCAATCCCATACTAACCAAATGAGGGAACAAAGCCTGCATCCGCAGAAGTCATACTGAAGTGGCGGAGGTCGCATCCGGTGAAGAGATCTCGAATCAGGACCTCCCTCCCCACGCCCCCACGTAGTACCATGAAAAGCCATGGATAGAAACCAGAAACACCATAAGGGCCCAGGCAGTCACCCCAAAGAGGAGTCAACAGGCCCAGAACCTCCCGTCTGTCCTCTATCACCAAACCGGAGCCCAAGAGGAGCATTACTTCCCCTACTTCCTTTCACCCCAGTGACCCATGTCTACCACAACCCCTCCGTCACTTGATCCGTGACTGCCCTGTCTGCTGGGGCTCTTGAGTTTGACTGTCGCCGATCCGGCTCCCCTGAACACACGGCTGTGCGGGAGACGCTGTGATCCATTTTGGCAGGTCACGGTCCTCCAACCCTCCAGCCAGTCACCCGCCTCCGTTGGCGAGTCAAAGAAAACCGCCTTCTCCCCGTCCTGGATGTTGAGACGTGCCGGGTATAACATCATGTATTTTATGCCTTTCTCCCTGAGAGCTCTCTTGACCCCTTTGAAGGATCGACGCTGTCGCTGGATGTGGTGCGTAAAGTCCGGGGAAAAACGGATCGTGGCATTGTCAAGGTGGAGGTCCCCCGACACACTTGAGGCCTGCAGGATAGCGTCCTGGTCTCTATAGTTTGGAATACGGGCGATGATGGTGCGTGGGGGGGGGGCCCAGGCTGGGGCCTGCCCCCCAGCGCATAGTGCGCTCTTTCCACCGAGAAAAAATTTGACAGGCGCTTTGGATTGAGGTGGTTGACTATAAGGTCCTCCAAAAACCAGTCCGCAGATGGGTCCTCCAAGCCCTCCGGCACTCCCACGATGCGGATATAATTGCGCTGCGTCCGGCCTTTCTGATCCTCCAGGCGGGCGGTCATGTCAGCTTGGGTCTTTGTGAGCTTGGCTACCTGCTCTTCAAGCCTCTTTGTTTTAGACTGCAAACTGCCGACACCACACTCAACCTCTGCAACCTTGTCTGACATCTTGCCCAAGTCTGCCCGTATCAGATTGACCTCCTCAGTTACCGAAACGAGCTTGAGCTCTGTTAGAACTGGGGGTCTCTAGTTGGCAGGGGTAGGTACCACTGTCCAAATAGGTACCCTTGCTTATAGTCAGGGTAAGGAGGAAACCCTCTGAGATAACCCCTGCTCACCCTTTAGGTAGCTTGGCACGAGCAGTCTAGGCTAACCAGAGGCAATGTGTAAAGTATTTGTACCAACACTCACAGTAACACAGTGAAAACACCACAAACTGACTCCAAACCAGTTTAGAAAAATAAAGGTATTTAATCTAAACTACACAAGACCAAAACGACAAAAATTCAACATACTTAGTTCAAGAATATGGTTTCAAAAGAGTTCTTAAGGTTTGCGATAAAGTTCTTCAGGTTGCGATAAAATAAACCACAGATGCGTGAAAAGCTCACAGTTGCGTCACGTTTACTCACAGTACCTTTTAGTTGCAACAAAGTTCCAAAAGCAGAAGCTGGTGCGGTGGAAAACAGGCGATGCGTTGCTCCTGAGACCCTGGGGAGGCGTTTGCGACAGCCCCGCTGCAGCAGCGGGTGTGTTGCGACGAATCCGGTCTGTATGGGGAGGAAGGCCACTTGTATGGATTCCGGTGCGGAGGTTCCGTAGGAAGTTTGTTCTCACAAAGGCACGATGCGACGATCTTTGGAGTTGCGACGATCCCCAGGGCAACAATGCACGGACCAGCGGTGATCCTTTCTCGCAGCTCCTCGACGCGATGGTTCCTGCGACGACACTCGCAGCGACGTGATGCGGTCCGCAAGCAAGCGGTGCGGTGATGTCACCCAGCGACGACAGGCTCTGCGACGACACTCGCAGCGATGTTAGACATTCCCACACCGGTCTGGTTCATCCAGCAAATGAAGGATGCGACGGCTCTGGCAGCGGCAACAGGCGCTGCGACGATCTCGGCCTTCGTAGCGGCGTACGATAGTGAAAAACGAAAATGGCTGCCATTCACTATCAGAGCATGTCACCTGCACCAGTACATGCTCTACCTTTCACATACACTGCACCACCCTGCCCAGGGGGATACCTTGGGCCTTCCATAGGGGTGACTAATGTGCATGAAAAGGGAAGGGTTAGGCCTGGTCAGTAGGGACACTGACCAGGAGGACATGGCAGTTTCTCAACTGCACACAGGCACTGCAGTGGCAGGCCTGAGACACCATTTTAGAGCTACTCCTGTGGGTGGCACAATCAGTGCTGCAGGCCCACTAGTAGCATCTGTCATCACCAGCCCTGGCACACCCAGTGCACTTTACTAGGGACTTCATGGTGAAACAAATATGCCAAACAGGTATATCCAATAAGAATAACAATTTACATAGGGAGCACTTACACTCTGGCACTGATCAGCAGTGGCAGAGTGTCCAAAGCATCTAAACCAGCAAAAACGAAATCCAGCACAGCATCAAAGATACAGGAGGTAGAGGCAAAAAGATAGGGGGAAACCACGCCAAAGATGCCAGGTCAAACAGGCTCCAAAGTGCCCCTCATCTCCTTGATGGCGCCACGCATCTCCAAGATGGCCCCCATAATGTCTTTTAAATAAGGGTCAATCCCATCGGTGGCCACCTCGCTCCGCCCTCTCCCTCCTGGAGGGTTGTCATCTCTCCCCACGCTGACCGTTTATCTGCCTATCTGGTTGACTTGCCCCTGTGTCAGGGGTCTGTTGCGGCCCATGGTTTTGGACTCCGCTCCAGTCAGAATTGCTGGCTGCTGTTACACTCCTTCTGGCAGGCCCCCGAACCCTCAACAGGGCGCGGCCTCCGCCAGTGTGTGCTATACGGCGCCTGCTGGATTTTGTACCCCTCTGCCTCACACGGATCCCTTGCGATCTGTCCAGCCACTCCACTGGGCCCAACACCCTACAGCTCACTGTCCATCACAGGCCCAGGCTTTCTGTATCTGATCAGGTAGTCCCTTTATGTGGCAGTGTGGCCCCCCCTACGTCCCGGGGGTAAGCCACCAAGTGTCCACTGGATTACTGAGTAGGGCCCATTCAGGAATGACTCAACCTCCCCTGGCGTCTCACACAGGGTCCCCGCAGGTGCACCCTTGGTTGCCGTGCGTCCACCCCTGCCTCCCTGTCGCCCACAGGGGATCCGGCAATGTCAGCCCCTTCAGACAGTCTAGGCCCACCTTCCCTGGGTTTACCGCCAGTCCGCTCAGCCCCAGGCCGGTTCCTGCAGGTCTGCATTCACCGCGGGCCACCCATCCTGCCGCCGCTTCTGCCTGGGCCACTCCGCTGTCTCCTGCTGCCCCCCTGTACCCAGGCCTGTCAGGAACCGCCCTGACCTGTTCCCGGGGACTGCTGTTTGCTCCCCAGCGGTGAAGAACGCAACCACTGATGCCCCCGCCCGGGTGCGACCCTTACTGATTGGCTCTGGCGGGTGCCATTTTGTTGCTGTCTCTGGCAGAGATCGGGCTGCCGAGATCGCTGCACAGGAGAAACACCGTCCATCGCCCGGAGCAGTCCGGAGGCCCTGCGCAGTCTCTCCTTGGTGTCCGCCAGTGTGGGGGGGGGTCCTGCTCCGACTGCTTCAGAGTCCGCAATCACTGGGCTCGGCGGCGGGAGCCATTTCCTTCCCGCTCAGCTCACCGCCCTGGCCCCAGAGTTGTTGCCTCTAATTTCTACAGACTCGATAGTGGGAGGACCGCAAAGTCGCTGATCTTCACTCCGCTACTACAACATGCGGTGAGTGTCTCTTAAAAGTCGGATTATGCCGGATGGTGGGTGCCTTTGGTAGTTCTGCTACAGCAGCTCCTCTTGTGTGCGGTCATCTTCGTTGGTTGCTGGCCACGCCCCCACAGTGTGCAATAATATTGAACCATAAACGTTCTAGTTGTGTTGTGTTTTGCTTTGAATTTCTGAAAACTACCCACCAATGTGGGTGGTGTGACTTGTATGGTTCTGAAAGGCCTTTGCTATCCAGAAGCCCTTGCTTGCCTCAATCCTTGGCTAAAACACACATTTTCTTCACATACCCGTAAGGGAAAGTTACAGAACCTACGGGTATCCACACATTTTTTACCACCCCGCATTCCCACATGTCTTCCAATAAAAATAGTGCCCCAGTTATATGGTTGAGCCTAGCGCCTAACTCAGAAAAGGGACCACAACATAACATGGAAAGATTTTCCACTCTCGACAGACCCCCTTGTTGCAATTTGGGATGCTTTGTATTCTGGGCCCTAGCTCAGGTGGTGCACAAGAAAACGTACCAAACCCAGATATTTCAGAAAACTAAATACCTGAGTCCAAAATGGTGTCAAGTGTGGTTCTTGCGAGGTTTTTTGTTTTTTTACCCAAAAGCCTTTGCAAGCCTAAAACTTTGGCCAATAACACAATTTTGATCACATTTCTAAGGGAAAGTTCTGGAATCTGAGGCAATCCACACATTTCCTACCATCCACCTTTCCTCACATTTCCCAATAAAAGCACTGCCTCACTTGTGTGGGTGGGCCTAGTGTTAACAACAGGAAAGCGCCCCAAACACAATATAGAAAGAGAAAGTTTTTCACAAAAATCCGACCCTTTTTTTCAATTTGTGTAGCTGTGGACTTTGATCCTTAACTTAGGGACCGATTAGGATTGCGGTGAATCCGCATCCTCAGGGCCGCCGGAAGCCACCGCCGGCCTGGAGGATGTGGATTCACCGCTGCAGTGATTGAAAAGACCCCCCGACAGATTAGGATGGCAGGGGGGTCATCTGCGGACGGGAAGTCCGTCTGCCGCCTTTCTCTAATATGGTGGCGGTGTCTATCAGACACCGCCAGCCATATTAGGATGCATGCGGAAACATGCTTTTCCACGGCGGGTTTTCCACCGTGGAAAAGCATGTGGTCTTTGGCGTTTGGGGACCTGTTGCGGGCCCCCAGGGTGTCGGGGTTGCCCCCCAGCATTTACATGCTCAAAGCGGCAGGCACCGTGCGGTGCCTGACGCTTTGTGCATGTAAATGTTAAACATGCATTTTTAACCTTGTGGCGGATGCTGCTTAAAGCAGCACCCGCCGCAAGGTTAAAGATACAGGATGTGACCGCCAGGGTGGTGGTCACATCCTAATTGCACCAAAGGGACCGCCCCTGCCCCTGTGGACGGTCCCTCCACCTAATAGGCCCCTTAGCCGGCACCCAGAAAAGCTACAATACCTTGGCATGTCTAAAAACTAAACACCATTGTGGGTCCACAGTTGTGTGACTTTGTGTGTCTCATGAGGTTTTCTTTCCCAGAAGCTCTTGCAAACCTTTAAATTTGGTTAAAAACTCACTTGTTTCTCACATTTCTGTGAGGGACAGTACAAGAGTCTGTGGAGATCCACACATTTTGTTCCATCCAGTGTTTGAACACATCTGATAAAAATGTTATTTTACTTGTGTGGGTGGACCTGGTGCCCACATCACAAAAGGCCTCAAATTGCAATTTGAAGATGTTGGCTATAAGTGTAGCTGAGGTAATTGGACCCGTGCTTAGACGCTAGGGAGACCAGATATTTCTGAAAACTAGACTCAAGGCGGAGTCCAGAGTGGTTTGACTCACATGGAACCCATAACATTTTCTCACCCACATTGCCATGCAATCCTCCAACCATGTCTAAAATGACACATTTTCCTCGTATTGCTGTGATGTTAACGTCCAGAATTGACAGCGTTCCACAAAATTCCTATAACCCAGTTTTTCCCCAGTTGTCGTTATGAAAACACTACCCCACTTGTGTAGCATTTTGTCCAACAAATACACTTCCTAATTGATAATGGAATACTGTTCCAAAGAGAAGATAAGTTCCTGAGGTCTCCAGATTTGTATGGGCATCCCATAAAACTCTATTTTGAAGACCTTCATGTTTTGCATGACCCACGCATCCCTCATCATCTCAACATTTGTCTGTAAATAATGCCAGTCTCTCTCACAATTTTGGTTGGGAAATGAGTTATTCTTCGCCTAAGAACCCTCCTGATGCATTGGCTACACCCGGGAATCCATCTCTGCCAGTGCAGCCATAGCCACACCTCAAAATTCTTCTGGTCCTGCCATAGGATGCCTCATCTAAGACTGATCTCTTTAAGAGTGTGAGAAGTTGAGGCAACCCGTTGAACAATCCTTCCTCTACAGATCCTGCCAATAACCTTCTCCATAAGATTCTTTTTGATAGACATTTGGGCTTTATCCAGAGAAGAAAATGTAGCAACAAATTCCCAAAGGTCAGTTATGAGGATCTATTAAAGAGACCTACTTCGGCTACTGGGCCCCGTCAGAAGATGCCAATTTCCCGATTAGGTGTCCACTTTACAGAAAAGGGACATTGGTGCTTGGTCGGTAGGGTGTAATTTGCTTTCTCTGAAAAGCAGATGGTCCTCTATGCCCACCTCTAGCGGGATATCTGAAGATATGAGGTTTTCTATCTCTTTTGACTCTTCAGCCATAGCAAGTATTTTCATTATGGAGCCGGTGATATCCAACAGTTTACCTAGGCATGGATGCCATTTTCGGAAAGGACATGGATATTCTACATGTGGGTGGGCCTTGCTCTCCTTGTCCGGGATTTTAACAACATGTTCATTTTGCATCATCTAAAACTCATGAGGCATGTAGTCCAGGAGAAATGCAGATTTTTCATTTTTTTTACAGCTGCTGAGAATCAAACTAAAGAGAGTTAAAGGCATACTCCTGGCCTCTGCCTTGAGATCTCAAAATAAGATGAAAATTTGCTTTGGTTGTTACACCTTCTAATCTATAAATAATAACTAGATTTGTAAAAAAAACAAAAAAACAGTAAACACATTGTTGATTATTTTGCCATTTGTTTCTTAGTTCGATAATCTGACTTAATTACCATAACCAACCTAGTCGCTACAATCGACTTTTGTTAGACATGCAGTCTATTTCCAGTAGTACTATACTTTTTTACAAATCACTGTAATTCTTTAAATTAGCCTTTTTTCGGAAACCTTTAGTATATTGCTAAATAATTTTAGTTACTCATATTCCTTTAATTTGTAAAGTTATACACAATGCACAGAATTGTCGATGTCAAAATAATCCAGCCACCTGAACGCACATTTTACATACATATTGAAATAAAATAAATGGTGATCTGTTTAAGTCTACGATTGATTCTTTTTCCTGGCCTTCTTCAGGACCTGGCCTGTGTATACAACTGTCATTGGTAAAATAATGTATTGCATTCTGCTCTTCTATGAGCTTGAAGTCTGTTTGTGAAATTGACAGAGGAATCAATGTCACCGTTAATGCGTCCTTAACCTTGTTTTTATTCTACAGAAAAAAATGAAACTTCGCATCAGTAACAGTCATTGTGTGTGTTATAATTGACTCCTTTCCAATTCATTTCTATGATAATGCACATTGTTTTTTTCGTGTCAGGGTGCATAACCACAAACCAGTAACCACACAAATCTGCACTTTTGGTAAAGAACAAAAAAGACAATGATTAGACTGCTTGAGCTTTACCTTTTTTTGCTATCATTCTAAAGATAGCTAGACTTGCCCAATTTTAATTACTAATTAAATCCCCAGCAGAGTCTGTGGAAAAGTGCCGTGAAGTGATTGCAAAGTTTGCAAAACAATATGGCATGGATAGAAAAGAGTCTCATTGAGCATTTGCTATGGTGTGCAAGGTTTATTATTCCCTCCAGCAACAGTCATTAGTATAATAGTTTACTCAGGGATTGCAAATGGTACATTTGCATTATAAAGAGAGATTCACTCTGAAACATTGATCCATGGAAGTAGCTCAGCGAATCTAGATGTCAGTGTTTTGTGGCGCTATGGTACAAAAGCAACAACAAAATAACGCAATCCATATTTTTTCAATCTGCATTAATTGTGAATGTTCATATTTTTCAGTTTTATAAAATAAAACAAGAAGCATAGGATGCTTCAAGCATTACTGAGCGGGAAAGAAAAGACTAATTCCCCCAGAGAGCATTTAGTTTTCGACAGAGAGGGAGTGTGCTTTGTATTCAAGTGTCTCAGGTGTATTGATGGCACCTGCTGTCAGCTAATTACATGAAGATTGCTACAGCAGACTGTGCATTACCTTCGCAATTGAAAGTGCTATTGTTTTATTCTCTTTCATTCGCATCAGTAATGAAGATGATGAAAGTGAAACCCAAAAAGCACCATTTTTTTCTCATCACCAGGGGCAGGTGTCCCTCCTCGGCAGTTTATAACACCAGGGAAATTTACATCTGGAGAGAAGTTACGAGAAACTGATGGATCCACTCATGGGGAAAGCAGGGACAAAAATACAAGTACTGCCCTTTTATACTGCTTTCCGTCATTTACTGGTCTCTAGATACTGATAATTGTTTATTATGATGTAATTATTACCCAACACAATGCTCCTCATTTCTTTTATCGCAATCGAAATGACAAAAGGAATGCTAATCCCCCTGGGCGTCGAATCTCCTCAAGATGCACATAGGACCCTACAGAGAATTCATTAGTCACTGAGCGACTTTACAATTTCTTGATAACTTAATACTCAGTATTGGAAACAAACAGGAATGTTCTGCATGGTAACGAATATTACCATTCACCCTGGATGTGAAGAATCATATGGAAATCGATACCACTCTCATAGGGTTAAAATAAGATAAAAGAGATGCTACCCATAGAAGCTTGATAAACTAAGGAGTCAAGTGAAGCTTTTTTGGGGACCTGTTTTGTTTATTCCAAGCGAACATGTCATCCATAACACTGTGTTGTGTTGGTAAGTAACCCGTGTCTGGAAATTTCATCGGACATTGGCCGATTTTGGATTTTCTACGTGCTTTGAGTGCTTTTCTGCACATTTTCTACACTTTCAGGATGGCATTTCAAATAAAGCTCACCGCAACCGCTTGGAGCTTCAAGACGTCACCAGCATTCCACGAGTTCCGAGCAGCTGAAGTCTCCGAACTCCTACGTACTTTGCGAAGCAGGGAATAGTGTTCTACGCTGTCCTTTCCAGAGTGTACTGAACACTGACTTTCTTGTTTCCACCTTCACCTCTATGATTACGTATGTACTGTACGTACGGTACGTGCCACCATTTTAGTTGTTAATGGTCTCTTAGCAATTCTATGTCAGGAAGCGGAGGCGAGGATTTTGCTTGTCCTTTCTCCATTTTATTGGACAGCACGTTAGAAGAATAAAGAAAAAAACATCAACCATGAACTACCCTAACCAACATGGCAGCGGTAGTCATGGTAATACAGTAACCAATCATAGTCCACAACAACAGCATAAAGGAATCCCACGTCGGTAGTCCTTCCTCTTTCTCCATTGCTGCCGCGTCAAGATAAGTTCCGTTTTTCTCCTCAACTTATTCTTGTGGCGTGGCAGTGTGATTTATTCATTGTTGACAGCATATTTTTGGCTTATTATTACATCGCGACTGTTGTCCTGCTTTGTAGGCTGTTTGTTTGTTCTGTGACAGACGCTGTAGGCTTTTGGCCCGAGCGTCTCTGTTGCACGCGTGCGCGGTCTGTGGCGTCGTCTTCTCAGACACTGACCGGCTTTTCTCCTCAGCGCTTCTCCGCGCTTGTGGTGAACACCCGCTGAGGCAAGGCGCTTCGTATATTATTAATTGTGCCTCGTTCCCCACACTGACGCTGCTGAATTGTGGCAAGATCATCTAAGTGACTGTTTTTTTTTGTGTCTTTATAAAAATTTAGTTTTTATAACGTGTCAGTCACTTTATTGGCATAATTTTTTCCACATTATCTGGTGTTGCCTGTGGGTACCTGTGTTGGGGAACCCCCTTTTATTTAGTCTGGGGCGTTTTTAATTGTATGGGTGCCCAGTCTTCTGCGCAAATGCAGACTCGTCAGGAACAAGATGGTGTAGCTGTGGATTCTGAGCAGCCTCAACAGCCCTTATTGCACCCTCCTGTAGAGGTGGACAGACTCCTATCTTCGGCTATTGCCCAGGCGCTGGCACCTCTACATGATAGCGTCAATAAACTGTCTGCCCATGTTTTTAAAACTGGTTCAGGTGTTTTTGGAGACAGTGGGGCTGGGCCCAGTGGAGTACTTTCTGTACCTTCACGCACGGCCAAGAAGCGTGACGCGGGGCACCTGGAAGGCTTCAGCAGACTTGCAGAAGTCTTTCATAAGAGTGCGCGCACGCTAAGAAGCGCACCCTTCCGGGGGGACGACTCACCCGGGGATATTGGTGGTACTTCCACCAAGGACCTTGACCCGGAGGAAGGTTTTCCCAAGAGGGAGTAGATGACGAGGATGACTATGGTGATGACGATGACGATGCATCTTCTGAAGATATGTCTGACATTAGTAGGTCTTGGCGCCCTAAATCTAATGTCTCAGAGTACGGTGAGGGTGACCTAGTTTCCCCAGACATGTTTGACCCTAATTCTATTTACAGACCCCGTTCTTCTGAGTGGGTTCCCGAGAAATCTACGGCTTCAAGTTTCAAGTTTAAGTTTATTATGTTTTGGCTCTCAAAAGAGGGCCACATAAAACAATCACATAGTTATACACCACTACATACATACAATAATAATAACAATAAGAAAAAAAGAAACCGAATAAAGGATAACATCTCTAATACTGGCCGGACAATCATCAAACAACATCTCTAGGTATCATTAATAAATATGTAAAAAACCCTTAAAAAAGTTAAAAATTTTAAAACAAAACATTTCATTAGGTGGACAATAAAGGGCATGGAAGAAAGTATTTACATTAAGGATTCCTAATTGTAGACAAATGGATTTTAACCATTTAGAGCGCAATGGACGTAATGCAGGGCAAATAAACAAAACATGATTTCGGTCCTGCACTGCCTTATTACAAAGGTTACATACTGGAGATGTCCCATACCATTTTGCTAAGAGTGAATTTAGAGGAAGCAAATCATGTCTTAAAAGGTACCATAACCTATGGACTCTATGCGGGATATTCCACGAAACATACTGCTGGGCCTGCTTTACGGAGTATGTGCTTAAGAGTAACTCACCACCCTTCTTTTCATGTAGAGCTGTCCTATCCAATTTAAAGCAGAGTTCCCAAGATGCGTATTTCAGCTGAGACTTTAGCTGAGAAGGAGAAAGTTGGAACAAAGTACTTGCATCCAGCTCTAACATTGTTACCACTTTTCTAAAAATTTTTAGTAGTAATGAAAACTCGTTTAGGTTGCCCAGTAGTTCGTTTTTAATATATGCTCGTAGGGAACCCGATTTACCTCTGGCCAAACAGGCCACCCACCTTACCAGGACAATCAACCCCTGTACCCAACAGCTCCGGAGGCCAAATTCCAGCCTGCATGCAGACACGGAGCAAGCTGTATTAAGGGAAGAAATTCTTCTTAATACCTTTCCTTCCATTTTTTGCAAAAAACCCCAATGCCTTAACTCCACCAATTCGATTCCATATAGCAGAGTTGCAGGGATTTTTGCTCTATATACTTCCAAAAAACGAGCAAAGTGTCTTTTTCCTGTAGCAGAATACAAGGAACATAACCCTATGCCATGAGCCAGTGCTTTACGCGAATTATGTTCAATGGGGGGTTTCTCACTTAGATTTGCCGAGATTATTTTACCTAAAAAGGTGTAAGTTTTAACTACCTCTAGTGTCTGGCCTCCTATAGCCCATCCGAAGTTTTCAGACCTACATTTTTTCCTTCCAAAAATGCACATGATTTTGCTTTTAGAAGCATTGATCTTCATAAAATGTGCTTCTGCAAATAAATGTAATGCTTGCAGATGGTTAGACAAGCCCTTCGGAGTTAGGTCTAAAATGAGGATATCATCCGCATACATTAAAACCGAAATGGATGAACCTCCAACTACCGGGGCTAACCCACCACATGCAGCAATGGAAGCAGGTAGGTCCGCTGTATATAATGAAAACAACATGGGGGCCAATATACACCCCTGTTTTAATCCGTTCAAGGATAAAATAGTCTGTGAAAGACCCCTTTCTCCGCCTTGTTGACTACGTGGCCGCTAAACTTAGGCAACCGCTCTCTCAGGATGTGAGACTGCGCTTACGCTCTGAGTGTCCTCTCCCTACTCTTCCCAATAGAGTGGCAGCCACTCCCGAAATAGACCCGAAGTTATGCACTTTTTTCGCTAAATATGTTATGGACCCTAAGAAAGGAATTGACAGGTCCTGGAAAGCCTGTCAGGACAAGTTGTTAGACGTTGTCGGTCCCCTTACAAAAATCATTGAACTTGCCCAGCGTTCCAAAGAATCGGGTGTTCCACTCCCAGTTGATGACGTAGCGGGTTGGGCACTGAGGGCTATTTGTCTCCTTGGCAATGCCAACTGTGCTCTCTCTGCGGAGCCTCGCAGGTCTCTTTTACTTAAAATTGATCCCAAACTTGGTGAGTTATCCTCTTCGGAAGCAGGTTCAGTAGCGCAAGGTACCTTGTTTGGTGATCCTTTCGTGAAAGAACTTGGGAAGTTTGTGGCTACTTTTTCTGCCTTAGATAAGGCACAAGCTTCAATGAAAAAAAAGGTTTCCTAAGAAGGTTTTTGGCGGGGCCGGCAGAGGCAGGGGTCGCTCTTCCGGCCGCCAGTCCCAGCAAGTCCCCAATAGAGGTCAGTCAAAAAGGAATAATGGATGGAATGATGGACGTCAAGGTTCCTTCTATCCTTCCTGTGGAGGCAGAGGCCAGGGCAGAGGACGTGGAGGCAATCTGTTCAACGCCAAAGGATTCAACGGTGAGTTTTTCCATCATTTCTCCTGTACGTCTGGGGGGAAGGATTGCTTTATTTCTTCAGGCCTGGTTGGATCTCACGTCAGACCCTTGGGTTCTAGAAACTGTTCAAGGTTTTCACATAGAGTTTTACGGTTCCCCCGTTCAACTCTCACGTCCTCGTCCATTGTTTTTTTTTTCTTGCAGACCAGGAGCTTATAGATTTAGAAGTTCGAGCTATGCTGCAAAAAGGCGCCATCACTCCTTCTTCTCTTCATCCAAACGGCTTTCTCAGCAACATCTTTCTGGTCGAGAAAAAAGACAAACAAAGGGTTCAGACCAGTCATCAATCTTCGTTCGTTCAACAAATGGCTAATTTACAGACATTTCAAGTTGGAGGGCATCCATCTTTTGAGAGACCTCCTTCTTCAGAACGATTGGTTGGTACGTTTGGACCTGAAGGATGCGTATCTTTCAGTTCCGATTTACCCTCCTCATTGCCGATTCCTCCAGTTTCTATGGAGAGATCAGATCTACGAATTTCGTACTCTCCCCTTTGGTCTTTCCTCAGCACCTTGGTGTTTTACCATACTCCTGCGAGCCGTGGTGGAACATCTTCGCACCATGGGATTTCGTCTGATAATTTACTTGGACGACATTCTTTTGATGAATCAATCCAAGGATCTTCTCCTCCATCATCTTCAAGTGACCATAACTATTCTTCAATCTCTGGGGTTCATCATCAACGCCCAGAAGTCAGAGTTAATCCCTCAGCAGGAAATTACTTTCCTGGGTTTTCTGATAAGAACAACGGTTGCGACGTTGCATCTCCCTTCTCAAAAGATCTCCAAGATCAAGAAGGAGATTCGCAAGGTCCTTCGTCGAGACCGGATTTCTCTCCGTCTCTTGGCCAGGATAGTAGGCTTACTGTCCTCGTCGATCCAGGCCATTTTTCCAGGCCTGCTTCATTACAGAGCTCTCCAAAGACTAAAAGCGTTTCATCTCCGCAAAGGCCTCACTTACTCTGAACTCCTATCTTTGTCCATAGAAGCCAGATCGGAGCTCCTATGGTGATTGGATCACATGGATGCTTGGAACGGGAAGGCGATCTTCGGCTCCCATCGAGATCTTGTGATCGAATCGGATGCCAGCCGCCAGGGATGGGGAGCCCGGTGTGGCTCCCTTTCAGTGGGAGGCAGATGGACGGAGGAGGAACTTCATCTCCACATCAATTGCTTGGAACTCCTTGCGGGTTCGTTCGCCATTCGCTCGTTCACAACGAACAAAGTCTCTTGCTGTGTCCTTCTTCGGATGGACAACATGACTGCGGTCAGGTATATCAATCGCCTGGGCGGCACCCACTCCAAAGTCCTGGCGGATCTCACGAAAGATTTCTGGAACTATTGTCTTCTACGCCAGATTTCAGTCATGGCGGAGTATCTTCCTGGCGAAATGAACTCTGTGGCGGACTGGCAATCCAGGAATTTTCGGGATGCCAGCGATTGGAAACTGGATCCTTCTGTCTTTCAGATGATCTCGGATTTTTGGGGTCTTCCTCAGATGGACTTGTTTGCGTCCAGGTGGAACGCCCAACTTCCCCGGTTCTACAGCTGGAAGCCGGACCCGGGTGCGGAAGCAGTAGATGCCTTCCTGCAGGATTGGTCCCGGTTTCCAGCTTACGCATTTCCCCCGTTCCTATTCATTCAGAGGGTAGCAGCCCAGGTCCGCAGACAACGAGCCTCTCAAATCTTGATCACTCCTATATGGAAGGCTCAATGCTGGTTCCCGTCCCTTCTGGAATTATCTTGGGACAGACCTATTCGGCTGCCAATATCCGTCCTCATTCTGACGGATCCATTGGGTCATCCACATCCTCTGGTTCTCCAAGGCCATCTACGTCTCATGGCCTGGAGGATTTCAGGAGACGTTGGTCTAACGACTCACTTTCGAAAGACGCTGAACTCCTCATTCAGCGAGCCTGGGCCCCTAGTACCACTAAACGATACCGATCTGCCTGGAACAGATGGGTTCGTTGGTGTGTGGCAAAACACTTGGATCCCGTGGGCTCATCTGTGACAGAAGTATTTAACTTCCTTGCTAAGCTTTTTCACGACAAACTTGCTTACTGTACCATCAATTCTTTCAGATCAGCAATTTCCGCGGGTCATGCCCTTGTGGATGGTTCTCCTGTGGGAGAGCATCCTTGGGTTTGCAAACTCCTCAAGGGTATTCGCCTGTCACGTCCACTGGAACCGCGTTATTCTGGTCTTTGGGATGTGAATGTGGTTTTACGATTTCTTCTATCCTGGCACGATAACGAATACCTTTCACGCAAGGAACTTTCGGCTAAATTGGCTATTCTCCTCTGTCTCATTTCTTGCAAAAGGGCTTCCGATGTTCGCGCCCTTGATGTTTCTGCCAGAGTCTTTACCCCTGAAGGTGTTACTTTTACCGTCTCTAGAAGAACTAAGTGTAATACCAGGTCAGTATCTTACCCAGCTTTTCCGGATTCACCTAAACTTTGTGTTGTTCGTTGCCTCAAAACTTATGAGGATGTGACTTTAGAACTCCGCCCCCCGGGCGAAAGACAATCGCTAATTGCGATAAAGAAACCTTTCAAAGCGGTTTCTTCTCCCAACATTGCCAGATGGATCAGCTGGATTATGTCTGAGGCTGGTATTAACATTACAAACTTCGGCGCTCACTCCACTAGAGGCGCTATGGCTTCCAAGGCTGTCCAAGTTGGGGGCAGATTGGAAGATATCATGAATGCAGCGGATTGGTCTTCAGATTCAACTTTTAAAAAGTTTTATTTTAAGCCAATCCATGAGGCAACCTCTTTGGTGGTGAGTAGGCTTTAAACAAGCATAAATCCTCGCCTCCGCTTCCTGACATAGAATGAGAAATTTCCTAGTTCACTCAAAGGAAAGTTTCAATTCTATTAAGGACGCGGAGGCGAGGATTTTCCCACCCTGGCTTTATCTAGCCTTCCCTCCCTGACCTATGTATTTCAGTAATTGTTTCTTCATACGAGGGAAGTAATATTTTTCATATGTATTGATGTGTACATTTGATTGATATGTTTTCTACTGGATATATCTTGTTTTACTGCAATTATCTTTGATCATTTCCATTGCAATGTGTTAGATTCTTATCAACATTGTTCTGGACGAGATATTATTATATTTTCTCTTCCCTAGGCTCCGATCAGAAAACGGACTAGAGGGTAGAGGACTTCTTTCCACCGGCAGCAACGAAAGAGGAAGGACTACCGATGTGGTATTCCTTTATGCTGTTGTTGTCGACTATGATTGGTTACTGTATTACCATGACTACCGCTGCCATGTTGGTTAGGGTAGTTCATGGTTGATGTTTTTTTCTTTATTCTTCTAACGTGCTGTCCAATAAAATGGAGAAAGGACAAGCAAAATCCTCGCCTCCGCGTCCTTAATAGAATTGAAACTTTCCTTTGTCTGAACTAGGAAATTTCTCATTATTGCTTCGGCTTTTTGGTGCACGGCGTTTTTTGCATGCAAACTTAATTACTTGCTTCCTTTCTCCTACGGAATAGTCATGCAGCATTGGTGAGCGGTTTTACTTTATTTACTATTCATTATAGGCGTTTTGCTGATTTTAAAAAGGAAAAAGAAAGTTGACACAAGCATATCGTTTCTTTTACTATTACTCTTCAATATGTCAACTTCACAGAACTCCTATTTATCGCCTCCTCAGTGTTTCTGGCCTGCGGGTGGTACGCCTTGTATGCAATTGCCTGAATGGAAGGCATATTTTCTCAACAACATTGAGACATTAGATGCAAAGGGTAAAATGTCTGCAGCGGAAAAAAAAGGAATTTTCTTACATTCTGTTGTGCCTGAAGGTCTTAAAGCCTACAATCAAATGCCTAAAGTTAGCGGTGGCAGTGATCAAAATGTGTTTTCTGCTGCCATTGATGACTTTGGTTGTTACTTTGCTCCAAAAGTATGCATTGGCATTCTCCCTTATACATTTTTCCAAATAAAAAAGAAAACGCAGATGAGTCAGTGGATAACTATGTGTCTGCTTTGAGAACACTCTCTTTGGATTGCCAATTTGGAGGTTTGCAAGAAGACTAGATAAGAGATCAGGTCGTTATGCACGTGAAAGACACTTCTATTCAAGATAGATTATGGGTGAACGGTGATTCGAAGTTGGAAGACATTCTTGCCATAGTTAGAAAAGTAGAAATGTCCTGCAGAAGTGCAAAAGATGTTAAAGCCGATGAGAACAGCAAATCCAACAGTGTCATAGCTAGGATTGAAAATACTAAACCTAAGAATAATTACAAAAAGAATTCAACTACAAAGGAACACACTAAGGATAGTAACAAGCTAAGGTGTTTTAGGTGTGATAGTAGTTCACATTTAGCTAATTACAAAGGTTGTCCTGCCATTAAACAAAGGTGTTTGGTTTGTGGTGTCATTGGACACATTGCTAAAGCATGTAAAAAACGCAATTATAAGAAAGTAAAGTGTGTTGATGATGGTGAATCTGGCAAGAGTTACAATGACCTCAAGGACAATACATTTGAAAGATCTTACATGTTAAATATTAAGGAAGGTTCTTCTGTCATTTTTAACATTGATAATAATGCCATAAAAAAGAAACCTATTTGTGACATGATGATTGGTGGAGTGGAGATTCAGATTCATGCTGATTCTGGTTCCCCCTACTCTATAATCAATGAGAACGTATGGAAGTCAAAATTTGTCGACAAGCTTGGTTCCTTGTTGTATCCTGGTGATATAACTCCTCTAGGGTATTCAGGTGAAAAAATCGATATTATTGGGTTTAGAGTACTTGTTTTTAAATTTAAAGACCGTGAATGTATTGCCAAGTTGTATGTATCTAAACATGGACCTTCGGTCTTAGGATGGTTTGAACAAGGAAAACTTGACATCATTCTCAATCCTAATGGTCCAGAACCGGTAATGGTTGTTGGAGATTCTAGTCAATGTGGTAGTACCATGCTTAATGAGTTTCCAGAAGTATTTAAGGATGGTATATGGATGTTGATTAATGTTAAACACAAAATTGTTCTAAAAGACAATGCTTGTCCCAAGATTTATAAAGCAAGAAATATTCCTATTACAGTAAGGATGAAGTACAAAAAAAACGTAATAAATTGGTGGAGAATGATATCATAGAGAGAATTGAATCCTGTGAATGGGTATCCCCCATTGTTGTGGCCAGGCGATCCAATGGAAATATCAGATTGTGTATTGATCTGCGCCACTTAAACAATAATATTGTAGTCGATCAATTTCCTCTACCCCGTATTATTGAGATGTTGGCTTTGGTTGGTAAAGCAAAAGTTTTTTCTTGTATTGACTTATCTTTAGCATATCATCAAATTGTTTTAGATGAAGGTAGTAAGAAATATACTGCATTTTTTACACCATTTGGGTGTTTCCAATTTAAGAGAATGCCTTTTGGGCTCGCCTCTGCGGCTGCTGTATTTCAGCGTATCATTCACAATATTTTTGGTGACTGTCAAAATGCAGTGTGTTTCCAAGATGACATACTTGTTTTTGGAGACAACAAGTCTGCCCATGATCAAACAGTAGAAGTAGTTCTTAATAAGCTATCTGCTAATGGTCTTACAAAGTGTAAATATTGTGTCAACTCTGTTACGTACCTTGGGCATGTACTTTGTGAAGATGGTATAAACCCAAACTTGATCTTATGGAGGCCATTCAACTTGCACCTTCACCAACTTCTAAAGATGATGTTAGGTCATTTTTAGGGTTAACTGAGTTTTATTCCAAATACATTCGCAATTTTTTTTGCAGTGTGTTTAATATCAGACAGTTGCTGAAAAACAAGAAAACATTTGTATGGGATGCTGAATGTGAAATCAGCCATTGGAAAGGCTGCTGCTCTTAACAGTTTTGATCCTCAGCTCTCTTGTATTATTACTACTGATGTCAGTTCAAGAGGATTGAGAGCTGTCTTAGCCCAAAGAAAAGAAAAGGAGGTTGAAGCTATAATTGCTTATGCTTCAAGAGCTTTATCTCCAGCAGAGGTAAAATACTCTACCATTAAAAAGGAAACCTTAGCTGTTGTATGGGCTTTGGAACATTTTAGGGTGTTTGTTTGGGGAAAGAGTGTGAAATCAGATCTGACCACAAACCCTTGGTACGTTTACTCACTACTGATGGTATGATCAAAGCATCTGCTAGAGGTGCACGTATGTCCATGAGATTGCAGGATTTTATCTCTAAGATTGTGTACGTTCCTGGCCGAGATAATGTTTCAGCAGATTTTCTATCTAGACTCCTGTTACCGCTCAAAGAAAGCATTCGGAATTCTTGGGATGAGTTTCATATTGCCCTTGTGCATGATGATGGTGTGTTACCTATCAAAAGTGAAAATTGGAATGCTGATTATTCGAAAGACAAAGTTTTACAAGTTGTACAGAAATATATAATTGAAGGTTGGCCCACCAAGAAAAATGTTACTTCTGAAATGAGAAGCTTTTGGGAAGTGAGAAATTAGTTATCTTTTTCTGATGGTATCATTTGGAGAGGTGATAAGGCAGTTCCTCCTTCCGGTATGAGAGACATTGTCGTGAAACATTGCCATGAGAGTCACAATGGTATTATCAGGACTAAACAGTCAGTCAAAAGGCTGTTCTGGTGGCCAGGTTTGGATATTTTTGTTGAGCGCATTGTCAGGGACTGTTTTCATTGTGCTAATTCTGATAAGTCTTTGAGGACTTTAAATCTTAATATGAAAGGTCATTTTGTACGAAATGGTCCTGGGGATCTATTGCCATGGACATTATGGGTCCCATTTGTCCTTTGAGCAAGTACATTGTTGCTGCCATTGATTTATTTTCAAAGTGGCCTGTAATAAAAGTTGATGATAAGGTCAATACTGATACTGTTTTAGTTTTTCTAGATGAAGTTTTCACTGAGGAGGGTTTGCCTACAAGTGTAATTACTGATAATGGGGTACAATTTTTATCCAATAGGACTAAAGAGTACTTTCAGAAGACTGGTGTTGTACATTGTACTACTTCTTTGTATAATCCGAGTGGAAATGGGATTATAGAGAGACTCAACAGTGTTTGGAAGGGTGCAATACAAATGTTTGGTGTTGACTATGGAAAATTGGAGATTCAGGTAATGAAGACTGTGTGGAAGTATAGAACTACTCCAAATGATATGACTGATTGTGCCCCTTTTGAAATTATGAGGGGTAGATTAGCAAGAATGAAAATCAATATGTCCTGGTTAATTTCTTCTACCAAATATCAGGTGGATCTTGATAAGTTTAAAAAAAGAATGGAGAGAACTCATATTGTGAGCAAACACAAATTTGATTTAAGAAGAGGTTCTAAATCTGATCCTATTGTACCAGTGGGTATGTTTGTCAAAGTTAAGAAACCATGGAAAGTATCCAAAGGTGAAAGTCAATATATGGGTCTTTTTGTTGAAAAAGAAGTCTCGAAGAATGCTGTCAGACTTTCTAATGGGAAAGTTTGGAATTTAAATAAGATTGCTGTACTTAAAGGAAACAGGAAATTGTACAAAGAAGCACATGTTACTAGTAAAAAGAATTGTGATTTTGCTGATGTTGCAGACAATAGTTTTGTTGAGTTTAACAATGATAGCAATGACTGTAATATCAATGTTGAACGTCATGACATGGCTGATGTTGTTTTACCTTCCAATTCTATCAATTCTGATATTGCTCAAGAAAGTGAGAGTTGTACTGACTCTAAACGTTTGCGTAAAAAACCACTATGGTTATCGGATTTTATAGCTTTGATTCAAAATAAGTTGTACTCATCATTTTTTAGGGGGAGGTTTAAGGGGGGAAGATGTGTTGTGTTGGTAAGTAACCTGTTACTGTAAATATACTATTGGCACAGACCCTGGTTCTACTCTGTTGATGTTCTAGAGCCTTGGGGACGTGCCGTGTGGTTCTGGGGGCAGTTGGAAGCTGGTTCGTGATATGGTTGGATGTCCTTTGGTGTTGCTGCTGATTAACAATATATCCTGTTTCCTACTCAATTCGGATACGGCTCTACTTAAAACACTGCATAGGACTTCTGCAGGGAGTCTACTTTGTAGGCGAGGCTGAAAGAAATTTATGGTAACTCTCCTTACTAGTCTGCTCGTACCAATGTAAACATTAAAGAGTATGTCCTTGTTGAAATACCACTACTGCCATGTGGGTTTCAAGTAGGTATTTGAACTGCTGAAAGCAAGAAAAATCTGTGGGTGGAATAGCAAGAAAGAACATGCAGCAATCAGATTGGTAAATCCGATTCCCGGATGTTATTCCCACAAAATATGTACTCCACATTATTCACCACTGCCTGGAATTTCTAGGACCAGCTGTTTTGGTAATTCTTGGGGGTGGGGGTGTATTTTGTAGATTTTTCTGGGGTTATTTGTAAAGAGGGCTTTTGTGGTTGAACCACGAATGTAGTAATCCTATCAGGGATAATCAGAATGCTATTGGTGAGTGAATAGCTGGTCAGATAATGCAGTAATAGTTTTTTCATTTTGTCTGGCTCTCGGGTTTTCTTCAGGCAACAACCAACATTTTGTGACAGAAAATCTGTATTATACAAACTGGATAGCTCTTAGATCGAGATGACCTGGTTTGTAAGGCAAACAGGAGATTTTAAGACATGCTGTTGCCTCTGAAAGGGTGTCACAGCTAAACTAAAGACACTCCTATGCGGGGTATGCCTGACGGACTCTGTCACACCACCACTAACATTTAAAGTCCTCAGCATGTTAAGACATCTCCGACCAAGTTACAGAGAAATCCCTCTCTGCTCAGTAGGTTTACTTCAGTTTCAGTGGGGATAGTGCCTTCCTGGACTAATGTGTCCACTGTAGGGGCTTGTTTGCAACCTCATGGTTGCAGGTTCAAACCCCAGCGGGTCCCCTCAGCCATTCATCCATCTGAGGTCGATAAAATAAGTAACATTGAGTTGGGTAACAATAATCATCTGTTATTCAGTGCCAAGATACCCTTGGGTAAACGTGTGCTTTACAAAAACATGTTATGTTTCGCACAATATGATAGGGAAAACCGATCACTGACATATTATCGAATTCACAAATATAGAATTACCAAAATATCGAAGAAAAAATATAGAATGCAAAAAAAACGAATTCCTTTCTACAAACAGGTAAGTACAAAAATATCGAATCAAAAATATAGTTTAAAAAAATAAAGTTAGTCAAAATATCGTTGTTTTTTTTAAATGTCTTAAAAGTAATTTAAAATTAATGAGATAATAAATATAACATTTACTATTTCCACTCCAGTGAGTGCAAAAAGTAGGAAAAGTGTTGGATAGCGTAGGGGTAAAAATTACTATTCCCACTCCAGAGAGTGCAACATTAGGGAAAGCATTGGATAGCATAGGGGTAAAAATTACTATTCCCACTCCAGAGAGTGCAACAGTAGGGAAAGCGTTGGATAGCGTAGGGGTAAAAATTATTATTCGATATTAAATTACTTACCTACAATTCGATATTTTTCACCACTATATTCTGTCCATTCGATATTTTGTCCAGTCTATATTTTGACTTCAATATTTTGGTAATTCTATATTTTGAATTCGATATTTTGTCTTGTTACCAGGGAAAACATGATGTGGCCCTAATCTAAGGAGTTGTCGAGTAAACAAAACATTCCCATGAGGTAGCTCTGTCCCTCAAAATGTTGCCTATTAGCAAAATATACTTTTCCTGTCCTTATCTGTTTTCAAATGAACAAAGACCCTTGGCTGACAGTTTCAGAGAATAACAGCAAAGCAATGGGTGGAATGCTTGAGTTAATCTCAGTTCTTGGCAATTACTATAGGCGATTGTTCAAGTCAACTATTTTTCAACCAAACATATTCTTTATTCAATCAAATCAGTGACAAAGGAAGTGGTCACTGACCCCAGCGCAAGCAAGTACAATGCTCGCTATCTCTTGGTTAGGGTAATTGAGCACAGCCATGGTTGGGGTGCAGGGTGCCCTTCACTTCTTTGGGCCTTAGTGCCACTGCACTAAAGCCCAAAGAAGTGGCGTAACACAAAATGATGGGGCAACCTCCAGAATGTGAGGAGTGGCTCAGTGAGTCTCGGGCACGGGCTGAATGGAGCCTCCCTGATGGTTTGGGGCACCTTGAAGGGTTGAGTCTCTGCTGCACCGTGGGGACTGCACAGGTCTGCGTTACACCCCTGCTGCATCTGTTACTGTATCTTTGCCCCTAGCTGCCAGGTATGAGGCATGGGTGAAGTTACCAAAGCTGTGGGTGAGAAATATTTTATTTTTTATTGCCAGGTCCACCCATAGCATACACTGCCACACACACTTAGGTCCTGCTTGGGTGCCACCTTTTTTTGCGGGCCTCCATAGGAAAGAACTGGCCAGGCTTGTAAAAACCAGGTGAAGTGCCAAGCCTATGTCCTGCATGGCCTGCTTTTTGCCCCTTGCCCCTTGCTCTGACCTCTGCTGTCACCCTTCCTGGTGCTACTTATCCGTGGGCCTCAATATGAGTTTGGCCAAACCCATCTACAAACCGCCCGCCAGATCAGGAGTTTTCTCCTGATCTGGTGGGCGACTCTTTGACATTCCCTATGAAATAGGCACCGCAATGGGAACATCAAAGGAAGTACCTGAACGACATGGTCTACTGCAGTCCATGCCGTGTAGGTACTGGTGTGCATGCACACAGGGTGGTGAATGTTTTGCCCCCCTGTGTGCATCCACATGGCATGAGGCACAAGGGGACCTGTTGGGCCCCCTTTGTTTCCTCTTCCCCACACTTTTCATGGCGGTTGCACCACCATAAAAAGTGTGTCGGTGAGGGAACTCGTAAAAAGCTTGGAGGGGTACAGCGGTCCGCCAAGCATATTGCGGCCTCAATACCGCGGCGCCGGGGATCTCTGATCCCTGGCGGTAGTGGTGGTCCTAGGGTGACCCGGCCTCCCTGGTAATAATGGGGCAGTCAGAAGAATGCCACCACTGCGCCCCATGAGTCTGGCGGTCTGTGGACCGCCAGAGTCATAATTAAGCCTAGTGTTCGAAAGAGGATATAGCTTTCTTGCAACAATCTCCTGTGCCAGAATGCCCTGTCCACAGGTCACCCTTGCGAAAGAAATGGTCATTCACTTTATTCTATGGTTTCAATGATCAAGTGCAATTGAGAATATTTGGCTAACTCCACAAGCGCTACAGTTTCACAATTATGCTTCACTACACAGGTGTATTAAAGTATTTGCCTACCCTATTTGCACGTGTAAACTTCTACTCCTGACTAACCTGTAAATTGCAAAACAATGTGTGCACTTCAATCCTTTTTAGGTCTGGCTAGAGTCTTGCCGACCCCAGGTGCGCACAATGGCAATGTCTAACTTAAAACTGAAGATGCTTCACCAGCGCCTAATTCCTATTTACGTTCACACCAAATAGGATGACCAGACGTCCCTGGTTTGTTGTGATCATCTTTCCCTCTTGCTCAGTAAAATTCTATAGTTGCACCACTTGCCCAAGTTTGTAACAGTGGGAGATTAGGTAGCAACTCTTCTCAGGAACCAATTTACGTGAGGAAAATATTGGTTGTCAAAATCGCATTTACAATTCCCAGTGTGATAATGCCGGAAAGCCAGTCTTGGTACCTAAGTACATCATTGTGGTAAATGTTATTTGTTGATGAGCACTGGCACTCAAGTTATTCTATTCCCACGGTTTGTAATTTTTTAGTCCTACTTCTATGTCTGTGAGTGGCTCGGTTGTTGGATTTTAAAATGGGGCGACCTTAATGTCGAGCCATAAAAGAACTTAATTCAATCTTTTCTAGGTGACTTTTAGCGAAAATGTTGTCAAGAGTGTTGCAGCTTAGTAAGAAATGTATTTTTTTGAATGATCATTTCTTACTTAATCCGCATGCCAAATAACCTATCACAATCATGGACCCTCTGCCGAAATTGACTTTTGTCCTACCCAACCAGTAAGGATGATGGGAGATTTTAGGGGCAACATGAAAATAGTTGAAAATATAATCAGGGCACATGGCGGACTCAGGTAGACGTAGTCTACAAACTCTTTTCATTGGTGTTATGAAGTTAGCAGGCTAGTGGTTGTGGGTGGAGCCCAGGGGTGGACAGGAAGAGGAGGGGACAGACAAGGGAAGAGTCAGATAGAGTAGGGACAGGAGAGAGACTGGTTGCAAGATAATAAAGCTCCAGTAATACCAAGAATTGTGTCTGTAGTTATTTGTAGCAGGATGCTACAATTGGGTGAACGCCTTCTGCCCTGCCAAGAAGTTGGGCCCCACTGAAATATGCTGAACTCGACACTGTGACATTTTCAGACACCGGGACACACTCAGCAGCGCCTATAGATTGTCTTCTTTTTTTCCGAGCAGCACTGTGTAGGCGGCAAAGAAGCTTTGTTATTTTGAATTTCAGCAGGACGCCAAAGAAAGGCCGAATTTAAGGAGCTGTCAGGACTCTTTTTGTTCGAGGATCCTGGCTGAGAGCTATCTGTAGCCTGACACCTAGAAGCAAATGCAATGGAGGGAAACAAAAACATACAATCTGTTATTACTTCACAACTATTTAAGAGAGGCACCTTTTTGACTTTGTTCAGTCCCTGTAAATAAGAAATATGCATGCACTATAAGAATGTCTTATGGGTTGGTCTGTCCCAGTATTTACACAAATAACAATGTAAATGCCACTTTTTTGTTTTATTTCATTTACCGCACGTACACATTATACATTGACAATAAATCATATAAAGGTATAAATCTATGTACAGGATGTGTTACATATGACAGTGAGGGTTATAAGGTGTAGGAGACACCAGTCCTTCATAGCACACTGTGCTATATTAGAAGAATTACAATTTATGAACAGCAGGTAACAAAATGATCTCTGTATTAAGAGCAGACACTTACCTGTCTACATAAAATAAAAATCCTTCATCTGCATGTTACATGCTGTGCTTTGCAGGAGACGTATTAACCCCTACTGTGACTCAAAACTGGGACTGAACAAGACACAGATCTCTTCAGCAAATGTGTTAACCTCCAAAGTTATCTTACCAATATTATTATTTTTCTCCAAGATTTACTGGGCAAACGAAGATCTCTGCAGCAGGGGCCTTAACCCCTTAAGATTTTTTTAAATGCAAACTTTGCAACCAATTAAACCGAGCAGATTTACAGCCACATTTCACCTTTGTTGCCAATTTCTTTGAGTTGTAAAACACAAATGTGTAAGTTGAGGACCAGATTTAGCATCAGGGTTAAGTCACTTTTATTGAACAACCCTGAAATCTAATGTGTTACATATTGTAATGGGCTCAAATTACTCATGGTAGATCAGATAAACATATATGTGAGGTCTTAAGATGTGATGTCTCTTCCTATGGGGGCATGGGTTGTGATGCCAAGTGCGTTGTCACGCGCCGTGACGTCACTCGCCATGATGTCACTTGCATACTAACTTGGATTGTCCTTTTTTAGGACTTGTGCCCTGAATATAATGTTGAAGCCTTTAAAAGCACCTGCCTACATATTTAAAGCATTGTCTTACTAGATCAGTAGCTCGTTTTGTTGTTTTTGCATCGTAATTGAATGTAAAAATAATTAAATGCAACTGCTATTTTTCAAAGTGTAATGAAAACGTACACATTTTTACATACTGCTGTAAGTGTGGAAACCTCCCACGCAGAGTGCAAAGAGTCTTCATTTCTTATGCAGAGAACAGGTTTATGACTATTTTTTGTCAATGACGTTATCTTTTCTGTAGGGGAAACGAAGTGACTGATTGAAATGGAGCAGCAGCTATTTTCAGACGCACAGGTTCTCGTCAATATGTTATCCTTCCTAACAAGGGTTTCTGCTGCTATGCCGGTTTCTTTCTTCGCTTCATTTTGCTTCGTCATATGTTTTGTTTGTGAGGTACAAGTGAATGCAGGATGAAAGAATGAATGCTTTGAAACACACAGCTCACAGACGCTATTTGTAGTGCTAGACGCCAGGCTGCGCATGAGTTGATGTACGTAAAGCGGACGCACGTGGGCAGTATCACGTTAACCGTTGATGGCAGTGGCTGTTGTTTGTATTTTAATTTGTAAGCACTATATTTCACAGTGATAGATATTTGCTTCAAATTAAATCAGGTGTTGTTGTTATTGGAAATTAAAATAGCACCCTAGCATTAACTGCTGATTAGGGCACAAGTCCTGTAAAAGAAAGTGGGGGGACTAGCCAAGTTAGTCAGTATACAAGTGACAGCATGGCACGTGCCATCACAGCGCATGACGCCACGACGTGTGACATCGCATGTGGCATCACAGGAAATGACCTCACTGGAAGTGACATCACAAGAGTGGCATCAGATATTGAGACTTCACACATATGTTTATCAGGTATATCATGTGTACATTTAAGAGCATTATGAGATTTAAGAAATTAGATTTTGCGTCGGAGTTGTGCCAAAAAAGTGTTGCTACCCTGACGCAAAACCTACCCCTCAACAATTTTTTTTTTAAACCCTGCCACAAAGATGGAATAGTAATAATGGCAAGATAACTTTGGACGGTAATACTTTTACTGGAGAAATCAGTGTTTTGTGTTGTCTATATATGAATCAAAGTAGTATAGAAAGTTAATTTATCTCCTACAAAGCACATCATGTAACATCCAAAAGACAGATTTTTATTTTATGTGTATGTGTAAGTTAGTTACTACTTTCAACACAAAGATCCTTTTGTTACATGCAGTTCATAAAAAGTAATCCTTCATATATAACACAGTGAGCTATGAAGGACATGCAACTTCTACACCTTGTAATGCTCACTGTGTTATGTTACACATCATGCACATTGATTTACATACTTATTTGATTTATTGTCAATGTACAATGTGTATGTTACGTAAAGCGCTCTGGCAACCATGCACTGGGATGAGTAGTGTCAAAAGAAATAAAATAGTGCTATTAAAATTGTTCTTTGCATAAATCCTAGGACAGACCAACACATTTGACATTCCTAAAGAGCATCCTGTCCAGGGACTGAACCAAGTCGAAGGCATACCTCTGTTGGAAGTGATAACAAGTTATGTGATTTTGTTTCTCCTTCGTTGCATGTGCATTAAAGAGTGAGGTTCCTGGCCGCGTCCAGTCATGATACTGCTCAAAAGGAGGCCTGATGGCCCCTTAACTTCAGCCTTTATCTTTGTCCCAGCTGGAAGTTGAAAGAAAAAAGTCCCCCCTTCGCTGCCTGCATGTTGGTGCTGGGAATGAGAGAAGACAACGTGCAGGCGCTGCTGAATGTGTCCCGTGTCTGGAAATTATACCGGGACAAGTTCAGCATATTTCTGTGGGGCTCACCAGCTTGGTAGGGTGGACAGCAGGGCCGGACTGGGAACCAAAACCGGCCCTGGCAAAGTGCTTGGCCGCCCCCCCCCCACCCCCTGGGGGGGTTGGGGGTACGAATGCGCTCGTTGCCAGGGACCAAAACCGGCTCCCACCCTTGCGGCTCACCGGGGGATTGCCTGGTGCCCGCAACGGCCAGTCCAGGCCTGGTGGACAGCGTCCATCCTGTGAAAATATTGGGTGGACGCCGTGTACCTGCGTGTACCCCAAACTTCTGCCCTGGATGGAGTTGTGTACAAATTCTGCAAAACAAAATACTACGAGAAAATCCAATGAAAGAACATTGAAGGTCTATCAGATTGGCTTTTAAATTTGACTTGAAAATTAATTGAAATCCCTTGTATCCTGGGATTTTCAGAGGTTCAGGGGTTAAAGATTATCATGCAGCAAGGCTCCATTATATTTCCTGTCAGGCAGCATTGAATACTTTTCAAGAGATACAAGTTTCAGTCATCAGAGTTTCTGCAGATGTTTAAATAATTTAAGATAGCAATTTGCCTCACCTGGCTTTCAAAATTAAACCTCCACCTGTCTTTCTATATTGGTAGACTTTAGCAATAAAGAGAAAAGTTAAGTGCTAATGAATGAAGAGATATGTGGGTTCACCCAGACTAACTTTCTTCTAAATCTATATTGTATTCAGGAATAGCTCCCCTTTTAGATCGCAATGTATTGTAGTGGGAAATATCCATTACAACGCAGTCATTACAACGACCTACCTTTACAACCCAACTGTTAAAATGCAACTACCTTTACATCTCATGCCATTACAATGCATGCCATTACAACGCATGTCACTAAAATGCATGCCATTACAACGCATACCATTATAATGCATGCCATTACAATGCATTATAAGGTAAGTAATGGAGATTTTATTTTTGTATTAGGGTAGGTATTGGTTTTAGGGCACATGCGAATAGTTATTTTTACTCCTACACTATCCAACACTTTCCATACTGTTGCACTCACTGGAGTGCGAATAGTAATTTTTACCCCTACACTATACAACACTTACCCTACTGTTACCCTAAAAGTATTATGCGTTGTAACGGTATGCGATGTAATGGTATGCATTGAAATGGTAGTTTTAAAAAATCCGTTGTAATTCCATGCGTTGTAAAATCATGCAATGTAATGGTAGTTGCGATGTAAAGACTGCCTTGTAAAAGCATGCGTTGTTATTGCATGCGTTGTAACTTCCTATATTCTATAGTAGTAGTTGCAGTCTTTCAAATTACATCAATTATTTTATTCAGTTGTTGGTCAGCAGTGAGGTTATATCGTATTAGTGCTCCTGCAGTATTTTTTCAAGTAATAATTGTTCATAATTTGAAAACTTCTATTCATAAATCATGCAAATGAAATAAAATGAGATTACGCAAGACTCAGAAGCCAAAACGTATATTTAGTATTCTTACCTCCACCTCAATGTACCTTGATGATATACATACATCGTCAAGGTACATAGATGTGGAGTTAGGTATGAAAAATATATAGCTACCTGCGTTTGAATTTTTTGTTACTCAATATTCTGTCTACGATATTAATGTTATTAGATATTCTGTAGTCGATATACAGGATCCACATCAAATGTAACCATATATTAACTTTATTGCTTACCCACATTGATTCATAAATGTTACTGATGTATGTCTTAGATGGCAGACAACATACAAATGTACATAAATACAAATATGCATATAGTTGTATTTCCACTACTTTTTCAAAATTGTTTAACAAATCTATGTTTGGTTGTGTATAAACTATTTGACAGAAAGGTAAGAGATACGCCTGATTGCTTTTTATGTTGGTCTTCCACTGACACTGACATGTTGCTGTTTCATAAAATGCAATTGCCTTACCTATTTATTAAAAGTACCTAGGCTTGAAACAACTTGCACAAGCAGTGCAAGTCGTGCATTTGCAGCAAAACTGCAACTTCTCTACTATGGCATACACCAGTGGACATTATCCAATGGAAAATTCCCAGAGGACCATTCCCTTTTTTCATGGAGCTGGTCCCCATGCAGACCAGGACATTTGTGAGGTCACAGTTCATTATGGGCTATGCCATGGGGTGGATAGCAGGAACAATGTGATGCAGCTGACAGAGGCTTACAAGATACCCTGATATGTCGGACCAAACTTGTATTTATTTATTATAATCGCAAGGAGCAGAGGGGATATTGATTACTCCATGTTCCGGGTGACATGTAGGTTTAATGCCCATGGGCAACACACTTGTGGTATCTCAAAGAGTTATGGAAATAACTTACTGGAGCAACAATGTAAGAAGCATTTTACTACCTACCATGTGTAGGTTTTGAATTACGGGGACATACCTGATGTACCTGACCTATTGTTGTTTTTTTCTGTTTTTATATATCTTGTATTTTGAATATGTCACGATTGTACAGAAAATCAATGAAAATATATAAAATAAAATTGAATATGCCAAAGGGATGAAAAACATTTGAGGAGTGAATGTTGGGCACCTCTCAATCACAGTCTACTTTTGACCCTTTTGGGTGTGAGATAATGGGCTGCGCCCTTGGGGAACATGTGGACACCCACTCAAAGACTGAGAACCCTGAAACATAGTCACTCAGTACAGCTAAGACACTAGAGCACAGTGTACCCCTCGGCCCGACTTAGAGTGTTTTCGATCTTTCTGCATTAGGCTGCTGCAATCGAGTTTATACCAATGAAGAGACCATAGCAAGACAATAAAATCAGCACCAAATCAGTTATGAATAAACTGGCATCTTGTTTAGCAGGACAAAACAAAACATGAAGTCTGTGATTCCAAATATAACTTGTTTAATATACTGATCATCAGTCATCTCATCCAACATAATTCCAATGTACTGTCCTTCAGCTGTGAAATTTGAAATATTTCAATATTAATATTAGGAATACAATATTTCTACGTAAACTACCAACTGCAATAAGACTTCAGAAGCCTTTTTAAGATTGCCCAGATTTGCCTCCTGGTAATTCCCACTCTAGGAGTTATTGATACCTGGTCCCGGGTATCAGTTAGTCAAGTTCGGAGTGTCCCCTGAGGAAACCCTCAGAATTACAAAAGAATTTGGCAATATTACATCATGAAATTATGCATAACGTCCAGTGATAGTGCACTGGATCCATAGGGTTTCTGCCGATATCATAATTCCTATGGGGCCTGTAACCCCCTGAATTACATGGTATGCATAACGAGGTCCCACAAAAGTGCTGTTAGGAAATTGGAAACCAAACATATTACACTTTTTCAGGTTTAAAAAAGAAAGAACGTATGACTTAACACTTAAAATTCAGTAGTCAGCACCATAGAAAAAGGCAAATCAGATACCTGGAAATAATCAAATAATTTCATGTGATGGGTACTGCATAGGTAAGCATGTATGTTTGTGTAGAACTATGAACATGGTGATTTGATAAGTTGTGATGCATGTACCCTGGAATGGTTGGCCCATAGCGAGCTAGATGCAAGAGGAAAGTCAAACTGGTGGACAAGTCCAGGAGGTAAAGAAAGAAAAGAGAGGGAGATAATATAAACAGGCTAATAAGTAGGAGACCCTTAGCTTTGTGTTGAGAGAGAGAGATTCTTCAAAGAAGGTCTTGGTTTTCGTAATGAATGTGGGATGGTCTTAAATGTCTTTAACCCAACGCAACATGGAGTTTCAAAACCTTAGACCTATAACAGTCATTCTTCTGCCCATGACATTAGATTTAGTTGCACAGAGAGTCAGTGCAAGGTTATCCTGTCTGCATCTGAGGATCCTAGCTCTGAGATGCCTTTGAAACTGTGCATTAAGCAGATTGGTCTTTTTTCTAAATTCACCAATCAGCCAACTTGGTAATATTATGGCCAAAGTTCCATCTTGAAAATAAGTTCATCAGCCCATTGCCTTATTGCAAATTCAGCCAAAATAATTAAATCAGAATAGTGCCGGATCTGTTTAAGGGCATGTCACCTAAGCTGAGTGTATAGACAAGCACAAAGGGCCCCATAAGCAGAGCTCTCAACTTTTTAGGAATTGCTAGGGTTGAGAACTAATGGGCATTTTCATCACATTATACAATGTGACGTTACACAATATTTGACATTGATGACAAAATGAGGTCACAGTGAAAATAAATAAATAAATAAATAAATAAATAAATGTATAATAAATTAACTAGCACTAGCACATCTCTAAAATAGTATCCTGACTTCTAAAAGTAGGGGAGTGGTGCTTTTGAGGTGCGGGTGCCCAAGTGGCATCTCAAGTCAGTTGAAGGGGTCTGTAGAAGGGGTATCCCTGAAGAAATGTCTTCTTGGGGCTTCTATGGCATCCAAAAACCAGTCTGTACACAGCAGTGCTCTGAACAGAGTTGGATTTAGAGTTCATGTTCAAACCCTTCTCACCTGGTGTGAAATTTAGCCTGCTGTGCGTGAGGGAGACCTTTAATAGACCTCCAATGTGTGAGGCTCACTCTCAATGAGTGAGACTTGAGGTCTCCATATTACATAGATGGTTAGTTGCAGCTCTAAGCAGGAATGGAGACCATCCCAGACCACTCACCATTGACAGGCTAACGATGGGTAAGGAGACCAGGCCTACAGTCATCATTCAACACCGAACATGGTACATACACAATAAATAGCTCACTTCCAGTGGGAGTCAATTGAAAGGATGTGACCCCGTTGCCTTGTTGAAAAGACCAGTCAAATGATCACAACTCACTCTTCGCCATAACGTTTTTATTACGTGCTGTTCAACCATTGCGAAACTTACGCTCAATCAACCACAAAAGAATGTGAAGGAAAATTGAGTGAGCCCTAAAAAGCAAAACGGTCGCTATGTTTTAATACTTTTTTGCTTCTATACTACTCCCCATGTATTTCAAAAATATGCTTAATGTTTGACACTCCATATTTAATAGCATACTATCTTCCCGTGATGGTTAGGGACTGATGGCGACTCTCGTGGGTTTTATAACTAAATTATGTGCATGTTTTTCCATTAGTTCAAAATTCTTATGGTTAGCCATCAAACATCTTTGTTACTGTGCAATAACTGCTGGAAAAGCAATCATTTTGAATTTATTATATTTTTAAGGGGAGACGATAAAAAGTATCTTTCATTAAAAAAAATATACATTTAATGTACATCGAGATTGGTGATATATCACATTAAATGATTTCTTGAATTTTCGCAAAAGGAGACCAGCTTGCAGCAGTGAGATAGCATGCATTAGTGTCAAAGCTGCTTAAATCCCAAACTGCATGCTGATAATGGGAGAGACTTATCAAAGAAGTTGTACATTATTATGTACGGATTCACTTTTCTTTTTTGTCCACATTTCTATATTTTTAGTCCAATGTCTAGGGAATAATTCACTTTTTCACATATCTGACAGGTCCCCAGATGTGCTCTTTCCCAACATTACTTGGGACTAGGTGTGAAAATTAAATACCCTGATTCAGGAGGTGTTCCATTCAACACACACATAACCAAGGTTTTTGTTTAGAGTTTTATGTGGCGTAAACTTCGCCCAAGTGCATTGGAGTTGATTACAAGAACACCAGTTACATTACACAAGGTCAAATAAAAACAATGTAAGCACAGGGAGATTACAGGATGTTGAGCCAACACTGAGACTCGAACCTGGGGGCATATTTACCCAAAAATGTCAGAGTGCGAAGTTGCGCCAAATTCAGAAGCGTCGCGCTCCGACATTTTTAAAACGCAGGCATGCGCCATATGAAGAAGAATCAGGTGCACCCTTGAATTTCCCCTAGGGCTGGACCAAAAAAGCTGCCTAGCATCAGTGCAGGCACCCTGCTGCATTGTTGCAAGAGTGCCTGCGCTGCAGGGGGGATTGTTTTTGTGTAGGAAGGGATACCTTCCTGCACATTCATTCATGGCGATTTGTTCTTTCCATGTTTATTTTATTTATTTTATTTTAGGATTTTTCTATAGCGCTGGCCAGACCCGATGGTGTCGGAGTGCTTCACAACAGATTTTAGAGCAGAAGACACATATAGAGAGACACAAAGGGCAAAGGTATACGTAAAAGTTTGACGCAGTCTTGAGTTTTGCGTTCTTGCGGTAGGGAGGTCCTGAGATAGCGTCGATGAGTGCACAATGTCCTGAGTTAGACCTCTTTCCATGGGGAGGAAACAAGGAGTGGGTAGGGGAGTGGGGATGAGGTAGATCGAGGGGTAACATTGTCAAGGGGTTTTAAAGTGCAGTAAGAGGTAGGATTGTGGTGGAACATTGTCAGGTGCTAGCGGACTTCCAGTTTGTGCGTTTTAATCGGCGATTCTCGTTTTCGGAAGGCACGGTTGAGGTAAAGGTCTTTTAGGAGACTTTTTAATTTTATAAAGGAAGGGATAGTCCTGATATTGACTGGGATGGAGTTCCAGATTTTGGGTGCGTTTCCAGAGAAGGGTCGTTCAGCGGATTTTTGTTTGTGTGTTTTCATCGGGATGAGTAGGCAGGTGTCGGAACTCTTGAGGTTTCTTGTCTGGCCAAAGATAACAGTAGGTCAAGGAAAGTAGTAAACTATCTAAAACTATGTGTTTGATTAGGGAACAGTCACGAGGTCCATATAAAATGATACGTGGTGACCATCAAATGATTCCCATCAGATACCCGTCCTGTGCCTCCCTACATCATTTGGGATCCTTCAGCCGAAGGAAGTGATGTACAACCACTAAAGATTAGGTGAACTGTAACCCAATCAAGTGGAATCGAACTCAAATGTGGTAGCTTGGTTTATGTGGCATAAGGAGGGTAAACTGACTAGCAGTGCAAAAAGTATGATCAGATAACGGTGCTTAATCTAAAAAAGTGAGTGCTTTAAGATTGGGTTGTGGAAGTGGAAAAAATATATTTTAATAATATCCTATCCACACCCAACAATAAAAACAGTGCAAGGTAGTTTATACAAATAACTACTCAGATGGATTAAAGGTCGACATGTTTTTGCGGTGGACATGGAGTCTCGAGATCTCCTCCTGCTTCATCAGGACCTTATAAAAATGCTACTGCGTGATGTGAACAAATAAGAAAAAGTGAAATTGGTATCACCTGAAATTCGCCTGTTCGGAAGAACCCAAGGATCACATCGTGACAAGGGACAAACAAACAGTTAAAAAGAAACAAGAAAACACATAGTTATTGTCGACAGTTTACAAAGCACATATTGTATGTGCAAGTTGCATCTAGCCAATCGTGTTATTGGTCAGAGGGTCCCATTTAGTAGACCATATATGTAATTGCCGTCTTATTTGAGGCCTGTTTGAAGGACATATTAATATCCACTCACCCAATTTCCGGGGAATATACGCCCCACCTCACCTGGCTACAGCGCAGGTAGAAACGGAGCACCGCTCTGAGGGAGGAAAGGAAGAATGAAGTAAGAGAGGAAGGATACAGTAACTGTACTAATAGCATCTACAGTAGTAACAGAATGGCCACGACATTATTAGTAAATGGCCAAAACTCATGTGTCTATAGGAATGTATGATACGTGATCACATGGTCGCTTGTCTTCACCATTATCCACTAATAGTGTCTACAGTGGTAGCAGAGTGGCCACAAATTTGTTCATACACGGCCAAAAATCATGTATATATAGAGTAATGCGTGATCAAATGGTCGCCTGGCTTTACCTCTATCAAAAAACCAGCCATGTTGAGTTAAATATTGCTCTGTGTCGTTTATGGTTTCTACACGCTTTGGCAATTTGCAGGGTTAAACGTTAGATCATGATGCCCAGTGATATCGCATTCTTAGCGTGCACACGTCTTATGGGGAGCGTACACTTGAGGTGAACACAAACGGCTGACAGGCATGAAAGGATCCGCCCCGCCACTGCAGGCTAACAGATAACAGCCTAGCACGCTGTGATGCGTCTACCCCTAAGAGTGCATTTAAAACAGTGCCTTGCTACCCGACCCGCTTACCTGTCCGTCGGTACTCCGGACATCCGTCTAGGCTGTCATGGAGGGAGGCATCGAGACAGACAGGAAGCGGGTATTTATTCATCCTGTTTAGGTGGTGAAAAAACCACGCTATGATGACGGCGTCACGTCGTGATGCGTGGCGACGTCTGGGTATGCCGGGAAATGTAGTTCCCGCATATTATTACGTTGCGTGTCAGAAACAAAACTCCTTGCGCTCGAAAAGAGCGTACATCAATGTCCACCTGTGTTGTGACCTAACGTCAAGAGACTAGGGGTGATGATGTTTTTAATGCGAGAGCCAGGTATTTGCTGTGCATCGACCAGATCATATGTATATTTATACGCGATGTATATTCTGTGTGTATGCGAGCAAAATCACCCAGGTACCCTGAGTGAAGATGGAACGGATACCGGGAGTGATGAGAGAATCCAATATTCTCATGTGTATGCTCACATAGATAACATTCAAATTGATTTACCTAGCTCGCTCTCTTCCCTAGGGGAGATTGCTGCAGCCTCTAAAACAGAATAGTGTAGCGGACTGTCAGATGACTTTCGTGTTGCTTGGCATCTGGTTGAAGAACAGATTTGTATTTGTATTTGTGAGTATTTATTAAGCGCAGCCTATCGCTCCGGAAGGAGCATCTTGGCGCTGAGAAATTGTGTGTGGATGGGATTGGAAGAAGGAAGCTCTAGATAGCGGCCATAACATAAGCATCAGATTGCTGATAGACCCAGGTCTTCAGTTGTTTCCTGAAAAGACTCTCAGTCTCAACCAGTCTGAGATTTAAAGGCAAGTTGTTCCAGGCCCTAGCTGCTAGGACTGTGAAAGTTTTTCCACCCCTGGTTTTATATTTATACCTCGGAATCCTGGTAAGGTTACCACCGGAGGATCTCAAACTTCGTACGGGGTCATAGTGAACAAAGCGGTTGATAAGGTATTTCGGACCGATGTTTTTTAGAGCTTTGAAAACTGTTAGTAGAAGTTTGAAGAGGATCCTCTTGTGCAGGGGCAACCAATGAAGACGATTTAATGCTGCTGAGGCTGAGGATTTCCTGGGAAGTTTTAACACTAATCTTGCAGCTGCGTGCTGTACACTTTGCAACTTCTTCAGTGTGGACTTTTTCACTCCAGCCATCAACCCATTGCAGTAGTCGACTCGGGAGAGTATTAATGCAACCACGACCGATTTCCTGGATGCAATGGGGAGGAAGTCAAAGAATTTTTTTAAAGATTTGATAAGTCCGAAACAGCAGCCTGCCGTGATCCTGACGTGATCATCAAAGGATAGGGCTGTATCAAATTGCACGCCAAGATTACGTGCAGAGGTCACTGCACTAGGCGGGGACTCTGAGTCTTTGGGCCACCAATCCTTAGGACAGAAGGGCAGATCTTTACCTAATGGTATGATTTCAGTTTTCCCACTGTTGCATTTCAAGTGGTTTTTGTTCAACCACTAAAATACATCCGTGAGACAATTCTGGAAACGCAGCTCTGTGTCCGTGCAGTTTTTGTCGATAGAGACGACAAGTTGTGTGTCGTCAGCGTAAGACGTGACTAGGATCCCATGGGACTCTATCACAGCTAGGAGGGGTGCCATGTAGATGTTAAACAATAATGGACTTAATATGGACCCCTGCGGTACTCCCGATGTAATGGTTTTTACGCTGGATAGATGGGGGCCCAGTGACACAGATTGGGACCTATTGGTCAGGAAAGATGTTACCCATGCCAAAGCTGTGTCTGTCACGCCAATCTCACGCATCCTGTCAATCAGGATGGCATGAGAAATTGTATCGAACGCTGCTGTGAGATCAAGCAGGATGAGGACGGCTTTCCTCCCCTCATCCTGCAGGAACTTGATGGAGTCGGAGAGTTCTATAAGGGCTGTTTCAGTGGAGTGGCTGGGGTGAAAGCCAGATTGCTGTGGATGCAGAATGTTATGGTCCTCCACAAAGGCTTTCAGCTCCCAGTACACTATCTGCTCCGTAATCTTTGCTAGGGCAGGCAGGAGTGAGATAGGGCGCATGTTGGTTAGGTCTGTGGGGGATTTATTTTGTTTTTTCATCAAGGGTTTCACGATGGCCTTCTTCCATTCGTTGGGCACTACCCCTGAGTCTAAAGAAGCATTTATGATAGCGTTGACGTTTGGATTGACTGCCTCAATTAAGTGATGCAGTATACGAGGGGGACAGGAGTCAGTGGGTGCTCCTGATTTGAAGGCCATGATCGCTTTACGAGTCTGCTGGAAGGAGACGGGTTGAAACCTGCAGAGAGAAGGATGGTTATCGGCTACCTGCTTCTGGGGTTGTAGAATGGGAATGGTCAGGGGGGCGGGAAATCCTTTTGAATGTTGGCTATTTTTTCCCCGAAGAAATTTGCAATATTGTTGCACAGGATTTCAGAGGGAGGGATTTCAGGCTGTAGGGCTTTGGGGTGGGTGAAGGATTTTACGATTGAGAAAACAGTTTTTTGTTTCTGGTGGGCATCGTTGATGGCTTTAGTATAATACTCTTTTTAGCGGATTTTATGCTAGAGAGATATAGTTTCCTCTGTTGAACATAGAGGGCTCTGGATGCCTCATCATATGTTTTCCTCCACTTCCTTTCTTTTATCCTGCAAAGTAGGTGGCTCTCAGTTAAGGCCTGGGTATACCAAGATGTATTATTGATCGTCAATATTAATTAAATTTACAGTGACATCCACGGGATGTCTTCATTTAGCCCTGTCTTATGGGTTTGCAATTTATGTACCCATCTCTGTTCTCGTTTGAAGAGAAATGTGCTTATATCAGCAATGTGAGCAGGGATTACTGGTTGTTCCAGGACTGACCACCACATGTCCGTAGGAAGGTGTTGCGCTGTAAGAAAGTGATTAGTAAGTCTGGTAGCTTGTTTGCTACATCGTATGGAACTCTTGTGTTCTGATATTCGCAACTTAACTTTACGAGTGGTCATGCCCACATATTTTTTATTGCATGGGCACTTGATTAAATATATTAGATTTGCACTATTGCAGTTTGTAAATCTGCGTTGTTCCCAGACTTGTTCGGTGCCAATATCAATAGTTGTTGATCTTGTTCGGGTGGCAGCTGTTGTAATTCAGCAAAGAGTTGCGAGCCATCGGTTTGCGATAGAGTTCCGACGCAAGGCAAACCGATGGCGCGCAACTCTTTGCTGAATTACAACAGCTGCCACCCGAAGTCTTTGCGTGACAATTTGCCCTATGGGCAATTCTTGCGCATACAGAGGAATTGCTCCAATCGTGCATCCTTTGAGGTACATGCCCAGTGTCTAGCCAAAGATCTGACACATAAGGAATATCCTAAGAGATTGATTCAGACATCCAAAAAACGTGCGGCAAACAACAACAGAGCCAGTCTACTTGAAATCCTGCCTCCCAAGCCTAAGACCGAACACATGACATGTGTCAGCACATTTGGTACTTTTTCCAACCAAATTACTAAGATTGTAAAGAGGCACTGGGGCATTCTTAACACTGGCAAAGATACATTGCCTCCCCCACTCTTTGCCTACAAAAGAGCACAAAACTTGAAGGACAAATTAGTCCATACAAGGCCGAGGAGCGAGGTACCTAGAGCAGTTGGAACTTTGTGGAACATGCCAGCAGTCACAGGGCATCATCCGTGTGGACAATGTGCAGCATGCCCCCAGACATCAAGATCAACAACTATTGATATTGGCACCGAACAAGTCTGGGAACAACGCAGATTTACAAACTGCAATAGTGCAAATCTAATATATTTAATCAAGTGCCCATGCAATAAAAAATATGTGGGCATGACCACTCGTAAAGTTAAGTTGCGAATATCAGAACACAAGAGTTCCATACGATGTAGCAAACAAGCTACCAGACTTACTAATCACTTTCTTACGGCGCAACACCTTCCTACGGACATGCGGTGGACAGTCCTGGAACAACCAGTAATCCCTGCTCACATTGCTGATATAAGCACATTTCTCTTCAAACGAGAACAGAGATGGGTACATAAATTGCAAACCCATAAGACAGGGCTAAATGAAGACATCCCGTGGATGTCACTGTAAATTTAATTAATATTGACGATCAATAATACATCTGTTCTTCAACCAGATGCCAAGCAACACGAAAGTCATCTGACAGTCCGCTACACTATTCTGTTTTAGAGGCTGCAGCAATCTCCCCTAGGGAAGAGAGCGAGCTAGGTAAATCAATTTGAATGTTATCTATGTGAGCATACACATGAGAATATTGGATTCTCTCATCACTCCCGGTATCCGTTCCATCTTCACTCAGGGTACCTGGGTGATTTTGCTTGCACACACACAGAATATACATCGCGTATAAATATACATATGATCTGGTCGATGCACAGCAAATACCTGGCTCTCGCATTAAAAACATCATCTCCCCTAGTCTCTTGACGTTAGGTCACAACACAGGTGGACATTGATTTACGCTCTTTTCGAGCGCAAGGAGTTTTGTTTCTGACACGCAACGTAATAATATGCGGGAACTACATTTCCCGGCATACCCAGACGTCGCCACGCATCACGACGTGACGCCGTCATCATAGCGTGATTTTTTCACCACCTAAACAGGATGAATAAATACCCGCTTCCTGTCCGTCTCAATGCCTCCCTCCATGACAGCCTAGACGGATGTCCGGAGTACCGACGGACAGGTAAGCGGGTCGGGTAGCAAGGCACTGTTTTAAATGCACTCTTAGGGGTAGACGCATCACAGCGTGCTAGGCTGTTATCTGTTAGCCTGCAGTGGCGGGCCGGATCCCTTCATGCCTGTCAGCCGTTTGTGTTCACCTCAAGTGTACGCTCCCCATAAGACGTGTGCACGCTAAGAATGCGATATCACTGGGCATCATGATCTAACGTTTAACCCTGCAAATTACCAAAGCGTGTAGAAACCATAAACGACACAGAGCAATATTTAACTCAACATGGCTGGTTTTTTGATAGAGGTAAAGCCAGGCGACCATTTGATCACGCATTACTCTATATATACATGATTTTTGGCCGTGTATGAACAAATTTGTGGCCACTCTGCTACCACTGTAGACACTATTAGTGGATAATGGTGAAGACAAGCGACCATGTGATCATGTATCAGACATTCCTATAGACACATGAGTTTTGGCCATTTACTAATAATGTCGTGGCCATTCTGTTAATACTGTAGATGCTATTAGTACAGTTACTGTATCCTTCCTCTCTTACTTCATTCTTCCTTTCCTCCCTCAGAGCGGTGCTCCGTTTCTACCTGCGCTGTAGCCAGGTGAGGTGGGGCGTATATTCCCCTCAAATTGGGTGAGTGGATATTAATATGTCCTTCAAACAGGCCTCAAATAAGACGGCAATTACATATATGGTCTACTAAATGGGACCCTCTGACCAATAACACGATTGGCTAGATGCAACTTACACATACAATATGTGCTTTGTAAACTGTCGACAATAACTATGTGTTTTCTTGTTTCTTTTTAACTGTTTGTTTGTCCCTTGTCACAATGTGATCCTTGGGTTCTTCCGAACAGGCGAATTTCAGGTGATACCAATTTCACTTTTTCTTATTTGTTCACATCACGCAGTAGCATTTTTATAAGGTCCTGATGAAGCAGGAGGAGATCTCGAGACTCCATGTCCACCGCAGAAACATGTCGACCTTTAATCCATCTGAGTAGTTATTTGTATAAACTACCTTGCACTGTTTTTATTGTTGGGTGTGGATAGGATATTATTAAAAAATATTTTTTCCACTTCCACAACCCAATCCTAAAGCACTCACTTTTTTAGATTAAGCACCGTTATCTGATCATACTTTTTGCACTGCTAGTCAGTTTACCCTCCTTATGCCACATAAACCAAGCTACCACATTTGAGTTAGATTCCACTTGATTGGGTTACAGTTCACCTAATCTTTAGTGGTTGTACATCACTTCCTTCGGCTGAAGGATCCCAAATGATGTAGGGCGGCACAGGACGGGTATCTGATGGGAATCATTTGATGGTCACCACGTATCATTTTATATGGACCTCGTGACTGTTCCCTAATCAAACACATAGTTTTAGATAGTTTACTACTTTCCTTGACCTACTGTTATCTTTGTTAGAATTACGGTATAGGGGATGATATCATTGTACGGTCATTAAATATTCCCCTTTGACCCTCCTTGTTGTTATTTGTTCTTGTCTGGCCAGCCTTCTTGAGTTTGGAGGCCAGGTAATACGGTTTCCCTGTGTGCAGGGCTTTGTGCGTGAGGCAGGCAGTTCTGAAGCTGGTATGCATTTCAACTGGGAGCCATTTTAGTTCTCTGAGGGCGGGAGATAAGTGTTCGTATTTCTTAACCCCAGAGACCATTCTGGCAGCTGCATTGAGGGTTGTTTGAGTGGCCCTAGGTGGAATTGAGCTGTACCGGTGAGGGATGCCTTCCCGTAGTCGAGTCTAGATAGCACTAGTGATTGCGTGGCTTGTTTGAGGTCCTTGGGCGGTATGAAGGGCTTAATTTTGTTGAGAAGCTTTAGATTGAGGAAGGCACTCTTTGTGGAGATTTTGATGTGGTTGGTCATGTTCAGTTTTGCATCGAGGGTGATTCCTAGAGATTTTACCGAGTTAGCTAGGGTGAGATTGCTTTTGAGAGCATCGATTGATTTTAGCCATTCAACGATTTGGGGGTTCTCTTCTTTGTTGGAGATAAGGAGGATTTTGTTTTTGTCTTGATTGAGTTTAAGGTGGTTTGTTGCTAGCCACTGTTGAATTTCTTTGAGAGTGTTGTTGAGTCTTTGAATGTCGTTGATGGAGGAGGTTTCCAAGTAGATCTGGGTGTCGTCTGCGTATAGGTGGAAAGGGATGTTGGCTTCTTTGAGGATGGTGGTGAGAGGTTCCATGTAAATGATGAACAATTGAGGGGAGAGCACCGAGCCTTGGGGGACACCTCTGTTGACGGGGTGTAGGTCGGACGTGAAGGTTTTGATTTTTATCCTTTGGGCGCTGTTGTGTTGGAAGGAGAAGAACCATGCTAGGACCGCCTCATCTGCACCTACTCTGTCTTTCAGAGCCTTGATGAGTAGATTGTGATCCACCGTGTGAAAGGCTGCTGATTGGTCTAGGAGGATGAGTTGGCAGCATTTGTTAGCATCAAGGGATTTGTGGATGTCATCCACGATGTTAAGGATCACGGTTTTAGTGCTACAGCCTTTTCTGAAGCCCGATTGGTGGTGATCTAGTAGGTTGATGTTGTCTATGTGCTGCGTCAGTAGTTTGAGAGCACACTTTTCAAGGATTTTGGATAGGAAAGGGAGGTTGGAAACAGGTCTGAAATTGTTCATGTCGGTGTTGTCTAGGCCTGGCTTTTTTAATAAAGGCGTGACTTGGCCTACTTTAAGACATTCTGGAATGCTGCCAGTTTTCAAGGAGCTGTTTATGATTTCGCCCCAGAGTGGGGCGAGTGAGAATTTCAGCTTTTTGGATAATTGGGAGAGTAGAGGGTCAAGGGTGTTGGATGCAGGCTTAGAGGAGGAAATTAGTTTAAGAATCTCCGCTTCGGGTACTAGGTCGAAGGATTTCCAGACTTTCGAGGTGGACTTTTTCATGTTGGTTTCAGTTGTTGGGGTTGGGTTTTTGCAGGAGCGGTAAAGGTTGGTGTCAAGAGATAGTTCAATTTTGGTGATTTTGTCGTTGAAAAAGTTGGTGAAGTTGTCGCACAGATCTTTGGAGGCCTGGACTGGGGTTGCAGAGGTCTTGGAGGTCTGTTGCCTGATGATGTTAAAGAGTTCTTTGGGCCTGTTGTTTGCATTGTTAAGGGCGGTGCAGAAAAAGTTGATTTTTTACTTGTTGATATGTTTTTTGTAGTTCCTTCGAGTTCCTTTGAGTTGCTTATAGAGGCTTGAAGAAGGATTATTTCTCCATGAATGTTCTGTAGCTCTCAGTTGTCTACTTTCAGCGTTAATGTCCTTGTTAAACCAGGATCTTGAAAGAATATTCCTAGCTTTTTTCAGTTTCAGGGGGGCAAGTTGGTCTAGAATGGACGCCATGGTTGTGTTGTAGTGTGATGTGAGTTCTGTTGTGGAGCGGCCATCAGGGGAGATGGGCAGGAGCGTGCTTATTTTTTCTTCTAGGTTGCTCATGTTGATCTGTGATAGGTTTCTCGTCCACTTGGGGGGATTTTGGATGGGAGGTTGATACATGATCGGTTGAGTGATGTGGAATAGGATTAAGTGGTGATCTGACCAGTCAACTGGTAGGATGTGATCTATTGTGATTGTGTCGTGATGGGCGATATTGGCATCCAGGATAGCCCCTTTGTTGTGTGTACCTCCTGAGCAGTGCTGGGTAAGGTTGTTGGTTTGTAGTAGCTCGTTCAGGTTTTGTGTAGATGGGCTGCTTTTGTCATTCCAATGCAAGTTGAGGTCACCCAGAATTAGGTTGTTATTGTCTCGGAGTGCGCAGTGTGCAATTAGGTCTGACAGGTGTTCAGTGAAAGTGGGGGAGTTGCCTGGGGGATGGTATAGGAGATGGCATTGCAGTATTTTGTTGTTGCTGGTGTTGATGTTGGCGGTTAGACATTCAAAGGTGTTGTAGTTGAAGGTGTCTATTTGGGTCACATACAGGTTGTTGTTGTGAACGATTGCTAAGCCTCCACCTCTTTGGTCTTTTCGGTCTTTGTTGTTGATTGAGAAGCCTGGGGGTACGAGGGTGTCCAGGATTGGAGGCGAGCAGTCATTAAACCATGTCTCTGTGATGAAGGCTATGTGTATGTCAAGGGTGAGAATGGATTCAGCAAGCTCTGTGGCATGTTTGGTGGCTGATCTGTGGTTTATGAGCATGCAGTTAGTAGATGGTGGCTCCATTATGGTTTTTTCTTTGAGGGTGCAGTGGGGATGTTGATGAAGGAGGCTGGGGGTCTACGGAGTTTCGGGGTGGAGTGGTCTCTTCTAAATCCAGTGATTACCTGAATCATAGATTGCGGATTGGAAGCAGCGGGTGTCGTACGAGGAGGCCAGATCAGCCGCTTTATCCGAGGACAAAGCCTCCATACATGTGTGCCGCCGAATTCATCACACATGTAAAGAGCAAAAAACATGGCAAAATGAATAATTTCTCCTCATATCGTCATTCTAATGCCTGGCCATCCATGGCATTAGAATGGCTCTGTTTTTGGTGCTGCCTCAGATTTGTAAATCGGGGGCAGTTTAAAAAGCAATGAGTGTTGTGGTGGAACGCCCCTTTGCCGCAGAGGACTGTGGTGGTAAGGGGCATATTAATAAGATGGCATTCAATCACGGTACGTGGCTTAGCGCCACCTTGTAAAAATGGAAAATAGTGCAAGGCCACCAGAGCATCAAAAAAGTGATACACCATTGACAATAGGGGCTTGTAGATAGGCTCCCTGGATCCAAGGTTCCATAGTCGGCACCTCTGGCTGTTAGCCCACGTCCGCTCCCTTTTTTGTTTTGCCTTTTTTTCTCTATGTCAATCAGTGCTGAAATTTGGAAAACATGTATTCTACAAGCCCAGATTGCCTCTAAGTTAAGCCTGACTACTCTGTGCCAAGCTACTAGAGGGTTGAGCGCAGGTTAATTTAGGGTTCATCCCCCAAACCAGTAGCCCAATTTTTTACACTGTGTCACATTGAAACTTAACTTAATTTATTTGTTGGGGTAGAATTTAATTTAAATGAATCTCAGGCCATGCAACCAAGTGCATGCTGTTCTCTGTTTGTACTAATTATTGTGCTAGCATGGAGGGTACCTTAAGACTTGTTTCTACTGTGCTATTAATAACATGTTTTCCTATTTTGAGGTGTACTAAACTCAGTTTCTGACTTTTACAACCATCTCTCAGATAAGTTGTGACTTGGTTTGCCCTGAAGTACTCAGTGAAGGTGATTCTGGAATTAAATATGTCAAGGTCACAACAACAGCCGGCAACAAAAGGAAAACAGTCACAGAGGTCAGATGTGCCCCAGTAGATCTATGAAAGGGAAACAAGAACAAAGAATCAGTATGCAATCACCAGAGGACTCCTCTTATTAATAGAGGAAGTAATGTACTTTAACAGTAGCATCACCAATTAAGCATGGATGAAGAGTTTTAATTAATAGGTACAAGAATATGCATATTTAGAACTGACCACTTGCTAATCAGTCCCAGGTAGACCCTCATAACCACCATCAACACCACAGCCAATACCTGCAATTAAGGCCACTTAGTAACAGCAAGAGACAGTCCAATGATCATTTCATGAGCATGTTGCGAAGCAGTGTGCCAAAAGCACTGTAAAGGTCTCTATATTCTGATAGGCAGCCGCGGCCCGTGCAGGTAAGAGCGGTGGGGCCAGCTAGGGCGAAATTTTGATGGGCGATGAAGAGGGGAAATGAAAAAAATAATTATTTCTCTTGTAATCATCTGTTGAAATACCCCCCACCCAGTCCCACTCTTACCTGCACGGGCCGCGGCTGCCCATAGGCCAATTTACACACTGTGTAACTCCACAACAGATCTGTAAGCTTGAAACCACTGGCATAGTCCTGTCATCTAGTGTTCAGAGGCTGAAATGTATCAAAAAGCCCCACTTAATTTCAAGAATTATGTCCAACCGCAAGGATAAATCAAGACCATTGTGCAAGAGATGATGATGAATAAGACGGAGACTGGTTACATGACTTATATGACTTTGTTTTTACGTGATGTCATTTAAATTACATGTGAAGTAGATTCTATAGTATTTTGTAGCATATCATGCTTGTCTGTCCTGGTTATGGCTTGATTCAGTCCCCTTACCCTCTTGCAACCTGCTGCAAAGAGACTGCGCAAATGCAAGACTCAATGTATTTTCTTTACTCTCAATGTAGTCAGACTAGCATGTGTAAGTGGTACAGTGAGTGGACTTGTTGAGGACCTTGTGCATGCAGCTATGGCTTAACATACACTATGAGAGCTGTGCATGTTCTGTAGGTATTAACTGACATCACAAAGAGCCACTTAAATACACAGTACAATTGATCCAGCCCCCTCTCTCTTCTAGTCTTTTAGGATTCTTTTTTTTTTTTTTTAGATTTATTGAGATTTGATATCAAGTCTAATAGAAGTGTTCCATTTAGATCAAAGAAGACATTTACAGACAGGGTGGTAACCCAAAGAGATTATGGGATATGATGGAATAGGATAGGGAAAAAGAAGCCAAGTTCTGCCTGAAGAGAGCATTGTATGCTCCCCTCTGCCGTACAAAAATAGGGCAAGAGGTTTGGCTGTTGCTGCAGCCAAAGTAAAGTGCAATTTTTTTCAGGCAGAATTCCCAAGAATTGTTTCTGCTGTTCTAACACTGGGGAAAACCGGCTGCTGGAACACTAACCCACTCAGAATCAGTGGGAGCAGAGTTCCATATGGCAATTTCGCTCCATCTGACACATTACCAGGCCCATATTCAACGAAATTATCGTTTGTATCATATTGAATGTGGTTCAAACATGTCATCGATAATTACCCAGTTTGGAGAATTGATGAAGTACGTATTTCCCTAATGTCTTCTTATGATTTTGTTGTTCATTTTACTGTGGACCCATGGTACTCATAGTACGGCCTGCGGGCCATCAGCGGCCCGGCTGGCCTTCCTTGGCGGCCCGCGGACCTTGCAGGTAATGTACCCATGGCCCCCCAGAGAGAGCGAGAGTGTGGAGAGGGAGAGTGGAGAGAGAGAGAGAGAAAAAGTGGAGAGAGAGAGAGAGAGTGGAGAGAGAGACAGTGGAGAGAGAGACAGTGGAGATAGAGGGAGAGTGGAGAGAGAGAGTGGAGAGAGAGAGCATGTCATAAGGCTCTTATTACTCACTTGAAACCAGTACTCCCGGGAGCAGAATGTTGAGTATTTCTCAATTCCCACCACAGGCCTCCACACGAAAACCAATTTAAATGGCTTTCGCGTGAACCCTGTCGGGGGAAAGGGGAAGTGGACAGAGAAGAGACTGCCTTGACCTTCTAGGTATCTTCGCACAAGTCTTCTTTTCCTTTCTTCTGGATGAACCTTCTCTTCCTGCATTATCTCTCTCTTATTATATTGCTATTGTAGAGATACTGTAAAAGAAAGCACACAATTACTACTTCTCTTGAGTTCCCTCCCTTCCACTTCTAATATCTTTCTTCAAAGTTCTTAGCCACTTGGTCAAGGGCCTTCGCTCCTCTTCTATTTTTCTTTTAGAATTTAACAAGTAACATCCTAAACCATAAACAAGATTGTTAAGTTCTCTCTAGTAAATGCTCCCCTTTATTTATTGTAGCTCTCACTCACTCATTCTGTCTTACTTGTTATCTTTATAAAATCTCTTTGTATTTCTTATCTTCCGCAGGAGAACGAGCTTGCAGGACACTGTCGTCAAACCCCTGGAGGACTCCGGACCAGAAGATTAAATTCTACCAATGTCTATTTTGATTTTGTTATCTTAACCTAATGCTAATTCCTGTCTTACTACCTCCGTTACGAAACACGCTAACCTATGCCTTAGCCTAGCACAAAACACACCTGTACACTGGCTGATTACTGCAGTTTCCAGAAAAAACACCTCTCTATGGAAATTCATTGGTGAAGTGCGCGATTTAAAATTCAACCGCGGCACTTCACAGCTCAGCAAGAGCACGCACACGGACCAAGGTCGAGAGGCTAGACTGCCAACTTCGCTTGCCTTCCTCCCTGTTGGGAGAACTACAGAAACTGCCTTATTTCGCACAACGATCACCCGCAATTTAGTTTGAGCGGGTGATAGTTTCCAAATGTTTTTTTCCAGGACCGTTGTGGCGCCTTGGAGTTTACGAACCACTTTCATTCCAGCCATGACAGTACCCCCTCGCAAGAACAAGCCTCTTGGCTGGGGTTTGTGTGGATATTTTAAATGAAAAATCTTAATTAATCAGGGTGAATGGACATCAGATTGTTCCACCCTGGACCTATTGTCTGGGCCATAACCCTTCCAGTCCACGAGATAAAAGGTTTCTTGAACTGATTTTGTTTCCAAGATTCTCTTAACTTCAAACTCTCCCTTTCCTTCAGTTAAAATGGTTTTTTTACGATTTATTTCCTTTAGATGTGGTGAAACCTTTTTAAGCAAAGAGACATGAAACACTGGGTGTGTTTTTAACTGTGGGGGATGTGCCAACTTGAAGGTAACTGGATTCACAACTTGTTCCACAGGAAATGGGCCTACAAAACGTGGTTGGAACTTCCTATTTCCCCTTAACCTTAGATTTCTCTTGTACAACCAAACCCTGTCTCCTTCATGCAAATCCGATTCTGATCTTCTTTTCTTGTCTGCATTTTGCTTATACCGCTCCTTAGCTAAAGCTAAATTCCTGGTGGCAGACAGATGTATCTCACTAAGATGTTGAACAAAATTTTGTGCTTCAGCCACCAACACTTCTTGGGAGGAAATCACAGAATTTGGATGTCTACCATAGTTCAAGTAAAAAGGTGAATACCCAGTGGAGACATTATTTGCATTATTATGCGCAAATTCTGCTGTCTAAAGAAGATCTGGCCACTCACACTCTTGATCTAGAGTAAACAATCGAAGATACTTCTCGAGCTGCTGATTGGACAGTTCAATCTGTCTGTGGATGAAAACTAGTGGAATATCATGTTTCAATGCCCAATTTCTTAGTCCAAGCCTTCTAGAAATGGGATAAAAACTGAGACCCTCTGTCTGTAATTTGTACTCTTGGGATGCCATGTATTTTAATCAAACTTCGGTTAAGCTGTGTGGCAATTTGCTTTGCTGAAGCATTTCCCTTCAAATCGACATAGTGCACCATCTTAGAGAAGGCTTTCACCATTACTAAGATCAAATTGAAACCCCTAGAGGGTAGTTCCACAATAAGATTGAGTGTAACTGTGTGCCAGAGGTATGGAGGAGTGGGTAAAGGTCTCAACAACCCTTGAGGTGCCTGTTTGTCAGTCTAACCCGTAGCACAAGTCTCACAGCCTTCTACATGAACTCGAACGTCTTTAGGTAGCCCAGGCCACCAGAATTGTCTCTTCAGCAACTCTTCAGTTGGATGGATCCAGGATGTCCAGCCACTGGACTATTATGGCACTCAGTTAGCACTTGTTGTTGGAGTTCTTGAGTTGGTATAAACAAGGCCTTGGAATGAAATGGTAAACCGTCATGACTCTCTTGAGCAGGATTCTCCAGAGCCCACTTTAGCTTTTCTTCAGAAGTCAAGGCTTCTTTGACTTTGTCTTTCAGTGTTTTCTCAACTGTTGCTCCAACAATTTTTGTCTTAGGAATTATCTTTTGTTCGCAAATCAGATTATTTTTTCCTTCTGTGCCAATTCGTCACAAGGCATCAGCCTTCCCAGTGTTTTTTCCTGGCCGATAAGTTATTACAAAATTGTGTTAGCAAAGTGACCAACTTCCACGGGAACGAAGAAGAATCCCTCTACCTCCAGGACACAGAAGCAAGAATGCGATTTGAAACACACTCCTGTCTACTGTCCCCTAAAAGTATGAGGGAATAACCCAAGGAGTGTCCACCACTCTCCTCATATGAGGGGTTCAGCTTGAAGTAGGAAGAGTCTCAGGTGGTGGTCCAAGCTAGGAAACAAAATCAGGTAGCACTAGATAATATAGACTCTTATCTATATATCACTGTAACTTTTTAAAACATTGACATGCAGGATTGTACCAGGTATTCTTACCCCAAATGAAGGTCGTGATCGCCTTATAGATGAGTTCTGTGAAGAGAGGATTCAGGAGACCCAAAAATAACAGGCCAGGCAGAACAGAACTATCACAAGGACTCACACACCAGACACACAAAAGAAAACAAGACAAGGAGTGAGGTGTCCCAGCCGGCTGTGTAGGGGAGTGAACAGCGGAGTGGAAACACACTCAGGAGGAGAGACACCCGGCCCTTAGGGACAACCAGGGCGGAGCGCTCTCTCTCGGAAGGAAACAAAAAGTAAAGGGAGAAATAGGGTTGCTTAGTGCCACAAAGCCGGTGGTTCAGGAAAGGAGTCGAGCAAGACGCCCGCACAATGCGTGAGGAAAGGTAGGGAAAGAACCAAGGCTGGCTCGAGCGCGATAATAGAGAATGCCGAACACCGGCAAGAACTTTCTCACTGCGCACAAGGAAAGCGGGGCACTGCAGCAAGGGACGGCGGCAATATGCAGGAAGGAATATCTCCACAAACGCCCAGAGGGATCTGCAACACGCCACGGAGGATGCGATCAGGAACCAGGAAGTGGAAAGGGGGCGTGGTACTGGAAATGTAAGCCAAGCAACGGCTACGTTCCGACGCGCCTCTTTACTTGCGCTAGGGAGCATCAATAAATGCCATGATTTTACCGTGGTTAGGGCAATGGTCTAAACACCGGCGTTTCTGCCCCAATCCCACATGTCAAGGTTTCTAATTCCTAACAAATTGTAGTCGGCGAAGTACAGGGACCACCTAAGCTGACGTGGAGTGAGCGTTCTGGCTGACTTTAGAAATGGAAGATTACGGTGATCAGTGAATACTGTGACTACATGTCTGGCCCTAAGAAGGTAATGCCGCCACTCTTGGAAGGCATCTTTGAAAGCAAGGAGCTCCTTATCAAAAATTGTATAGTTTATCTCTGCTGGTTGTAACTTCATAGAATGGTACGCTACCAGGTGTAATTCACCAGTTTCTTTGTGTCTCTGTGAAAGCAACCCTCCTATAGCTTGTTCATAAGCGTCAGTCTCCAGGTAAAAAGGTTGAGTAGGGTCTGCATGTAGTAGAATGGGTGCAGAAGTAAAACTTTTCTTTAGAAACTGGAAGACTTCTTCAGCCTCTGCAGTCCAATGAAATGGAACACCCTTACGTAACAACCTTGTAATAGGTGCCACCTTTAAAGAAAAGTCTTGAATAAACCTTCAATAGAAATGTGTAAATCCTATAAAGCTCTGTACTTCTTTCACAGAGGTAAGCGGAGGCCAATTCAGAACCGCTTCAATTTTCTTAATATCCATTGTTAGCCCTTCTGGAGCAATCACAAATCCTAAGAAATCCACAGAAGTTACTCCGAAAGCACGCTTTTCCAATTTCACATAAAGATCGTTTTACTCCAGACAGCGCAAGACCTTTTTTATCTGATGTTGGTGTTCTTCAGAAGATAAATAGATCAAAATATCGTCGATGTAGACAATAACACCTTGGTCGATGAACTCTTTCAAGACATCATTAATAAAGTACTGGAAGGCTGCAGGAGCGCTACTTAAGCCGTAAGCCGTAGGGCATGACTTGGTACTCATACAACCCATATTTCATTCTAAATGCAGTGTTCCATTTATCTCCATTTCTCACTCAGATTAAATGGTAAGCCCCCTGCAAGCCTAGCTTCGTGAAGATTTTTGCATCTTTTAGTTGATCCGGAAGTACAGAAATCAGGGGCAACGGATAGTGATTCTTGATGGTAATTTTGTTTAAGGCGAGATAGTCAATACACAGCCTCAGATCCCCATCCCTTTTGGGATGAAAAACAGAGGGGGCGAGACTGGGGACAGAGATGGCCGAATGAATCTGTTTTCCAAGTATTTCTGAATGTAATCTTTAGATGTCGATTCTCAGCTTCTGTAAGCGCATAAATCAGACTAAATTGAAGGTTGGATCCTGGTTCCAAATCAATTTTGCAGTCGTAAGATCGATGGGGGGGGGCAACCTTTTAGTTTCCGATTCGCTGAACACTGCAGCAAACTCCTGGTATTCAACAGGTAAGGTCACAGTCTGCACTGCACACACCATCATCTTCCTTTCGCATAGTAAGGCTACTGGGTTTTCTTTGTGCTCTTTCAGTTTTTTTTAAGCAATGTTCCAAACAATAGCCAGAGCCAAACTTCACTGTTCTTTCACTCCAGTCAACTGTCGGGTTGTGTTCTGTCAACCAGGGAAGACCTAATATGATTCCAAACAGTGGGGCATCAATTAAATTGAATGAATCTCATTCCTTTGACCTTCGGTTGAGATAATCTCCAACCATTTCCGTTTGACTCGTTATTGGGTCGGAGGATAGCTTGGTTGCATCAACTGCCCTCACTACTTCTATTCTCTCCTTGGGTAATGTTGTCAAACGAACTCTCAAGGCATACTTAAGGTTGCAGAAGTTCCCAGTAGCTTCTGAATCCAACATGTTATGTCATGTTATGTTATCCGGGATTTCTAAAGCGCACGGCTACTCCGAAGGGTATCCCGGTGCTACAACAAGGAGGAAGGGCTAACAGGAGCATGACAAAGGGCTAACAGAAGCCAACTATTGTAGAAAAAGAAAAGTTGTCAGTAATTTCCTGAAAGGAAGAAGATCATGTGTCTGTCTCAGCTCCAAAAGGAGACTATTCCAAATCTTTGCTGCCTGGAATTGAAATGAGCGTCCACCGATTCTAGCCAAAGAAAAATTGGAAACATCGGCTAAATGCAGATCTGAGAGTGCGACGTGGATGATAGAATTGTACTCTCTTCCTAAGATACGTGGCCCCCAGCCCGTGAAGAGACTTAAAAGTCAGGACCATAGACTTAAATATGATCCTCTGCCGGATAGGGAGCCAATGCAAGGATTTTAAATGGCTAGACATATGCGTCCTGGGCCCGAGCAGGAAAATGGCCCTGGCGGCAGAATTCTGCAGAACATGCAGGCGTGTCAATAAATAGTCCGGCATTCCCAAATAAAGACTATTAACATAGTCCAATCGAGTAAGAACCAATGCCTGGGCTACGGTTTTTCTATGCATTATAGTGAGGAGGGGCAAAAATTGTCTAAGCATTTTCAGCACTCCAATGCAAGTGCCTACAACCGATTGTACTTGGGAGTTCATGGATAGGTTGTCATCCATTCTTACTCCCAGATTCCTAACTGACTTTACCGAGGCTAGGGGAGGAGACATAGCCTGTGGCCACCAGTTTCGCCATATAATGTCTGGAGGAAGACCAAAAAGTACAATTTCGGACTTGTCAGGATTACATTTTTGTTGGTGAAGTTGAAACCAAGAAAATACTTCTGAAAGACAAGCCTTTATGGTTTCACCATTTAGATATGATTTTCTATCACAAGTGAAGAGCAATTGAGTATCGTCCGCTTACGAGACGATCTTGGCTCCGTAAGATTCAATCAAGTCTGCCAAAGGAGACATATAAAGATTAAACAGTGTGGGACTAAGAATAGAACCCTTAAGTGATGGAATAGATACTGAAAAAGGGGGGGCCACACTGTTTGCCTCGGATTTTCTAAAAACGAGGTGAACCACCTAAGTACCTTGTTTCGATACCCGCACTCCATCGGTCTATTGAAGAGCTGATCATGGGGTACGGTACAAAATCAATGTGGCCTTCCCTCCCTGATCTAAGGTCTCCTTGATGACTTCGAGACCTCTAGGAGTGCGGTCTCGGTACTAAAGTTGGATCTAAAACCAGATTGGGTCTGGTGGAAAATAAGGTTAGACTCTGCATAGTTGGTAATCACTTCGTTCACATATTTTTCCAAAACCTTGGAGAAAAAAGGAAGCAAACATATTGGCCTATAATTTGAAGCTTGCTCAGGGTCTGTTCTAGGTTTTTTCAGTAGGGGCAGTATTTTTGCCTTCTTCCATCTGTCAGGGACCTTGCCGGACTCCAGCGATAGATTCAGAACCCTATTAAGCGCAGGGTTAACAATCTCAGCGAATGCCACCATTGTCTTAGCAGGCCACGGATCAGAAGGAGATCCTGATTTTAGAGTCTTCATTATTTCCAAGGATTTGTCGAGGGATATCGGGGGGAAGAGCATAAGTGGGGGACCCTTTGGCTGAGAGGGAGGAGTGAAAGACGCTTGAATTTCATCCTCTAGCCTTGGCGTCTCTGAAAACATTTCCTGTATCAGTTCTATTTTCTCGTGAAAGAAGGAAGCTAGATGATTAGTCCATGCTTCAGTGGGGGTAAATATGCTAGACATTGCACAAGGAGCTAAAAAGTCTTTAACTGTTTTAAAAATGGCCTTACTCTGATTGTCAGATTGAGCTATTCTAACAGAGAGGAAGCATTTTTTCCCTTCAATTATTTCCTTATGATATTCTTTTAGTGCTGATTTGTATATGGCTTTGGCGGTAGGGTCAAAATTTCTACGCCATGCCCTCTCCAAACGTTTACATTCGCTCTTTCTCGCCCTTAATGCAGCGGTGAACCAGGGTGCCGAAGCCCGTAAAACTTTGCTTCGGCGCTCCGTGAGAGGGGCAAGCTCATCTGCCCGTAATAGGAGCCAGTTTTCGAGTTCATCTGCATCCTTCACCACCTTAATGTGGAAGTGAATAAGGTGAGTCATTAAGATCTTGGAGAGAGCATCCGCTGTTATTTCACTGAACGGCCTATAACTCCGGGCAGGAGGTCTTCCCAGAATTTTCCTGGGATTAGATACCTTCTTAAACATAAACTCTATCCATGCGTGGTCGGTCCATACAAACGGGCTGGGTCTAAAAATACCATTTTATCCGGAAAAAAAAAGCTGGTCCAGAATATGGCCTTTCTCGTGAGTTTTGGGGAAAATAGATGGTAGCATATTAAAGAGAGCCAAGGACTCGTACAATCTCCTCAGCTCCGAGTTCAAGTCCTTGTCCATATGAATGTTAAAATCGCCAAGGACTATGCAATGTTTAAAGGTAGTCGCTAAGGAAGAGACCGCATTGTTGATAGTTTCAAGAAATTCACCTGTGGGGCCCGGGGGTCTATATACCAGGATGCCTGCTACCGATTGTTGTGGCGATATCCTAATGTGAAAACCCAGGCTCTCAGCGCCAGTTATTTCAGCTGTAGCTACCATATCGCAGGAGAATTTATGTTTAAAAATAATAGCAATGCCACCCCCAATGCCAAGAGCCTGGTCTTTCCTAAGTATTCGATAATCCAGGAAAAATGGCCATAGCAATAGCATGATTAGAAGTTTCTCTAAGCCAAGTTACAGTTACAAAAAGAAAACCAGAACTCTTGTCTACTAATAGGTCATATATTTGTAAAGCATGTTTGCCTAAAAAGCGTACATTCAGTAGTGCTGCTTTTAAGTATTCATTGTCCATGTTAGTTTTGTTTACTTTGGAGTCGTCTAGCAGAGACTCTCCCGGATCTAGGTTGGGGGCAGCCCAGCTGCAACTATTGCATACCGTGCTGTCACCACTCCGAAACGTAGGTATTGGCGGACAGCACTTCTCTCTATTAGCCAAGGCCATCAATTGAGGGCTGCTATATGAAAGGGTCTTACCATCCGTCGTCACGGCCTTGCTGGTAGCGAAGCCGGTGCCGGCTGCCTCCGGGACGCGGACGGGCGCAGACGGGCTTGCCTTTGGCGCACCTTCAGTGCGCCAGCGGCGCGACCGCTGCGCGCGGTCGGCACATCCCGGTTTTATGGGCGGGGAGCAGAGGACAACTAGCACGCTGACCTTATAGTTGCGGGTCTGCTCTAACAGGCGGGCACCGCAGGTCGTGTGCTTAAAATTTAAAATCAGGCCAAAAATATGCAAAGAGAGGATCTAGAACAGCACAATAAAATTATTTCAAACAGCGTTTCAAGTTTAAAAGAATGGCTCCGTTCACACCACACACCTCTACATCACCCGCTGCGCGGTCGGCACATCCCGGGTTTTATGGGTGGGGAGCGGAGGACAACTAGCATGCTGACCTTGTATTTGCGGGTCCGCTCTAACAGGCGGGCACCGCAGGTCGTGTGAGAAAAATTAAAAATCAGGCCAAAAATGTGCAAAGAGCAAAGAGAGGATCTAAAAAGTTACAAACAGCACAATAAAATTATTTCAAACAGCGTTTCAAGTTTAAAAAAATGGCTCAGTTCACACCACACACCTCCACATTACCCGCTGCCCGGTCGGCACATCCCGGGTTTTATGGGCGGGGAGCGGAGGACAACTAGCACGCTGACCTTGTAGTTGCGGGTCCGCTCTAACAGGCGGGAACCGCAGGTCATGTGCGAAAAATTAAAAATCAGGCCAAAAATGTGCAAAGAGAGGATCTAAAAAATTACGAACAGCACAATAATTGCATCAAGGCTACTCCAGATAGAACGCAATCATGGAACTTCAGAGTCATTGTCAGGATGAGGTATGGAGCGGAAGACTGCAGTGTGTTTGCTATTTGATGAGAATGTGGAGTTGCATTCTTGTTTGCAACCATCAGCCCAACTCCCTCTACTGGTGGTGCTGAGAGTTTTCCTTCTTGAAAGTCTTGGGCTTCTTGGGGCATTCTTTCACAAAATGCCCGTTGGTACCGCAATAGAGATATAGATTATTTAGTCTGTGCTTTTCTTTCTCTTCATTTGAAAGTGGGACTCTAATGGTTACAATTTACATTGGCTCAACACTGTTTTCTTTTCCCCCTGATCTCATCAGGTCTGACCTTGCCCGGTCAAAGCGCGGAACACTTGATCGAAATTCTCGTCTCCTTTCTCCTTTCCTCTCAGTTTGTCTATAATCAATCTTTAACACCAGGTCAATCAAAGCAGACACCTCAGTAGGGTGAATTGGAATTTGCAACAAGGCATCTTTTATGTCATCTTTCAAACAAGGTGGCTCTTTGGACTCCGGCCAATCTGTTTCTACAACAAACTTGTTAAATTGTGCCAAGTAGGTAACTAATTCGTGATTCACTTGCCTCAATTCCTGCAATTCATTATCTGTTGCTTGTGCGACTTTCCGTCGATTTAAAATACATAAGAATTCCTTCTTAAATTCCTCAAAGTTATACTGTCAGGGACTGTCCGGGACTATGTGGGGAACACAGTCAGAGACTTGGGCAAAGACTGGGAACTGGGTAGAAAAACATACACAGAAAGGAGTACAGCGCTGCCCAGGATCATACAAGAAGTCAGAGGATAAAAAGGGTATCCAACTGGGAAGCCTGTACAAGTGAACAAGATGGGTAAGACTTAGAAAGGAAGGGCACTCACAAAGCAATTTAGCATTCAGAATAACTACACCCAGGATGAATGTGCAAGGCATATATATGAAACAACATTAACAATAAAGGGGGGTGTGGGGTAAAGCACCCAGGAGCTCCACACGGGAAGACTGAAGCTCAGTAAGTTTCTTACCCACAATTGCTGTTACAGATACAGACTGCAAATACCCACATGTAGGATATGGATACAAAGGCAGGGTCTGTGGAGCGTATACCTATGGTGATGTTATACATGTAACTCAAAGACAATACTCACAATGAACAAGAAACACCACCTAGGTTGTCAGCTGTGCCCACAGATCCTGGCGATCAAACAGGAACGCGCAAGGCAGTAACAGCAAAGGGGTAGAACTAAACACAAGCACAAAATACAAGGAGCAAGCAAGGAGGAGTGCTTAACAGGAAAGGAAGGAAATCACAGAGCACACTTGGCAGAAAGCAGGTAACAAACATACAAGGTAACAGAAGTAAGACAGCAGAATAGAAAGACAGCAAACTAGGAACTGGAACCAAGGAAATGGGAAGAAAGGTAGGGACTGGAAAGGGATATACAGAAGGGGAGGCTACAAGGGTATACTAGAACAGTGCAGGTTAAGGATTCAAGAAAACAAAGTATCATAGAAGGCAGTGCTGGGGCAGGAACAAGAAGTGAGCTAAGGCTCAGGAGTCAAGGCAGCACTACAGACAGTGCCAGTTCAGGAACAGGGAATTACCAAAGCTTCAGGAGTCAAGGTAGCACTGCAGGCAGTGCTAGTTCAGGAACAGGGAAATTACTAAAGCTTCAGGAGTCAAGGTAGCACTGCAGGTAGTACTGGTTCAAGGACACAGGAAAGAGCTGCAGCTCAGGAAACGAGAAATGCTGGTACTCAGGAGCAGGAACTAGAATTGAGCTAAAGCTCAAGAATCAAGGTAGCACTGCAGGCAGTGCTATTTCAGGGACAAGGGAAATTAATAGAGCTCACAGTAATCACATGCATCAGGTGTGAGCAGGCTAGCAGCAGCCAGCCACAGGTGAGCTGAATTCCTCCACCCATCCTTGGCCTGCAGGGGTGGAGACAAAGTAGTGAGCAGGGAATTCTGGGTAATGGAGTTTCAGGCATGAGTAGGCTGGCTTCAAGTATAAGCAGGTTTGATTTCACAAAACCCGGCATGGATTGGGAATGGATGTCAATTCCCAATACGTGTCGAACTGGCTGGAAGTCAGGATATGCATGCAGGGGAGGGTCTGGAAGCTTATTAGAAGACTGGAAAGTTCCACTATGCGGCCCCCTGGTGGTGGGTACGAGTGCACAGGGAGCGAATCGTGACATATACAGTATGGGTGCATCTTGAGTAACCAAAGGCATTGACCATGATGCAGCATCACCATTGGGTTAAGACAAGATGAAGGCAATTCGAGACTGTGCGTCAGGGAAGGCTGTGGGTCGGCACATAACATGTAAAGAGCCCTGAGTCAAAAAGACTTGAGCCTTTTGAGGATCCCCATCGAAGCGCTCAGTAGGTTCTAAAGGGATAACTGGGGCCAAGGAATGTACAGCATGAGTGGTGGAGCCGGTACTAGCAGTTTGCCCTTGGTTAAACATACTAGTTACAGAAGCAAGTGAATGAAACTTATCACCAGACCCTTCTCACTTAAGCTGGACTGCCATTTCTTTTGTCTCACGTCTAGTTGCCTCCATCTCAAATGTAATAACCTTATTCTCCTCCCTCACAGCCATTAATTCCTATTGAATTTCCTTAAGGACATTTCTGAAATTTTTTAAGTCCAAAACTTCAGCCATTCTGCTCAGGCGAGTAAAGTACGTGGGCACTTCACTCTGTCATAAGGCTTTTATAACTCACTTGAAACCAGTACTCCTGGGAGCAGAATGTTGAGTATTTCTCAATTCCCACCGCAGGCCTCCACATGTAAACCAATTTAACTGGCGGTCGCGTGAGCCCTGTCGGGGGAAAGGGGAAGTGGACAGAGAAGAGACTGCCTGACCTTCTAGGTATCTTTGCACTAGTCTTCTTTTCCTTTCTTCTGGATGAACCTTCTCTTCCTGCTTTCTCTCTCTCTCTTATTCTATTGCTATTGTGGAGATACTGTAAAAGAAAGCACATAATTACTACTTCTCTTGAGTTCCCTCCCTTCCACTTTTAATATCTTTCTTCAAACTTCTTACCCAATTGGTCAAGGGCCTTCGCTCCTCTTCTATTTTTCTTTCATAATTTAACAAGTAACATCCTAAACAATAAAGAAGACTGATAAGTTTCTCTCCTAAATTCTCATCTTTATTTATTGTAGCTCTCACTCACTCATTCTGTCTTACTTGTTATCTTCTGTAAAATCTCTTTGTATTTCTTTTCTTCCGCAGGAGAAGGAGATTGCAGGACGCTGTCATCAAACCCCTGGAGGACTCCGGACCAGAAGATTAACGGTAACTGAAAACTCTACCAATGTCTATTTTGATTTTGTTACCTTTACCTAATGCTAATTGCTGCCTTGCTACCGCCGTTACGAAACGTGCTAACCTACACCTTAGCCTAGCACAAAACTGACCTGTACACTAACTGACTACTGCAGCTTCCAGAAAAAAACACCTCTCTAGGGAAGTTCGTTGGTGAAGTGTGCGTTTCGAAATTCAACCGCAGCACTTCACAGCTGAGCAAGACCACGCCCACGGACCCAGGCGCGAGAGACTAGACTGCCAACTTCTCTTGCCTTCCTTCCTGGTGGGAGAACTACACAAACTGCCTTATTTACCGCAATGATCACCCGCAATTTAGTTTGAGCGAGTGATCGTTTCCAAATGTTTTTTTCCAGGACTTTCGTGGCGCATTGGAGTTTACGAACTCCTTTCATTCCAGCCCTGACAGAGCGAGACAGTGGAGAGAGAGAGAGTGGAAAGAGAGTAGAGGGAGAGACTGACTGACTGAGAGACTGACAGAGAGAGAGATTGACTGACAGAGAGAGACTGGCAGAGAGAGAGACTGACAGAGAGAGAGAGACAGATTGAGAGAGAGTGACTGACTCACTGAGAGATTGACTGAGAGAGACTGACTGAGAGAGACTGACAGAGAGAGACTGACAGAGATAGAGACTGACAGAGAGACTGACTGACACAGAGAGAGAGACTGACTGAGAGAGAGCGACTGACTGTCAGATAGAGAGAGACTGACTGAGAGAGAGAGAGAGAAAGACAGACTGACTGACAGACTGACTGAGAGAGAGACTGACTGACTGATAGAGAGACTGACTGACAGAAAGAGAGAGAGAGAGAGACTGACTGATAGAGCGAGAGAGAGAGACTGGCTGATAGAGCGAGAGAGACTGACTGAGCGAGATTGACTGACATAGAGAGAGAGACTGACTGACAGAGAGAGAGAGAGAGAGAGACTGTGATGGAATTGGGGTCATAGTGTGTATGAAGCTATGCAAAGCTTCTTAAGATTGCTATTGTCTGCTAATAGAAATGTATTATCAAAATGTGCTCTTTGTAGTTACATCTGCTTTTGAAATACAGCATTGTCACAATGTCTAATGTTTTGAAACAGGTTTGATTTTTTTAACTTTAGCCCCGCCCCCCACTGACCCCACCCCTACCGGTGGCCCTCAGCCACAAACCACACTGTAATTTTGGCCCCAGACAGAAAGTTTGTGAGTACCCATGCTCTAGACACTCTTTAGAGTTGCCATGGTGCTAGGCAGCTGAACTCAGCAACATCGCTAGGAGAAACACAGGGGTGCACCGCATTCTTTTGAATACGGCGCATCCCTGCATTTTCAGAATGGAGATTCGTGGTGTTAAAAATGTTTGCTTAACACCACGCTTCTCCATTCTGTTGTAAATATGCCCCTATGTTTTGATATTATTTCAGGATGCCTTCAAAAGGACAAAAAAAATTACTTTTATGGATGTTCGTACACAGCTCCATATTTCATGTTCCTTGTTGAATCCTGTCACTGCCAAGGAGGACCTCGGCAGAAATTAATGTGATATATGCATTTTGAATGCAATAATTTATAAAGGCTGACAGCCCTAAACTGCATTTACAGGATCTTAGTTGTTTTCTAAAGTCAGCACCTGCTTGATTTCACATACATTTTGGGTTTGAATTAATCACTTCAAATTGATCTTTTTCTGCATTTCTCCTATCTGGTGTATTTAAAACTACGGATTTCATTATTTGATATGGGTAGAGTATTCTCATATACTGGCTCATTGAGAGTCCAGTGAGAGCATAGAATGATACATGAGTCCTGGAGAAATGGTATCACCACATTGTCACAGTAATACTCGGCTGAGATGGCAATAGCGTGCAAATCAGTTTAACCAAATGTTAAAACCGCCCCCAATCCTCTTTCTAACGTGTTTTCCTAACACAAACTCTTCGATGTAGCAGGTAGAGGAATTAGCATACGGGCAAACTCCGAGCCTATACAGAATGTACGCCGAAAGATGAAAGAAGAATGTTTCCATCTAAATTTCAATTTATCGATGGAAGCCCAACAGTGTGCACAATTTATTGTTTGCCTGTCTTGACTTTATTATATGGCTTCCTCCAAAATGTTTTTCCCAGGTGTAGGAAATTGGGTCACTGGTTGAGGGGGGTGAAACCCTGCTCAAATAGCACCCACTATTCTTGTCAGGGTGAAACACAAGTAAATCCCAAATTAACCTGTACTCATTCCTCTGGTAGCTTGACACAAAGCTGTCAGGCTTAACTTAGAGGCAATGTGTAAAGTATTTATGCAGCATTTCAAACAATAATAAAGTGAAAACACCCACAAGAAAAATCTTACATCAATTTCGAAAAATATAGTACAATTGAATACATTATTTGTGACCAAATGACAAAGCTTCAAGCAGGATACCCAGAGATAAGCAATTTTAGAGGTTTAAATTAAAATAGTGCTTTAAAGCACAGAATGGCAACTGTAGTTATCTGGTCAAGCCGGACCAGGGCAAAGTCACAAGTGCAAGCCGATCGCAATGTAGCGCAAGCCGACTACAGAGACTACATTTTTCTCCGTTTAGTAGTAGTAAAGTTAGGACTCCTAACTTTAGGACTCCTAAACTGAGAAAAATCCTAACTTTAGGACTTTAGGAATTCACAGAAGGCATTTAGGAGTCCTAAAGTTAGGAGTCCTAACTTTACTACTACTAAACGAAGAAAAATCCAAATTTTAAGACATTCGGTATTCACAGAAGGCATTTAGGAGTCCTAAAGTTAGGACTCCTAACTTCTGTGAATACCAAAATGAGTAAGTGCCTTCTGTGAATACCAAAATGAGTAAGTGCCTTCTGTCAATACCACAATGGTAGTAAGTTTAGGATTTTGTCTTAAGTTAGTTCTGTGAATCGGGCCCTGCATCTTTAGACCAAAGGCCATAAAACTGAAAAAAGTAAAAGGAAGAAGAAACAATATTTTAGTGGCATCCCTAAAGAACAAAACTCAAGCAGAATAATGTTAGCCAGTCTTTCCTACTGCTAGTTTGTATAACAAAGTTACATTTTATTGACTCCTTCAGTAAGAACAAAATGACTCTTTCACTTTCTTTTTCCTTTCTTTGAAGGGCATTTAGTTTGTGGTTGTGCAGGTGTTTTTTCAGTGTTTATATGTTTTCACCGGTGAGGGCTATTTTTCTTTCAGTGGGGTTTTATCAGTTATTATAGGTTTAAACCTAAAACCCCACAGCCTACTTATCCCTTAACAGATATCCTGTAACATCTGGTGAGGTCCAGGAAGGACTTCGCCTCAGTCTGTGTTTTGGGGGTTTGTCAGGCCAGGATAGTGTAAATTGTGGTCTGCAAGGGCTGTATCTTGCCCCCACCCACCATGTGGCTCATCTTTATCACTGTACCATGCCCTCGCTGGCACTTACTGGCCTTGATGGTCAGGTCCTCCTGCTGCAGGACCTGCAGCATCTCCTGGAGGTGGTACAGGTGTTCCTCCCAGTTGGGACTGAAGACAGCTATGTCATCCAGGTTGATGACACAGAATGCCTCTTTCCGAGACAGAACCCTGTTCACCAATCTCTCGAAGATGACAGGGGCATTCTTTAAACTGAAGTACATCACCTGAATCTAGAAGTGGCCCTTTGGGGTCAAGCATGCTGACCTCACTTTTTTGCCCCCTCAGTCGGAGCAATCTGCCTGTACCCTGATGTAAGATCAAAGGTACTGAGGAACTTAGCAGCGCCCAGCCTGTCGATGAGCTCAGCCGCTCGGGGATGAGGTGTGAATCAGTCTTAGGGATGGAATTAAGTCCTTAATAGTCCACACAGAACCTGAGTTCTGGGTTGACGCCTGGTAGGGCAGCCTTGGGCACCATCAGAACTGCGCTGGACCAGGATATGTTGGAGGGCTCAATCACCCCTAACCCCAGCTTCCTGAAGACCGTCTTCTTAATGTTAGCCCTCACCATATGAGACAATCAGTACATTTTGTTTTTGACAGGCATACTGTCCCTAGTATCTATGTCATGGGTACACAAGTGTGTAAACCCAGGGGTGAGGAAGAACAGTGAGGCAAACTGTCCCAGTAACTGACAACAGGCTCTCTGCTGCTCTGGGGTCCAAGTAATGGAGAGGTTAACACCCTCTACTGGGCCATTGTGCTCCTTGAAAGACAGGAGATGAGGGGTAGATTCTCTCTCCTTTTCCACTCCGTTACCTGTTACCATGAGCATTGTGACCTCAGACCTCTCAAAGAGTGGTTTGAGGCAGTTTATATGAGAATACTTAAGAGGTTTCCAGGGGTCCTCCTGAGATCACCAGGTAGGCTGTCTCCCCTTTCATTTCTTCACCTCATATGGGCCTGTCCAACGATCCTGGAGAAATCTAGGGTCCACAGTGTCTATGACCCATACCTTCCAACCAGGCTGAACCTCCACCAGAGTTGACTTCTGGTAATCTCAGAGTTTCATTACCTCTTGGTTTACCTCAATTTTCTCCTTAGCCTTCTTCCAGAAGCACTGCATCTGGTTGTGGAGAGCTAACATGCGGCTGACTTCATTTTGAGGGGCTTCCTGGGAGCTTGCTCCCACCCCTCTCTCATTAGGCTGAGATTTCCCCTAACAGGGTGACCATAGAGGAGCTCAAATGGGCTAATCCCAACCCCCTTATGTGGTACCTCCCCATAGGCACAGAGCAGCCATGGTACGAGAATGTCCGTATTTCATCTCATGGTATAAGACAGACCCATGATCATGCCTTTAATGGGTCCTATTTAATCTTTCAACAATGCCATTTGTTTGAGGGTGATAGTGTGTGGAGTACTTACATGTTACCCCACACTCATCCCACATGGGCTTCATGTACGCGGACATGGAGATGGTGTCTCTGTCATACATCACTTCTTCAGGCAACCCACTTGGGTAAAAATGCCCATCAAAGCTCTGGCCACTGTAAGTGCAGTCACCGACCTCAGAGGGATGGCATCTGGCTACCGAATGGTGTGGTCCACCAAAACGAGGATGTGCCTTTTGCCTAAGGCAGTTTTGTGCCCAAGGCATCGGAAAATGTCTTTTCCTACCCTCTCAAAGGTATTGGCAATGATAGGCAAGGAAACCAATAGAGTCTTCAGCTTTTTACCTGTTTTCCCGCAGGCCTGGTTGGTGGGACATGACCTACAGAAAATGTCTAAGGCTGTCTTCATCCAGGGCCAAAAGAAGTGCAGGACAAGACTGTCAAGGGTCTTGTCCCGCCCCAGATGTCTGGCCAGATGTCATCAGCCAACACCAGTAGGAAGGCCTTGTAACACCAGTAAGACCACCAGCATACAGGCTACTCGAGGGCCAGGAAGCTGAGACTCACTATACTAGAGGTAATTCTCCCAATAGATAAAGTGATCTCCAGAGGTACCACCTGATGCCTGGGCCTTAGCTTGCTGCCTCAAGCCCTCTAGAGTTGGGCACTCTTTCTGCACCTTGCAGAATTCCTCATTGGTTGACCCTCCCTCAACTTGCCATCCAGCAAGCTTCAAAGGTGGCTTTGCCCTCACAAGTAGGCTCAATGGTGGCCTCCTCATGTACCCCATTAACTGGTACTATGGGAGTGTCAGAGGCTGGATTCATTCCCATGCCTTTGTCTTCTTGGTAGCTGCCTGGCCATTCTTCCAGGCTCCAGGCTATATCGACTCCCCTCTTGGGCAGCCCTGGACGTCATACAGACTAATTCAGGCAAGCCTAACATCTCCAGGCGTGACCTAAGCGCCACTTCCTTCCAGTCAATGTGCTGTAGGTCATTGCCCAAAAGATAATCTACAGGAAGGGCTGACAGCTACCTGAGACCCCCTCCCCCGTTGAAGGGACCCAGAACCACTGTACAGTGATTCTCATGGTAGTCAGCGACTATGACCTGATGGAAGGTATTAGGTGTGGCCCGCTCTGAAGACACCAGGTGACACCTCACAGTCAAGCTAAGCTGGCTCATTTGTCTCTCAGAGCCTCCACCCTTTTTCTATTGTTACTGACCCACTGCCTATACCTAGAAGTATTGAAAGGAATATGGGCTTTTGGCACCATCTCTCTATCCCCTAGGGATGGACATTAAGGTAGACTCTTTGTTTTCCCCAATGCTAACTTGGACCACCTCTTTCCCAAACATGACACTGGCCAACCCAGGTGTCTGCCCAGAGGTGGGGGATTGGGACATTTTGTATCACCTTTGGAGTGCCCATACTTATAGCACTTAGTACACTGTGGGACAAATCTCCCTGTCTGCTTATCATAGAACCCCCTTCTCTTTGGATCAGACTGGTTGCTGTTCTCTAGGGAATTATGTAGGGGGCCTTAGAGAATGCCTTATTTCCCTCTTTTTTTCTGGTGGAACACCCTTCTGGTGATCCCCACCAGATACTTTTTTGGCACCCTGGTGTTGACCCAAAGACTGAGCTCTGTTGTAAGCTCTCTGGGATCAGTGAGTTTGCTATCAATCGGGTGCTGGCAAGGCTCTGTAAAACAAATATTGAACATGTGCTTTCTCAGTACCAGATTAAACTACCCAGTAAAATCATAAACTTTGTTGCCTCACACTCAACCATTCAGTGTGTAAGAAAGGAAATCCACCCAAGACCGGTTCTGCTTCTTTTGGCCATAAGTACTTCTGTGGGGTGAGCCCACATTTGGTAACAAGGACAGCTTTCATGGGGATGTACTTCATCTGGTCCTCCGCCTCCAGGGTAAGTAAGGTATCCCTCCTCAAACTCTTCTGGGACACCTGTGCATCCTGAGGGCACCTCATATGCATAAAACTACTTGTCAATATCATACCCTACCACACAGCTCGGCACCAAATCTTTAGGTATGTAAACCTGCTTGTCCCCTTCAGAAACTGTAAATATGCTGACACCATAACTGCTGGAATCTGCTTGTTTTGCTCCGATATCCAGCACTTTGAGACTCCTTTCATGAGTCAGTCACTCTAAGGACAGTTTCTCGTCTTTCTATGCTTAACAAACATAAAGAATACACAAGATTCATACTTAAATCTCCCTCGAATTTAGATTCATCACAGAAGCCAGACTTAACCACTCTCTCCAATAACACGCAGATCACTATTAAAAATAGTGACAAAGGGGGAGATATAGTTGTGATGGACACAGTACACAACACCAAAATGAGGAAAGTGATGCTGAACACCAAGTAACATTATACCAGCATCAAAACCAATCCCACAAATTGGGTAGCTAGGAAACCTCAGCATTTAACTATACAGGGTATAAATGAAGGAGATATATGTTCTAAAGATTTCAACTTCCTTAATACAGCAAACTCTTGGATGGCTAGTGTCTATGGAGTGTCAAAGATCTAAAACAACCAAACAGATCCCCCGTGCCCGATTGTTACCACCATAGGATCCATAACGGAATCCTTGTCTAAATATGTGAATTAATTTTTATGGCTGGTTGTTCCTAAGATTAAATCTTACATTAAGGACACCAGACATATGATCACGGTGGTCGAAGGACAGATGTATAATGAACATAACCATATTTTAGAGGCCCTTGACTTAGAGGCACTGGATAGTAATACACCAAAGGAAGAGGCAATAGTGACAATGGATGCTTTTACATAGGAACATCTTAGTAAGAATCCCAGGAAATGTATTCTTGAATGTTTGAAGACCATGCTGACTACTAGCAATTTTGGATGGGGGAGGGGGGCTCTTCCTAAAGAGGAAAGCAGTCAGCATAAGAGTGTCATGTGCTCCCAGCACAACCAAAATATACAAGAGACATTTTGAGGGCAGATGTATCCACAACAAACTTTCTCTTTTTTCAGAATTGATAATATCATGGTCCCGATACAAAGATGATATTTTTTGCACCAGGCGACGGGAGGAGGAAACCCTCATTGAGTTCTAAGAGTGAATTAGCCTTTGCAATCCAAATTTGAGATTCATGGCGAACATGAGTCACCAGAAAGTTGAATTCTTAGACATCTGGATCAAACATAGAGATGGAAAGCTTGACGTAGACTTGTTTATCAAGCCCACAGCGTGGAATACATTACTGCACTTCAAAATGTGTCATTCACATAGCAGTCTACAGTACTATGACTAACAAGCTGCCACCATGCGAGAAAGGTTTTTAAGGAGAAGGTACCCGAGGAGACTCATTTGAGAATCTTACAAAAAGGCCAGAGTTAAGGATTGAGATCACCTCCTCAATCAAGAAAAAAGACAAAAAGATCCCCAAATGGTATGCATTACGAGGAACTCAGTCATGAATGAGAAGGTGCTCCAAGCGATTAATTCTAATTGGCCTATCTTGAAAATTAACTAAAGTAATCTACCAGGTTGCTCAAACCAATGTTTGCTCATTAGAGGAACAAGAATCCAAAATACAGGTTTGTTAGATCGTGCCTGAAAAAAAGCGGTACTTTGACCCAGAAGACTGTTGATGTTCACAATCCTGTCAGAGGTAATTTTAAATGTGGCCAGTGCATGGCCTGTGACAGTGCCACTGAAACTAATATGTGGACAAACAATGGCTTTAAGATCCGGCACTGGAGAATGACTAATTATAAAACTCAGAATGTTGTTTACCTTCTACTGTGACCATGGAGTTTAAGGTATGTTGGGGAAACTGGTCGCAGTTTCTACACATGACTGACTGAACATTGGTCAGCTATTAGAACCCAGAAATTGTCAGGCACCCACTGCCAAACATTGTGTTGAAAATAAACAGTCCCCTGGGAGTTTGAAATGGCTCATTCTCAAAAAAGTCATTGTCACATAAGGGAAGGATAGATATGATGTGAGGAAGAGTAGAAAAGTGTTTTGGATTTTTACCTTCCAAACCCACGTGAAGGGACTGAATAGCGAGATCCTGTGGTAAAACGCCTTCTGATCTTTAATGTGGCATTGTAAGGGCACATACATATATCCAATTACATTTTTTAACCTTTTCGGCAGACCAGGTACTACACAAGAGAGGCACCGTAGAGGTGTCTGTATCCTTTACCAGTACCATTTATTTGGCTGGTGACCATCACACTTTCATTTGCCAGGAGTTGCCCCAGAATTCAGACCCTTTTACTCATAATCTCTGCAACCTTGCAATCCGCCTGGATACCTTTTCCTCCGTATAGGCACCTGGGCACCTAGCTTGCCACTTGCCAGTGGCCTCCAATTCTGCTTGTTCCAGACTGATCCAGTGACACCGCAGTTGTCTGTTTTTTACCACTGCTGTTTTCCCAAACAGGATTTTCCACTCGCCGTTCTTCCTGCTAAGAGAAATCCCGCCCACCCAGTAACTACTTAATGCAGGCCGCAACACAACTGTGCTTATTGAACGCCACAGGCAAGCCTGTATGCGCCCGTCCGTGGCTGGACCGTGCCCAGCACCACAACCCCTGGCCCTCCCACTCCCTGAAAATACACCATCGCCGAGCTCTATGCCCTCGACACCAGACACCGCAACAAACACTGCCACTGCACCTACCCACAATAGCACTTTCACCTGCACCCACTGTCACTTCACCTGTCACTGCATACACACCAGCCCACCAACCAGCCCAACCCCATACACACCACAGACACCACCTGAACAAAAACACCAACTTGCATGCGCCCTTCTCAACATAAACTCACCATGCAAGCATTCCACTGAATTTTGGGACCACACTGCCACCCTTGCACCCAAAATCATCTTCTTCTCAGAGACCTGGCTCACACCACATCTGCCCCAGACATTGCCACAGCGAATCTTGATGGATATAACATGACTTACCAGGACTGCATTAACAAGCCGGGAGGAGGAACAGTCATCATCCACAAAGAGACCATACAGTGAACGGCCAACACCGACAACACCACCACCCCATGGAACATCTACAATTCAACTGACCCCCAGGCCCACACTCCAGCTTCTGCAACACCATCACAGACTTTATTGCACAACTAGCCTGAGACTCCAAGGACTATATCATCCTCAGCAATGTAAATTTCGACATCGACGACCCCAATGTAAAAAACACTGCACACCTACTCGAAAGTATGAGCAGCCTCGGATTGACCCAGATCGCCCACGGCCCGACACACACAGCAGAACGCATGCTGGGCCCAATTTTCACCTCCAGCAACCATGTCAAATACAGCCATGTCACAGAACTCTCATGGACTGATTACTTCATTGTCCAATACTGCATCTTCAGTCCCTCACACCGCCAAGCCCAAGTTGATGAATGCCCCCACCAGAGGTAGAGCAAAATCTCAGCAACCAGCTTTACAAACGCCCTCAATACCTGAAATCCTGCTATCCCACCAAGCTCGAACAGGGAGTGAGAAATGTCAAAACCTGGATCACCAGTTGAGCCAACAGCATTGTCCCCATGAAGAACAACATACAGAGAAAATCCTCTAAAAAAGGAAGGCCAGCTGGTACACCCCAGAACTCAGAACAGAGAAACGGGACAGCAAAAAGTTGGAGAGGAGATGGCGTGCCAGCAATGACACCTCCAACAGGGAAGCCTTCAAAACCTCTCTCAATCTCTACCACTGCCTGCTGAGGGCAGCAAAGAAGACAGCCCTTGCCACAAGCATCGACACCAGCGCCAACAACACCAAGGAACTTTTCAACATTGTAGGAAAGTAGGGTCTGCTTCTCATGATTACCACCATTTTTTGCTTCATGTGATACTGTTTTTGACAAGTCTGGCTGGGATCCTGCTAATAAGTTCCCCAGTCTAGCTACTTTTTCCCTAAACTGTTATGTCATGCACTTAAGTACACTCCAGATTGGATACTGGGGTACCCGGTCAGTACCTAGAATATAGTACCCCTGTACCCAGGACATAGTTATCCCAGAGGCCTCCCATGGGATGAAGCATGTATTATGCCACCCATGAGATGTCATGCAAAATGGAACCTACAGGCCTGCCATTGCAGCCTGTGTAAGCTGGTGCATGCACCACTTACTTAAGGTATAGGCTTACTATATCTAAGGGTCGCTACGCTTAAAACCTATAAGTCACCCCTATAGCAGGCTTTGACAATCCTGAAGGCAGGGTGCTTGGTTCTAAGTGAGAGGGTGTCACTGCATGGGCAGGACACCTCTGCAGCCTACAGAGTCCATTCTCCCAGGTTGTTAGTGCTGCATCCATTTACGACATATGCCACTATGCGACCACGTAATGACCAACTCTAAAACGGCTGAAAGTAACCTTATCGTGTTTGGTCTCAAACATTGTGGAATCATATGCCCATACTGGAGACCGGTGTCAGAAAAAAGCTTTGTGAGGTCTCTGGTGTTACCGGTACCAGCCTTCTATTCCCGGGCAGCCCAAAATGGTTGCTGCTGACCAGAGACACATTTCTTCCCTTCTGCTGCTGAGCCAAGCTCGAGCAGGGGAAGGCAGAACAATAGGCATCCTGTCACAGGGAGGTGTGACCACCTCCCAGACAGGATTTAGTTTATTAGGCCTGGGTGGGCGCGCTTGCCAGCGACCGAAAGTCTGCACGAGTCTGCATAGTCCAGTTCAAACCAGTCCTGAGAGCCATTGGCTCTTGCTCTGGTGCAAAAGTGGACAAAGGACATGGGAGTAACCTCCCCACTGTCCAGACCCTCCCCTGGGATGGTCCCCTGAATCTGTCCAACCCTCTCCCGTGGGTACAAAAGGGATTACCTGGCTGTAGGACCCTAGATTCAATGTAGACAAGATTCAGAGCCAGAAAAAACTGAACATCGGCCATCTGGACACTCTGGCATTCGCTGGACATTGTTTGGGCCCACATTTGTCTCCCTCTCAGTCCAAAGCATTGTCTGTACCCGTGCACCATACAGCCTATGTGCAGGACCTGTGGAGCATCAAGGACAACTGCAGCTATTTCCCTTGGAGTGAAGGAGTCACTCCCCTGCAACCGCAGGCACCACATCTCAACTGACTAGTCTGCTGCTCCTCAGCTCCTACGGACTCCAAAGGCTCCAGCAGCACAGGCAGTAGGTTTCCAAGTCCCTCGAGGTCAGAGCTGCACTCTTACCAAGTTTGAGGTCAGATTTCCTCCTGGGGGCTGCAATACCCGTACGCCGGTGCACCGTATACTTTTGCAAGTGCATATGCTTGTTGGCGTTTCCAACACAAGAGCACTGGGATCCGAGTAGCCCCAACCTCTAGCACCATCCTACAAAGAACTCCAGCCTCCTCACAATGAATGCTCCATGGGCTGCTGCTATATGAATGAAACTGCTCAAGGTCCCCTTGTGACTCCAGTGCCGCCAGGTCAACGCTTCTTTTCTTGGGCTCCCCTGGTTGTTCCAGGCTTGCCCTAACTCCCATATGTTTGGTGAGTCTCCTGGACCTTGCTGGTCCGAATCGTAACATTTCTTGACTTGCTTCATAGATTGCTGCTGCCAAGGCTTGTTGGTGCTTCAGCCTGACAGCGACCCCTCAGCATTCGACATCCTTTGTGGGACAGCTCACATCCAGCTCCTGGTTGTCCTCGACATCTCCTGGGCCCCGTGGCTGCAGAGTCAAGAACCCCCTCAAAGCCCCTGAAGCACCCAACATTGGTGGGCATTCGTCAATCAAGCCCCTGGTCACTCCTGAGGGACCCAGACTCTGGAGCATCTGCTTTCAGGTACTCTTCTTCAAGAATTCACATTTGGATTCTATCTGACACTTTTCTTCTTCCCAGCACTGGGTCTTCTTCGAAGTCCTCCATAGAGACTGATGGCAGTTTCTGACGCCACTTCAGACCTATGCACCCGGCTTCCCTGGGATAGGTCAATCAATTAATCAGGGATTTGTAAGCATGCTACTCACCGGTCAGGGTCTCAAGGCACTGAGGGGGGTATGCAGATCCTTCTTGAAGGTGTTAAGGGAGGGGGCGCACCTGATGTCTGTTGGTAGCTCGTTCCAGGATTTGGTTGCCACATGGGAGAACGATCTTCCGCCTGCTCTGGCTTTGTGGATGTGTGGGGTTGTGGCTAGTGCGAGGTTGGCAGATCGGAGGTTCCTCTTGGGTACGTGGAAGTTTATTCTGTCTTTGAAGTATTTGGGTCCGCTGTTGTCAAGGCATTTGTAGGTGTGGGTGAGGATTTTGAAGGTGACTCTCTTCTCCATGGGGAGCAAGTGGAGTCTCCGCAGGTGCTGGCTGATGTGTTCATGCCGTGGGAATGCCGAGGACAAGTCTGGCCGCTGTGTTCTGTATTGTTTGGAGTTTTGAGAGCAGAGTTTTGTTAATGCCGGCGTAGAGAGCGTTACCATAGTCGAGTTTGCTGTTGATGAGTGCATGGGTGACTGTCTTTCTTGACTCAGGTGGGATCCATTTGAAGGTCTTCTGGAGGATGCGGAGGGTGTTGAAAAAGCTGGAGGTGACGGCGTTGACCTGTTGGGTCAAGGCGAGTGATGATTTGAGTACGATGCCAAGGTTTTTGGTGTGGTCTGAGGGGGTGGGCGGGCTTCCAGACTGTGACGTCCTGCATTGCTTCCTGGAAGTTGAGTTTTTCAGTGACGGGGTCCTTGGTGAGGGAGAGGATGAGCTGGGTGTCGTCCGTGCAGGAAATGATGTTGAGGCTGTGATTTCTGATGATGGCAGCAAGCGGGTCCATGTAGATGTTGAAAAGGGTCGGGCTCAGTGATGACCCCTGTGGGACTCCGCAGTTGATTTCAGTAGGGGCAGAGAGGAAAGGTGGTAGTCTGATTCTTTGGCTTTTTTCTGTGAGGAACGGTTGGATCCAGTTCAGGGCAGTTCCTTGTATGCTGGCATCGTGTAGCCTGTTGGTTAGTGTGCGGTGGGAGACGGTGTCGAAGGCTGCTGATAGGTCAAAGAGTATGAGGGCTGTGGAGTGGCCTTGATCCAGGAGGGCGCAGATGTCGTCTGTGGCAGTGAGTAGGGCGGTCACGGTGCTGTGGTTATTTCGGAATCCGGATTGGGACGGGTCGAGGACTACATTCTCTTCGATGAAACGTGTCAGTTCTCTGTTGACTGTTTTCTCTGCCACCTTGGCTGTGAAGGGGAGGAGCGGGATGGGCCGGTAGTTCTTGAGGTCGGAAGGGTCGGCCGTGGGCTTCTTGAGCAGGGGTCGACTTCTGCGCGCTTCCAGTCAACAGGGAAGGTGCCTGTTGCGAACATGGTCTGATGGTCTGTCATAGTTCGGGTGCGATGGCGACCGCTGCTCTGTGGTAGATGTGCGGGGGCAGGGGTCAGTGGGGGGCTCCGAGTGGATGCCTTTCATGGTCTTGTCGGTGTCCTCGGTCGTGATTGGTGTCCAGTTGGAGATAGTGGGTTGGCAGGCATCTCTGGGGGCAGGGAGGCAGCTGTGGTGTGTGTGGGTGGTCGATGAAGTTGTCGTAGAGTGTCTTGATCTTGAGGTGGAAATAGGTTCCAAGCTTGTTGCAGAGGTCTTGGGATGGGGTGATGTCTGTGGCTTCACTGCTTGGGTTGGTGAAATCCCGAATGACACTGAAGAGTTACTTGGAGTTGGGGGAGTTGGCGAGTATTTTGTTGTAGAGGAAATTTCTTTTGGCTGTTCTGATTTGGTTGTGGTAGTCTGTGATGGTGTGCTTGTAGGTGGAGTAGTTGTTGGAGGTCTTGGTGTTTCTCCAGTTCTTCTCCAAACGTCTGCAGGCGTGCCTGGTTTCTTGGAGGTCGGTGGTGAACCAGTCGGCCTTCCTGGGACGCTGTTTCCTGGGGTTGCGCAGCTGGGCAAGCTTGCCTGTGCAGCTGGAGATCCAGGTGTGGAGTCATGTAGCTGCTATGTTTGCGTCAGGTGTCCCAGTGGGTGTGTCCAGTGTGAGGGCAGATTTCAGTTGCTCATCAGTAACCTTGCTCCAGTTCCTTCGTGGCGGGCAGGGGAGTGGTTTTGGTGCCTTGGGTTTGTTGATGGTGAAATCGATGCAGTGGTGGTCGGTCCAAGGAGGATGCGTTGTGTGGCTGAAATGAATGTTGCTGCTTGCCTCGAAGATGGGGTCGAGGGTGTGTCCTGCTCTGTGTGTGAGTGCAGTGTTGAGTTAGTTGAGTTTGATGCTGGTGAGGTTGTCCCGGAGGATGGTGGAGTCGGGGTCGCTGCGGTTGTCGAGGTGGAAGTTAAGGTCTCCGATGAGTATGTAGTTCATTGATGCGAAGGCGTGGGGTGCGATGAAGTCTGTGATGGTGGTGGCAAAGGATGTCCGGGGGACGGTGGGGCTGTAGACGAGGGTTCCTCAGAGTTTGGTGTGAGGGCTAGTCTGGATCTGGAAGTGAAGGTGTTCAGCGGAGGGGACCATTTTGCTGGAGGTGGTGAAGCGGGGGCTGCTCTTGTGTGCAATGGCGAGACCCCCACCGGGCGGTTGAGGCAGTCCCTCCTCTAGATCTTGTGCCCATCCGGGATGGCAGTGTTGATATCAGGGGTGGAGGCGGCGTTGGTCTATGTCTCTGCGAGGAAGGCCATGTTGGGAGCGAGAGAGTCGAGCAGGTCCCAGATTGCTGTCGCATGTTTGTGTACGGAGCACACGTTGAGGAGGATGCATCGTAGGGCGTCGTCCATGCCGGTGTTGGCAGCACTGGAGGTCGGGCCGTGAAGGTCTGATGGCAATGGAGAAAAACCAAAGGTGGTGATGGACGGAGCGTTGACAATACAAACACTCACCCCCAGTCAACTGATCTGGGTTTAATCCATCACCGTTCTTTAGCTCACTCTGCCACCCCAGTTCAGACATGGCCATATGCAAATCAGTCTGACCCTGTGCCTCATGGGAACAGTCCAGCCCGAACTGCCAAGCCATGTATTTCCTGGACCGGAATCGAGGCAGGCGAACTGTCTGTAGGTCGAGTTTGGTGAGGCCTGTTGGCAGTCTCTGTGCCTTGTGGGGTTGAGTGCGAGGAGGGCGTTTTTGTTGTAGTGGTGGAAGGTCGTGGATCCAGGGTTCCTGCCGCTGGTCGCAATCAGGTCTTACTTTAGGTGTGCCTTTGGCGCGCCAGCGTCACGCCCACTGAGCGTGTATGCTGTGCGACCACGCAGCGGCTGCCATTAAGTAGGGGAGGGGGCGGAACTGGAAGCAGGGAGGCGGAAGCAGGGGTTGTGTCAGGGGGAGGGGTCGCTACTTACTCACCTTGGGAGTTTCCTTGGGGTCCCAGCGATTCTACATCCTCTAGACACTGTCTTGACTCAAGTTGTGGCTCTTATACCACTATTTTAGTATATGGTTTGGTCTTCCCCTGGAGCCCGCTGTGTATTAGTTATATTTACTATTGTTTCTATGCTACCGTTTTGTGTGCTTTGTGAGTATCTTGGTGTAGAAGATACTGTGTATTGCTAGAGAGTGTTATATTAATAAATGCATATTTTTATAACTACTGTGTGGTTCTCCTTTCATTTAACCAATACTATAAGGTTGCATTCTGGTAAAACAAGATGCTTAACATTCCTTCAAGACTAAGCCTGAAGGCTGCTCTCTACAACTGCCACTTGGATATCTTTCTAAGAAGCATATTCTCAAGGAGCTATCGCAGAGTTAACCGCACTTTATCACAGTCAACGTCGCCATAAATTTATCGCCCCATTCACAAGCTGGTGCTAACAGCCCATAGCACCAGTTTACTTGCGATAGCAGCCGCAAAAAACATCGCAACAGAGTACCCCGCAACTATCACTAATGAGATGCAGAGTAAGCGTTCCCGAGCAAAAAGCCTCAACAACACCACTCCATAACATTCTCAATGACCAGCCAGATCATGATACAACCACAAAAAATATGTGATACGGTGCATTAGCTGCAGGAAACTAACCCCTGCTCTGACCTGGTGCAAAGTCAGACCACAGCCTGCACCACACAAGGGATCCCAGGCCAGAGCCACATCTGAAGACCAACAGATGCCATGGATACACTGATCATGCAGCTCGGAGCCTCATAAGGACCACAACACCCACCGCCACCACCCCCAGGACTCCCCTCCCCGGGCCCACCTTCCCCTGGCTAAAAGCATGCCACTTCAACTACACGGAATCATGTACCAAATAATCCGCCTGATGTCGCACAATCACATCTGTTTACATGCATGTGTTGTCACAAAAATGAGCATCACACACTCACCTTCGAAGCAACAAATGAAAATTTAATGAAACAAACACAGAACGGAAATGAAGACACATGGCGATCAAACAGAATATGGTAGTCCATTGCGAGGTCCAAGGTGAGTGCCTCAGAGTGTATCAGGCGACAGTGGAATGTGATGATGCAGAGGGCAGAACCAAGCTTAAACTGGTCATATGGCGGGGATGAATGCTACTGCGTCCTTCTTACCACGATGGCGCTTTCATCCGCCTCTTCCTCCTCTGCTGTTCCATGTGCATCACGAGTGGGTGGTGCTAGCCTTTCTCCAGCACTGTGTGGCAGTGACACCTCAGGGGCCGGAGGTGGAATGTCTGCCACACTGTGTGGCACTCACACTTCAGGGGGCAGAGATGTGGATGTAGTGGTAGGTAGCAGCAGCATGCATCAGCACCAGGCCTTGTGGCAGCAATGCCATGAGGATGGTTTTGAGGTCATTGAGGAACCCAGCTACCACTCGGTGGTGTGCAGCCGTGGCATCCGCTCTTTCCGCATTGGCCTGCTCCATGGTCTCCATGAGCCTCCGTATGTTTCCCACCTCCTTGGCGAGCTCACTGAAGCCACTCTGACTAGACAGTCCTTGTCTCTGAGTCAGGAGTCTGGCGATGTGAGCCATGGTTCGTTGGAGAGCATGGAGCGGACTGTGGGTGTCCGTTAGGGACTGTGAGTGGTCCCTGATGGGAATTAGACACCCACGTATGGAATCTAGTTTTTCTGCCATGCAGTCCAAGCCCACCCTCACCTGTTCAGCCAGCTGCTCCTGGCATCCCAACACACGGCCATGCTTCGGCAACATCCATTGTGCTTCGCGGTTGTTTGGCATTTGTTGGCAGGGTTTTTTTCTAGTTTTATGATGATTTTTCCCGCATGATGTGTGTGAATTGCAGGCCTGTAGCATTTTTTTGCTGATTTTTGTACCACAAATGGCCTCATTGCAGCTTGTTTTGCATTCGCGTTTTGCATTTTTATGGTGTGGCGTTGATTTTAACGCAGTCAGTTGACTCATTAGCTGGGAGATAACGCATGGTGCCGCCGTGTTGAGAATGCTTCGTTAACACAGCTTTATTTTCCAGCGATAGACTGCGATGTTGGAAGTTGCGTTAAGTTACTTTTGCGATGGTTATCACACGTTCTTGAGATTATGCCCCTAAGATTATCTTTGACCTCTTAAATCACCATAAGGGTTGTTTGGACTGGTACAGGATGCCCACTTTAATTAGTGGACAGTGTATACCAGGCCAACTTCTCACAAACATGGTTAAGGAATTCTCCAACCCAGGTGCCAGCGGAAACAACATCATATCCTCACAGGAGCTGTGCAACAATTTTGCCCACTTCTTCCACTACAAGGTCGCAACCATAATCAGAAACTTTGAACCCCAAAAAACATCAAAGGACTTCCTCATCAAATATACCATAAACGACACAAATCACACACTGATCACCTGGAACATGCTCTCCACCCAGGACACCACTTCCACTATTAAATCCATCCATTGGGAGCTCCCACAGACCCGTGCCTATACCACATCTTCAACTCCGGAAACCAAAGTATTAGCCAGGAACTCACCATCCTACTCAACACCTCTATCACCACTGCAACATTTCCCGACACCTGGAAACAAGTCGAAGTCAGACCACTACTCAGAAAGCCCTCTGCCAACCCCAGCAAACTTTAAAACTATCAGCTAATCTCCCTTCGGCCATTCCCAGTGAAAGTATTGAGAAAGATCATCAACAATCAACGCATGACACACCTGGAGCTAAACCAGCTACTCGATGCCTCTCAATCTGGCTTCCACAGCAGTCACAGCACTGAAACAACCCTGATCCCTGCCACTGACGACATTGGACCCCTCCTTAACCAAGGTGAAACAGTAGCTTTGATCCTCCTCGGCCTCTTGGCAGCCTTAGACACAATATCCCACCACACACTGATCGAAAGGCTCCACCATATCGGCATCCAAGGGGACGCACTCAGATGGATCACCTACTTCCTCACAGGAAGAACCCAGAGGAACCACCTCCCACCTTTCACCTCTGAACCCAAGGAGATCACCTGCGGTGTCCCCCAGGGCTCACCCCTCAGTCCCATGCCCTTCAATGCATATATGACCTTGCTGACCAACATCATCAGATCCCACAGTTTTAATATAATTTCCTATGCAGGCGACATCCAACTCATTCCCTAACTCATTGATGATCCCACCAGAACCAACTTCCACAGATGCATTACAAATGTTGCCTGCAGCTGAACACAGACATGATGGAAGTACTGATCTTTGGAAACAGCAGCAACACATGGAATGATCCCTGCTCTACATCAGACCTAGGACCCACACCTATTCCCTCCGGCCACGCCAGTAACCTCGAAATCATCATTGACAATAAGCTCACCGTGAAATCATGGATCAATGCTGTCTCTACCACCTGCTTCCTCACTCTGCACATTGCTATGTAAGATCTTCAAGTGGCTACCCTTGCACACAAGACGCACCGAGACACAGGCCCTCATCACCAGCGACTAGATTATGGCAACGCCCTCTCCATAGGAATCGCTGCACGCCTCCTCCAGATACTTAAGACCATAAAGAACACCGCAGCCAGACTCAACCTCGGCCTTCCCCGAGGCACCCACATCACACCTCACCTCAGGCAACTCCACTGGCTATCCATATAGAAGAAATGCCAATTCAAGCTGCTGACGCACGCATTAAAGTATCTACACAACCAAGGACCCGCATACATTAACCACCGCCTGAACTTCCACCAACCATCGAGAAGCCTATGCTCCACCCCCTTTCACTTGCCCATACTCCCTGTATTCACCAAAGCAGAATTGGAGTAGGCTCCTTCTCCCAGATCGCAGCAAAGACCTAGCACCGCCTCCCCACTCACCTTCGGACCATCACCTCACTTCCTGAATTCCGAATGGCCCTCAGGACCTGGCCGTTTAAATAAGCATCCTTGACCTGCAAGTGCCTGGATATCCTATTGGGTGACTAGCCGAGCTTTATAAATCCTAATTGATTGAATTGAAGGTATTGAACATAGAGTTCTAGAGTGTTGATTGTTGTATAGTGTTTTTTAATCTACCCGTTTCCCCTGTCAAGATGGCCACCCAGTTAGGAGCATTCTTTTCACAAGATGATTGGGACGTGTCCCCTAGACCTAATTGGGTGACAAAACTGAAGATTTAAGGAATCGGTTACGGAGTGTAGGTTACAAGTCCTTTGGCTGCAGATATTGCCTTTGAGCAGCATGAGACCAACATAGAGGTAAGAAGCCACCCTCAGGTCAATATTTCCAACACTGTAACTGTGGGGGAAAAGGGAGGGTGTTACTTGGGATTCAGTAGGTTCCAACAACACCTGCTGCCCATTTCAGTCCACTTAGAACATGAGCGGAGGGAATTTGGGGCTCTTTATCTTAGGGTCACAATGGCAGGTTCGTCATCTGGCCTTAATTGACTAAGTCTTTGTTAAATTCATTTACATGAGCCTCTACCCGGCACATGTCTATGCCCATATCTCTAGCACGTATTAGTATCTGCTTACTTTGCATTTAGCGTACGCTGGTGATAAATTTGATCAAGCAGCTACTCATACTTATCTTGATATCTGTGTCGGTTTTTAGTACAGATATGAGGGAGTTTGGAGCTTTATTTCATAATGTCGGGCACAGATGGTGAGTTTGCCAGTCAACCTTAACTGTAAAGCCTCTGTTGCATGTATCTACACAAGTTGTGTACTGGCACATGTCTAAACATGTACTCTTAGCATGTATTAAAGTCCAGAATATTGGCTCACTTTGCATTTAGTAGGCCGCTGACATGTTTTGTCTTGCAACAACTATCTTAGCGACTTGCATTCACTTAGGTATCCATTGCAGGGGCATATTAGCAATAAGCAACGATGATTATTGCTGAACGCGCTTAAAGCGTATCTTTTTATCGCCAGCCATTGCTGGATTATATCACCATGTTAGCGCTATATCAACAACGTTTAGCGCATTGGCGATATTCAATCCAGCGATAACCGGGATATGGGCCAACATTGCTGAAAAACTAGCGAAAAACATGGCAAAACGAGGAAAAGGTTGCTGATAGGGCCAAGTGGCCGTAACCCCATAATCCACCCCCCATGTTAAGCATGCTTAAATAAGGATTCTTGCAGGTGCAAGATTCAAGTGATAATCGCGGTTAACAGGAGTTTTTTCATCGCTTCTTGGCCATAGGTAATAGGAGGGAGGTGAGTTAGCGACTGCTTTCAGTTGCCTTGAAATTGTGAATGCCTACTTTGCATGTCATTAGCGATAAGTATCGCTGACATGCAAAGCGGCACCCAAACCGGTCTCTTTTGCCAGGAAGCTGTTGCTAACAGCTGTTAGCGACAGCTTGCTGATAGGACAATTAAAATATCGCTGCTCTGGCGGCGAAAAGTGCCGCTAAAGCGGTGATGACGCCCTTGCTAATATGCCCCGCAGTTTGTTGCACAGAACGGGCCATGAGAAAAGAGGGAAAAAAAAAAAAGAGAGGCGCCGCTCTTCAGCTCAATACAGGACCAAAGATACAGAGGAGATAAGGACCCCAATATTCCGGGGTAGGGTGACTATCGTACCACCCAGGATTTAGAGGCAATTGAATCCGCACCTGATCCGATGCTGAACAAGGTATTGTGGGTTCAAAGGAATTTTCCAGAAGGTATACTATTGGTATGCAGTCCTATCACATAATGCTATGTTTCTCCTTTGTTTCCAGTGTATTGTGTTGACAAAGGGATAAAAATGCTCACACCAAGTTTTCTTTGTTAGAGTTTCTACATTTGAGGAAGATGACCTTAAGTTTCTAGGTAGGTGGCTCAGTCCTTCCCTAGTTGACACATAACCACTGGCATTTCAACCTTGCACGTTTTTCTTGGGAGCATGCTTCATTTCATTTTTCATAATGATAATTTTTTTCCTTTTTCTTTTTTGGTGATGGATTCACATACTTTTGTTGACTTGGTGGCAGAAGGAATGGCTTTTATTAAGTTGCACTTCACTTAGAGTGCTCTGGTGCATTGTGTGGCTCTATACTTTTATATTGTGTGTCAACAGGCTTGCAGTGTTATAAGGGGTCACTGCTTGTGGCACTCCGGAGAAAGGCTTTACACTGAAACACGTATTGAGGATAACAGGCCAAGACACTATAAAAAAATAACAACAATCAATGAAGAATTATAACGTGGAAATGTTATGAATTTAAATGTTATACAGCATTGCTGATACATTATCGAATTGATTGCATAAACAGAATCATAAAAAGTTGAGCACAAAACATCTGTAATGAGGTTATGTAGTAGTAAGACCTGAATTAAGCCTGAGTTGTATGAGCTCAATAACACATTTCTGGTTTCTTAGTTTAATTAGTGAGTAATGAATGAACGAGTGAGGTGAATGTGCAAGAATGGGAGGAATAGTTTGTATGAGTATTGAATGTTTTTAAAGACTTATTGATACTACACTTTGGGGGCAATTCGAGTGTCCTACCTGCTGGCTCGGAGTCTCCCGCACTTGTCTCCAGCTTCCCTCCCTCCCGCCACCGCAGTCCACAGCCACCAGCGGCCGCAGTGCGGAGGGGGGATAATTTCCGGACTACTGGACCCAGACGCACCAGCGGCAGCGGAAGCCGCAACACGCACTCTTCGCGCCAGGAGGCGCACTAAAAAGGGACGCAGCCTCTGTGGAGCGGGGGCCTAAACTACACTTTGGGGGCAAGTCGAGTGTCCTACCTGCTGGCCCGGAGTCTCCCGCACTTGTCTCCAGCTTCCCTCCCTCCCGCCGCCGCAGTCCACAGCCACCAGCGGCCGCAGTGGGGAGGGGGGATCATTTCCGGACTACTGGACCCAGACGCCCCAGTGGCAGCGGAAGCCGCAACACACACTCTTCGCGCCAGGAGGCGCACTAAAAAGGGACGCAGCCCCCGCCTCGCGGGACCGTGTTCCGGGCTAAGCCCGGGCAAAGGGTGGGCCGTCTGTGGCCGTCCGGAGCCGGTAGAGGCCGGCCTGGGCCATTCCTCTTTCGCCGTCGGCTAGGATTCCACAGACAGTACTGGTACCAGCTGCTGGTGAAACCTAGAAATTGCCCCGTGTTTTCTATTGTATTGGTCCATTCCTTTCTACCGTGAGTGTTAATCCCCTTTAGGAGCTTGCTATTGGTTCTGTTACTCTGGCCAGTTTAGATGGCCAAATCGAATTCTAAAGATTGCCCAGGGGTTGGGGGTGTGGGGACCCTGGACGCCAACCTCAGAAGGGCTGAGCATGAGGTGGCAAAAGAGATTGCATGTGTCCAAAGGAGACTATCACTGGAAACCTTAACCCACTTATCCCCCCAACTAGCTAATACAGAGCTGTTAAGCCCCACTGCTAGCTGATCCGACTGGACTAATGGGCAAGATGGCGGACGCAGCAGTGTCCGAGTGAGCAGCGGGAAGGAAGCTCGCGTCCCTGCTGGCTCTACTTGGTGAAAAAACACTGATACCGGCTTGGTATTTTGTGCAACGTGACACGGCGGCTTTTTACGAGGAGACCTGATCGAACTGCTGGAAATTATTGTTTACTCACGGAGACAAAAGCTGATCTGCGGGGCTAGGAAGGCGATCGGATCCGTGGAGAGGTTATTCACGGTCCCTTCGTTCGGCGTGGCTGCGCCCGGCTCATTCCTCCCCCTCCTTCTTTTAATACAGAGCTGTTAAGCCCCACTGCTAGCCGATCTGACTTGACTAATGGCTGTGTCATATCCACCAATCCCATCCACCCCACCCAGGGGGCAACCCTGACTGTAAGCCCACCATCGGGTGGGAATTCATGCGCCGGTCCTAGTTGTTCTCCTTCTCCCTTAGCAGCCCGTACTAGGCACTCGCGGGCATTAGCGTCTGCCAATAACAATATCTTAGGGGGGAAAAGAAAAGCCACTGGCATACCTAAGGGTAGTAGACATCAAGCTAAACAGCCCAGGAGTAAAAAATCTGTATCTGGGCTGGAGCATCATCCGGGTAAGGTTGTAAATTTGGATCCCGAGGTTAGTACAATTACAAGCAATGCAAGAGGGATAATGCCCAATACATCTAACCCAGGGGGGAATATGCCTGACCTTATGGATTACATCGAGGGCAGGCTTAAGGCACTTATTTCCCCTGTTTTCACCAAACTTGAAGAAATAGGTAACAGACTTACCACTATCGAATCCAAATTACAACAGCAGGTGGCACCATTACCTACCCCTAAACCACCTGAAGTACCTTGTCTGAACATCATTCCGTTAAATCTAACTGATCGGGTAACCACCACTCCAACTACTGTCACCCAGGCTAGAGCTATTAATGCCCCGCCCACAGCTATAAACACAATGAGAACCAAGCGAGTTGCCAACTCGGGCCCTGTTGGCCCAGTTGGCAGACTATATCCTCCGGACCAGGCACCCCCCCTCAGATTCTCCACTACATCTCCCTCCAGAGTCATGCCCTTACACTGTCATCTTGGCAAATGTTCCAAAATTAGAAGTTGGGAAAGCTGAACACTGGTCCGCCCTGAAAAACAAGGTGCTCCATTTCTTAAGCAGCAAAACCGTTTTGGGTGAGCGCCTGTTTGATTATTTCAAAATGGAAGGGTTCCCTGGGTAGGGAAAACCAAGAAAACTATGATTGGTGATTGTGTGGTGGTTAACTTTGGCTCCCCCAAATTGGTGAATCACATACTAAGGCAAACTGGTTCAGTTCTAATTAACCATGATCACGTCAATGTCCTTCCACTGGGGTACTTTTGTCCCCCCCCTAACACTAGTACCATTTTAAATGTTGAACGCCCTCCCCCAAGCGAACCCACTGGCCCCATTGCTCTAAGTAACAGGTATGAGTTATTATGTTCCCTTGACCAAAACGATTGACTGATTGGCTTGCAGTCATTAGAAAAGGGAACTATTCCTGTTGCCAGTCATGGGATCTATGCCCCTGTTGTCCCAGCTACACAATCCCCAAGTTTGTGGATAGAGGGGGGATCCATAGCTGACTCTGCCCTTAGCGTGTTGTCATGGAATGTGGCGGGCCTTCCATCTAAATTAAACAATCCCGAGTGGTGTTTATTTATTGAACAATTTGATGCATGTATGTTCCAAGACACTTGGGCAAGATCCAAGCCTGTTAGTATGGGCTTCGCCATATTTGATAAACCAGCTACCCACCTGGGCAAGGGGCGACCGTCAGGAGGTCTGTCTACCTGGGTTGGCACGCATTTAGGATGTGAGGCTAAATAATTAGATACCCAGTCTATGGACATTTTGTGTGTGGTCCTTACTTTACCTGATGAACAACTTGTTGCCCTGATCAATGTCTATTCTCGACCTGTCGCAAGAGGTGCAACCTCTTTAACTTTGGACGCATTGTCTGCCTTTTTAGAAACAATTCCCCCTAACACCAGGATGATCATTGGTGCTGATTTTAACACCCAATTCGAACCCCTTAAGGGTCTGGCAGCTGACACTATGCATGATGAAGACCACTATTGGTCAATCCCAGAATCCAGTATTCCGCCTGTTAATGTCTGGACCCCACTAGCATTGCAAACAAATACTCTTTGTTTAAAATTTTCACTTCGGGCTTGCAATGGCTGGTTCCCGGCAGGTACTGCCTCCAACATCACATTTAATAGACTAGGATCTACATCAATTATCGATTATATTCTTGTTGATACTGGTAGTTGGGATAGAGTTCTTGAATTCAATATCTGTCCCCATAGCGATAGCGATCATAACGCTCTGCACATAAACATCTGTCTATTAACTGGCAAACACCACGTTTTAACACCTGGGAATGTAGTTCCCGCCCTAGTCCAAGTATATAGAGGGAGAAGAGTACGTTGGGGGGACCTTATACTCTCCCAAGAAAAGCTGTCCAGCCTGTATCAGACTGCACTCCCTTTTTTTGCAAAAGCAGTTTCCCTAGCGACTGAATCCAGTTCCATGGATTCTAACTTAATCATCTGTGAAAACCATAAAGAATTAATGGATACTTTGGCTCCCTTCTTTGTTAACCAGACTAAATCAAGGGATAAGCCCAAACCTAGACATCAATGGTATAATAGTAACTGTAGAGTTGCTAAGCAAAATTTACTGAATGCAATCAAGAGTAATAAAAGGATAGATCTCTCAGAAGCACTGGCCGCTTATACTTGGGAATTGAAACAGGCTAAAAAAAGCTGGGAAAATCAGAAGTGGGAAGACATCAGGGCAGCCCTGCTAGCACGGGATCTTAGAGCTTTCTGGAATTTGGTCAACGAGGGCACTAGGAACCACAAATCAGCCATCGAGCCAAATATTAGTGAGGATGTCTGGGTTGCCCATTTTGAACCCCTTTACGCGTCCCCAGTTAATGGCTCCTATAATACAAGGAAGGCAGGGCATGAAGAACCAAGAGGGGTCACTGGGCCACGTATTCAACTAAGTGAAGTTAAATTTGCACTGGAGAAAATAGCCCCGAATAAATCACCAGGGCTGGACAGAATACCTGGAGATCTTTTCCACAGTGAAGTCTCAGTTTGGGGTCCCTATCTTACTTTGTTTTTAATGCCTTACTGGAGGGCATGCCCATGCCCCCTACGTGGGCGGGGGCTGAAATTATACCCATTTTTAAAAAAGGGTCCCCACTCCTGCCATTGAATTACCGGCCTATAAGCCTTTTGGATGTAACCCAAAAAATCTTCGCTCGCGTGCTTCTTGGGCGCCTACATGGATGGATGGAGGAATACAACATCCTAACACATCTCCAAGCTGGGTTTAGAGCACGGATATCTACGGTCGACCAGATTTTCAGATTACAAATGATTCACTGGAAGATCGTGAGTATAGAGAGTGGCACTCTGTACTTAATCTTTGGGGACCTGAAATCTGCGTTCGATCTGGTCCCCAGAGAGAAGCTGTGGTCGATCCTCTTGGAGAGGGGGGTCCTGGATTACCTTTGCCATTTGTTTGCCTGCCTGCATGAGGGCAATTACGCTCAAATCAGGTACGGCAAATATGTCAATCTAACCTCCCCAATCCCAGTTAAGCGAGGAGTCCGCCAGGGATGTGTCCTGGCCCCAACACTCTTTGCCCTATTTATTAATGGGCTTATAGACTATCTCAATAAAGGCCCTAACATTGATGCCCCCTAACTGGCAGGGCGTAGTGTGCCAGCCCTGATGTTTGCAGACGACACCTTGTTGCTGGCTAAGTCCCCCGTGGGTATCCAGAGGACTCTCGACAACTTCGTTGTCTTCTGCAAACATCGGGGCCTGGATATAAATCTCCAGAAGAACAAATACATGGTCTTTAACTGCGGCAAAAGCACACGCAGCAATCCAACCCTGGGGGGCCAACCCCTTGAAAGAGTGGTGGTGTTCGACTACCTTGGCATTACCCTGACAGAGAGTATGGACTGGGGAGCGCAGATCAATAAGTGTAACTTGAAGCTCACTCAGGTATCGGGAGGCATCCACAAATTTTTCAAGGGGGCAACACATAAGCAAGTCTATGCTCCCATGGAAGCCTACAGGGCACAGGCAAGAAGTGCTGCATTATATGGTGCAGAAATTTGGGGCCACTGTGCACTCTTATCGCTTGAACGCACTGAGAATGCGTTCATTAGGCAGCTTCTTAGCCTCCCCAAAAGCACACCACTGATCCCGTTGAGAATGGACCTAGGAATCAGATCCATTGCTGAGGACGCTGCACTTAGACCATTAACCTTTTGGAGACGCTTGTGGAGCACTCCCGAGCTAGCCCCGTATAGTGAGGAACTAACTGAGATATTGGGGCAGAATGGGGTAGGCAAGTTACCCTGGCTGAGACACCTTAAGGCGTTATGTGTGGAACTGGGAAGCGTTGACCAGTGGGATGATCCCCAAACCGTGTCACAATCATTAAGTAGAAACACACTGGTGACTGCCTGTAGGGAATACCAGCTGTCCAAGTTGATGTGTAGCTCCTCATCGGGACGGTTGACAAGTGATTTCCTTACAATCAAAAATACTTACCAGGCAGAGTCCATCCTAGATAGCATCCAACCAGTGTTGGCAAGAAAATTGTTTCTACAGTTTAGGCATGGGTGCCTCCCCCTACGATCGTATGTCACAAAATGGGGGGGACAGGTTATGATTGAATGCCCTGCTTGTGGTTTAGTGGATGAAACAGAGGTGCATGTCTTCTTCCAATGTGATTCCTATAGGTCGCCAAGAAGACGCTGGCTTGTGCAAATTTGTAAGAACTTGGGCACAAGACCTTTTAGCGAGGCCTTTAGAATGTTGAAAACTGAGCTGCACCTCCCAATAGTTTACTCAGTTTCCCGCTTTTTATTCTCAATGTGGTGCATGAGGAGGAAGTTTCTGGAGCTTCCATCTAGTGGCCGAACGTAGAATACGGTCTGCCCAGGCCTGCCATCACTCTTTGACCCATGGTAAACAACTTCTAAACTGTGTTTTTTTTTAAAAAAAGAGCTTCTGCTCCTGTTTTATAAATTATTTTATTACCCTTAGAGGGTTTTATTATGTTTTTTAATCCTTCGTTGTGTAAAAGCACTGACCATATGCACCTGCACTTTATTCTAACTGTTTATGCCATGGCGACTGGATGTAAAATTGTACCAATGTTTCTTGATTCCTGTGGTAATTTTATATGTTTTATTTATTCTTGTGATGCTTTTATGGTCAATGTACCGAAATAAAGCTTTTCAAACGAACGAACGATATTATTCAAAGGTGTATGTCGGGTCATGCATTTGTTGTTAAAGATAAAATGATAACATTGTGAATAATAAATAGATGTATTATGAGCTATGATGAAAATAAATGCATGTTGAAAGTTATGTGAGTTGATATTGAGTCTTCAGCACATGTAAGGAAAATTGATGATGCAAGACGATTAATGAGCAAGGTCAGACTGAGGGGGGAGGTGCCAATTTTTGTTATTTATTTCGCATATGTTCCCTGCCCTGTTGACCATATCATTTTATGGAGCCCTTTTTGTTTGCAACAGTTTCCCCTCCATGGCTAGTTTTTTTTACTCCATCTTGAATTTGGTCATCTGCGGCCAAAACTACCTTTTAGCCTTCCTGTCCGCCGTCTCCTCTCGGGAGAGAGCTTTTAAGGACACTCTGCTTTCTGCTCTGGGAGCGAGTTCCAATTTAGGGGACAGGTTATCCCACTCCCCTCTCTGCTGCAATTAAAGACCTGCACCCAGGTCTTCCACTTTGCTCATCCACATCATTCTCCCACTGCTGGTCATCCTCTGCTGCTACCAGTGACTGATGAACTTCGGCTCAGGCCCTCAGAGCCTTCTGGAGCTACATTGTCCTGTTATTCCTCTTGGATGGAAGTCCCCTCTCTTTGTAGAACTCTTTGAGCTCACCCACAGTGTAGTTATCCAGGTTGGCAAGCTAAAACTACATCATTGCAGGTGTAGTCACATGCAAGGTTGTCAGGTAAAAAGAGGATGTATATAGGAAAATCAAAAGTGCCAATCAATGAGAATTTAAAACAAAACTTGAATTGGTATCAAATTATTTATCTGGGATTTTAGTGTTACACAAAATCACTATATGGCACTGCACAAACACAAATACTGCATCCCACTGCTGCCACCAATGTAGGGAATTGGAGTACTGGTTGAGGGGTGTGAAACCCTGCTCAAGCAGCAACCACAATTCTTGTCAAGGTGAAGCACAAGCACATATCTAATAAGCCTTTTCTCAACTCTCTGGTAGCTTGTCACAAAGTAGACAGGCTTACCTTAGAGGCGATAAGTAAAGTATTTATGCAGCCCTTCAACAGTAATAAATTCAAAACACAACACACGAAAAATCCCATACCAATTAACAAAAATAGAGTAACATTTAATACATTTTTTTAGACTAAAATGACCAAAAATCCAATCAATAAAACCGGAGCTGTGCAATTTTAAAGTTTAAATAACAAATAATGCTCAAAAGCACAAAGCACCCACTGTGGTCATCTGGTCCCGCCAGACAGGGACAAAGACAAAAGTTCAGGCTGACCACAAAAGAGGGTATGCTGGATACAGCGACTTAGTTAGGCCCACCAAGTTAGGCCCACAAAGCACCTCAAATCTTGGTTTCAGAGTGTTGCAAGGTTCCACATCACGGTGCATCACACGGCAGTGATTCACGGCTGTTATTCAATGTCCTGTATTGAGGATGCGTCGCACACACTGGTAGTTCCGGGCAGCTGCAGACTGTGCTGCGAGGTCCTGGGTAATGGATGCGTTGTGCAGCAGCAGTTCTCAGGAGCTGCGAGGTCCTGCATCAGGGATGCGCAGCTCAGCAGTGTTTCCAATGTGAGAATGCAAGCCGTTGCGCCATGCTGTGTTGGTTCTGCTTGAACCACAGCTGGGCTGGCAGAGCACCTTGGTGCCCACTTCCAAGGGTCCAGGACAGGGCTGGAACCACTTGGTGGCAAATAACACACTATAGTCCAGGCACTACATCTAAGGTGGTTGGAATCTTTGCTGTCCCTGAGGCTCTGATCAGGAGGCCAGCCAACTAGCCCTTGGAGTCACTCTGGTGGTCCTGTGTTTAAGATGCAGGCCCAGTTATTTTCACTCTGACAACAGGCAGCAGGATGGCAGGTCAGCAGAGTAGCAGTCCTTCTTACAGCAGAGCACCGCAGCAGTCCTTACAAGTCTTTCACAGGTCTCGAGGTGTACTGAAGATTTGGGTCTGATGATCCAAAGTTTCTACTTGATGCCAGTTTTGAAGTAGGAGAAGAGTCTGGAGGCTTCCACACCAAAAGGTGCCTGGAATGACCTGCCTCTCTGCCCTGGCCTCAACTTATCTCCAGGCACAAAAGACTAGTTTGAAACCCTTTGCAATGCGCAAGTGTGGTAGGTGACAGTTCTTCATGGCCCATCCTGCCAACACCTATTCCCACTTTGTCTCACTGTCTGGGAATAATACACAAAAACCAATTCTCACTATATCGAGTCATGTGAGCCAGGATACAGGCTGCAGGCACCAAATGGTTGCGACAAGAAAATGCCAACTTTCTAAAAGTAAAAGAAAAATAAACAACAATATCTCAACCGGATTCAGTAGAAATTAATACACATGTATGTACAAGACATTACAGGAAGAGAACAAAAGAAAGAGACTCCAAATTATATGTTGAATGTGCTCATGGCAATCTTATATTTTGAAACATGAGTTACACATGGATGTTGTCACAGCACTGTTAGGCATAAATGCAAAGACGACCATAAAAAAGTAAGTGCGCGTTGTGCTCGTGACAGGGCATGACGGTGCAAGTGACAAGTGAGGAACACAGTGCTAGGTGAAAAAAGTGATAGAAAATATATACAGGATAATTGGTTCAATACAGTGATTTTCTTGGAAGAATTATTCATGATTCAAAACGATTTCATGAACCAAAGAAAGGTGTGCGCCAGAAAATTGCACTTGTGAAAAATGGTCGACGGCGTTTCGATCCTATCGAATCAGGATCATCATCAGGACAGGGTAGCCAAGATAATGGGTGCTGAAGCACAAGGAGAAAGACCCAGGGGTAGAAAAATCGGGTCCTAGGGAGCTGTGGCAGCGTCGAGTGACGCCTGCGGTTGATCTCGGGACGCAAGATAGTGATCGCCCGGTGATTGGATGGAAAAGTTGGTGAAGTGCAGGGTCGGAGCCCCGATCCACTGCGGGGATGGCCGGTGTTGGTTCCTTAATAATCAGGGCGTAGCAGACGAGTGATTCCTTAATGTATTTGGAAAGCGAGTAACGCTGGGCCGCAACAGACGTGTGCGGAGTCAACCGGTGTCAACTTTACTATTAAAGAGAATATAAATTACAATTCTTTAGACACCTAATTTTATATTTGCACCTGCTCCCAGTTGAAAGGTATAACTTATCACATGTAATAAGGTAATCCAATGTTATTCTACAGGAGTGGTAGGGCTTGCAGTAGTGAAAAATTAATTTTTACTGCCAGGACATGAAAAAGTTTAAAGTACAGGTCCAACTTTTCAAACACACTGCACCCTGCCCGAGGGGCTGTTTAGGGCCTACTCTAGGGGTGAGTTATATGTTTTAAAAAGGAAAGTTTGGGCCTGGCAAAATTTTTATTTTGCCAAGTAGAGATATCAGTTTCACACTGAGCACACATGCTGCAATGGCATGCCAGAGATGTGTTTAAAGGACTACATAAGAGGGTGCCACAATTAGTGCTGGTCGCTAAGCATGGGCGGATTTTGCGGATTGGCAATCCGCGAACTTGCGTATTTACGGATTCGCAATCCGCGAAGATCCGCGAACTCTAGCGGATTTGCGGATTTTTCCGTTTTTTGTGTTGGCGCGTGTTCGCGCCGATTTTCGGACAAGTTCGCAATTGCGAACTTACTTTTCGGCTTGCAACGGCCGCGACTATGTTGTTTCTACGTCTGGTTTATCATCACAGGTTCACAGCACCCTCTGTTTCACCACTGCCACCCTCTGGGACACCCATGCCACCCTCTAGTACATCCTCACTGGCACCTATTAGGTTTATTTATCACTGTAGATTATGGTGGTTGAAAAAAGCAAGCACACCTGCCCTTCTTCAACTGCCATCAATTAATTTGTTTCATTAATGTGTCAGTAATTTTGAAAGTTCCAGTCTGGCTGGCACCTGCTTCCTTCCTTATCTGTAATTTGCTTTTTGTTGCAGTTAAATTTTTTTTTCACAGGACCTTTATGGTGCTATTCTATGAGCCTGCTGTTTGGGTCATAGCAGGGTCATAGAATAGTTGCAAACTCTGGAGGGGCCCATCAGGAAGCACTACCTTGAATGTTACTAATGTTAAGTTTGAACTTTTGCACCTGCTCATTGCTTTCATTTTAGCTAAAATCGTTTTTTCTGCAATTTCACGCGTTTTTTGGGGCGCGAATCCGTGCGAGATCGATTTCGGAAGCCGCGAATACGTGCGAATACAAACTTGTTTTTCTTGCGACGTGTATGTTCGCGTGATCTTGCTCGTGTTCGCGAGGCGCTCCTAGCTATTCGTTTGCCAAGTTACCCTATCGGTCGTACACGGGCGCGGCCATCTTGTTGGCGTGACGTAATTCCGTTTCCGCCCGCTATGTGTAATCTCGCAAAGTGTGCTGCTCGCTAGTACAATTTCGCGCGTACTCGCAAGGAAAATCTCGCGCGAACTTACCCACGCGGTCGTGAACGGGCGCGGCCATCTTGTTTCTCATTCATTGCTATGGTTCTGGGCATGCTTTCTGTATCCTCTGTCAATCTCTGCCATCCTTTGCTTGTTTGAAGTTTTTTTGATCTAATTTTACTTATTATCTAACCCTCTATTTTTCTAGCTCTATATTTTTGTGTTTTCTGCAGCTTTTATTTACTTTTAAACTACTTTTTTAAACTCTTTTCTTTTCTTCTTCACTATTCTATTTCTTCTTTATCATTTAAGTTTATTTCTGCCCAGACCATGGTAAAGGGAGCCGGGAAGCACCCTGAGAAGGGGAAGGGTCCCGCACCCCGTGCCCGGCTCCCGTGCGGGCGTTTAAGGGGGGAGCAAGTGGTCCCGAGGGAGATCTTCAGCGCGGAGGAAGTGGCGGCACTGATCTTCCATGTCCAGCGCCGCCTCCCCAAGACGATCCTGGGAGGCGGCAAGATCGCGACCGGCTATGGCATCCGGGAGCGCCGCCAGCGGTGGGAGAAGGTGTGCCGGGCCATGTACAAGATCTCTGGGGTCCGGCGCACATATAACCAGGCCACCCACCGCTGGACCGATGTCATGGACCGGGAGCGGGACTTGCTGGACGCGCTCGGCGTAGAGGTCCCCGGGCTTGGTGAGTAGTAGTAGTAGTACATTTACTACTCTGTTTTATCCTGCTCTGTTATTTGCAAATCTTTGTTCTTTACCAAGAGCAATAATGCTGCCGATTACATTGAGGTAAATTATATTTCAAAATCTTCTATGCATTTCATTTTCAGGTGCACTGCTCTCCTTCTCAGTAGCCTTGCTTGCTACTATGCTTCTTTGTTTTGTATGTTGTGTTCAGAAGCATTTCATTGGCCTGAGAAATTATGTATGAGTGTACTGTAAAGAAAAGAACTGCGTAATGCTAGACAGTAAGGGTCATATTTTCAATTACCGGCGCATCCCTGCAAAGTAGCAGGGATGCGGCAGTAATTGTGTGCCATGCCACCACCACCCATTGGCCCAAAACGTCACAGAAGCCTTACGCATCTGTGCCGTAAAGGCAGCGCATTGCTGGAGTTGCGTGCCAACGATGGCGCAGCTCCAGCAATGCTCTGGGGTACCCTATCTCCCCAATGCTGCATCAAGCCGTACGTCGGCTTCAAGCGCGCAGGGTTTGAGTCATGCATCATTGTCCTAAAAATGACTGATTGACATCTTGTAGATTTCCCTCAGCCACTTTTAGGATTCGTTCCTGCGCAGGTACGCCCTCCCTTGCGCCGGAACGCCCCCTGATGGCGCAGGGCTTTACAACGTGATGCATCGCCCATATGCCCATATGTGTTTTTTTTTTTTATATATACGCCGCACCAACACCATGGCGAGTCTTTTGTTCTGCCGCTGCGTCAGAAAAGGCACGCAACAATGGAGGAAAATCAGCCGCAACTTCCGCAAGGGACTTATAAATCAGCCCCAACAGACTGAAGTCCAGTGTCCTTCCTTTAGACAGTCACATGGCTATCAGAAGAAATAGTGGCGGTGGTGGCGGGTGGATTGATAGTTTGAGTATTCACTGATCTGCAAGCAGGATGGACTTTGTCTGTCACGTGTTGCGCACTACTGCCTGCAGTGCCAGGCCTAGGCAAACCTCTTTAGTAGTCTGTTTATTGAGTTACATAGGAACTTTCTAAGTCAACGTTCCGCAAATCAGGCAATACGAATAACGTAGTATACCACATGAGATAGATCCCGTGGAATAGTTGTGTATCTATTTGCTATTTTTCCAAAATATGTTGTTATTGTTCTTTTGAAATGTTTGATTTGGTTGAAAAATCTCATCCATGTTTTATGGTTTTTCTTTCTTTCATGTTGTACATCAGCTCCCCCCAAGGGCAAGAGGACACAGGAGGAGGGTGCTGAGGATGCAGGCCAGGATCGGGCAGGCGAGGGCTCCTTTGCTGGCCCCAGTAAGTTTACATTTTACTAAACAGTACCTATTTTTTCCTAGCGTTCCTCATTCGATTTTTTCTAAATCGTCTTTGATCTTCTTGTAGACTGGATATAAATTCTTATCCTGCCTCGAATATGACTCCCTGTGGTATTACTAGACTATTCTTATTAGTCTGTCTGTGTAGCTAACTAAGATTGGACATTTGGCAATTCCATTGGACTCCCATTATATTCAGCAATACCTCTATGCACTGTCTCCTTACTGACTAGATAGTGTGGCAGAGTCATTCAGCTCCCGAAGTCACCGATTATAGATCCCCAATGATCTCTAGATTATCGTACGCAGGACAAGAGAGTAGTACGGAGTCACAGCACAGTCAAGAAGTGTCAGAGGCACTCATGCTTGCAAAAATTCCAAAACCTTTAGCTCATCCACTCTAGTCTAGAGGAACAAAAACCACAGAGTCTATTTAAGTGTAAAAGCTTTATTAAAAGTAAACACATTTATTAAAATCTACTTTGTCATAAAACTATTTAACTGTAAACGGAAAAGTGGTTAGTGCTGACGATTAATTGGACACATTTCTTGTGGTCGAGCCGAACTCTCACCTAGTTTGAACTTGATCCTGGTCGTGTTCTTAGGACTCAGGAGTCAAGCTTCTGTCTGTTAGGAGAAAAAGTGGTGCGTGTTAAAAATCAAAAGCAAGCATTCATCAGTTGTGCATAAAAGTGCAGCAAGACAACAGCCTTCCCTGGAAAATGGGACATTTTTACTATGGAGTAGACAGTCACAAATTATTACATTGTATTCTGTTTTTTTAACATTTCTCCTAGACCAAATATTATATAGTAGTGAGTGGTGTATTCTAACTTTCTTAAATGTACTTTGTAGGTGTAACATCTGGTGACGGGGCCAGCGCGGAGGTGGCTGTGTTGGACTTGGACTCGGAGGCCTCTGGGGAGGAGGCGGCGTTAGAAGAGCTGGTGGCCGTTCCTGTGGGGGATCAAACGGTGGTGGCGGAAACAGGTAAGCTATATATTCCTTACTTATTGAGATTGAAGACTGCATAGTGTGCTTTCTGCACGGGTGTATTACAATTACAAATCAACCAGGTAGTAGCCTCCTCGAAATGTACTTCGACTTAGCTGTGAAGTTTTTGGTGAGAAGAATCCCAATAAGTTCTTAGACGAACGTGATGGATGGGATGAACGAAAAGCGAAAGAAGGGTGTAAGTAAGTGGGACGCGAACTTGTATGATGGCTGGCAAAGAAGAACGATATGTGTTTGCTTGGACCCAGAGGTGGCTGGGAAGGAAAGAATATGGTATGGTGCATGGCTGGGTCAATGATGAAGCAAGGATGGGTGGAAGGACAGCAGCCTGGGTGGGTGAAACAGAAACTGTATGTGTGCGTATACTTTGAATGAATGGATGCCTGGAGCATGGTATTCTCTGACTCTTACATAGCAAATGTGTATCTAGAGAGAGTAGATGGTCGCCAGGTGAAGTAAGTGTTACCTTGAAGAGCATGTACCACCGCACCCGCACGTCCGTCCCAGTGCAGGGAAGGCAAGGAAAAGAAATTGTAAATGTGTCCAATACTACCATGAATAGTAGCAGTACTTTGTATTGCGTTTGCATTCACAGCATATATTTGGTTATTACGGTGGACACTCCGTACCTCTCTTAATAACTTTAGTTTACTTGTAGTACGTCATTCATGTGTGGGTGTATCACTGTGTTCACTCAATATTAAGCAAAGCACCTAAAGTCATCTCATCTGTCATTAAATACGTCCCATGTGAAGTGATAGATAATCAAATTAGTTAGCTTCTTCAGTTTCCTTTTCTAGTACTCATTTGCACTGTAAGGTGAAAGGTAAATTAATTAAGCAGTAGCCCTTGTAACAGAGTATTCTCAGTGCCAGCCGTAATAGAAAAGTAATAGCTTCACCACCTGCATGTACTGGACCGGTACAGTAACGCAAGTCTGTCTCCATCATCATGGTGTGCAACTTTTTTTCTCGGGTGCAACTTCACTGTGCTGTGTCCATGTCATTCTGCCGGCTTGCATAAGATAACGTACCCATTTCCCTAAACAAGAGAGAAGAAGAAGAATAAGACTGGTGTACTGTCATAGTCGACTGTAATGGAAGTCCATAGTGGTCGTAGAATTAGTTCATTAAACTACCACTACTGTTAGAGCAAGGATGCAGAAGTGGGAGGTTACATAGATACTGTCCTCAATAGTTATGTACTGTGCTTTCAATTTGCTACTTGTACTCTGTGACCCAACTTTCGGCTCAATCACTTTGTGTTATTAATAAGGAGCATTGGTTACAGACTATGTCTTTCTTTCTTCATATAGTTGCTCCTTCCAAATCATCAACAAGGAGGGAGCAGGCTAGATTGGCCCGGCAACGAAGGCTGGAGGCCACAGTCGCCGAGTATCGGCGGCTGGTGGCCCTGGAGGAGGAGGAGGACACGCAGTCGAGCGGGGCAACATCTTCGACTGTGACCACTGCATCCTCCTCCGTGACTAAACCAGCGGGACCGAGCCGGGCTAAGAAAGCCGACCGCCACCGCCAAGCACCCGAAATACCAGCTGCCCCCCACAGGAGCTGCAAGGAACGCCAACGCCGCCTACGAGTCCGCATGTCCAACCTGGAGCAGGAGGTCCTGAGGTATAAGACCTTGGTTAAGGGCCTCCGCTCCGAGCTTGCCACCCTCCGCAAGGAGTATGATGCCCATGCCGCATCATGCACCAGCACCAGCACCCTCCAGTAGTGGAGTGTCCCTTGCCCTTTTTTTATAGACTTTTGGGGGGTGGGATTTGGGAGTTGGGATCGTTTTGGGACGTTTCAGAGACAATCGTTGGGGTTAGGGTGGGTGAGGGAGATTATTTTGTTAGGGATAAATAAATATATTTTTCAACTTTATCTGACCATACCTGTTTTTTACTGCTTTTCAGTCTGGTGGGTGGGGGGCGGGGGGTGTAACAGTAACTTTGTTTTCCTGAACAGTCGTAGGACTTTAGTAGTACAACCGTCAATCTCTTGTCTACTCCGAAATAATACTCCATTATACTACCTCCCACCAAACGCTTATCTTACCTGTAATTTGTGTTAGAAATTAGGGCTAGGCCCAGGGCTGGCTCCAGGTGAAATGGGGATTAACGTTGTCATTCCTGGGCGGGTGACATTTCCTCATTGCGGTGTTACTAGTGGTGTGACACAGTGGCAGTTGCATGCCTATGGAAAAAAAGAAAACGAAACCTTGTTTGTACTCCTTACTGTAGCATTACAACGGTTACGGTACGATCGAGAAAATAGCAGGTGACAGTACACTAGAACAGTGCCATAATGTAGCCTAACAAATGGTAAAGTATTGCAAGTATAACTAGTACTTGCGTTGAATTTATTTGACATTGGCTACTACTACTAGAAGATATAGTACTGAAGCTGAGTAAGTCTAGAAGATATCCTCGTATTCCTTCACCAGCCTGTTGCTGCTATCACCTTATCCTCCCCAGCAAGTGTGTGGAATTATTGATGTCATTTTAGTCAGACATCAAGCAAAACAACACAGCCCGGGGGAAGAGGGTTAGGGTTTGTAAAATGGATGGGAATGGGGGTTTCTTTTTGGGTAGGTTTTGTTGAGAGAAGAAAAAAAAAGCAGAGCATGGACAAACAATAATTGAAGATACAGAGTTTACAGACAATCTTTGGTTACAAACTAAAGGTAAGCACATGCAGTCACACTCATAGAATAAAAGACAACAATGGATACTGTATCTGTATTGCGTATGTTGTTGGAGTTGTCCTGTTGAAATTGGTAAGTAAGTTGCATGCAGCAAACAATTCCTCTTATTGGCGGCACTCCTCCATTCCAGCTGACGCTTCGTCCATCAATGTGGTGGTGACCACTGACAGAAGAGACACCCTGTCCACTGCCTGCCTGGCGGATGTTGACTGAAACCCGGCCTGTAATTATTGAACGGAAAACAGGAAGTGCTATTACAATACCACTGATAAATAAATAAAAGGTATGTACGCTGTGTGGTTCAAAAAGTGACACTTTGATTTCCCTAATAGACAGTACAATATTTTTGAAATTGCGTGCTCTGTCTGAGTCACCTTTTTAAGGATCAATAAGTATGGCCAAAATATTATAGCGGATCTTTCCCCTCAAGGTGGGTGTACTACTGTGTTTTAGAACAAAATTTGACCTTCCCAGCAATGCTCCCACCAAGACCCTTACTAAAGCCAGTCGCAAAAATGTAGAAGAACCCAATCATATCTCCAAAAACGATGCCTAGCAGAAAAATGGTTACAAAACGTACTTTGAAAGTAACAGTAGACCCAAATACAGACCGTGGATTGTATTCAAACCACTTGCCTGCAAGCAAAAGTATCCATAGCCAGCATCGCTCCAACAGTGCTCTACAACAACAGAACCGCGTTGCAATAGAACCCCCCTAAACACATGCAATCCTGCTGCTAGGGCTAACCCTAACGAACCCTAACTTACAAAAAGTGCCAAAACTGGTGTTTCCTTATGGATTTTGTCCAACAAACTTCTAGCCGGTATTAGACCTTCCCAGGAATGCCCCAGGCAAGACCCGCCAACCCACCCGCAAAAAACACCCGACACAACACCACCAAACAGCGAAAAAGCTAAATCTCATACTTACAATGTCTCTCGGCCTTCGGTCCAAACGCGGCGCTGTGCAGCTAGGTCGTCGTCATCATCATCAATCATCATAACTCCTGTTTTCCACCACGGATTTCCTGAAAAGCAAATGCAATCAAGATTAGACTGTCGCAGCAGTGCTTCGACAGAGACCCCGGCCGCAACCCACCCACGAACAGCAGGAAGCCCCCCAAAACGCTACATTGAGCAAGATGTCTGAAGAAATGGCAAAAAAAAGGCTGTTCCTTATGGATTTTGTCCAAAACACTTGTATCCGGTATTAGACCTTCCCAGGAATGCCCCAGGCAAGACCCGCCGGCGCCAACCCACCCGCAAAAAAACACCCGACACAACACCACCAAACAGCGAAAAAACTAAATCTCATACTTACAATGTCTCTCGGCCTTCGGTCCAAACGCGGCGCTGTGCAGCTAGGTCGTCATCATCATCAATCATCATAACTCCTGTTTTCCACCGCGGATTTCCTGAAAAGCAAATGCAATCAAGATTAGACTGTCGCAGCAGTGCTTCGACAGAGACCCCGGACGCAACCCACCCACGAACAGCAGGAAGCCCCCCAAAACGCTACATTGAGCAAGATGTCAGAAGAAATAGCAAAAAAAAGGCTGTTCCTTACGGATTTTGTCCAAAACACTTCTATCCGGTATTAGACCTTCCCAGGAATGCCCCAGGCAAGACCCGCCAACCCACCCGCAAAAAAACACCCGACAACACCCCCAAACAGCGAAAAAGCTAAATCTCATACTTACAATATCTCTCGGCCTTCGTTCCAAATGCGGCGCTGTTCAGCTAGGTCATCATCATCAATCATCATAACTCCTGTTTTCCACCACGGATTTCCTGAAAAGCAAATGCAATCAAGATTAGACTGTCGCAGCAGTGCTTCGAAAGACACCAAAAATTACACACAAACCCCCGGAACCCCGCCAAAGAGCACCTCAAAGGCAAGCAAGTCAGCAAAAACGGCAAGAAATTTCCACCTCATATTTGGTCCAAAACACTTTTGTCCATTATTAGAGCTTCACAGCAATGGGCCCAAAACCGTCAACTCACCCGCAAAGAAGTACAACACCCCCACAAGTGCTGAGTCTTTCTTCATTGTGCGTAATCCAGCACTCTGCTTGGAGGGAAATCGCAGTCTGGAGGAGGAGGATAGAGGAGCATGTTCTTCAGAACTTGTGAACCTGAGGAATGTAGACTGCGGCACCTTCAAATCAATAAGCAAACAAGTGAAGACAGTTCTGATGATGGTCTTGTTTTTGGGATTAGGTGATTAAAGTTTGAATTAAATTAACTGTGCAAAACAAAGAAAGAGAGACACAAAGCACACAGGAATAAAAGTGAATAAGGACGAAAAAGAAAGTTCTTGATTGATTGTCTCATTTTCAGGGCTCGTTGTCAGGGAATAAGAACAAGATTTCGTCATCATACTCTGCGAATTCAGGCTGGATGAGGTCAGTGGCACCGAACAGAGAAAAAATCCCCTCATCTACGTTGCTGTCCTCCTCGTCTTCATGTGGCGTGCTTTCTCGCACTTTGTAATCTGGTGGTATGAGGTGCTGATTCATCTTGATCATTGTCAGCCGCTCCACATTTTTGGGCGATAGGCGGCTCCGTTTGGGAGTTACAATGCCACCAGCAGCACTGAAAACACGTTCAGAAGACACACTTGCGAGTGGGCAAGACAAATAGTTTATAGCCAGGTTGTAGAGCTGTGGCCACAATTGTTTTTTGCCATGCCAATACTGCAATGGCTCCTCATTAAGAAAGACCACTGTTGAGTCATTCAGATAGTCCTGCACCATCGACTCAAGGTCATCAACTGTTCCTCCACTTTGCTTACTTTTTGCTGTGCCTGTGACATTTTTTCGAGAACCATACCCCATCAAACTTAGCCAATCCTCCTCCCCAGCCACTGTTAGTGTTGTCATTGTGTGTGGTGCAGATGATCCAGTTGCCGGTGTCTTTAACGGCTGAGAGGTCACTTGTGCCCCAGCCACAGGTGCAGAAGTGGATTCTTGTGACTGCGGATGGCCTGCTGATGCTGATGCTGATGTACTGGCTTCTCCTTCAATAACCTGCCGTTCTTTTTCAAACCTCTTGGCTGACCAGGCTAACCAATGTTTGTACTTTTGAACATCTGCATCAGCGAAAGGAAAGAATGCGTTGTCTGCCAGCGCCTTTTTGTAGCGTGGATCCAGAATAGTAGCACAAATGTAATGCTGATCTGAGTTGATGTTTTTAAGACGTTCATCACCACGTAGGCGATGTAATAATTTCTGAGACAAAATGAAATGTTTTTTTTTTTTTTCATCTTTTTCAAACTCAGAAGAAACCGCCATCAGTTGGTGCTCCAGTATGCACAACAATGGGATAGCTTTTCCCAAATTACAGTCCTCCTGGCTGACTGCACGCGTGAAGAACTCAAAAGGACGAAGCATGTCTGTCAGGCTTTTAACTATGGCCCATTGCGCCTTACTCATCCGCAGGTCCTCCTTCTGAGATGTAGCCTCTGTCAAGAAATAGTGATCGAGTACCGTATACTGCTCATGCAGACGCTCAAGCATGTAGAAGGTTGAGTTCCAACGTGTTGCCACCTCCTGGATGAGTGCTTTCACTGGCATTCCACGTTGAAGTAGCAGTCTCCGCAGATGCTTCCGGGCCTTAAAAGAATGGCTGAAATGGTTGCACATTTTGCGGCAGGTGGCCATTACCTCGAACGCTGGACTCTCTTTATCACTCAAGAATTTTTGAACTACCAGGTTGATACAGTGCGCCAAACACGGCACTCTAACATGGTCACCCTGTAACATGGCCTTAACTACATTGGCGCCATTATCCGTGGAAACATAACCAATCTTGCGTTTTAGGGGGGATAGCATTGTCAATACCTTTTTGTTAAACTCTTCCAAAAGGTTTTCTGCTGTGTGACTTTTCTCCAAGCCAAACATGGCTAGTGTTGCATGTTTCCGAGCAGCTTTGAAAACTTGGTCCGGGTCAACACCTGCGTTTAGCTTTGCTATAACACCTGAAAAAGAGACCCAGTGTGCAGTGATGCACATGTAATCATCGCCTGGGCCACTGGTCTACATGTCTGTTGTCAGATGTATTGTGTGAACAGCACTCTTCTGCAAAGCTGCCCCAATCGCCTGCAGCACATCTTCATGTAGTGCTGGAACCGCAACTCTGGCAAAATAGAACCGGCTCGGAACCTTCCATTTAGGGCAGAGCGTTGCAACTAATTCAAGAAAACCTACCGCTTCTACAAAAGAAAAAGGTAGAAGGTCCACAGCTAGCATTTTAGCCAGCTTAGTGTTATACAGACGCGTCAGTGGGTGGTTGCGTTCATATGGCACCTCTGAAGTAAGCATTGTTCTAATGTTGCCCTGGACCAAGCATTTACGGGCTGATAATGACTTCGTTGACCCAATTTTGCTCGCTGGTGAACTTTTGTGCGTTGGTGTCTCACTCGCTCCAACACTCTTAGTGTGCCTCACATTGGGTGTGCTGCTGAGAGGGGTACTGGGTGTAAGGGAAGTGTTTGACACGTCTTCTTCCTGCTCGTCAACATCAGATGAAACATCAACGTTTCCTTGATTTTGGCCTTTCTTGATCGCAGCTAGGTGCGCAAACCATTGGACAGCGTGCTTTCTGTCAAGATGACCACTCTGGCCGCCGGTACCATAGTTGCTACCTGGCTTACCACGACTAACTGCAAGCTTACAAAGGGTACAAATGGCAAACTTTGGATTTTTGGGACAAACAGTAAAGAAGTCCCAAACTGGGGACTTGAAGTGTCTGTGGGACCTGGAGGAGGCGGCGATACTGGTGGTGGTGGTCATGAAGCTAATGCCAGATGAAGTGGAGGATCTGGATTGGCCAACTTTTGTACGTTTTCCACTTTCACCGCCACTAATTAAGGTCGAGGTTGACGCAGGTCTCTTCTTGCCAGAAAGAAATATGGAAGCGGGACGAGTTGGTGTACTACTTAACTCCAATGATTGTGGTGTTTCCACTGCCTCCTCATCGACAACATCATCATCATCACGCGCAGCAGCTCTTCGGGCTAGGGTCAAAATGTCTGTTTGCTGCATGCCCGCTGGGGCTGCAGTGACCTTTATGATGACTGGGTCGTCGTTGGCAGAGTCTTCATCAGCAGCAGTATCCGCCACTTCTTGTTGAGCCTCATCACACTCCATAAGTCTGAGACTTTGGACGAGCTTCCTTTTACGCTTAAGTACCTTTGTTGGATCATGGTGTGCCTCACTCTCAGACGGCTGTGGTGCTGGTTCCCAAGTTTGATCCGTATCATCAGAAGGAGGTGTGCTTGAAGAGGATGTAGACACCACCCTTGATCTCTTCCTTGCTAGGGTTGTGGAAGACAATGAAGGATCATCAGGAGGAGCGTATTCCTCAAATGATACCTCGCCTTGATTGTCGATTTCCTGATGTGCCCCTACTTCGGGAGGAACAACTATTGTGGGCACTTGTTGTGACCCTCCATGCACCTCTGCATGCGCATCTCCTTGCGCTGCCTCTCCTTCCACATGTACTTGGGCTTGTACTTGCACATGTGATTGTTGTTGCCGCTGTGGTTGTTCAACACTCGTCAGATGAGCTACAACAACCTGTGTTGATTGAGGGACATTGCTGCTGCTTTCTTGCGATGAGCCAACATCACTGGTCGATGGTGATTGAAGAAGTATACTGGCTGCCTCTGCAGCACTCAAGGGCTTGGACTTAAGTTGGCGTGGTGGTGGTGGTGGCACTGAGCCCAATGGAGCGGGGGTGCTGCTGCCAGCTTGGTCCCCAGCAGATCCCGCTGCAGCTGCTGCAGGCATACTTTTTTTTTTACTCACAAAAAAAGGGGCGGGCGGCACACCAGTGTCCTTGGTAACTTGCTTCTTCTGCTCCTTACTGGCACCTTTCTTGCTAGAGGAGCTACGGGTTACTTTTTTTGGGGCCATCTTCTTCAGAGCAGGTCAGCAGGCAGCAGTTGCACGAGTTGCAGAGGGTTCTGTGTCCAGACGTGACGTCGCGTGACGTTATGCTGCACACACCGCTGCAGGACTTCTTCCTGGCACTGGTGGTTCTATTGAGTCTTCTTGTGCACCTAAAAGCAATGGAAGACAGAGGAACATCAGTTCAGTTATACACCCCAAAAAATCGACAAAACACAGAAAAATGAGCACAATCCCATGCCATCCATGATGTTTACATTGAAGACACCCCACAGAAAGACTAGGGACATGCAAGTATGCAACACTCACTACCCCTGGGCATAAGGGATGAAAAGTAGGCAAAATAAGTGCAGGCCTCAGACACTGCCTCTCCTCAAAATGGCCCCCTTACACCCCAAGCACATGTTGCCTGTACCAGCCAGTACTCAAGATGGCCACCACCACCACCCACATGGCCAGTCCACATCAACAGTACACCCCCAAAAAACAGAAAAACAGCCAGAAATCACCACAATCCAATGCCATCCATGATGTTTACATCAAAGAGAGTGAGACAACACCACAGGCACACTCAGTCCATGCACCACCACCACCCCTGGGCAAGCAAAAGGCCACACCAGCAGCCCCCCAAAAACGACAAAAAACAATAAAATAAGCACAATCCCAGCCCATCCATGGCCTCAATTATGTTTAAATTCAAGAAGACATCCCACAGAAAGACTAGGCCCATGCAACACTCACCACCCCTGGGCAAAGGGCCACACCAGCAGGCCCAAAAAAACGACAAAAACCAATAAAATCTGCACAATCCCAGCCCATCCATGGCCTCAATGGTGTTTAAATTCAAGAAGACACCCCTCAGAAACACTAGGCCCATGCAACACTCACTACCCCTGGGCATAAGGGATGAAAAGTAGGCAAAATAAGTGCAGGCCTCAGACACTGCCTCTCCTCAAAATGGCCCCCTTACACCCCAAGCACATGTTGCCTGTACCAGCCAGCACTCAAGATGGCCACCACCACCACCCACATGGCCAGTCCACATCAACAGTACACCCCCAAAAAACAGAAAAACAGCCAGAAATCACCACAATCCAATGCCATCCATGATGTTTACATCAAAGAGAGTGAGACCACACCACAGGCACACTCAGTCCATGCACCCCACCCCTGGGCAAGCAAAAGGCCACACCAGCAGCCCCCCAAAAACGACAAAAAACAATAAAATAAGCACAATCCCAACCCATCCATGGCCTCAATTATGTTTAAATTCAAGAAGACACCCCACAGAAAGACTAGGCCCATGCAACACTCACCACCCCTGGGCAAAGGGCCACACCAGCAGGCCCAGAAAAACGACTAAAAACAATAAAATCTGCACAATCCCAGCCCATCCATGGCCTCAATGGTGTTTAAATTCAAGAAGACACCCCTCAGAAACACTAGGCCCATGCAACACTCACTACCCCTGGGCATAAGGGATGAAAAGTAGGCAAAATAAGTGCAGGCCTCAGACACTGCCTCTCCTCAAAATGGCCCCCTTACACCCCAAGCACATGTTGCCTGTACCAGCCAGCACTCAAGATGGCCACCACCACCACCCACATGGCCAGTCCACATCAACAGTACACCCCCAAAAAACAGAAAAACGGCCAGAAATCACCACAATCCAATGCCATCCATGATGTTTACATCAAAGAGAGTGAGACCACACCACAGGCACACTCAGTCCATGCACCACCACCACCCCTGGGCAAGCAAAAGGCCACACCAGCAGCCCCCCAAAAACGACAAAAAACAATAAAATAAGCACAATCCCAGCCCATCCATGGCCTCAATTATGTTTAAATTCAAGAAGACACCCCACAGAAAGACTAGGCCCATGCAACACTCACCACCCCTGGGCAAAGGGCCACACCAGCAGGCCCAAAAAAACGACAAAAAACAATAAAATCTGCACAATCCCAGCCCATCCATGGCCTCAATGGTGTTTAAATTCAAGAAGACACCCCACAGAAAGACTAGGCCCATGCAACACTCACTACCCCTGGGCATAAGGGATGAAAAGTAGGCAAAATAAGTGCAGGCCTCAGACACTGCCTCTCCTCAAAATGGCCCCCTTACACCCCAAGCACATGTTGCCTGTACCAGCCAGCACTCAAGATGGCCACCACCACCACCCACATGGCCAGACCACATCAACAGTACACCCCCAAAAAACAGAAAAACAGCCAGAAATCACCACAATCCAATGCCATCCATGATGTTTACATCAAAGAGAGTGAGACAACACCACAGGCACACTCAGTCCATGCACCACCACCACCCCTGGGCAAGCAAAAGGCCACACCAGCAGCCCCCCAAAAACGACAAAAAACAATAAAATAAGCACAATCCCAGCCCATCCATGGCCTCAATTATGTTTAAATTCAAGAAGACACCCCACAGAAAGACTAGGCCCATGCAACACTCACCACCCCTGGGCAAAGGGCCACACCAGCAGGCCCAAAAAAACGACAAAAAACAATAAAATCTGCACAATCCCAGCCCATCCATGGCCTCAATGGTGTTTAAATTCAACAAAACAGTTGTATCATGCACCCATAACCAACCCTGGTCCTACTGGATACTGTGGCTACCCACAATATAATTTATTTAATTTTCTGAAAAAGTTCCAAAATTGTACTTGCAGCAACTGTAATGCCCCAAACAAACTTACTTGTGAAAGTTGATTTCTAATCCAAAAGTGATCCAAAGACAGTCAAAAAGGCCTCAAATCCAAATATCCAGCAGCACCCACAAAAAGTAATCCTTCCAGCTCCAGATCCAAATGAAAGTGACCAGGAGATGGACAAAGCACTGGGAGGAGCCTGCTGGACAGGAACAGGAAGTTGGAGACTGTGGGGCACTTCCTTCCTCCCCCCCCCCCCAAAATGGACTCCTTGCAAAAAAAAAGGCCATGCAAATGTCAACCTGAGGAGTGATTCTGATAAAAATCATAATTTTCTGAAGGTTTATCCTGTTTGCTGGTGATTTTCTTGTGCGAAATTGCAAAATCTCTATTTCGCAAGTGCGAGATTGTTCCTTTCCGCCACAACTACGTGTTCGCAATTGCGAACTCTCGCGAGGTGTGCTGTGCAAGGTGGCAAGCCGCGAGTACGTATTCGCGGGCGACAAACTCCCGCGGGAACACGCAGCAAGATCTAAAATGGCGCGTCACTCGCAAAGAAAAACAACTCGGCAAACGCTAAAATGACGGAAAGTGAACGCCGTGCACCACGCCGCGCGCCGCAACCAAGCAAAAAATCCGCCGCGAGCGGATTCACGGATTTTCGACAAATTCGCGAGCGTTCGCGGATTGCGGATTTGCCGAAAATCCGAAAAATCCGCGATCGGAGCGGATTTTACGCCCATGCTTACTGGTCGCCCAATAGTACCATTTAATTTATAGGCTTTGGAACATGTAGTACCACTTTACTAGGGACTTACAAGTAACTTAAATGTGCCAATTGGGTGTATATCAATTTCACCATGTTTAAATGAGAGAGCACAAGCACTGTAGCACTAGTTAGCAGTTGTAAAATAGGTAGAGTTCTGAAGCCAACAAAAACAAATTCAGCAAAAACAGGAGGAGTAAGGCAAAAGGTTTGAGGGAAAACTCCCCATAGGCTGGCAGGTCTAACACCAGGACACAAACCCGAAACAAAAAATATGTGCGGGGACTAATTATTAGTAGCAATGCATATGGGCATCACATGGAGTGCTCTCACTGGATGCAATGTCATAGAAATTAACATCACAGCCTCACAATCTTTGATACACCTTAGTCTGCACTTAAAGAATAATACATTCATTTATAAACATGTAATCATTTTCTCAATATGAAACAATGAACACATGTTAACACCCAATGTGCACTTTCGATATTTTGTTCTCAATATTTTGTCTCTTCGATATATTGGGGTCCCTATTTCAGGGTTGTTAGAAATTGGGGTCTCTAGTTGGCAGAGGTAGGTAACTTTCTCTAAATAGGGACCATTGCTTCTAGAAGGGTAAGGGGGAACCACACTTTATATAACCCCTGCTCACCCCATGGGTAGCTTGGCGCGAGCAGACAGACTTATCCTAAAGCCAATGTGTAAAGTATTTGTACTCAAAACACACAGTAATACAGCGATAACACCAGAAATGGACACCACACCAGTTTAGAAAAAATACAGTATCTTTATCTAAACTCAACAAGACCAAAACGACAAAAATCCAACATACATGTAATAAGAATTGGACTTTAAAAAGAATGCACACAACTTAGCCCATAGAAAACTATGGATGCGTGATTTCTCTCAAAGTACCTGTAGTTGAGACAAAATTCACAAGGCCAAACCGGCGCAGAGATGGGAAGCATCGAAAAAGAAAGAGATGCGTCAGTTCCTGAGACCACGGGGATGCGATGCAAGAGTTCTGCTTCACGCAGAAGTGATGCGTTGAATCCAGTCTGTAGGGGGAAGTGATGCGTGGATTCCGAGATGGTTCTGGTCCGCGGGTGATGCATTGGGAAAACTTGCTGCACAGGTACGATTCGTGGAAATCTGGGATGCGGCGGCGATCAGTGCGGTGTTGTCGAATGGCGCAGCATCGGTTTCTTCAGCCGCGATCCCTCGATACGTCCGTTTTTGCAGCGGCGACAGGCAATGTGTCGGTTTTGACAGTGGCGTGGTGATGCGTGGAGATTCTTCTCGCACAGCCATGCTGCGTTGGGTAAAAAACAGCCGCAGGAAGAGAGATGCTTTGATTTTCTTGTAGTTGCATTGCTTTTCCAGCTCCTAACAGCAGGAAAAACCTCTAGATGCCCTAACACCAACACAGGCACCTCTTGGCAGGTAAGAACTCCCAGCAAGGAAGTTCAGGGGAGCTGGGGGCGAAGTTTTTGTGTCCCTGAGACTTTAAAACAGGAGGCATGATTTACTCAAGCCCTTGGAGATCTTCCTCAAGCAGGGGGAGACAGCACACAGCAAAGTCCTTGTCCTTTCCTTGGCAGAAACAGCTACTGCAGGCCAGCCCCAGACAGCACACAGCCAAGGGGCAGTACTCCTCTCTTTTCCTTGGCAAATGTTCCTCTTGATTCCAGAAGTAGTCTAAAGTACTGGGTTTTAGGTCTAATACGTATAGCCCACAATGCTGTTGTTATTTTTGTGCAAGGGTCTCTGAGCCCAATCCAAACCAGTTCTGTCCTCACTGGTGCAGTTTGACCACAGGGGGTGGAGGCAGCATTGTACAAGGGAGACAGGCCGTATTCAGGTGCAAGGAAATCTCCTCCCACTACTCTGAATTCAATCAAGGTCTAATCAGCCTGACTCTGAGTCATCCAGGAAGGGCCAGGCATAACTCAACCCCCCATCAGTGGCTGTCTAAGGTGAATGCACACCCCTAGCCCCTGTCACTCCAAAATCAGGCAGTCAATACACAAACAGGCAGAGGCACACAGAATGGTTAAACAAGAAAATGCCTACTTTCTTTTTTACTTTTTATATTTCAGGACAATTTTATTGAGAACAGTTTTGTCAACAAATGAACAGAGAGAAAGGGACAATCAAAGAATACAAGGGTACAGTTTAAAATATACAGTAAATGCTTACATTCCTGGAGGATTGATCGAGACCTGAGGGTCTAGATTTACAAATAAAATCCAGGAGACAGATGACAAATAAGAGGAATACATCAAATGGAGATTCAATAAACCCAAAGACGTGTAGTATGGTGTGAAAATAAGAGATAGAGGTAAAGTAAAATGAGTACGATGAAAGGGGGTTAAGTGGGGGGCACAAGTAGGTATGGAGACAATCACATGTACAACTGTGTAAAATACAAGGAGATCTTAGCGAGTTTTAAGTGCACATGCAATCCAGATTGTATGTTACATTCAGTCAAAGGGTTCAGTCCAGGGTTTTGAAAGGTGGTGCTAACACTTTTAAATATCTCTCATATTTGTACCCATGTACTAGAGGAATGGTGAATAAGAGTATAGGGGGAAGACAGGAGAGAATCATTGTGGTTTTATAGTGCTGAAATAGTTATCCAGGGAGTTCTATATAGATGTTTTGCGCTTAATCCATGGGGAGTTTTGTAATGAGATGTTATCTGCCCCTCTTAGAAAGGAGATCCAGTTTAGCCAAGGATGGAAGGAGGTGGCGGTTGTGATTTCCGAATTTATTAGAATAGATTTGCAGGCAGCCGTAAGGAGGACATCAATTAAAAGGCTGTCATTGGGAGATCCGATGTTTGGGTCTAGAAATCCCTTTAGTAGTGTTAAGAAAGATCATTCCACAGGCACCCCACAGATAGAGTGAATAAACCTAAACACTGCGTCCCAAAATGGGCCAACCGCTCTTCAGTAAAAGAGAAGACGAAGGAGATCTCCCAAAGGGTCATTACATTTCCAGCAACTTGGGATCTCTCTAGGGAGATTTTGTGGAGGCGAGCCAGGCAGCAGAAGGTTCTGTGTAGTGGCTAGAATTTCGTCTTTGCAAGGGAGGGAGACATTTTTAATGAGACCACTGATCTCCAAATGTGATGCCAAGATTGTGGTGTAATCGTTTCTTTAGGATCCCATTTAGTTTGGAGTTTAGAGGATGTGGTGGAGGATTTCGGTTGTAAAAGATGGTAGAGCTTGGAGGCCTGGTGGCTGGATTTAGTAAAGTATAGGATTATGCTGATGAGGGAAGGGTCATTGTTATAGAGTTTTAGTTTAGATAGAGCAACCTCGAGTTTCAAGAAATCATAGAAATCTATGTTTTGCAGGTTGAAGCACTTTGTAATTTCTCTAAAGGATAGCGGGTTTTGGGAAGCTCCTAGGTCTTTCAGGAAAATAATGCCCTTAAAAGCCCAGTAAGACCAGTAGGCGGGGGAGCCACCGGATTCTAATTTTATAGTTGTTCCAAAGGGAAGTCATATTCGAGTTGGTGATCGGGAATTCTAGGGTTTTGTCTATTTTCAAGAGGGCCCATTTTGTGTTGTATAGGATGAATTTACCTGAGGACAGGGCTTTGGGGTCCCTGGATAGGAGAGAGATCGGGTGAAATTTGCCTAGGATCTCTTTTTCTACCACAAGATTGAGTGAACCAAAGTAAGCCCTGTCTGGCTAAGAATGGGGTTTGATAATTCTTGAAGTCCGCAAGATTAATACCGCCTAGGTGAACAGGGAGGCGTAGTTTTTTTATGAGATTCTAGGTTTTTTTGTTTTGACAAAGAAATGTATTTATTCGTTTTTCCATCTTTTGTATAAATTCCTCTGATAGGGTCAAAAGCAGTATATTTGCAAGGTAGTTGACTATGGGGGTGATCATCATCTTGATGGTCTCAATTCGGCCCCACCACGTCATGAATTTAGTGTTCCAGCCCTAGAGAGGAGATTCTACCTTTCTTAAAGTAAGTGCCTCATTATGTTTCAGGGATTCCAATATATCGGAGTTGAATTCCAAACCCAAATATTTTGCAAATTTCGGCTGCCAGGAGAGCCCTGTGTTGGTGAGCAGGGCCATAGAGCAGAGGCTATTTAGAGCAAGGATTTGCGATTTATCCTTGTTAAGTTTGTAGTTAGAGACGTGGGCATATTCTTCAATGGATTGGAGGAGGGCAGGAATAGATTGTGTAGCCAATTCAGACATTATTACGATATCGTATCTTGTAGTGGAGGGAGACGACAGCGGGCGAAAACCACCATCATTGGCAACAACAAGCAGCAAGCGATTAACAATAACATGTAAACTTGCGAAAGGAGAATGAAAACAAGTCATCGGAGCTATTTAAGGCTGCCACAGAGGTGGTTCATGGGCTAACTGACATCTAAAATAGAAACAGTAACACCTCACATAAGAGGAATCACTAGTACAGCAACTAGTACAGCAACTACTTAAGGTATAGGAGGACAGCCTAGTGGATTTAATACCTACGTGGTCATGTGGGAATCAGAAATCATAAGGTATCATGGTGCGGTCTGATAAGATGTGGTATAATATCCTGTGGTGTGATATGATGTGTTGACATATGATGTAGTGATCTGGTGATATTAGGAACCACGAAAGAGTGATGAGACGGTAATAGGTGATGCGCTGTGGTGTTTTCTAAGGTGCTATTATGCGGTGAGGTGCGTGCTGTTCTTTGCTGTCTGATATGCATTATGATAAAAGTCCTTGATATGATATGGTATGTGTTAAGGAGAATGTTTTTGTTAGGCTCTGAGGTTCTATAAATTCTGTAAAACGAGAATTACAAAAATACAATCATGCGGTCATACAATAGTACACGCTCTCCGAAGTCTAAATTAGAGCCCTTTAGAGCCCAATTGATGGCGGATATGGCATTAGAAAAGGCTGTACAGCAAAGAGCTTTGTGGTGACATAGGGTCAAGGTTTGGCCAAGGGAGCACTAGCAGTTGCAGGAGCAGGTCCTGTGTTCATAAAAGTAGAGCTTCTGTCATCTAGAAATTTACCGCAGGTCACTTGGGTTGGTGAAAATAAGGTTTTTCCCAATATCAATAACTTTGTATTTCGCCGGACCGATGAAGGAGGATTGTAGGTTTAGACACTTGAGGTTGGATCTGGTAGAGCTAGGAAGCCCTTGCTTTTCTCTAATGAAGGTCTGGAGTAGTCCTGGGAAATGGAGATTTTCTACCCTTGCCACAGGATGTGATTATTTTTGGGTACAAAGTTGAGGATCATTTCTGCATGTTGGAATCTTAGAGGCGGCATACGATTTGTCTGGTGATATTCCTGCTCGTCGGTCTGAATGATGGAACTGTGTGTGTCAATTCAAAGTCTTTTTTGAAGGATAGACCTGTGACTTGGGGAAGTCATTTTTCTAGGAAATCCAGGGACGAGGTTGATGTGTCTTTTGAACCTTCTGTCCGGCCGAAGATGCATAGGTTCTCTCTCCGGTTATGATCTTCCAACTCGGCGACGTCTTTTTTCAGATTCTCTGTAGTGATTTGTAGTTTTTTACATATCCTTTTTAGAAGCATGGGATTTGTCCTCCAATGTGCTGATGCGGTCTTCAGCCTCTGATAGTCGTTTGTTGGTGGAGCAGAGTTCCATTTTGATAGAATATGGCCTCAGTTGCATGGCATCCGTGTTGAGCTTGGTAGATTTCGCTAGGTTGTGGACCATTCCTAGTTTTTTGAGTATCATATCCATTGTGCTGGTACCTTCACCTTTGTTTTTCTTCAGGGAGTCACGTAGCAGAGGTTCCGCTTTTATGTGTTCATTACCTGTTTTAGGCTCTTTTTCAGCCATGATTTTCCCTGAGGTGGGCCTAGGTTGGATGTGCACCAGTGTGTATCTCTTTAGATGTAAGACGGGGACATGTGGGTGTAGCGCAGAGAGCTGGTCCTCTCCTTGGGAGGAACAAAGATGTTCGGAGCTGGAGATCGCCTGCTTGACTGCTTGTCTGTGAGTCAACCAACTGCGCAATAACCAATGGTGCAAAACTATCAGAAATGCCAGAGCTGCCTATAGTTATCTCTGGATCTTGGAGTCCCCAGAACCTGTGTCTTACTCCTTTTCCTGTCTGGTCTATAAGAGGGGAAGTAAGTAGGCTTTCTGGTGATAAGGTGTTCTCATCCTAACTGGAGAGATAAATGAACTCAGAAAGGACTTCAGAAAAGGCTTTGGTTACCAAGGTAATCCTCGTGGTTGGTGGCCGTCTTAAGGTCAGGCAGCCTGATGCACTTATGGTAGATCACCTCCACTGAACATAGCACAGTACAAAACTTTCTGGATAAAGGAGAGAGAACCCACTCCTAAGATAAGAACCTGCAGCCCGGTGGTCCTATCTGCAGACAGTGAGAGTCAGCGAGAAACAGTGGGATTCCGCATGCTTCAAAGTGGCCGCCATGTTGGGGACAGGCAGCACGGTGGCACAGATAACAGTTCACACAGTCCAAGCAGTCCAAACAGGACAAACTTGGGTTAAAAACCTGCTGCTGGTGGGACAGATTCTTGGATTAAAGACCAGTAAACTGGTGCTCTCACTTGTCAGTGCTCAGAGATAGGTGTTGTCTGGGGCAGCATTGAGGTGTCCACCATTTTGGGCGCTTCGTATCTGCTTGCGGAAAGGTGTCTACAGACTCCAAGGAATAAGGACGTGCTGTGGGATCCTTACAGGGCAATTTCAGCTTCAAGATACACCCATAGCTTTCCTATGACTGAATCTGGTGTTTGGGAGCACCGCCCCATCATTCAGAGGTAAAGTCTGCCATTTGTCAGCCAATGACTGCGGGAGCAGCGCAACTACAACATCATTCACCCCATCGTCCAAGCCAAGCCCCCCGTAAATGCCTATTTTCTAAAAATGAAAAGAACAATTGATGGACAGAATGCTGAACAATGTCATACGTTCACCCGAGTACAGAGAGCTGGGCCTAAATCCATCATTTTTTTGCTCACCATGGCATTCCAGTTTGGACCCAGCCATATGCAAAACTGGAAATGGCATGGTGAGCAAAAAAAGATGGATTTAGGCCCAGATCTCTGTACTGGGGTGAATGTATGACATTGTTCTGCATTCTGTCCAACAATTGTTGTGTTTGCATTTGTCAGCCCGAGTGGGACGGGCACGCCCAGAAGTAGGTCCTGTGCTCTCCCCAAAACCGGTCCTTGGATGCTTGTTTCCAGTCCATTGAGGACCTGGCTGGCAGTTCGGGCTGGACTGCTCCCATTGGGCAGAGGGTCAAGACTGATTTGCATATGGCTGGGCCAAAACTGGAATGGCATGGTGAGCAAAGAAATATGGATTTAGGCCCAGATCTCTGTACTGGGGTGACTGTATGACATTGTTCTGCATTCTGTCCATCAATTGTTGTTTTTGTACTTTCTAAAAGTGGCATTTTCAAACACAATTTAAAAACCATCTTTTATAAAAGATGTGTTATTAAATTAAGCTCAGAGAGCCTGAACTGTATTTCTTTATCTTGTCCCAGTGGGAAGTTCTACTTGTAAGATGTTACAAAGACCTAAGATCGAATAGAGAGACCAATGCCACACTTTGTTTTTACTCACATTTATTTGCTGATACTTTTGCTGCTAATCTTGGAACCTGCATCAATTTTAACGCACCGCTTTTCTTAACTTGGTTCTAATTGAATGCGACTCACTACTTATCGCCTGTCCATCTGCTTATTTGCACTGTTAAGATAATATCTAAATCCTGCTTACCCGCACTTTAAAATACTTTGTACTTCACACGCTATTTGAGCGAGGCTTGGATTCCCCTCCTTCATTTAGTTGCGGACACCATTTTGGGTGGGTGTGATCTCTGGCCATTCGAGGGCGCCATATTGGGAGGTGCTCTAGTGTTGGGCTGTCCTGCACTTGCTTGCCTATTTAAACTGGGCAACGCAAGCGCGCAGGTACCTAAGATCGAATAGAGAGACCAATGCCACACTTGTTTTTACTCGCATTTATTTGCTGATACTTTTGCTGCTAATCTTGGAACCTGCATCAATTTTAACGCGCCGCTTTTCTTAACTTGGTTTTAATTGAATGCGACTCACTACTTATCGCCTGTCCATCTGCTTATTTGCACTGTTAAGATAATATCTAAATCCCGCTTACCCGCACTTTAAAAATACTTTGTACTTCACTCGCTATTTGAGCGAGGCTTGGATTCCCCTCCTTCATTTAGTTGCGGACGCCATTTTGGGTGGCTGTGATCTCTGGCCATTCGAGGGCGCTATATTGGGAGGTCCTCTAGTGTTGGGCTGTCCTGCACTTGCCCTGCCCCTGTCTTGCACTTGCCTGCCTATTCAAACTAGGCAATGCAAGCGCACAGCGCGCGTGCACAGCGGGTGCGCCGGAGACACGCCGGAGGTGCGCCACAGGGAAGCCCGTCTGCGCCCGTCCGCGCCTCGGCCACGCACAGCGCCAGCCATACTGCCTGCCTGAATAGTAAACAGAGGGGTAAGCTTTACTCCAGAGAAATGCTGCTAAGTTTGGGAAAGAGGGATAATAGGGGACGCAAGCTCCTGCCAAGTAATGCGGCAAATGAAAAGCACATTTTATGCGGACTAATTAACAACCGCTCCTTAGTTAAACACCACACAGAGATTTCAATGCTGATTGAAGATTCAAAAATAGACACCCTGTTTCTAACGGAAACATGGACAAAGGCAGAATCTATGGTGGAACTGGCACTGGCCTGTCCAGCCGGTTATAACATCCTTCAAAAAACCGAGACTAGTGGGCAGAGGGGGAGGGGTAGGGATGATATTTCGGGAAGAGATGAACTTTGTGGACCTAAAGGTTGATACAGTTGAAGGTATCAAACTCATTGGGTTCACATTGCAAGAAACAAGTGGTAGCTCACTGACAGGACTGATATGCTATAGGCCCCCAGGAGATAATTTCAGGCCCTATTTGACACTATTACAAATCTAACGCTCTCTCACTCTAGAATGGTAATCCTGGGAGATTTTAATTTAAGAGACGATGGGAGATGATGGGAGATTGTGCAGCCATCTTAGAGACCTGAAAAATACATGTACAAATCTTAACCTACAGCAACTGAGAAATCATCCTACTCATCAGCGAGGTCATATGCTCGATCTTTTATTTGTTAATCAAGATGAGGCAGAAGTCCTCAATATAACCCCTCAAAACTTGACCGATCATTTTTTAATTCTTTTTAAGATTAAACAACTTTGTTGTGAGGATAAAACTAACTCCCCAGCTACGTACCGGAGAGGGAGAGAATGGTCTAAACTCGAGAAAATTAAGAACTTTGAAATCCCCTCAGGTGTAACTTACTTCAATCCTACCGACACAGTTGGGGCAAACTATAATACCTACTGCACTTATATAATTAATATCCTGGACCAGGCAGCTCCAATAAAGAAACTAAAGAACAGGAAGAGAGTCTCAGCCCCATGGTACAATGAAGGGATGAAACAGCTAAGCCTGTCTTGCAAACAAGCGGAGAGGAAATTGAGGAAGAAGTATCTGCCAGCAGACAAAAATGAGCTGAAAACAATACAACTGAAATATAAGGAGCTCATTACTAGATCCAAACCAGACTTCTACGCCAACACTATTATCCAGGCATCAAATGGGACGAAAGCTCTATTTAAGATAGTGAAGGAGCTCTCCTCACCAACCTGCCTTAATAATAATGTGGTGGCCACACAAAGTTTGTGCGACAATATTGCCTCCTATTTTGATGAAAAAATAGTCAAAATTGTCAGCACTCTTCACCCTTCAGGCAATAATGAAGTAGATAATAACCCCTCTGAGGCAGAGGTTAAGAACCAGGAGCGAACAGTGACCCTGGACAATTTTCAAACCTTCACCGACATCGCCTTTATCAACTTAGCCTATACCGTGTCCTCAGGATCACCTTTGGACCCCCTGCCCCACAAAATCTGGAAAACACTCGGACAAGGAACGTTTCCCTGGTTGCGACAAATTTGCAACAAATCTCTGGAGACTGTAACAGTTCCGGAGAAATGGAAACAGGCAGTGGTAACTCCCTTGATTAAAAAACCATCTTTGGATCCAACCGAACCGGCTAGTTTCAACCCATTTCTCTGCTGCCCTTCCCAATTAAAATCATGGAGAAGGCAGTAAGACACTATCCAAATTTTTGGAGGGTAGTCAAATCCTGGACAGGGACCAATTTGGGTTCCGCCCAGGCCATGGGACTGAAACGGCCTTGGCAACCATGCTGGATAACCTGCGCATGCGGGCCGACAATGGGAATGCATCTGTACTAGTGCTTCTCGATATGTCGGCAGCTGTCGACACGGTTAGTCACCCTATCCTAGTAAAGAGATTGAAAAGGATAGGGGTGAAAGGGCAGGCCCTGCAGTGGCTGCAGTCCTACTTAACAGGGAGACATCAGACGGTGTCTATGGTACAGTTTACCTCCAATAAAACACCGGTAGTGTTTGGGGTACCACAGGGCTCAGCAATCAGCCCCATACTATTTAATATCTACCTTCAGCAGTTGTTTCCTATTATTAAATCTTTTGGAGTTGATTTAATAAACTATGCCGATGATACTCAGTTAGCCTTCTCTTTGGAAGGCGAACATGCAGTATCCGTGGACACTTTCCAACGATGCATGCGTAGCACCGCCAATTGGCTCTGAGAGAACTCCCTGCAGTTTAACTGTAGTAAGACGGAGGTAGTTTACTGTTCATCTGCTATGCTGCCCAACCGTCTTCCTTTCGAGCTGAGACTAACTCCGGAGGAGGAACCATTGATATCAGTCGATACAGTACGTAATCTAGGAGTACTAATCGATGGCGACCTCCAAATGGAATCACAGGCTAACCAGACTGTCAGGGTGTGATTCTCGGTGTTGCATGGGCTGCGTCAGGTGCTTCCACTATTACCGAAAGAATTGCGTCCGATGGTGGTATGAAGCACGGTGCTCAGCAGACTGGACTACTGCAACTCCCTATACTTGGGGCTCCACAATATATCATTGGGGGGTTGCAGAGAGTCCAGTTGGCAGCAGCAAAAATGGCATTAAATAGGCAGCGCAGCGCCTCATCTACTCAAGCTTCGAGGGAACTTCACTGGCTGCCTATTAAGGAGAGGGTCCAATTTAAGGCATTATGTCTAGCCCACAGAGCGGTACATGACACAGGCCCCATTCCTTTGCAAGAAAAATTCTCCTGGTACCATCCCACAAGACAACTTTGTTCTTCAAGTGCCAGGCTGCTGGTTACTCCCAGATTTAAGCGATCTAGGATGAGAGGAAGGTCATTGAGTGTGACCGCTGCTCTCCTGTGGAACAAGCTTCCTCAGAATATCAGACAAATGGACTCTCTACCCGAATTCAGGAAGCATATTACAACATGGCTCTTCCCTAGGGTTTGATCCTCTCCTCTTCTTTTAAATGCCTGAAACTAGTTGCTGACTGGTCTAACCTCTTTTTGATCTAAGCGCCAGGATACCCGTAGGGTGACAGTCTGCGCTATATAAGAATATATTCCATTCCAGTCCATTCCATTCCAAGCATTTCCTATTCTATCCTATGGGGAAAGATAGCTTTTCAATAGTGAAAAACGAAATAGGGAGCATTTCACTATCAGGACATGTCACACACACCAGCACATGTCATACCTATCACATACACTGCACCCTGCCTGTGGCGTTACCTTTGGCTTACCATAGGGGTGTCTTACATATAAGAAAAGGGAAGGATAGAGTCTGGCAAATGGATGCACTTGCCAAGTCGACATGGCAGTTAACACCTGGGCACAGACACAGCAGCGGCAGTTCTGAGATACCTTTTCAGGGCTACTCATGTGGGTGGCACAATCAGTGCTGCAGGCCCACTAGTAGCATTTGATTTACTGGCCCTGGCACATTTCATTGCACTTTACAAGTGTCTTATCAGTAAATCTAATATGCCAATCAGGGAGAACCTATTGTAATCACAATTTGCACAGGAAGCACTTGCACTTTGATGCTGATCAGAAGTGCCCAAAGCTTCTAAGCCAGTAAAAACGAAATCCAGCACAGCATCAAAAATACAGGAAGTAGAGGCAAAAAGTCAGGGGAAACCATGCCACAAATGCCAAGTCTAACACGGGTGCGCACCGAAGAATATTATTCTTCTGAGTTCTCTTTCTTCCATGGTAATCTCTGGTTCTAATTGTGCTCTGTTTTGTTTGTTCCTTACTAACCACACTCTTAAAGCATCTTTGAAGTGCTTTCCTGTTCACTTCGCCAATCCTCAAGGTTCTGTTGTGTTTCTTTGTTTAATATCTCACTGCCCTGTCTTCTATAATTTCATCTTGTGGATTTAAATAGCATTTGTATGCTAATGACTCCCAACCTTTCTTCTCTTTTTCTTCTTTTTGTACTGCACTCTATGCTTTAGTCACTACATGTCTCTTTGCTCAGGAGGTTTGGATTGCCACTCATTTTTATTTTTAGACTTAATTCTAAAATAAATAAACTCTGTTATTCCCTGCTTCAGCATGCATTCATCTTACTCTTATGTTTCCCCAGCTCACCTGTCATTCTCTATATCCACTCATAATTTTGTTTTGTAATTTGGTACAGCATTACATTCTTTCTTAAATTGCCTATGATTGCAAATCCTGTCACTTCCAGCTTTATAACATTTGTAAAATCAAATTGCTCCTTCTTTTCTCTTCAAATATCTGTTGCAAACTCTTTCCTTGTTCCACCCTAAATATTGTTCTTCTTTATTGGTTAATCTTGCTTAACATTTCACCACTCCTCTTCAACTGATTTTAACTTCTTATTTTCATCATGTGTTGTTGCTTCTGCAGCATGCTCATATCTCTCTAAATCTTGCCAAACCTCTGTGTATTGCTATCTCTCTTTCATTTAGGTTCTACAGTTTGTGCCTTGTTAGGTCATGCCTGTGAGAAGTTGGCCTGGTATATGCTGACCACTAATTATAGTGGGCACCTTGTACCAGTCCAAACAACCCTTATTGATGAATAGGTTAAAGACAACCTTTATTGAAAGCTATCCTAGTGGTAGCTATGGAGAGCAGCCTTCAGGTTAAGTCTCATAGGAATGTAAAGCAGCTTGTTTTACCAGTCTATAACCTCCTGAATGACCAAATGAAAGGAGAACCACACAAGGAATATATAAAATATATGTATTTATCAAACACTCTCTACTAACCTCTTTATGAGATTAGAGAACAAAGCACACAATATTAAATCACTAGAACAACATTAAATAGCACAATACACGCTGGGCTCCAGGGGGAGACCAAACCATTTACTAAGAAAGTGGTATAACAACCACGACCTGACTAGACACAGTGCCCAGCGCACGTAGAATCACTGGGACCCCAAGGAACCACCCAAGGTAGTGACACAGGGGACCCACGGAGGACAGATGTAGTGTGAGAACACAGACGCGAGTGCCGTACAACTCTATGGGAAAGTCGCGGTTGGAATTTTAAAGATTAAGGGCACTTAGGAGAGGACTTTAAGCAAACCCTTTCAGACTTAGAAGGTTCTAAGGCCAGCACCCTTGTGAGTACCGGAGTACCCGTGTTACCTCTCCCAGGGAAGTCGGGTGCATAGGTGTCAGGTTGTGTTGGGAATCTTCGTGGTTTTCAATGGTGTGATGCTGAAAAGTGCTGCTGACGTGAAGATGAAAAGTGTCCATTGTGATCCAAGCCTGGATTGGATATGAGAAGAACCTGAAAGCAGAGGGAAAGAGTCTTGGTCACTTCAGGGTGACCAGGGGCTTGGTAGACGAATGCCCACCGATGTTGGGGGTTTCAGGTGAGAAGAGGTGAAGCTTGACTCTGCAGCCATGGGGTCCACGAGACATCGACGATGACCAAAGTCCGGAGGTGAGCTGTCCCATGAAGTATGTAGAGTGCTAGGGGGTCAGTGTCTGAATTGAACACCAACAAGCCTTGGCAACTGCAACCCATGCGGTCAGAGGAAAGATGCTTCAGAGTAGACCAGCAAGGTCCTGGAGACTCCCCAAGCTATGGAGAGTCAGAATACGTCTGGAGCAACTAGGAAAGCCAATGGAAAGTTAAAGTTACCTTCACAGGGACCCACAGGCCGACGGACCAGCGATCACAAAGGGACCTCAAGAGGAATCACAAAATAACAGCCCATGGAACACTAGTGGAGTGTAGGCCGGAAATATTCTGTGAAAACACTGCTCTGGGTTGGGACTACTAGTAGCCCAAAGCACAGCCTCAGGAGTTGCCAAAAAGCATATGCTGTTGCAAAAGAACACGGTGTCCAGTGGTTCAGGTTGCACGGTCCCCACGAGGGATGCGCACCTCAGAATTGCTGAGAGCGCAGATCAACCTCAGCAGCCTCATGAACCCACCTCCTGTGTTGCAGAAATTTTCAGAGTCCTCAGGAGCTTCGTAGATGCAAACTGGTCAGATGGATTTAGGTGCCTGCTTAGCAGGGTAGTAACTCCTTTACTCCAAGAGAGATTCTTCCGTCGTCCAGCGTCATGCAGATCATCAAAGTACTTGGTTTCTGTAGCAGAGTTTAGTCCAGGTAATATCGAAAGTCCTGCAGTCAGGGGATCCTACTTTATACCCAAGGAAGGGGTGGGACAAACTCTGGGGACCCACCTATCGGAGGGTCAGGGCAGAGAGCTGGCTACACCCATGTTCTTTGTCCAGTTTCGTGCCAGAGCAGGAGAAAATGGCTCCTGCAACCGGTTTGAGCTGGACTATGCACAGGGACACCAAATGTGCCCCCAGTGCAAACATCAAAGCACTCTCAGAGTGCACCAACCTAGCCCTAATACACTAGAGCCTGCTGGTAGATGTTCACACCTCCTTGTGACAGGAAACCTACTGTCAAGCATTCCCTTTGCCGGAGTTTCGCCCAGCACCGGAAGGGCAGACTCGTGTCTGTGGCTGGCAGCATCCACCTTGTGATGCCAGGGTTGCGAAAGCTGGTACCGGGTGAACTGGTGTGGTCATATTTCTCCCTCTAGGAGGGTGGAATCATATCTCACCCACCAGTTACTGGTGTGGAGGGATGATTCCAAGGTGTTTGACACCAAACAAGAGATGCTTCCATGCAGCCGTTTTAAAGTTAGCATTTACAGCAAGTTTATAATGCACTTAAGTATATATGGTTTGGCTGCATCACTAACAACCCCGGAGCTTAGATTCTGAAGGCTGCAGTGGGTCTTTGCTCATGCATGGGCACCCTTTCACACAAAACCCAGCGCCCTGCCTTCAGGATTGATGAGGCCTGCGATTTGGGTGACAGATAGGTTTATGTGTTTAGTGATATAAGATAGATATAGTGAACCTATATCTAAGTAAGGGGTGCCTGCACCATCTTACACAGGCTGCAGTAGCAGACCTGTGGTGTACAATTGAGTGATCTCTCAGGGGTGGCACAATATATGGTGCAGCCCCTGGGAGGCCTCTGGGGTACCTAGGCCCTGGGTATACAGTACATCATATACTAAGGACATATAAGGGTACCCCAGAATCCAGTCTGGAGTGTACCTAAAGTACATGCATTCAATTTAGAGGAGAAAGCAGCTAGGCTGGGGTCCTGGATAGCAGGATCCCAGCCAGTCTAAATTGAAAACAGTGAAACATCAGCAAAAAGTGGGGGTAACTTTAAGAAGCAGATCCTACTCTCCTACAATGCCTACCATACTGCACAGCCATTTGGTTGCGAGATATATGTTGTGGGCTTACCAAGAAGCACCGGGCTTGGAGTCCACTCATTGCTTACCATTGGTTTTATTGTCTGTCACTCTCATCTGGTGCTGCTTCAATGCTTGACATACATTTCTCTGGGAAAAACCTGATGCCTTAAGACGTTGATAGTAGGGTTAAGCTCTGGCTTTAGCAAGCAAAACCTTGTGATGTAGCCCTTCCCATATTAATAATCCAAAATCGCACAATGTCCTAAAGATGATTTCCACTGAGGGTTTCATTTAGATCTCTGCTATAAATCAAGAAAGGTGGGATGTTTAAACAAATGCTACAGTTTGATTCATGATATTACTCATAGATGCAGGTTTATTAGGAGAAATTGACCCATAAAAGAGGCAGTACAATTATATTGTGACACTTCTCAATGGCGGCCTTTTGTAGTCAGTAGCTTCATAAAAGTATTTCACTGCATTCGTGTATATGCTTGTTCAAACCTACCTGCCGCTGAACCACTATTGCTTCTTTACAAGTATATATTTGTTGTTGCTGAGGTGTTCCTCAAACAGGAGTATCCACTCGCATATTTTGGGAAGTCCAGCCTGGGGTGATTACATCACAACAAGTACCCATTGGCATCAGTTAAGCACGGGTCATTATGCCAGAAGGCCAGTACTTTGTGGCATAATACTTTTTTCAAGCCAGTGTTCCGGAGGGAATTTAGGCAAATCAAAATGTAACACCGCATTTGCTCTTATTTTTCCATGTCTGAACATGTGAGAATAATCAGTGTAATTTTAAAGATTTTGGGGTACCAGGGCAAGAGATAGCTGGGGGCCCCAGTACAGACCACATTTTAATTGTGTTACACATTTCCTACTAATTCAAGGCTCACAATGTCAAACAATACTAAATTATATGTTGAACTTTAACAAGGAAACATACAAACTCCAGAAATATATCTTACTCAGGACCACAAAAATCCTGTAAATAAAAAAAGAGTACAAAGTCAGAGGTAAGATGAGAGGGAAAGAGGTTATGTATATATATCTGTATGTGTGTATGTGTGTGTAGGGGTGTGTGTGTGTGTGTGTATGTGTGTGTGTGTGTGTGTATGTGTGTGTGTGTGTGTGTGTGTGTGTATGTATATATATATATATATATATATATATATATATATATATATATATATATATATTCTCTCACAAATGCCCCAGCTTTGAGAGGTCACACGCACTGCTCCACCATCCGGCTATTCAAAGCAGCCTGCCTTCCAGCTTTTGTTTTACTTTATGTGCCAACGCGTTTCGCGGCTACACGCTGCTTCTTCCTGGGCTTACAACATCAAAACGCTGAACGCACACCTGTAGAATTTTCCTTTTTATTGACATGCTCGCATAGGTGGGCGTTTGCTTACAAGTTCAGTTTCAGGTGCATGATGGACTTTATAGTCCTGTAGTTGTGAGTTCAGCCTCTAGAAGAAAGTTTTTAGCAAAATATTAATTCCTTATAGTAAGGTTCAAAGCTTTTCAGTATGCCAATTATCGCTCCTTGAGCAGTGCACTTGAGTATTCACGAACAGTTCGCAAAACAAGCTTTCCCCTGCAGGACCTCATTTCATTACCTGCAAGGGACGGTGCTCCTCTCCACGGCAGGACGGCCGTGTTGTTTAACATTCTCTCACAAATGCCCCAGCTTTGAGAGGTCACACGCACTGCTCCACCATCCGGCTATTCAAAGCAGCCTGCCTTCCAGCTTTTGTTTTACTGTATGTGCCAACGCGTTTCGCGGCTACACGCCGCTTCTTCCTGGGCTTGCAACATCAAAACGCTGAACGCACACCTGTAGAATTTTCCTTTTTATTGACATGCTCGCATAGGTGGGCGTTTGCTTACAAGTTCCGTTTCAGGTGCATGATGGACTTTATAGTCCTGTAGTTGTGAGTTCAGCGTCTAGAAGAAAGCCCACCTATGCGAGCATGTCAATAAAAAGGAAAATTCTACAGTTGTGCGTTCAGCTTTTTGATGTTGCAAGCCCAGGAAGAAGCGGCGTGTAGCCGCGAAACGCGTTGGCACATATAATAAAACAAAAGCTGGAAGGCAGGCTGCTTTAAATAGCCAGATGGTGGAGCAGTGCGTGTGACCTCTCAAAGCTGGGGCATTTGTGAGAATATATATATATATATATATATATATATATATATATATTCACTGAAAAAAACATAGGTTATAGACCATATATAGTTAGGAATTAGCATTTACAAAACCTTGAAAATTCACTGAAAAAACCATAGGTTATAGACCATATATAGTTAGGAATTAGCATTTAAAAAACCTTATTTTACTCACACAAAACCATTGAAATTCCATATATAGTTAGTTGCACTAACTATATATCGCGCACCCGCAATCCACTGCTGATGATGTCACATATTACATCATTCATGACATGGTCAGTGACATCACTGATGACATCACTGATGACATCTCAACTGACATCACTGATGACATCACTGATGACAACATCCAGTGACTGTATGTTTCTGTAAAGTTAAAATGTGTCTTACATATTGAAGAATGAGTGGAAGTATAAGTGTCTGGACAAAGGATTTAGTAGGTGCATGACTGAATGTATGAGTGAGTGATTAAATGTGTCTCACTGAGTGCATGGGTTAGTGACTAAACTGTCTTAATTTGTGCATCATTATGTCTGTTGTTCTGTAAACTGCTGCATGTGTTGATCAGTAGCTATATGATTACCTATATGGGTTACTGATTGATTGTCCAAGTATTTGTATGGGAGACTGAGTGTGTGTGTGGCTGGCTGGGAGGTGTGTGACTCTGTGCAGATCAATGTGTACTTGTATCAATGATTGTATAAGAAGGTAAGTATGTGTTAGTATATGTTTGAAAATGTAAGGTGCTCTATGTTTAACTGTATAGACAAGAAAATGGAAGTGTCATTGATTCTTTACAGGACTGACTAGGTGTGTGAGTAACTCCATGGATGAGTGGCAGAGTGTGAGTGTCTGTATAGGTGTATGAGTGCATATGATAGTGTTGTAAAGATGAGTGATTGTATGTATGAATGATTGGATGGGTGAATGAGTGAATGTGTGTGTAGACGTAGGAATCAGTGAGTGGGTTTGTAGTAACTAGTATTGGTGTGTCAATGGTTTCAAAAATTATACTCTGTATTTAACACTGGGTGAAACAGAGGTTATATTAAAATGTGAGGAGATACATTGTATTGTCACATGAATGATATCATCAGTGATGTGGTCATTGATGTCAAATGAGATGTCATCAGTGATGTCATCAGTGATGTCATTTGAGATGTCATCAGTGATGTCATCAGTGATGTCACTGACCATGTCATGAATGATGTAATATGTGACATCATCAGCAGTGGATTGCGGGTGCGTGATATATAGTTAGTGCAACTAACTATATATGGAATTTCAATGGTTTTGTGTGAGTAAAATAAGGTTTTTTAAATGCTAATTCCTAACTATATATGGTCTATAACCTATGGTTTTTTCAGTGAATTTTCAAGGTTTTGTAAATGCTAATTCCTAACTATATATGGTCTATAACCTATGTTTTTTTCAGTGAATTTCAATGGTTTTTTAATAGCAAATATCATAAGCTGTCGATTGTCAAGTACGTGGTAAGTAAAAACATTTTCGTGTTTATCCACACTGATCTGCTTTCAATGCTGCCCCCCCCTCATTTCTATTAGGAGTACTCTCTCTTTCCAGATAGTGAAGGGTAGTTAACGCAGGCCTTTGCCCCCGTTGTAATCCGTCGTGTCTGCTTCTCTCTCCATTTGATTTATTGTTATCCAAGCATTTGCAAACAAGCACAGAATCGCCATACTCTGTTTAGTCTTTGCAGATAGTGAAGGATAGGTAAATGCAGACTTTTGTCCCCATTGTAATCCGTCATACCTATTTTTCTCCCCATTGATTGATTGATTGAATCGAGCATTGAATTGTTCGAAGTTGGTTCTCTTAAGGATCTTCTCTGCCTGCAAACGGGGAAGAATAGGAATATTCTCTCTCCCTTTGCAGATAGTGAAGGGTAGGTAACGCAAACCTTTAACACATCGTGCCTATTTCGTTCCTCATTGATTGATTGTTTGCCCGAACATTGACTGTTTGGGAATTGGTTCTTTTTGGAGGTATTCCCTGTTTGCAAATAAACGTAGGAAAATCTTTGCAAGTAGTGAAAGGGTAGGTAATGCTTTGTCCCCCGTTGTAATCTGTCATGCCTATCTACTCCCCACTGATTGATGCACCTGTTTCACCCGGACCATTTACTAGAGATAGGTCATCTGGCCCGACCAGAGAGCACCCCTAGTGAAAAGGACATATGCAATAATAACGAAGTGATCACTGTATCCTGTTAACAGAAACTTTAGCATGAAACAACCTGGAAAGAAAGGAATAGGAAAACGAAAATCAGTAGGCCACTGATGAACTTTTTATTAAATAACAAACAAAGAAACGATAACAATACGTAATGATAAAACCTATTATTGTCCTAGAAACAAGAAACGTTAGAAGTAAGCCCGTAATAAGAAACCTGAAAACAGTAAGAGAAACCAAGTGTGACATTGCAACGGCCACAAGGCAACGAGGCTTCATCGCCCCTCACTGCCCCAAAACGTGGCTGTCCCACCGCCTGCCACGGCCAAATAACGGCAAACTGGGAAAGATACAAGTCAGCAGACATCCGCCCCATTCTGGAAACTTCCAAAGTGCAATAGGTTTCCGGCTACGCCCAGCCGGAAGCAACACATATAAGGCGGGTCCTGCTGCCAACCGTAGGCCAGGAGATCATCACGTAGGGAGTAGCCGGAGGAGAGGCCGAGGCCAGCGGGACCCGGCCAGGGGGATTGACAACACTGGAGAGTTGCAGGGGGGGGAATGTCTATGTCCTCGACCCTCCCCTCTCTCTCCCAGTCCGGCCGCGGTGGCACTTGAGAGTTGCAGGTTGACCCCCCACTCTCTCTCCCGGTCCGGCCACCAACGGCCGGGGGCTGGGGCCGACGTGATCCGGCTGCAGCCGATGAGCCAAGGAACCCGTTCATGGGGCCAGAGCAAAGGGCGTCCGGCCGCCATCCACCGGAGGTCCGGCCCAAAGACGGACGGGACATTTCTTCTTTCTTTTATAATGGCTGCGACAACACTGGGGGGGGATGTCTTGCACATGCCTCCGACCCCTCCCCCCTCGTCCTCATCGCCTGGTCCGGCCATAACAAATGTCAAGCGAGACGCCGTGGGGTGCACTGGGTGGGAGAGACGGTGCGAACAGGCCTCTCCCGCCTCCCCAGGTAGAGGCTTCCCAGCTGCACCCTCAGCGCTCCAGGCGCCCGGAAAAGGGTTCTTCCACTGTGGCGATGCTGCAACGTCTCGCCCGGCAGGGTGGAGCCCGTCCGCTCATTTGACCCCGCGATCGCCAGTAGCTACCGAACTCTCAAAATGGCGGTCGACCTGGCAAGAGCGGGCCCAGCATAAAGAAATGGCCCGGTCACTGGTTGACTCCACCACCGTAGTCCTCCACGACCTTGAAGATTCTAGAGGAGCCGCGGGAGTCCCCGACCCCCGCAGACACTCCCGATGGGGAATGACTGCCATGATCGCCCGTGGAGTGACAAAACTGTAGCCGCGGGACGTCGGCGCTCCCATGCTGGCGCCAGCCTCAGTTTGAATGACTAGAATCCTGCAGACCTCAGTTCCGGTGAAAGCACAGTGTGACCCGGTAGGAAAAATTGTTGCACCCCCTCCCCTTTTTGACTGATGGTTCAAACCACCGATCCTTTCCTTTGCCCTTTTAACGGAACTTTGGACTGCCTCCCCCCCCCCGCGGCGCCCCACGCCGTTATTTGCTGGGCGGCAACTTACTAGACATCACCTTCGTGCCATCTAGATTTCAGCGCGTTCTGCTGCCTTGGAACTATTCGCACAACAGACCGCTACTGACGACCCACCCCCAGGCAACATCTTCTGAATTTTCATAATTTGAAAGAACTAGTAACATGTCCTCATCAGGAATTTCCTCTTCAATCATCTCATCAGGAATCTCCTCATGAAAAGTCTGCAATGATGATTCTTGTAACTCTATGGTCTCCAAACATTCGATAAATTCGCCATCAAGAGATTGATCAAAAAAATCATTCAAGTCATCTCCTCCTTGTGAGAATATTTCATTATTGGTGCTGTCAATTTCATTAAATGTAGTGGATAATTCAAAAGAAATTGCCACGGTCTCTTCATTGTTTAAATGTTTTTACTGTTTTTGTTTTGTTGTATATATTTATAAGTTATTAAAGTTTTATATTCCTACTACTTTGTTGGAGTGCTATATATTTTTAATGTGACACATAATTGTAAAAACTTTGATGTACAAAGAGTCATCCCTGCAATCTTCCGCTTCAGGCTCGGTCCCCTCCCCAATCACAATACAGGATGGTTTTCAGATAGTAGGAACGCGTGTGGTTTGACGGATCTCATCGGGTGTGGGCCTTGATCTACTATAACTCCTTTGAAGAGGGGTGATTCTTTACAGCTGGGGCCATAAACTACATCTGCAGGGCTAGCTGATAGCCTGGACAATCGGACACAGAGGAAGAGGAGTGTCAGAGGGTGCGGTAGTGAATAGGGCGAAAGGGAGGTGTCGGGCGGGCACAGAGTGTGATTCTCAGGGAAGAGCAGCGCAGATGGGGGGAGGTTTATTGCCGATGCATAAGACAGAGAGCGGGGGTGACCAGTGCCTGGGGAAGATGCTTGCGAGGGTGGGGAGCCATGCTACGGATCAACAGCGTGCAGGGAGTGGGTCTGGTCAAGGCATCTAAAATGGCTGCCGTGCACGACAAAAGTGTGGCATTTCAAAAAAGGCAAGATGGCGCAGACAATGTTTTTCAACACTTCCTCATTTCCTTCGAATCGAACGTTAACAGACGTTGGTGCATATTACCAAAGTTAAGCGATATTTATCGCTAACGATGCTTAGTAACGAATTTTTTACCGCTAAGCATCGTCAGAAATTATCGCAGATAAACCTTGCTATTATCAAGGTTTATCGCAAATGCGATAAAAAACGGCCGCAATGCATGAATATCGCTAAAAAGTCAGCGATATTCATGCATTACCAAGCTAATGCTCTTAGCCATGTTATCCACCTCCCATTGGATAACATGGCTAAGAACTGCTCAGGGCAGGTGTTAGTTTTTGGAGATATTCGCGCTTGGCGCGAATATCTCCAAAAGTTGGTAATAGGAGATAGATATCTTGCATGTTGTAATGCAAGTTATTGTGGTATATGGAACTCATACCATAATCTCTCAGGAAAACAGAAACTGATCCTTTTGGGACCGCCTGAGAAGGCCTAGGGGGTGAGGGGTACTCTACTTTGCCCCCTTTTCACGTTCCGAACTATTTTATTTTACTCTCTTCTGTAATTACACAAAATGGCAGCGATAAGATGCATCAGAGACAGACAGTGAGAGAAAGGAGGCCGGAGATGAAGAAGAGATGTCAAATACACATTGGAGATAATATAGTGGGAGAAGGGAAGTAAATATGAGTAAACTTACCATGTAACATAAAAATGTTGCACTCTATACTATAAGTCTCATTTTATACTACAATCACTTTGCTACAACCTCATAAATTAAAAATAAAAATGAATAATGTCTCAAACAATTTTTGATTTCTAAATATAAATTTATTCTTCTGAATTTTTAAAATTTGAAAGAACTAGTAACATGTCCTCATCAGGAATTTCCTCTTCAATCATCTCATCAGGAATCTCCTCATGAAAAGTCTGCAATGATGATTCTTGTAACTCTATGGTCTCCAAACATTCGATAAATTCGCCATCAAGAGATTGATCAAAAAAATCATTCAAGTCATCTCCTCCTTGTGAGAATACTTCATTATTGGTGCTGTCAATTTCAATAAATGTAGTGGATAATTCAAAAGAAATTGCCACGGTCTCTTCATTGTGAGCCATTTTATTTTGAAATTGCTTGCTGTAAATTGCAGAAAAAAATAATCACTTTCATTTATCGTTTTTAGTAATACATAATATAAAACTAACTTTATCAAGTATTTAGTATAACAGAAGGACTGTAAATAAATAACAGAAAACATTTTTCAAATTATCTTAAAGTGTACAACATAGTTCCCCTTACAAATTAACAACTCACCTTTTTAAAAGTAGGAGAAGTGTTAGTACTGTGTAAATCAAACACCAGAAATTGAGCACCAAAAATTCCTCACAAATGTACCTCAGACAGTAGTATCACAAAATGGCTGTGGTTTCCTCTCATTTTAGATATATACATAACCAATTAACTTTCATCACACACAAATACAAAACCAAAGTAACATTTTAATTGGTTCTAAATTTCAACACATTCAAATGTGTTTTCCCCATGCAATTTTCCATAGGACATTTAGATACGTCTACAGCCTGAATTACTGAACGGAATTACACCAAACTTGGCAAAATAATACATCAAACCTAAGAGGTCAGGGAGGATCTACTATGCCCCCTTATGGTCATTTGCCCCTTCGCTTTGGCCTCCTCTTGTCTCTCGATCCTACCGAGAGACAAGATGGTGGCCGCTACGGACTGTTTGGAATGTTTACAGACGCCGGAGAACCAATCAGCTTCGCAAAGCTCCGTAACGCGAAAAGTACGCGAAGCGGAGCGCTGTTACAGATATATATCTTTTTTTGAACGTTAATTTCTCAAAATCCACTGGAGCACATATATTGAGACCTAGAAAAGGCACATCGGGCTACCAGTCCCTAATATTTTGCCAAGTTTCGTGCAAATCCATTCAGCCGTTCGATTATTATTATTTTATTTTTTTTTGCCCCGCGGGGCCCTTTTAAAACCTCCACATCAAACCTAGGGGGTCAGGGAGGATCTACTATGCCCCCTTATGGTAATTTGCCCCTTCGCTTTGGCCTCCTCTTGTCTCTCGATCCTACCGAGAGACAAGATGGCGGCCGCTACGGACTGTTTGGAATGTTTACAGACGCCGGAGAACCAATCAGCTTCGCTTCACAAAGCTCCGTAACGCGAAAAGTACGCGAACTGGAGCGCTGCCCGGTCCGCTGTTACAGATATATATCTTTTTTTGAACGTTAATTTCTCAAAATCCACTGCAGCACATATATTGAGACCTAGCAAAGGCACATCGGGCTACCAGTCCCTACAATTTTGCCAAGTTTCGTGCAAATCCATTCAGCCGTTCGGGCTAAAAGTGAGGCCAACCGCCCTATGGAAAACTCAATGTTAAAAACACGTTTTGGGACCCCCCTTTTTTCTCAGCCCCCCCTTGACAAACCCCCCCAAATTTTCAGTGGCTGCTCAGAAACAAAATGTTCCATTTTCCTGAAAGTTTCACCCAATTCCGTCCACAAACGCCAAAGTTATTAGACATAGAATTTTCAAAAATCCCATAGAGAAAAAATCCTAACTATATATACCTACTGGCGACCGCCAGTAGGTAATATATATATATATATATATATATATATATATATATATATATATATATATATATATATATATATATATATATATATATCATTAGTATTGTTTAGCATTGTGTGGGCTTGAAATAGCAGTAATGGCTAATAAAATTCAAATGTGTTCCATGCAGACGCTTGTACACTAAGGCAACATTGGATTTGGACACCATCACAGGCTTCTGAGGTTCTACCACAATTAAAAAATGTTAAGTATTATGATTCTTTTTAGATTGTAATGTGGATATCCATTGGTTTTATATGGTGATGATTGTAGACCTCAGTTGAGGTAAAAAACAAATTAAAAATAAAAACATGAAACTCCCACAAATAAAAATAACCTGTTTCTTCCTTGACTAATAAAGCTGCAATTTGATGTTTCTAAGCACTAACCATCACAGGTGGTAGTCAGTTATGTATCGATCTGGGAAGGATGAAGAGCTGACATGGTCCAGTCAAGAATTAAACTCGTGATCGTTCAGTCGCACTTTGATGTGTATTCCACATGGGGATGAGGAGCTAAAAAACAAACTAATAAACCCACTTTTATGGGATACAGGCTTCTGCATACAATTTTCTTTTGTTGACATTATGCAAGTTAGTGGCGAAGATCCGACACTGAAAGCGCTTCAAAAGAAAATAATCCATGAACAAACCACAGGAGTGGAGTAAACGGACTGCAATGAAGGTTAGATTCAACATGAAACCAGAAAATAAAGCTCGTCAGCGGTGCTGCTTTTTTGCATCGGATTATTTAATAATACCGAAAGATATACCGCTCAAAAATTAATGGGGTCTGTCTGCAGTGGTTGCTCTGGAGCGATTGCGGGGCACGTGGCTCGAAGGGACTGTGAGTCACGAGACAAGGGGCCTGCGTGGTGTAATTGATAAAGGCAGTCATGTGTGAAGGGAGCCACACACAGAGCAGGACTATCTACGTTGGCAATCATAAAAAAAAACGTGAAAGCAGCTGCGCGTGCAGCAAGGCGACCCAGATGCGTTGAAGGAAATCTGACTGAAAGGTTGACAGGGAACTCCCATGCCTCTACGCTGGCGCTGCACGTGCTAACAGCCATGTGCAGAATAATGACATATAACCGTGCCACGCCGTGCTCAGTGTAAAATCACAATGCATCATTCTCTCCTACGCAGGTTGATTACTGAAGAGCGCTCGCTTGAGTATTCAGACATTTAAAGAGTTCAAGGGCCAGTGCTTAATTTGTAAAAGAATAAGTGCAGGAGCCGAAATGTTCCTCAGAAGCTAGAAGCATTTTGGGGGTGCTACAGCGTCGTAGCTAGACCTTTGGGTGGTCCCTGCGTTTGCCACCCCGCGATCGCCGCAGGTAAGAGCAGGGGGGAGTCACCATCCCCAAAACTCATGTCAGCCCTGATTGCTACGCCACTGGGTGCTCAGTACCAAAGTTGCATTGTCTTGATTCAACCTCATGCTTCTTTAATCCACCTGCAAACAGGGCCGGACTGAGAACCAAAACCGGCCCTGGCAAAGTGCTCGGCCGGCCCCCTGGGGGTGCGACCGAGCTCTTTGCCGGGGACGGTTTTCGGCCGATTTTGTTACAGAGCTGATTTGGCAGCTATGCTGCAAAAACGTCCCTGTATCAAAAACGGCCCCCAGGGCCCAAAACCAGCCCCCACCCTTGCGGCGCATCGGGGGATTGCCCGGTGCCTGCAACGGCCAGTCCGGGCCTGCCTGCAAACACTCCATCTCCCATTATCTAATGCTTGTAGGTTCCTGCATTCTCCGTCTGTCATTGTTTTTCTGTCTTTCTCTTCTTCATTCTTTCCTGGTTTCCCCCTTTTGTGTTTTCCTCTTTCTTTTATCTGAATGAAAGTCTGTTGAGGAAAAATCATTGTTGATTTCCAAAAATGAGCACTGGTGGGACTGACCTTCAACCTTAGGCTCAAATTAAGCAAGTAGCATTTTTCCTTGGACCTAGCCCTTTCTTTAGGGTCACCCCAGATTTTTGCCTTTCGCTGCATTTCTTTGCTGGGCCCGTTTTTTGTTGGGTTTTAGGACTCTTCTCTTTAAACCTGCCGATCAGTGCTAAAGTGCTTGTGCTCTTTCCATGAAATGTGGTGAAATTGACATGCATTTGATTTTCACCTTTAATTTACTTGTAAGGCCCTAGTAAATGGTACTCTGTGTTTCCAGGGCCTGTAAATAAATTATTCTCAGTAGGCACCAGCACCCATTGTGCCACCTACTAAAGTAGCCTTTTAAAATATGTCTCTGACCTTCCACTGCAGCTTATAGTGCAGTTTTAAAGTGTCATTTCGATCTAGCACAATAAACATTTGGCCAGGTCTATATACCTTCCTTTTTTAATGGTTGACGGTCACCCTTAAGGTAGGCCGTAAAGACTCAGAGGGCAGAGTGCATGATGTTTAAAAAGGTAGGATATGTGTGTTTAAATTTTATATGTCCTGACATTGAAAAACTCCTAAAGCAGTTTTCCACTGTTCTAAGGCATATCTTATCTGACAGGCTAACATTGGTTTACCTTCCTACAGTTAATAAGTGCTAACTTCAGACTGAGAGCAGACAGAGAAATTATGTTTCCACTCAAATTAATTAGATTTTAAAATCATCTTCAATGGCAGTCGAATTTTAGAATATAATTTTGAAAATGTCACTTTTAGAAAGTTATCATTTTTCTGTCCAAAGTTTCAATTTGTCATTTTCCTGTCCAAAATTTCAGAGGCATTTTTTGGAGTTTCCAGCTGCCTAGGCCTGTTAATAGCCCCTGTAGGAAAGTGGGTTATTATGTAACGAGGCTGGTTAGGCTTCACTACGTAATAATCTCACGTTACCTCAATTAGAGCCTTTAGATTCACACTAATACATCCCTAGCTCAGTTCTGGTAGTGTGCACAGAGCAGTTAGGCTTTACTAGAGGAATATGTGTTAAGCATTTCAGAGTACCAACATGGACAATAAGTAATTGTCATGACTCAAAAGAAATCCAACACCAATTTATAAAAAATAAAGCAGATTTTTGTATAAATGTAAACATTAAAATGAATTCAACTGAATGAGTATAACCAGCCAAATGGATTTTTAAAAGAAAAATAAATCAGTGCATTTCACTCCTGCGAAACTTTAACATTGAGGTTAATAGGGAAATGGACAAGTGACAAACGGTCACTTGCAGTTCGAGTTCAGTGGAAACCACCAGATGTGAAGGTCAGTTAGTCAATTAATTTTTATCTGGCTCATAGGGCCCCGGTGCAAAGTAGTTCTGGCTGTCTCTGGTGCTGAACCCAGGAGCCGCTGGAGCTGACTTTGATGCTTAGACGGTGCTGGTGAGGAAGGAGATTTAGACGGTGCTGGTGAGGAAGGAGATGCAACCTCTTGACAACGCAATCACAAGGGCGTTGGGTTGAAGATGCTGCAGGATTCCCTCAAGGCACAGTTTTGAATAACGGTAGTGGTCGCCCATCTGGCGACCAGCAAGCCTTGGCAACAACTAGCTTAGCCTTTAATCACTTCGACATCCGGGAGTCCGAGGAAAATTGGTAGCCACCTGAAGCTTGCTACATTTCCCACAATGCATTAGACCATTTACTTTTGGGGTATTCCCTCAGCTGGCCCGATGGGCAGTGATTCTTTATATCCTGAGTGAGGTTGTCACCTGCAGCCTGAAAGGGACTAGTAGCTCTTGTCCAAGGGAGTTCTAGAGGTGCCTTTGGCTTGCAGGGGGGTTCCTCTTTCCTTTGGAACCAATCTCTCGTCGAGGACGAGTTGCAGTTGTTCAGTTGCAGGGTATTTACCACAGTTGCAGTCTTTTGCTCCTATTTTTTGCAGGTCCTCAAGTTGCAGACTCAGGACTCTTTTTTGTCATTTAGTTGCTAGATGTTCAATCTAAGGTTCTGGTGCCAGAGGAACCCCTTAAATTCTTGATATAGGGGTGTTACAGGTGTGGGAGCTAGTAACCAATGAGCTACTAGACCCAGTGGCTAATCTGTTCTTGAGATGACCACTTCTGGATGAATGTGGCACCTTTCTTACCTAGAAGCCTCTATTTTGCCACTTTTAAAAATGACAGACCTTTCTTCGGCCGTACAGACCAGACAACCCACCCTAGGGGTGTGGGTAGCCTTCTGGGGGTGTATGCATCCTGACTATTTAACTTTTATGCCTACCCAGGTTGGAACGGTGCCTGGGGAAGGGCGTCAATTTTTCCTCCTCTGGGGTAATTTTGCATATCAAAGGCGGTGGGAACTTTGAAGCTAACTGCCTTGATATGCCAATTGACTAGCCATCCTTCCAGGGAGGGAGGTGACACCACTCGTCCAGATAGGGCTTTGTTTCTGGCTCCTGACAAGGGGTCAGATTCCTGTTGTGGTAGCAGTGGCTTCATGCTGTCGGCAAGGGCACAGGAGAGGCTGGGCAACTTCAAAGGTAGCCACCCGGGTGCAAGTCACATTAATACGACTTAGAGAAAAAGTCGGGTTTCATTAAACAAGTTGTTTAATACCAAACATGAGACTTTTTAGTTGGACCATAATGGAGCTGGCAACCTGAGAATACTGGGTGCTAGCCCATGTTATCCTATGCCCCCCAACACTTATAGTAACTAACTCCTAATGGAAGGAGGCTACTAAAGGGACATATAAATCTGCACTATATGTCCACACCTTTAATATAATGCACCAAACCTCCAGGGCTCAGCAGGCCTACCTTAGTGGTGACTAGCATACATTGAAAATAGTGCTGTGATCTTGCCACTCACGAAGAGAGTAAAGTAAATTTTGAGCAGTTAGCACTGCTCATGCAGTCTACAATGGCAGGGCTGCTGTCATCTTTTTACGTGGGTCACTCTGGATGATGCAATCAGTGCTTCAGGCCCTGGTGACCTCTTTAACTCCCATTCCCCTGGTATCACTGGTAACAGTTACCAGGGACTTATAAGGGGGTTAAAGTCCTTGACAATTGGGGTCACCAATTCCCATATTTCAGGGAAAGAGCACTGGCGCCTGTTTAGCAGGCTCCATAGCACTTTCAGAGGCAAAACCATCAGCACTGGTGAAAAAAGTGTGAGGGTGACTGTTAGATTTGGGGATCTCTAGTTGGCACAGGTAGGTATGTGTGACAAATAGGGACCCTCTCCTCTAGTCAGGATAAGGGGATTACTCTCCTAAAATAGCCCCTGCTCACCCCCTTGGTAGCTTGGCACAAGCAGCAAGGCCGTATCTCAGAGGCGGTGTAAGTTAAGCAGTTGTGACCACATACAGTAACCCAGTGACAACACTATAAAAGGACACCACACAGGTTTTATATAAAAAATAAGTAGAATTTATATAGAGTTACCACAAGACCATAAACGACAAAAATACACACTATGATTACTTTAGGATGGTAGATTTAAGCTTAGTTCAGTTCAGTTCTTAGATGCGACACTCTGTGTCAATGTACCTTTAAGTTGTGTTGCGCTTCCACGACAAGCAATGTCGTAGTGATGGGAAATGCGGCAAAGTTCTGATACAAAGAAATATAGACGTGAAGATATTCCAGATGCGGCAAGCTTCTCGGGGATGGGAGAAGCTCTAGGTTCGATGCGTGGACTGCAGCAGCGACACCCTTACAATGCGACGGCACCAGCTCCAGCGGCAAAGCTCTTCTCCCAAGAAGCATGAAGCTTCCGCTCGATGCGACAACTACAGCGGCGACATCCAAGATGCGACGGCAGCAGCTGCGACGGTGGCGCGCATCTCGGGTATGCGAGGTGCTCTTGGTCGATGCGGTGCAATGCGACAGCTCCAGCGGTGACACCCTCCTTCGGAGTTGCGACGGCAGGCACAGCGCCGGCGACACGCTCCGACCTTGTTGTGAGATTCTTCTCCTGATGCGGGGCAGTGCGACAACTACAACGGCGACACACTCCTTTGGAGTTGAGACGGCAGCAGCAGCGACGGCGACATGCTTCCTCTTCTTTGCGGCACGCTTCTCTCCGACACGGTGCAGTGCGACAGTTCCAGTGGCAACACCCTCCTTCGGAGTTGCAACGGCAGGTCCAGTGACGGGGACACGCTTCTTCTCGTTGAGTCGCACTTCCAGCTCCTTGCGACACGCAGTTCCTCAGAAGGCCCAAAACAGCAGCAGACACTTCCAAAGAACTCTGGGGAGCTGGGGGTGAAGTCTGATGTCCCTGAGACTTCAGCAGGAGGCAAGCTCTTTTCCCAGCCCTTGGAGATCCTTCACAAGTTGAATGCAAAGTACACAAAGTTCCTTTTGCCTTCCTTTGGCAGTAAGGCAACCACTGCAGGCCAATCCCCCAAGCAGCACTTCAGCTTGGGAATAGTCTCTCCTCAGTTTCTTCAGGTTCCTCTCCTCAGTAAAGGTTTCTTCTTGTAGTCCAAGGTGATCTAATTTCATAGGATCGGGGTCCCAATACTTATACCCCAAAATCCTTTGTTCTCTGAGGGGAGAGGGGCCTTTGCCTAGTCCAAACCAGTTCTGAAGCACTCTGTTTGCCAGACTTCTCCTTTCTTTTCACAGTGCAGGGCATGCACATCAGACCCCCCACAGGAGGTGGAGCCAGCATTGTGGAAGGCAAGTACAGTCCTGGAGCAGGAGTCCTTCTCTTATTTCAGTGTGCAGGGCAGAGACATCAGCCGCTCCCCAGGGGGTGGAGCCAGCATTGTGGAAGGCAGGCACAGCCCTATTCAAGGTTCAGGTGCAACTCCTCCCTCCCATCTAGATGCAGATCTCTCTATTCACCACTGGGTGACTCAGCCTGTCTCTGGGAATCCCCCAGCCCTGTCACTCACAAAACCAGACAAAGGAATACACAACCTAGCAAAGGCAGGTTTAAATGGTTAGACAAGCAAATACCTACTTTCTAAAAGTGGTATTTGCAAACACAGGATGTTAAAACCAACTTCACTAAAAGATGTATTTTATAATTCTTAATTCAGGCATACTAAACTTGAATTTCTACCATGTTCTCTGAGACAGTTAGGATTATAAAATGTATCAACTCTAACAGCCCATTCTGGCCTGTGCCGAACAGGTAGCCTTGCAATATTGAAAAACGAAAATGGCTATAATTCACTATTAGGACATGCCACATACATCAAGGCTTGTCCTACCTTATACTTACAATGCACCCTGCCCTTGGGCCTGCCATAGGGGTGACTGATATGAAGAAAAGGGAAGGTTTAGGGACTGGCAAGTGGGTGCACTTGCCCAGTCAGCATGACAGTATCAGACTGCACGCAGGCTCTGCAATGACAGACCTTAGACACATTTTACAAGGCTGCTTCAGTGGGTGGCACAACCAGTGCTGCAAGCCTACCAGCAGCATTTGGATTTACACGCCCTGGGCACACTCAGTGCACTAGACTAGGGTCTGACAAGTAAACCAAATAGCCAAACATGGAACCACTGATTAGTACATCAATTTACAATAGGGAGCACTTGCACTGTGGCACTGAATAGCAGTGGCACAGTGCCCAAAGCATCTAACACCAGCAAAAATACATGAGGCAACAACAAAAATGGAAGGGAGACCCACGCCAATGGTGCCAGGTCTAACACATGTCTCCTCCAGCTGAAAAGTAGGGAGAACTACCCTAACTCCTGGGAGTTCTCTTCACTAAGGCGGAAAAATCTGGACAGACCATCAGCGTTGGCGTGTTCTGTACCAGGGCGGTGTTCCAACATAAAGTCCATACCCTGTAGGGAAACAGACCCCCTCAACAGCTTTGGATTCTCACCCCTCATCTGCATCAAACATCTGAGGGGCCTGCGTTCTGTCTGAACCCGGAAGTGAGTCCCAAACAGGTATGGTCTCAGCTTCTTCGGTGCCCAGACCACAGCAAATGTCTCACGCTCAATAGCACTCCACCTCTGTTCCCGTGGAAGTAACCTTCTACTGATAAAGGCCACAGGTTGATCTAGGCCCTCCTCATTCATCTGTGACAGAGCAGCCCCCACTCCATGCTCTGTTTGGAAGATAAACTCTCTTGAGAAGTTGGCTGCCAGGAGCACGGGCGCCGCGCACATGGCAGCTTTCAGGGCCTCAAAAACTTTCTGACAGGTGTCAGTCCAGATCACCTTCTTGGGCTGCTTCCTGGAAGTCAGATCTGTCAAGGGTGCAACAATGTTGCCATACCCCTTGACAAACCTCCTGTAATACCCTGTGAGACCTAAAAGAGACCCAGAAAAAGGCTCTCACCTCTGTCTGGTTTTGGGTGGCTCCAAGCTAGGAGGGTTTCAATCTTGGGTTGTGGGGGCGCCACCAGGCCACTCCTAACTTGGTGTCCCAAGTACACCACGGAACCCTGCCCGATCTGGCACTTACTCGCCTTGATCGTGAGGCCTGCCTTCCACAGCGCCATCAACACTTCCCATAGGTGGCGCAGAGGTTCCTCCCAACTGGCACTGAACACTGTGATGTCATCCAGGTCGGCGGCACTGAACTCATCCAGTCCAACCAACACCTGGTTGACCAACCTCTGAAAGGTGGCAGGGACATTCTTCATCCCAAAGGGCACTTCGCGGAACTGGAAATGCCCATCTGGTGTGGAGAATGCTGACCTCTCCTTTGCCCCATCAGTCAAGGCGATCTGCCAATACCCACACGTTAAGTAAAATGTGCTGAGGTACCGTGCAGCCCCTAGCTGATCAATGAGCTCATCAGCTCTGGGGATAGGGTGCGCATCAGTCTTCGTGACTGAATTGAGCCCTCTGTAGTCCACACAGAACCAGGATTCGGGTGTGGCACCCGGCGCAGCAGCCTTCGGGACCAAGACCACTGGGCTGGCCCCAGGACTGCTGGAGGACTCAATCACCCAAAGCGCAAGCATCTTTGAGACCTCCTCTTTGATGCAAGCCCTTACTATGTCAGTTACCCTGTAAGACTTGTGCTTAACAGGTAAGCTGTCTCCTGTGTCCTCATCATCGACGCACCAATATGTGACACCAGGAACCAGGGAGAACAGATCAGAAAACTGTCCCAACAACTGGCGGCAGTCATTCTGTTGCTATGGGGTCAGGGTGGAAGAGAGGTTAACACCATCCACTGACCCATCTTGCTCTGAGGCTGACAGGAGGCCAGGAAGAGGGTCAGGCTCCTCCACCATCCCAGCATCTGTTGCCAAGAGCATGCCCACTTCAGACCTCTCTAAGTGGGGCTTAAGGCGGTTGGCATATAGGACCCTCAAGGGGTTCCTAAGAGACCGCAAGTCAACCAAGTAAGTAACTGGACTCTTGTGCTCCACAACCTCAAATGGTCCAGTCCACTTATCCTGGAGCGCGCAGGGCTCCACTGGGGCCATGACCCACACTTTCTGGCTTGGTTGAAGCTCTACCAGAGTGGCATTCTGGTCATACCAGCGCTTCATCTCCTCCTGGCTGGCTTCCACATTCGCCTCAGCGAGTTGCCTGAAATGCCTAGTTTGGTTTCTGAAGGCCAGCATGTAGCTATATACATCCTGGAGAGGTTTCCAGGAAGATTGCTCCCAGCCTTCTTTAACCAGACTCAGAGATCCTCTGACTGGGTGTCAATAGAGAAGCTGAAAGGGACTGAACCCTAGAGATTTCTGTGGCACCTCACGGTATGCAAACAGTAGGCACAGTAAGAGGACGTCCCACTTACGCCTCATGGGTTCCTCAAGACCCATTATCATGCCCTTCAGGGTCCGGTTGAACCTTTCAACCAGTCCATTTCCTTGGGGGTGGTAAGGAGTAGTGAACTTGTAGGTTACACCACACTCCTGCCACAGGGACTACATATACTTGGAAGTGAAGTTGGTCCCCCATTCTGACACCACCTCGCGAGGGAATCCCACTCGGGAGAAAATTCCCATCAGTGCTCGTCCCACCTCGGGGGCCGTCACTGGAGAGGAGCCTTGTTCTTCCTCCCACTCTTTCCACTTGCATGGCATGTCTGACAAGTCTTGCAATGAGTATCAGAACTCTTGCGCATTTGGGGCCAATGAAAGTGGGTGACAAGCCTTTCAAAGGTCTTGTCCTGCCCCAAATGTCCTGCTAACAGCACATCATGAGCCAGCCCCAGTAGGAAGGCTCTAAACCTCTGGGGTACCACCAGCACACGGGCTGACCCAGGTTCAGCAACCTTAGGCTCACTATACAGGAGACCATTCTCCCAGTAAATCAAGTGTGACCCTGACTGATCACCTGCTGCCTGGCTTGCAGCCTGTTGCCGTAAGCCCACAAGAGAAAGGCACTCTTTCTGCTCCTTGCAGAAGTCTTCTCTGGAGGGGCCTCCTTCTTGCTGCCAATGGGTCAGCTCAGGCAGGTCCCCCAGTTCAGCTACTTGCTCCCCGGTAGGCTCCAGGGCATCCCCCTCAGGGTCTACCTCCTCCTGGGCCGTGGGAACTTCAGAGGCCAGTTTGCCGTGCCCCTCGCCACTTTTCTCTTTGGCAGGGTCCTGGGCCTCCCTCTCAGGCTCCAGGTCCTCTTGAGAACCCCTAGTGGCTGACATTGACCAGGTGGTCACGCACGCCCAGTCAGGCAGTCCAACCATCTTCAAGTGAGTTGTCTTCTCCACCTTTTCCCAAGGGGAGCTCTCCAAATCATTTCCCAACAAACAGTCTAACAGGCATGGCGGGCCTCACAGCTACCTGAAGAGTACCAGAGACCCCCCACTCAAGGGCACCTGAGCCATTGGACAATGACTCTCTGTGTTATCGGTGTTAACAACTCAGCAAAATGCATGAGGGTCTTGAGACACCAGGTGACACCTGACAGCTGTCACACTGGCTCCTGTATCTCTAAGAGCCTCCACCTTTTGGCCATTGATGGTCACTCTCTGCCCATATTTCTTTGTGTTCCTGGATAGCTGAGCTTCTGAGACCATCTCAAAGTCTCCTAAAGAGACTGAGGTCATCTGTGCGGGACCCCACCTACCTTGGACATCAATCTCCTCTCACAAGGCTACACTAGCCATCTGCCGGGGCGGAGCACCAGTGGGTGCTGGTTTATCAAACAGGCGGCACCTGGTATCATTCGCCCTATGACCCAGGTCACCACACTTGTAACACTTCAGGGGCCCCTGGGGAATAGGACTACCTGTCGGGGTCCCTTGCTTTCTCTCAGAGGGAGGCTGGGAACCTTTTATGGGGTTCCCTTGGGGACTACTTTGGGGACCTTTGTGGAACTCCTTCTGTTTACCCTTGACCCCCCACTCTTCTGCTGGGGCCCTGCCAACCTTTGACTCAGTCTCCCACATGACCCTTGTGGACCCGGGTGCTCACCCAGCAGTCCGCCTCCACAGCAAGATTCGTAGGGTTAGTCAGCTTGCTATCTATCAGATTCTGGCGCAGCTCTGGAAAACAATTATCAGACAAGTGCTCCCATGCAATCAAATCAAAGAGACCTTGAAAAGTCATTAACCTTGCTCCCCTTTACCCAATCATCCAATGCTCTGCAAAAGAAAGTGACATATTCAACCCAAGTACTGTTTTCTAACTTGTTGCATTTCCTGAACCTCTGCCTATAGAACTCAGGTGTCAAACCATATCTAGACATCAATGCATCTTTCATGTGGCTGTATGAATTGTGGATTTCAGAAGGCAGGTCTAACAATGTGTCCCGAACCCTCACTAAGGAACCTTCCCCACAACCCTGCTCCCCAATCTCTCTCAGGGCCCAGTGGGAAGACATGGCTACCTCATAGGCTTTGAACCACTGAACAATATCATCATTTTTGTAATGCTCCTTCACCACATCCTTGGGAATATACACTCTACTTTCTGCAAGTACTGATGGTAAACTGCCACCAGAGGGAGTAACTTCTAAACTTTTGGTTTTAATCTCCAACTCCCTCAAAACTTTTTCATACTCAAACTGCATTTTTTTTCCTCAAGATCTAATCTTTTATTTTCTAATTCCAGTTGCCTATTCACCTTGAACTTGGTCATCTCCATCTCATGCCTTCTTGATCTCTCTCTGTCCTCCAACTCATCTGGAGACAGACTCTTATTAGAAGCATTACTATCTGCAGGGGAAGGTACTCTCCTTCATCCTATGTCCACTGGCCCTTCTAGTTGCACAATTGCTGGGTCATCCTCCTCAATCACAGGAGTTTTCCTTGCTTCTACCCCGGCCCTCAGCGCCTTGTAGAACTCTTCCTTCACTCTGAACCCAAAGGTGGAAACATTGAATTTTTTGCAAAAGTACTTCAAGTGTGCAACTTTGTAGCTTTCCAATTTCTCTTCTTCCCATTCAAGATCAGCAGAGGCTACAGATTCTGCTCTCTCTACTATGACTGAATCAGGCATCTTTCAAAAATAGAACTAAAGGGGCGGAGCCAGACCGGCGACCAAGATGGTCGCCCGGGCTCCCGGCTCCGTCGACCTTCTTCCCCTGCCGCCGGATCCCGCTATCCTTCCTGCGCTGCTGCTAGGCTCCCGAACGTCGGAGAGTGCGCTGCCCCTCCGTGTGAGACTCTGGCTGCTCTCCGAGCCCTGAGGACGAAGATATGCCCTCCCGTGCATTGCGGCCTGCGTGAGTCCCAGAGCCGCGACCCTGCGTGATGCGGCTGCCGGCCGCGAATAGAACAACAGCGGCCACACAGACCCGGAGGGTGCCGGTCAACTGCTATGGAGACCCACCCATCTCTGACTACACACCCAACACTCGTTCTGTCGAGCCTGGTGTATCTCCGCATTATGCCATCAATCTATGCCTGTTGCGGCCCCCCCCTCCGATTGCTACTTTGTGGAACAGGACGACACGCTGCAGCTCCTTGTCTCCCTAACATGGCTTTGTGTGACCCGCGTGCGCCTGATTGTATCCCGCACTCCAGGTGATCGGAACCGGTTGCTCCACAACAGTTTTGCGGCGCCTTTGAGATCCAGGGGGCGAATATGTAACCTATTGCGGGGAAATGGAGTTGAACGCCCACACGGTGTGCAGCATGGTGGCGTTGGTACTCAACCCCCCTTTTTTGAGTCTCGGGATGGTTGCTCTGGTGTGCACCCCCGCGGCACTTATGCTGGGGGCCCCGGCTTGTGCGGTCGCCTTCATTGAGCCGTGCCTGTCCGTGGCGATGGTGGCACACGCTGAAGATCGGAGAGTGGGAATCGGATGCCCCCCGATGTGCTGGTGGTCCATAATTCGGATTCGATAGCCACTGTGTTCAAACCCTGGTACGTCTGGAATGGAGGAAAAGTCCGTTGCCGGTATGATCCTTGGAGACTTCGCTTGTGTGATCCCGTCTGCAGGTATTGGTGGGGACACTACTGTGGAGAGTTGCTGCGACTTTAATGGTGGCTAAGTAGCGGGAGTTCATATTTGGGGGTCTCCCTGCTTGTTCCAAGGCGGATCGTCACATTGACACCTGGTTCCATGGGTGCATGGAGTATCGGAGACTTCATCGGGTGTGCTTGTCTCGGAGTCTTACACCATGTTCTTTCTCCGGTGGATGCTGTCGTCATGCACTCCTGACTCAACGGAATGACTAATCTTTTTGGACCAGACTCTGTTCTCCTGATTTGGAACCGCCGAGTGGGCTGTGGATGGCTTTCGAGTGTGTCGTGTCCTGGTGTACTGCAAGATTCCTTGCCTTCTTCCGGACTTACCTGCTTGCATTATTTTTGGTATTTTGATTGTTTGACCCTCCACTAACTGGACTGAGATCTGTTTATATTGTGGCTGGGTGGGTCTGAGTTGAATGATGGAGATCTGTTTTTTTTTCGGTTGCTGCTCGGGGGGGCTTTTGTCTTAGTTCTGTAACTTGTGGAGCTGGAGTGATGACTATTATCCTGTTTTAAATTGTTGCCTTTGACATTTCGGTAGCGGCGCTGGGGTGTTTGAAATGCTGCGCGGCGGTTGGGGGGGCGGGGGCCTGCACTGGGGACCCCTCAATGTTTTTCTTCTTCTTATATTTCTCCTCTCTTTTCTATTTCTTCTCTCTTCTATATTTCGGGTTTAGAAACTGGGCGACAGGCACGCTGCTAGGGGGGGTAGGCCGTAGCCATCTACAGGTGTGCGGGGTGGGGGGTTGGGGGAGGGGTTTTATTGTTTTTTCCTAATTTGTTTCTATGGCCCTTTTTCTTCGCTCTTTTGGTTTTCCTTTCACTTTCTTCTTTTTCTGGGTTTGGGATCAGTCTGTTGGATTATTCCCTGAGTTTTCATTGATTTGTCGTAATCTGTGCCCTAGCTGGTGCTGCATTATTGGTGTAACTGGGCGGGCGCCTAATTGGTGCTCGTAGTAATTGTATGCATGTATATCCTGTATCTCTGCTGCGGTGCCCATGTCTTATTTGTGATCGTCTTCATTATGCAGGACTTATTGTTTGTCTCGCCCATTATATGACTATATCTTACGGTTAGGCACCTGATTCCCACATTTCTTTACGTTATATTGGAGCTTTTTACGTTCTTGACTTCATCCTGATTTAAAAGTAAAATTAAACCTCACCTATCCGGAAATATGATCGATGTGTGCCGTGATACTATGTCTTTAATGTGCTGCCGTGCCCCCGGGATGTTCGGCTAAATAGCGGTGTACACTTTTGCGTAAATAAAGGTTTTAAAAAAAAAAAAAAAAAATAGAACTAAAATCCAAAAAGGAATCTACCAAAAAGTATGTGGTATCGTTATGGTCTGCATTCACTAAGTAGTGTTCACCAGTTACTGTACATGAGTACATGAGTCACAAATGCAAATTCAGAATCCCACCGCTGCCACCAATGCTAGATTTGGGGATCTCTAGTTGGCAGAGGTGGGTGCGTGTGACAAATAGGGACCCTCTCCTCTAGTCAGGATAAGGGGATTACACTCCTAAAATAACCCCTGCTCACCCCCTTGGTAGCTTGGCACGATCAGCAACGCCCCCGCAGCATCCTCATTTTTTAGGACAAGGAACATGGAGACCACCACGGGGTCATGGAAACAACTGGTCCAGGGGCCCTCCCAGGGGACAGCAAGGCATCAACATGGATTGGGACTGAGGGAGAGGCCGAGCCCAGAAACAAGTCCGCTTCACACCGGATGAGCACGGGGAGAGATCCACACGCCGCAAGAACTATAGGTGGTAAGAACCACACCTACCCCTGTGGTCAATATCTCCGGATACAGTCTCAAAGAGGAAGAAATCAGGGTACTTAGCAGAGGTCTGTCATATGTACCCACAGCTATGCCTAACCAATTCACAACCATAACAGAACTCCACAAGTTTTTCCACAAGATTAGACTCCGGTATTTCTTCAGAAATTCTACATCTCAGATTCGACAATCACTCACAGGTCTCAGAGTCCCCTCTAATTTTGTCCCGCTGGCACACGCAATGCCTCAAAAGATCTTAGCCTACGAAAGTGTAGTGTTACGTGATGTCAAAAAGATCTTAGCTGAGAAAAAATACACCAAATTCAATATCAGTGAGACCGAAAAATTGGCACTCCTAGCCTTGAAAGACAATAAAGAGGTGATCATTAAACCGGCCGACAAAGGCAGCGCTATTGTGGTTCCAGATACCCTGAAATACAAGGAAGAGATCATGAAACAATTGAATGATGGAGTCAGCTATAGAAAATTACCTGGGGACCCCTCAAAGGACCTGGCCGCTGAAATACAACGAGTGACCCAGGAAGGCCTTGACCAAGGTTTCCTATCTGAACAACAATACCAATACCTCAACCAAAAGGGTCCGCGCCTATCGACCATCTACACTTTGCCTAAAATTCACAAGGACATGATCAATACTCCAGGACGCCCTATAGTTTCCGGATGTGGTTCAATACTTGAACCCCTCTGTCGCTATATAGATTTCTTCCTAAAACCAATCGCCAAGAGTACTGAAACCTACCATCGGAATACAACACATACCATTAACATCATAGATGGACGTCTCTCAACCCTAAGGAACAACTATTAGTCACATGTGACATTGTCTCCCTTTACACCAGCATCCCTCAGGAAGAAGCACTTGACGTTATCTCGATGGTCCTTGACCGTCGTGAGGCTCCCACACAAGTCCCGACCTCCTTTATCATGTTGCTCCTCAAAATCGCCATGATGAGGAATGTTTTCATTTTTCAGAACTGTTTTTACCTACAGACCAAGGGAGTGGCGATGGGGGCTGCCTTCGCCCCGGATTTGGCCATTATTTTCATATCAACCTTTGAAAGTACCTTCATTCAAAATAATTCAAATCCATTCTGGTCCAACATTGGGCTAGTGGCCCTTACCTTTTGACTTTGCCCTTTGGCTGTAAGATAGGTTCTTCTTTGGATCTGATCCCTTGCTTACATGTCAGGCCCTGGCGGCAACGACAACACTTTACCAGCCCTTGGCCCACTCTGTGTGGTGGATCCGTATAACTTCAACATCCCGGCACTCCCGGGAGATATCTGCTCACTTGCCAGGTAACCACGTGGCCCGCAATCCTTTAAATATGCCTATCAAAGTTAGTTTTTAACCTTACACGGATCCCATGTTTATATTCCAGCTACTGGCGGCATAACCAGCCCGTGGCCCACTCTGAGGTGTTTCCCTAGCCTCAGGTGCTGGAAGGTACATATACAATTTTTAAATTAGTTGTTTATGTAAAGGTTTATGTAGACCACTGACTTTTAATCCTGTCCGCTGGCACCGATAACACGTAGCTTTGTTACCCGCAGAAGACAGCGCCCTTCCATGAGCCTTCACGTTCTCCTGAGGTCCTGATTTGCTTGTTTTTTGAAGTTCATTTACAAGCATGTAAGTTTTTCATATAAACTTAGCTCTGCTAGGATACCGTATAAATTCTGGTTGCAGTATGGCAATGTTTTCCGTGGTTTCAATTTTAACTTACCGGTCCAATGACATTATCACTCTTGTTATATCAGTACGTCTCTGCACTTTTTCTATGCGCATATCAAAACCCTGTGTGCAGCCAAATACCATTTTGGCTGATGTCATAGAGAACATGGTCACCACTTATGATCCTCTGTGTAATTTATCCCCTGTGTTTTGCTGGGATCTCATTAAGACCCCTTGTTAATCTCTGTTTTCATGCCACCCTCTATTAACCCTGCCCATCCTTCCCTTCTCGTCCTGATGAAGACCCGTTTGTAAATGAACAATTACCCTACGCCATTTAAGGTCGAAACGTAGACAACATACCCCCGTACCAGCTTCTACCCCTAACAAGAATTATATAGCTTACCTCTGAAGCCTGGTTACAAAACCATATGACCAGCTGTGGCACTCATGCTTGGCTCCCGTGGGAAGCCATCAAATTGTTTTGTTTGTAAATAATGTATTTTTGACCTGCACCAAGCTCCCTATCCTACACCATTTCCTTTCACTTCATCCCCTCCCACCAACCCCCACCCTTCCCCCTCTATGGGCACACATTTGTATCAATGGATATTTTACATGCAATGTATACCAAATAGATGGTGGAGTACTCTGTGAATAAATAACATTGTACTCTAAACTGTACATATTTCTTTGAATCTTTTGAGACTTCAAGATAGTCTGTAGGCAGGGTGAAGTGTAGTTGAAAGGTAGGGCATGTACTAGTGTGTTTTACATATTCTGATAGTGCAAGGACTATTTCTCCCATAGGTTATCATTGGAGCTGCCTTGTGACCTCTTACAAGTGTAACTTCCAATTGAGAAGAGATAGAGATGTGGGGTCCTTTAACTCACAATTTAAACATTCATCTTTTATTGAAGTTGGTTTTTAAATTGCGTGTTTGAAAATGTCACTTTTAGAAAGTGGGCTTTTTCTTGCTGTAACATTCTGTCCCTCTGCCTGCCTGTGGGATATGATGTAGACTGACAGTTGGGCTGTCTGTGCATTCACTCTAGACAGTCACACAAAGGGAGCTGAGGTGTGCCCTGAATATCCTGATGGCCCATCACCACACTGATGGGTCTTCCTGAGCTAGAGTGGTGGGAGGAGTTGTCACTGACACTTGAATAGGGCTGTGCCCGCCCTCACACAAAGCTGTCTCCGCCCCCCTGTAGTGTGTCTGGAGCCAGGTCAGGAAAAGGCAGGGTCTTGTGCACAACAAAGGCTTTCCTTTGAAACTTGCCTACTTCAAAGGCAGAAACTGGTATAAGTACAGGAGTTGTGACACCATAGCATAAGAACACTTCTGGACTAAGAGGAGATTCTGCCAGGAAGAAGAACTGGAGAAGCTGTAGGAAGGGAACTACCACTCTGCGTGTTACTGTGTTGTACTAGCCTACCGCTTGCTGCTTCTGTCTTGGGCAGTGAAAGGACTGGACTTCGCTTTCTGTATCCTGCTTGTCAAGATTCTCCAAGAGATTATGTATGCTTGCCTCCTGTTAAGATATCTCAGGGTCTTCAAAGACTTCACCTGCAGTCCCTGAATGCCTCTGCTGGGAATTCTGATCTGCCAAGTGGTGCAATTGCAGTTCTGAGCCATTAGAGGCTGATTTGCTGCAAAGGACTATAGAAAATCCACACATGGACCTTCAGTGCCTGTTTTTCCCGCCACAGCAATGCTGTGTGTCTGAAAAACAAACACATTGCTGCGGTGCGGTCAAAGAATCAACACAGCACCTGTAGTTAAGCTGATAGATTGCGACAGCCTGAGTCCTGAACACCATGTCTCCAACTCCGATGCAGGACCTGCTGTGCAGCTAAAGAAATCAAAGCGATACAAAAGGGGATGATGGACGGAGCGTTTGAGCAAATCAAACACTCACCCCCAGTCAACTGATCTGGGTTTAACCCATCACCATTCTTTAGCCCACTCAGCCACCCCAGTTCAGACATGGCCATATGCAAATCAGTCTGACCCTGTGCCTCATGGGAACAGTCCAGCCTGAACTGCCAAGCCATGTCTTCCCTGGACCGGAAACAAGCATCCTGGGACCAGTTTCGGATTCATAATCCTCATCAGCCAGGCTATCTTGAATCCAGTGGCCAAGTGAGCAGGAACTCACGTCTGAGCATACCCTGCCACACTTAGGGCGAACAAAGCGATACAAAAGGGGATGATGGACGGAGCGTTTGAGCAAATCAAACACTCACCCCCAGTCAACTGATCTGGGTTTAACCCATCACCATTCTTTAGCCCACTCAGCCACCCCAGTTCAGACATGGCCATATGCAAATCAGTCTGACCCTCTGCCTCATGGGAACAGTCCAGCCCGAACTGCCAAGCCATGTCTTCCCTGGACCGGAAACAAGCATCCTGGGACCAGTTTCGGATTCATAATCCTCATCAGCCAGGCTATCTTGAATTCAGTGGCCAAGTGAGCAAGGGACTCATGTCTGAGCATACCCTGCCACACTTAGGGCGAGCAAAGCGATACAAAAGGGGATGATGTACGGAGCGTTTGAGCAAATCAAACACTCACCCCCAGTCAACTGATCTGGGTTTAACCCATCACCATTCTTTAGCCCACTCAGCCACCCCAGTTCAGACATGGCCATATGCAAATCAGTCTGACCCAGTGCCTCATGGGAACAGTCCAGCCCGAACTGCCAAGCCATGTCTTCCCTGGACCGGAAACAAGTATCCTGGGACCGGTTTCGGATTCATAATCCTCATCAGCCAGGCTATCTTGAATCCAGTGGCCAAGTGAGCAAGGGACTCACGTCTGAGCATACCCTGCCACACTTGAGGCGAACAAAGCGATACAAAAGGGGATGATGGAGGGAGCGTTTGAGCAAATCAAACACTCACCCCCAGTCAACTGATCTGGGTTTAACCCATCACCATTCTTTAGCCCACTCAGCCACCCCAGTTCAGACATGGCCATATGCAAATCAGTCTGACCCAGTGCCTCATGGGAACAGTCCAGCCCGAACTGCCAAGCCATGTCTTCCCTGGACCGGAAACAAGCATCCTGGGACCGGTTTCGGATTCATAATCCTCATCAGCCAGGCTATCTTGAATCCAGTGGCCAAGTGAGCAAGGTACTCACGTCTGAGCATACCCTGCCACACTTGAGGCGAACAAAGCGATACAAAAGGGGATGATGGAGGGAGCGTTTGAGCAAATCAAACACTCACCCCCAGTCAACTGATCTGGGTTTAACCCATCACCATTCTTTAGCCCACTCAGCCACCCCAGTTCAGACATGGCCATATGCAAATCAGTCTGACCCTGTGCCTCATGGGAACAGTCCAGTCCGAACTGCCAAGCCATGTCTTCCCTGGACCGGAAACAAGCATCCTGGGACCGGTTTCGGATTCATAATCCTCATCAGCCAGGCTATCTTGAATCCAGTGGCCAAGTGAGCAAGGGACTCACGTCTGAGCATACCCTGCCACACTTAGGGCGAACAAAGCGATACAAAAGGGGATGATGGACGGAGCGTTTTAGCGTTCATCAACTTTTGTATCGCTTTGTTCGCCCTAAGTGTGGCAGGGTATGCTCAGACGTGAGTCCCTTGCTCACTTGGCCACTGGATTCAAGATAGCCTGGCTGATGAGGATTATGAATCCGAAAACGGTCCCAGGATGCTTGTTTCCGGTCCATGGAAGAACCGGCTTGGCAGTTCGGGCTGGACTGTTCCCATGAGGCACAGGGTCAGGCTGATTTGCATATAGCCATGTCTGAAATGGGGTGGCTGAGTGGGCTAAAGAATGGTGATGGATTAAACCCAGATCAGTTGACTGGGGGTGAGTGTTTGATTTGCTCAAACGCTCTGTCCATCATCCCCTTTTGTATCGCTTTGTTCGCCCTAAGTGTGGCAGGGTATGCTCAGACGTGAGTCCCTTGCTCACTTGGCCACTGGATTCAAGATAGCCTGGCTGATGAGGATTATGAATCCGAAACCGGTCCTAGGATGCTTGTTTCCGGTCCATGGAAGACATGGCTTGGCAGTTCGGGCTGGACTGTTCCCATGAGGCACAGGGTCAGACTGATTTGCATATAGCCATGTCTGAAATGGGGTGGCTGAGTGGGCTAAAGAATGGTGATGGATTAAACCCAGATCAGTTGACTGGGGGTGAGTGTTTGATTTACTCAAACGCTCCGTCCATCATCCCCTTTTGTATCGCTTCGTTCGCCCTAAGTGTGGCAGGGTATGCTCAGACGTGAGTCCCTTGCTCACTTGGCCACTGGATTCAAGATAGCCTGGCTGATGAGGATTATGAATCCGAAACCGGTCCCATGATGCTTGTTTACGGTCCATGGAAGACATGGCTTGGCAGTTCGGGCTGGACTGTTCCCATGAGGCACAGGGTCAGACTGATTTGCATATAGCCATGTCTGAAATTGGGCGGCTGAGTGGGCTAAAGAATGGTGATGGATTAAACCTTGATCAGTTGACTGGGAGTGAGTGTTTGATTTGCTCAAATGCTCCGTCCATCATCCCCTTTTGTATCGCTTTGTTCGCCCTAAGTGTGGCAGGGTATGCTCAGACGTGAGTCCCTTGCTCACTTGGCCACTGGATTCAAGATAGCCTGGCTGATGAGGATTATGAATCCGAAACCGGTCCCAGGATGCTTGTTTCCGGTCCATGGAAGACATGGCTTGGCAGTTCGGGCTGGATTGTTCCCATGAGGCACAGGGTCAGACTGATTTGCATATAGCCATGTCTGAATTGGGGTGGCTGAGTGGGCTAAAGAATGGTGATGGATTAAACCCAGATCAGTTGACTGGGGGTGAGTGTTTGATTTGCTCAAACGCTCCGTCCATCATTCCCTTTTGTATCGCTTTGTTCGCCCTAAGTGTGCCAGGGTATGCTCAGACGTGAGTCCCTTGCTCACTTGGCCACTGGATTCAAGATAGCCTGGCTGATGAGGATTATGAATCCGAAACCGGTCCCAGGATGCTTGTTTCCGGTCCATGGAAGACATGGCTTGGCAGTTCGGGCTGGACTGTTCCCATGAGGCACAGGGTCAGACTGATTTGCATATAGCCATGTCTGAAATGGGGTGGCTGAGTGGGCTAAAGAATGGTGATGGATTAAACCCAGATCAGTTGACTGGGGGTGAGTGTTTGATTTGCTCAAACGCGCCGTCCATCATCCCCTTTTGTCTCACTTTGTTCGCCCTAAGTGTGGCAGGGTATGCTCAGACGTGAGTCCCTTGCTCTCATGGCCACTGAATTCAAGATAGCCTGGCTGATGAGGATTATGAATCCGAAACCGGTCCCAGGATGCTTGTTTCCGGTCCATGGAAGATATGGCTTGGCAGTTCGGGCTGGACTGTTCCCATGAGGCACAGGGTCAGACTGATTTGCATATAGCCATGTCTGAAATGGGGTGGCTGAGTGGGCTAAAGAATGGTGATGGATTAAACCCAGATCAGTTGACTGGGGGTGAGTGTTTGATTTGCTCAAACGCTCCGTCCATCATCCCCTTTTGTATCGCTTTGTTCGCCCTAAGTGTGGCAGGGTATGCTCAGACGTGAGTCCCTTGCTCACTTGGCCACTGGATTCAAGATAGCCTGGCTGATGAGGATTATGAATCCGAAACCGGTCCCAGGATGCTTGTTTCCGGTCCATGGAAGACATTGCTTGGCAGTTCGGGCTGGACTGTTCCCATGAGGCACAGGGTCAGACTGATTTGCATATAGCCATGTCTGAAATGGGGTGGCTGAGTGGGCTAAAGAATGGTGATGGATTAAACCCAGATCAGTTGACTGGGGGTGAGTGTTTGATTTGCTCAAACGCTCCGTCCATCATCCCCTTTTGTATAGCTTTGTTCGCCCTAAGTGTGGCAGGGTATGCTCAGACGTGAGTCCCTTGCTCACTTGGCCACTGGATTCAAGATAGCCTGGCTGATGAGGAGTATGAATCCGAAACCGGTCCCAGGATGCTTGTTTCCGGTCCATGGAAGACATGGCTTGGCAGTTCGGGCTGGACTGTTCCCATGAGGCACAGGGTCAGACTGATTTGCATATAGCCATGTCTGAAATGGGGTGGCTGAGTGGGCTAAAGAATGGTGATGGATTAAACCCAGATCAGGTGACTGGGGGTGAGTGTTTGATTTGCTCAAACGCTCCGTCCATCATCCCCTTTTGTATCGCTTTGTTCGCCCTAAGTGTGGCAGGGTATGCTCAGACGTGAGTCCCTTGCTCACTTGGCCACTGAATTCAAGATAGCCTGGCTGATGAGGATTATGAATCCAAAACCGGTCCCAGGATGCTTGTTTCCGGTCCATGGAAGACATGGCTTGGCTGTTCGGGCTGGACTGTTCCCATGAGGCACAGGGTCAGACTGATTTGCATATAGCCATGTCTGAAATGGGGTGGCTGAGTGGGTTAAAGAATGGTGATGGATTAAACCCAGATCAGTTGACTGGGGGTGAGTGTTTGATCTGCTCAAACGCTCAGTCCATCATCCCCTTTTGTATCACTTTGTTCGCCCTAAGTGTGGCAGGGTATGCTCTGACGTGAGTCCCTTGCTCACTTGGCCACTGGATTCAAGATAGCCTGGCTGATGAGGATTATGAATCCGAAACCTGTCTCAGGACGCTTGTTTCCGGTCCATGGAAGACATGGCTTGGCAGTTCGGGCTGGACTGTTCCCATGAGGCACAGGGTCAGACTGATTTGCATATAGCCATGTCTGAAATTGGGTGGCTGAGTGGGCTAAAGAATGGTGATGGATTAAACTCAGATCAGTTGACTGGGGGTGAGTGTTTGATTTGCTCAAACGCTCCGTCCATCATCCCCTTTTGTATCGCTAAAGAAATCAAAGCATCACCTGCTTCGTGGCTGAAAAATCAGAGCAGTGCCTGTTTCGACGCTTCCTCATCAACCCAGCAGATCCGGATTTTCAACACATTGCACCTGTGTGTCAAGGTGTCAAGAGTGTGTTATATGCCTCTCTTCCCAACTACTGTTTCTATATATGTATCAATGTTCTAGGACTGAAGTAGCAGTTCTAAACCATTGAAAAGTGACCCCACATTGGGGTGGTAACCAATTTGCAAAAGCAAAGGGGTCATCTTGTCTTTGTGAATATTAAATATTGCTTGCTTGGGAGCATGCAGTGGCCATGGGACTACTGTAAGCTCTGCACCAAACGGAAAACAAAAAGTAAACGTTCCCTTTAAAACACAGCCCGGTTTGCTTTATTGAAAATTGGCTGTATTAAAAAAAAAGTTTTATTGAGAGATAACCACAGCCTTGTTGATCTGCTGACCCCAGCAGGCCACCATCCCCATAGGCATGCAATCCTAGTGAGTCACAATGTGTGACCTACCTCATTAATATTCATGAGGTATGTCGGATTGAGACCCACTGTGAATTAGAAATTTAATAACTGTCGTATTTGTACATAGGTCAGTTCGTATAATTCTTTTCTGGTTACAAAAAGCTGTTCACAAATTGCAACCAGTATTTTGCAACCAGTAAGTAATACATCGGTCCAACTGATGATTTTAAATGAAAGTTGTTAGGGCTTCATTTATTTGTTCAAATTAATCTAGTCTGCTTGTATTCAAAGCAAGTAAATGTAGTAATTGATAGAAAATATGCAGATCGCAACTCTATCTACATTTTGATACCTCTCGATGGGAATTAGATATAAAATTGGCCTAACAGAAGAAAGCATGCACTATACAAAAGTGTGTGGCACTAATATGTCAGTCAGTCAGTAATAACTTTATTCGGTCAGTTTTACCTTAAAAGTACATCTAAAATTGCATACAATTCACTTGCTTTAAAATCGATAAGGATAAAAAGAGATAGAACAAGATTGGATACATACAATAAAACCAGTTAAATAAAACATACAGAGGTATGGCCTGGCACAAATATGAAGTATGGTGCGATCTATTCAGGCAGCTCAACAAGTGAGGGAATCAGATCATATGAGGCAATAAATTGATCAAAGATGGAAACAGTACTAGCAACTCAAAGTGCATGTGCGAGCTATATAAACAGGTGACCGGCCCAAATATGAAAGGTCAAAACTTGATCTTAGCCGGTAGATACAGAGTCTCAGGAGCAACAAACCAATATAACAGTAAATTCAAAATGTAATTAAAGTGCATCAATACAAATGATCTCAATTGCACAGTGAAGGTGGAAGACCCATTAAAATTCCTCATTTCATTTTTGCAAAACTATTGACCATATTTGTTAAGTTGGTTTTAAAAATGCTCTGCGAGTGCACAGCATGGAGAATAGAAAACCTGCCACAGCGTATACTATCGGGAGACTAGAATCGTGTTTCAATATCCTAAAAGCCTCGCAACAGCACCTGGTACCTAGATTTCTGTAAATCTGGACCAGCCACCGTTTTCTCGCTTCGTGGTAACCGGGGCAGCTAAAAACACATGAAGGTCTGATTCTATAGGGCAGTCACATACCAGGCCCCCCAGAATTTGCAAAACCGCCCACTTGTTTGTAAAAGAGAAGAGTGGCAGGATCCCATGTCTGAACTGCAAATAAAGCTTTCTTGCGGTTGCCGGCTTGATGTCGTTCAGTGCCGGCTCTAGGCTATACCTGTCCTTGGTTTCTAGGATGATTGCAGTCAGCTTAATTGCTAAAGGGTTGCTTTGGAGTTGGGCCAGTGTAGACTCCCCGTGGCAGTTGCTTAGCATTTTCCTAAAAATTGAGGCACAAGCAACCTTCGGGTCACCCCAAAGGTTGCCCTGTCCCAGACTCGCTAACGTGTGTCGAATATAAGAAAGCCAGGGTAATTTACCCGCCCCTGGTTAACTCATCACCTCTCTTAATTCATCCCTGTATTCTGTAAATTCTGGGGTAACCCACAAATGCCACCAGAATAGAAGGGGTCTGAGACTAGATTCTTCTGCAATGGCCTTTACCCCCAGGTCCAGTTGAAGTGGCGTGAGAGGGGTACTCCGTGGGAGGCTAAACAGTTGCCTGAGAAAGGTGTTTTCTGTCTGTGTGAGACTCTCAGAACTGCGGTGACCCCATAATTCTGCTCCATACAGTGCACCTCCCCTGGCTTGAACCTTGTATATTTCTATGGCAGGACTCACAGGTTTATGGCTAGATTTTCGAAAACCTTCATTAAGCCCCCTGAGGATTGTGTCAATTTCAGGGTTGATTTTTTAATTCCCCCCCCCCCCCCAGTCCATAGATTCAGTGATGGTGATGTCGAGGTAATCAAAAGAGGATACTCTCTCTAAGGGTTTGCCATTTAAGGATGGATTTGGTCGAGTGCTTTTAGCAGAGTTGAACACCATGAACTTAGTTGTTTGAAGGTTAATTTAAAGCCCTCTTTCCCTGCAAAACACATCAAATCTATTTAGTACCCTCTGTATCCCCATGGGCGATTTAGATACTAGTAGAGTGTCATCGGCAAACATCATAGTTGGGATTTTGCGTGATGCCAACTTAGGGACTTCCAGGTCTTTTTCGCTGAGCAAAAAGTCAACTAGCCCATTTATATAAAGGCTAAAAAGGGTCGGGCGAGTACGCATCCCTGGCGGATGCCTCTCTTTACAGGTATGGGGGCCGTAAGTTTTCCTTTCTTGCCATATCTAATTTGGGCATAGTTTCCCTCGTGCAACCGCCTCATGACTTGGCACAGGTAAGGCGGAACCCCCATCTCATGGAGAACTGGGCACAGCTTCTCCCTTGGGACCAGGTCGAACGCGGACCTCAGGTCTACAAATATTAGATAGAGGATGCCACCCCCCAAATACACGATCTTCCAGTGTAAAATTTGTAGCCTGAGGATTTGGTCCAGTGTGGACATTTTTTCTCTGAACCCTGCCTGTAGAGGAGTAAGTATCTTGTGCTCCTCCATCCAGGTGATTTAGGATCAGAACTGCCTATGTTGACCACTTTCCAAAAGGTTCTCATGTCACGGGCACCCAGGGAGCTTCTCAAGGTATCCCCCTTGTCGCTTTCCAACCCTTTTTTTGCCTCGTGACACTGGCCTTGTAGGCTGCTGTAGATCTTTTAGATCTTTTAATTAGTGGACGGTCATTGGCCTTGATAGATGTGATCAGGGCTGTTTGGCCTTATGGCATTGGTCGTTATACAAAAAGGGGGGGGGGGTCCTATTTGGCCTGATGTTTTTTATAGGAATAAAAAAATGTACTGTGATTGCCATTAGCCTAGTGTGGTTCTGGGTGATCATCTGAGGATTAATTCTGGCGCCGTTAGTAGGTACAGAATTAATTGCAGTCGAGAGCAACGGGACGATGGCTTCATACAGGGAGCCTAGTCTATCTTGAGACTGGTTTATGTCTTCCCAACGCACTCTCCTCATACAATTTCAGAGGGACAACCTGTCATCAGTGGGGGTGTCTACCCCTGTGGCACTCCCAGGATTAAACACGTTTAGTTCTAGTACAAGGGCATTATGGTCACTATCGTTACGTACCATGACTTTAAAGTCAATTACCCTATGTCAGGATTTGGAGTCGATTAAAATATAATCCAGTAAGGAACCTCATCCATTTCTAGTGAAGGTGTAGTTGCTAGATGTATCGGATTGTGTTCTTTCATTGCATTCCCTTAAGGAGAATTTTAAAACAAGGCAATTCATCTGGATCACCCGAGGGGACCAAATTTTAACTGATGGGCACGTAGTCTCCACGATGGCCCAGTTCTTTTCTTCTTCACAGAGACTGTCCTAAAGCATGCCATCTAATGGCTCAAACTGACAATTGAAATACCCTCCTATGATCACTGTATGATTATCTGCAATGCTGGCATTAGTTCGTCAAGTGTTTTTGACTCCTGTCCCTGGCTAACTGGTCATGAATACACATTTAGAAGGGCTATAGAGGTCTTGGGCGAAAAGTGCTGGAGGACACACAGAATATAATTTGAAGATGATTCTAACTGTTTTGCTGAACTACCTAGGTGAACTCCCACCCTTATACTTAATGCCCAGAGGTTCTCCCTTTTCCACCAGATATTTCAGGGATATTGAAGGTGACAAAACCTGATTTTGAGACATCCCCTCTTGCCCACGTCTCCTGGAACATGCAGATCTCGTGTTGGTCAATGAAATGGCCCCATTCGGGGTCATCTATCTTGTTGTTCAGACCTCAAGAATCTTGGATCAGACATGTAGCCTTGGGCAATCAGGAGAGTTGGTTTTATTGGCAACTAGAAGGGTGGATTGAGGGAGAGACCCGCAGAGTCCAGAATCAGCTTTCGTGATAGTCCCACTATTCGATAAAGGAGATTGGTTGCAGGATAGAGTTATATTTAGGCCCTCATGGGTGTTTCCTGGGGAGCCGCTCATGCTCCCACAGGTGTCTCCTTCCCCTAACATCGTGCAGTGCACTGTATCATTCTCACGGGTCTCAATTACCAACAAACGGTTGCCCAACTGCACTTCGGTGCCAATGGCCTGAGCCTCAAGTCAATCCACTTCTTCTAGGCTGCCAAATCTATTTGCTGTGGAAGTATTAAAGATTGATTGCCTGGGCCAGTAGTGATCCATAGCAGCTATATTATAGCTATGGTTTTCGTGTCTCCGGCCCCACCCATAATGCTTTATGTCTTGATGGACCCTCTCTGGGGGATAAAAATAACCCAGTGGGAGGGCTCGGATAGTAGAAACAAAACAGAAGACTAGTAGTGGTCTATACTGCGAGAGAGACTGAGCAAAAAGACAGAAGCAAGAGACTATGTGTCAAGTGCAATACGTGTGTTAGAGACTGAAAATGAATCCTGTCAGCCCACCCTTATGGCAGAACATCGTCATCTGGGATTGTTTTAGGTCATGGTCTAGATAAGGAGACACACCTGTTGGTATTGTGTGTGGTTCTCCAATTCTCCAAGACCTCCAGTGATGGAACCGACCCAGAGATGTTATCACGTTAGTGTGATGGTGTGGGAAATTGATTGCAGTGAGAAAATAGTGTGAACAAAAATCAAATGTGCAAATTAAAATTGGCTACCATGATACTAGGGAAACTTTATTGGGAATGGATCCTGGTGTCAACATTAAAAGAGAGTGTATGCCAGTCTGAAATAATGACTGCCAGAACAAGATGGTATTGCGGTCAACATGTTTCTGCCATTGTAGGGGCGTCTCCCCTACCAGGTTTTCATCAGGACCTTTATATACACTACTGCAAAGAGAATACAAGAACTTTGTTCAAGATTGTTATCAAGTGATACCGGATACCCTACCGTCCGCGGAATACCTCCTGCGTCGGTGTTTCGGTTTTCTGAATTTCTAAGGGATTCTTTCCTGAAAAATTTCAAACACACTAACATATCCATATAACAAATACCTGTGACACATTACTAAACGTGCTTACTTTCAAAAATAATTATTAAATTGCTTCAAAGTCAGCCTTCAAGAGATAGTAAAAAAGGGAAGTAGTAATTTTATTTACTCACCCAAAAATTCTTGGGAGTAAACCTCACCTCTCCTGGCCACTGCTCAGGAAATGGAGGCACCACTCTGTAGTAGTGGAAATACAAAAGATTAGATGTGTGGGTTACCCTCATAAGGTGTGGCCCAACAAGTAAATATCGACTACGTGTGCAATCTACAAGATGCACTAAAAACCTTGGTATTGGTAATGAAAAATGGGGATTAGCAGGAAATCTATTAGGCTGGTATGTAACGTAGACACAAGTTTAGCTTTGAAAAAATATATATATCCTGAGCTCTAATGTAAATGGTGTACAGCTCTTGGAAGTGTTAAACAAGAAGCTGACAGAATTGTCAAAATAAATAAATGTCTGTTGGTTTTTTACCTCAAATTCAAAAGAATGGACAAAAAAGTATTTACAGCAAGGCTCTTGCCGAAAAGTACCCCAATGAATTAGTGCAGGTACTAGGTACTAGCAAGGGGGCAGCGTTCCCTTCTGGCAAAGAAGCCTTGCAGAGCATTGCAGAAAAATTGCATAGAAACTGCAAAAAAACTGCAAAAAAACAGGAGCTAAACAGGAGACAACGACGCGCCCTGCCGCACCTCACCTGTCCGTCGGTACCTCTGGCTTCGTCCTAAGCCAAGCGAGGAGGTACCGACGTGACGGTACTGCCTGACTATGAACTGTACCAAAGCCATTCAGGAGCCCGCAAATCGTCACTTGAGCGGCGGACCTGATTGGGAACAGCGTAAAGACAGCCGCTTTTCCAGACATCTTCTGTTTCTAGTGAAGTTAGATGGCCAGGAACCTTCCGTCTCGCTGTCACACCACGGATTGGTTATAGACGTGTCCAATGGTATCACTAAGAATCGCACCACGTGGACCCATACAAACAAAATGTTTTGATGTAAAATGGTGATGTGAATAGAAATAAAGGTCCGCCGTGAACAGATGAGCCATTTAAAATTGAGATACGCGTTAGAATATCTATATGTGTATTAACCCATGCTCACAGATTATAAACACGGTGGCACGATGTGGGGGTGCAACAAGATTCCGCCCGCTTCCTACTATATGTAAAGTCCTCAGGCCTGATTGGTCCGTAACGTGACCAATAGTTTGGTGTTGATTGAGGAAGAGCAAACTACCTGAGCTCGGAATTAGTAAATACAGCGCAAGCCTGCTGTGAGACGATACGTTATGTATGTCAACTTCCACAGAGACTGTTATGTGGCGATATTTACAAAGTATGCAGGACTTAGGGGAAGGAGTGGTCTTTATTTGTAGGTGCTCTTGAACACCAAAATGAGCTTAATTGAAGACTCCGCAACGCATCCAATTAGAAACTGCGTAGTAAAAATGTCTATTTTTCTGCTTATGGTGACACGGCCTAGACAGGACCCTTACGTCTCACTGTCTTTACCGCGCATTGGTTATTAGCGCGGCCAATCGTATCACTATAACGCGTAACCCGTGCAGGCAAGATAAGATGCAGACGGCGCCTACCGTTCAGAGAAGAGCCGTATGGTTTAATATAGAAATTAAGTGCCCCTCAGGGTAATGATGTATACTTATTATTATCAAGTCAATCACTACCCGTCTTTGCAACCGTAGTAAGCAACTGCCCAACAAGATGACAGCAAAGCAGCACAGTGTTATGAAACAGGTAAGGCTCCTAGTACAAGCCAATACAGCATGTCAGGTATGGTAAAGTTAGAACAAGGAGAAAAGAGTGTCGATTGAGATATAGCTACAAGTTAAGAAAACTAGGGGTTATTAGATAGACACCCATGGGATTTCGTCGTTCAAACCCTCTGTATCACTCTTCAATCCGTAAATCCACTTTTGTTCTCTTAGGAACAGGTTTCTTGAGACATCTCGTACATGGGGTGGCACAATAGGTTTCTCCAGGACTGTCCAGATCATCTCCTCGGGAGTATGTTTCATTTGGAGAAAGTGATTGGTCAGTCTGGTAGCTTGTTTGTTGCACCGAATGGTGCTCTTGTGCTTGTTTATGCGCAATTTAACTTTCCTTGTGGTCATCCCCACGTATTGCAAGGAACATGGACAAGTGATTAGGTATATAAGTTTCTCACTATTGCAGTTAGTGTGATTCTTGAGGACCCTTGAGGACCCATGGTCTTGGGGAGTTTAAGCTATTAGCATTGTAAATGACAATGCCTTTTATCTATGTAAAAAAAAGGCAATGCCAATAGCTCAAACATGCCTAAATGCGAGAACTATTGCATTGCAAATGCTTGTTTGATCAGGTATTGGTGTGGAAACGTTACTTTGACGACATTTTTGTTGTCTGGCGCGGGACACCGGGCACCATAATCACCTTCCAGGCATGGCTCAATAATCAAAATCCCTACTTAAAGTTTACTGTCGAATACAGTCAGCAAGAGCTCCCGTTTTTTGACATCACCATATTTCCTGTGAATGGATGCCTCGGGAGTAGACTGTCCCGCAAGCCCATGGCTCGAAACTCTTTGCTATCCTTCACCAGCCATCACCCCAAATCTTTGCGAGAGAATTTACCTGTGGGACAATTTCTTAGGGTTCGCAGGAACTGCTCCATCAAAAAAGATTTTGATATCTTTTCCGAAGACCTGACTTGCAAACTTCAAGATCGGCAGTACCCTCGACATATGATCAAGAGAGCTCAAAAGCGAGCTTCAAACAACAACCGGTAAGCTCTGTTAAGTCCTCCTGTTGCGAAGCCACCACTTGACAGACTGACTTTTGTGACAACGTTTGGAACTTTGTCAAATAAATTGCAGAAAACAGTGAAGAAAAATTGGAAGATTCTGAATACCGCAGGTTCTGTCATTCAGATACCGCTATTTTCTTTCAAAAGGGGCTGCAGTTTAAGGGACAGCCTTGTCCACACCAGACCCAGATGCCAAGGAAAGGAGATGACATCTGTAAACACTCTGTGGAACTTCCCACCTGTGCAAGGCCATTACCCTTGCGGATAATGTACTGCGTGTCCTCAAACTAAGAAGACCCTTACTATTGATATAGGAACCCCAAGACCATGGGTCCTCAAGAATCACACTAACTGCATTAGTGAGAAACTTATATACCTAATCACTTGTCCATGTTCCTTGCGATACGTGGGGATTACCACAAGGAAAGTTAAATTGCACATAAACGAGCACAAGTGCACCATTCGGTGCAACAAACAAGCAACCAGACTGACCAATCAATTTCTCCAAATGAAACATACTCCCGAGGAGATGATCTGGACCGTCCTGGAGAAACCTGTTGTGCCACCCCATGTACGAGATGTCTCTAGGTTCCTGTTCCTAAGAGAACAAAAGTGGATTTACAGATTGAAGAGTGATACAGAGGGTTTGAACGACGAAATCCCATGGCTGTCTATCTAATAACCCCATTCCTAGTTTTCTTAACTTGTAGCTATATCTCAATCGACACTCTTTTCTCCTTGTTCTAACTTTACCATATCTGACATGCTGTATTGGCTTGCACTAGGAGCCTTACCTGTTTCATAACACTGTGTTGCTTTGTTGTCATCTTGTTGGGCAGTTGCTTACTACGGTTGCAAAGACGGGTAGTGATTGACTTGATAATAATAAGTATACATCATTACCCTGAGGGGCACTTAATTTCTGTATTAAACCATAAGGCTCATAATTTCTATATTGAACCATACGGCTCTTCTCTGAATGGTAGGCACCGTCTACATCTTATCTTGCCTGCACGGGTTACGCGTTACAGTGATACGATTGGCCGCGCTAATAACCAATGCGCGGTAAAGACAGTGAGACGTAAGGGTCCTGTCTAGGCCGTGTCACCATAAGCAGAAAAATAGACATTTTTACTACCCAGTTTCTAATTGGATGCGTTGCGGAGTCTTCAATTAAGCTCATTTTGGTGTTCAAGAGCACCTACAAATAAAGACCACTCCTTCCCTTCAGTTCTGCATACTTTGTGAATATCGCCACATAACAGTCTCTGTGGAAGTCGACATACATAACGTATCGTGTCACAGCAGGCTTGCGCTGTATTTACTAATTCCAAGCTCAGGTAGTTTTCTCTTCCTCAATCAACACCAAACTATTGGTCACGTTACCGACCAATCAGGCCTGAGGATTTTACATATAGTAGGAAGCGGGCGGAATCTTGTTGCGCCCCCAAATCGTGCCACCGCATTTATAATCTGTGAGCACAGGTTAATACACATATATATATTCTAACGTGTATCTCAATTTTAAATGGCTCATCTGTTCACGGCGGACCTTTATTTCTATTCACATCACCATTTTACATCAAAACTTTTTGTTTGTATGGGTCCACGTGGTGCGTTTCTTAGTGATACCATTGGCCGCGTCTATAACCAATCCGTGGTGTGACAGCGAGACGGAAGGCTCCTGGCCATCTAACTTCACTAGAAACAGAAGATGTCTGGAAAAGCGGCTGTCTTTACGCTGTTCCCAATCAGGTCCGCCGCTCAAGTGACGATTTGCGGGCTCCTGATTGGCTTTGGTACAGTTCATAGTCAGGCAGTACCGTCACGTCGGTACCTCCCCCCTTGGCTTAGGACGAAGCCAGAGGTACCGACGGACAGGTGAGGTGCGGCAGGGCGCGTCGTTGTCTCCTGTTTAGCTCCTGTTTTTTTGCAGTTTTTTTGCAGTTTCTATGCAATATTTCTGCAATGCTCTGCAAGGCTTCTTTGCCAGAAGGGAACGCTGCCCCCTTGCTAGTACCTAGTACCTGCACTAATTCATTGGGGTACTTTTCGGCAAGAGCCTTGCTGTAAATACTTTTTTGTCCATTCTTTTGAATTTGAGGTAAAAAACCAACAGACATTTATTTATTTTGACAATTCTGTCAGCTTCTTGTTTAACACTTCCAAGAGCTGTACACCATTTACATTAGAGCTCTGGATATATATATTTTTTCAAAGCTAAACTTGTGTCTACGTTATATACCAGCCTAATAGATTTCCTGCTAATCCCCATTTTTCATTACCAATACCAAGGTTTTAGTGCATCTTGTAGATTGCACACGTAGTCGATATTTACTTGTTGGGCCACACCTTATGAGGGTAACCCACACATCTAATCTTTTGTATTTCCACTACTACAGAGTGGTGCCTCCATTTCCTGAGCAGTGGCCAGGAGAGGTGAGGTTTACTCCCAAGAATTTTTGGGTGAGTAAATAAAATTACTACTTCCCTTTTTTACTATCTCTTGAAGGCTGACTTTGAAGCAATTTAATAATTATTTTTGAAAGTAAGCACGTTTAGTAATGTGTCACAGGTATTTGTTATATGGATATGTTAGTGTGTTTGAAATTTTTCAGGAAAGAATCCCTTAGAAATTCAGAAAACCGAAACACCGACGCAGGAGGTATTCCGCGGACGGTAGGGTATCCGGTATCACTTGATAACAATCTTGAACAAAGTTCTTGTATTCTCTTTTCAGTAGTGTATATAAAGGTCCTGATGAAAACCTGGTAGGGGAGACGCCCCTACAATGGCAGAAACATGTTGACCGCAATACCATCTTGTTCTGGCAGTCATTATTTCAGACTGGCATACACTCTCTTTTAATGTTGACACCAGGATCCATTCCCAATAAAGTTTCCCTAGTATCATGGTAGCCAATTTTAATTTGCACATTTGATTTTTGTTCACACTATTTTCTCACTGCAATCAATTTCCCACACCATCACACTAACGTGATAACATCTCTGGGTCGGTTCCATCACTGGAGGTCTTGGAGAATTGGAGAACCACACACAATACCAACAGGTGTGTCTCCTTATCTAGACCATGACCTAAAACAATCCCAGATGACGATGTTCCGCCATATGGATGGGCTGATGGGATTTATTTCCAGTCTCTAACACACGTATTGCACTTGACACATAGGGCCCCATTAGGATAGCGGGCGGAAAACCACCCCGCCCGCCATGGAGGCGGAAAACAACCGCCCGCCATGGAGGCGGTTCAACCGGCAGACAAATTAGGATCGACCGCCAGTACAGACCGACCGCGGCGGTAGTGGTGAAAATGAAACCGCCCGGCGTGTGCGGTGATGACAAAACTCCGACCGCGGCGGTCGGAAAAGCAGCGGATAATACAAAACCGCCCACAGGGAAAGCGGAGACACCGCACGGGAAATTACGATATCCCCGAGGGTGTCGCGGGCGGAACCGCAGGCACCGACCGCCGCGGTCGAAGGCAGGATTGCATGGGAGAAATGGCGGCCAAGCACCAGCAAACTCACCGCAGCTGACGAACATGAAATACATGGCGGTCGATGTCAAACCACCGCAGTGATGCCAAATACTGCATAAACAAAGTAGCCCTGCCCCCTATAGATACAACACACACACACAGATACAGAAATGTCAAACAAATATACAAAACAACATAACCACACCCACAACACACCTGACAACCACAATCCAATTGGACACACCCACACAGCTGAGTACAAAGCCACCCCCTCCACTCACCACAATCCTTTGCATCTTTCCAGAACAGAAGGCCACACACCACATCTGAGAGGAGAGGCAAAATCGCACACCACACCTACCCACCCACCACCACCATCAACACCACCATCACACCATCACAATCAAACCCCCAGCACATAACACACCTCATCACCACACCCCTGCACCCACACACCTTTGCACCCACAAACACCTCAACCCCCCCACACCATGACATCACAAAAAATGCCAAAATTCACAGAGAGTGAGTTGACAGTCATGGTCAACGAGATTGTGAGAGTAGAACCACAACTATTTGGTAACCTAGTCCAACAGACACCATTAGCCACCAGGACACAAATGTGTGAAAGGATAGTCCAAAGGGTGAATGCAGTTGGGGCCACCCCAAGATCCAAGAAGGAGATCATGAAGCGGTGGCATGATCTCCAGAGGGTTGTCAAGGAGAGGAGGAGCAAGAACTGGACGCTGGCAAACGCGACTGGCAGTGGCCCTCCCATCCCACCGAAGACATTCACACCATGGGAGGAGAAGGTGCTTGCTATCCTGCTACCTGAGAGTTTCACAGGAGTAGCCGGGGGAGCGGAGGCTGGTAAGTTCCGACAAATGTGTAACACCACATTGAGTTTTACCTCCTTGCAATACCCAACCACCAATACACTGTCCATCCCTAACCAACATGTAGCCAGCCATTCTGCTGAGGAGGCCTGTATGGGGCCGGAATGTCAGTACAACAACTCCCAGCATGCCCCCCTGTCCCACAGCCCAGCAGCATGGAGGCCTCCCCCAGCCAGGAGCAAGTGTCAGCCATTGCACTGTTTAACAAACAAACTTACAGGTTGGTAGCCATCTTCACTTGGAGGCTGTTTGTGGGTGTGAGGGAGAGAGGGAGGCCTGTCTCACTACTCCCAGCATGCCCCCCTGTCCCACAGCCCAGCAGCATGGAGGCCTCCCCAGCCAGGAGCAAGTGTCAGCCATTGCACTGTTTAACAAACAAACTTACAGGTAGGTAGCCATCTTCACTTGGAGGCTGTTTGTGGGTGTGAGGGAGGGAGGGAGGCCTGTCTCACTACTCCCAGCATGCCCCCCTGTCCCACAGCCCAGCAGCATGGAGGCCTCCCCCAGCCAGGAGCAAGTGTCAGACATTGCACTGTTTAACAAACAAACTTACAGGTTGGTAGCCATCTTCACTTGGAGGCTGTTTGTGGGTGTGAGGGAGAGAGGGAGGCCTGTCTCACTACTCCCAGCATGCCCCCCTGTCCCACAGCCCAGCAGCATGGAGGCCTCCCCCAGCCAGGAGCAAGTGTCAGCCATTGCACTGTTTAACAAACAAACTTACAGGTAGGTAGCCATCTTCACTTGGAGGCTGTTTGTGGGTGTGAGGGAGGGAGGGAGGCCTGTCCCACTACTCCCAGCATGCCCCCCTGTCCCACAGCCCAGCAGCATGGAGGCCTCCCCCAGCCAGGAGCAAGTGTCAGCCATTGCACCCTGCACACTCACCTTACAGGTATGTAACTACCGTATATCTTCATGAAGTGTGTGTGTGTAGAAATCAAATAACTATTGTACGCAATGCATAGACAATCAACCTTTATGACTCCATGATGTAAGTCTGCACTATGTAATGTAACACGGTGTTGCCATGATTTGTACAACTGATGACAGCAAATTGCACTAGTGTACAGACAGCTGATGATACGCAGATGACACAAACACTGACCACTCCCCATCTACTCCACAGGTGATAAAGAACTCACTGCTGGGGACAACACCAACGACCAGCAGAGCCAGTCTCCACCTCCGGCACATGGACTCACAGATGCAGACTCCCAGGACAGTTTGGATGATGAGCTCCAGGCCGGCCCATCTGGTGTTCCACAGAGCCAGAGGTCCCAGGCCCCCATCCTCCCCACCACCACCTCTGCTGCAACAACAACGCAGCAGACCCCTGCTGTCACGGCCTCTGCCTCCACCGCAGCCACTGCCACCAACACCACCACTACCACCAGTACCACCTGCAGCACCCTCCCTGTCCCTAGGGATGACCAGCCCACACCAACAACTGTGGAGGGCAGGGAGCCAGAGCGTGGCGCACCAGTGGCGAGGGAAGAGGTCCGTGGCAGCAGAGCAGGCGGGAGGGCCAGGGTCAACACCAGACCTCGGGAGGAGTGGACACCATCCCTGGACCACTTCACCAGAGTTGTGGATGCCTACCAAGAGGTCCAGGGACAAAGTGGCCGGTCAGATGAACTATTAAGGGAGCTCATCCTGCTGATGAGGTCCATCGATAACCGCCTGGGACAGATGGTGGACCTCATGGGCCAGCAAGTGGCGTTGCAGAGGGACAGGCCTGTGTCCCAACCATCACCGTCGTCCCCTCCTGTTGTGCAGCAGGATGACAGTCCACCATCCTCCCCTGCGCCAACAAAGAGGGGCGAGTCCTCTGACGCCGCTGGCCATTCAGCAGGCCCTCCACCGCCAAAAAGATCTAGGGGGCGTCCGAAGAAGAGCCTGGGAGTCTCTGGAAGCAAAGCACCTGCCACACGCCAGTCACGGAGCCAGCCGTGAAGACAACCCTCTCCCCAACTGCATTCACTGTTTGGACTGTCTTTCCCCACATTGCCTTGGCAATGGCACCTGTCTGTTGGACTGGGTCACCACATCCATGTGGTGTCTACTCTTGCATCTCTGCGACCATGACTGTCAACTCACTGCTCATTCCCCACCTTCCTGTAAATATTCCCGCACAATTCACATGTCCACCCCGTAAATAAAATACCTGACACTCCAGATTTTGTGTATTGAATTCTTTAGTGTAGTATTTACATTGATGATAATGTCCATGATGTGTAAACATGATGTACAGTATGCAGGGCAGGAACACTCTGGAGCACCTAGGGAGACACAACAGAACTACAGTCACTGGTCTCATCATGCCAACACACACAGATCACTGCTCCACAAATATCCAAATTATCACAGGTACACTACACATTGTCTAGCTGATATGCACAAATACGGTCCAGAATACATCTCCGTGCGTAACGTCCATTCCAACAATACCATACATAGGTGACAGAACATGTGGCTATTGGGAACATCTGCGCATATCCATTCACAACAAAAGCTACCACACTAGACTATGTAGATGTTGTAACTTGTCACACACCTTCAAGTGAAGTAGCGTTGGATTAGCTGCTGGCGTAGGTCAACTCCTTCCTCCTCTCCACTGTCCTCATCACTGGATTCAGGTCCCTGAGCAGGTTGTGGCCTTGGTTCCTCACCATCGTCCAGGAGCAGGGGGACCCCCTTGTGGATGGCCAGGTTGTGTAGCATACAGCATGCCACAACGATCTTGCACACCTTCCCAGGCGAGTATGCGAGTGCCCCTCCAGTCCTGTCAAGGCACCTGAACCTTGCCTTCAGCACGCCAAAAGTCCGTTCAATTGCCCGTCGTGTCCTGCCATGGGCCTCATTGTAGCGGATGTCTGCTGGTGTCTGGGGATTCCGGAGTGGGCTCAACAGCCATGGCCTACTGGGCTATGCAGAGTCCCCTGTGAATGAAAAACACCCATAGCAATGTTGTACGGCCACAGTAAAGCCAGTGACACATAGCACGTGATAGCAGTAGTGTAACTCACCCACAATCCAGGCACGTTCGGGATGCAGATTCTCCATCATCCGTGGCACCATGCTGTTCCTCATAATGAAAGAGTCATGGGCCGAACCGGGATACTTTGCACACACATGTGATATTGTCATGTCCGCAAGGCACACCACCTGCAAATTCATGGAGTGGTAGTGTTTGCGGTTCCGATAAATGTGCTCCGTCGCCTGCGGTGCCACCAGAGCCACATGGGTGCAATCTATGGCACCGACTACATGTGGGATGCGCCCAAGTGGATAGAAGTCCCCCTTAACGGCAGCCAATTCACGTCCCCTGGGGAAATGTATGTAGCGATTGCGATATATCATCATGGCCTCAAGTACATCCCTCAGCACCATGCTGAACATGGGCTGCGACATCCCCCCAGCGTTAGCCACGGTCTCTTGGAAGGAACCAGTCGCAAAGAAGTGTAGTGCTGCCATTACCTTGTAGGTGGGTGTGAATGCCGTAGGATAGTGACGGCGAGGCTGCAGGTGGGGCTCCAATAGATCACACACGATCTTCAATGTCGGTCTGTCCAGCCTGAATTTCCTGATGATTGCCTCATTCTCCATGTCCTCAAGCACAATCAACTGACGTAGGAGATTTGGCCTCCTCCTAGTTTAGGATTATAAAGAATAGGTCAATGACAAGCATCATGAGATGGCCATAGCACAAAGCATCAATGATGTAATGGGAAAACAACAAGGGCCAGAGAGATGCATGGCACATCTGGTTACATGGCTGGCCAATAGCTACACACAGAGGGCAGGCCTCTCCAGTGACAATACCCAAGACAGTAACACATCGGGTAATGTAAAGTGGATATAATGATTGAACTTTTGACATGCGCAGACATGGAGCTACTAGAGCCACAAATGTAATGTGACTTAACATGTCTGTCATACCCATCTGCCGTACCTGCCACACCTCAATGCATCATGTACATTCTGCAACCATTCTTTAACACAATGATCACAGTAGCAGGGACACTTCTGGTTGTGTGCATGATCAGTTGTGAATCCACAAGTCAGGTACAATACAATGCAGTGCCACCAGCCCGGTCAAGGTCTGCACTGACCAACAACACATTAAACCTCACGACATCTATGTAGAGCACCTGACGTCTGTCAATCATCATCACACATCAAAACCCTTACTAAAATGGCACAAACACATGCTAAAGTGGCTCACACTGAACGTGCGTCCTCCTGTGGATGCAATGGCTGTGTGGCATCGTGTGTACAATGATGTGCCCTACACCATGTAGCTGCAGGGTACTTATACATTGTCCAGGATTGATATACACAGCAATGTGTAAGAAAATGCCAGAACCTACCGCCGGTCCCCGGCGTTGTGACCCCCGCACCACCATCTACCCAGCCAAGATAGCCATTGGCACATGGACTTGTGTACATGCCGGTGGCCATGCTCCGCCGCATGAGTCGCGGTACCTACCGCCGGTCCCCAGCGGTGTGACCCCAGCACCACCATCTACCCAGCCAAGGTAGCCATTGGCACATGGACTTGTGTACATGCCGGTGGCTATGCTCCGCCGCATGAGTCGCGGTACCTACCGCCGGTCCCCGGCGGTGCATCACCGCCATGGCGCATTGCATACAGCCAATGGCATGGGTGTTCGCTGTGGCATGATGCATATTTGAAAATAGCGGAAGCTGTGCTCCGCCGCCGCGGAGGCGGTCATTGGATGCTTTTGAATGATGCACCATCGCGGTAGCGCACCCCGGACACCCGCGGTGCGTCACCGCCATGGCGCATTGCATACAGCCAATGGCATGGGTGTTCGCTGTGGCATGATGCATATTTGAAAATAGCGGAAGCTGTGCTCCGCCGCCGCGGAGGCGGTCATTGGATGCTTTTGAATGATGCACCATCGCGGTAGCGCACCCAGGACACCCGCGGTGCGGCACCGCCATGGCGCATTGCATACAGCCAATGGCATGGGTGTTCGCTGTGGCATGATGAATATTTGAAAATAGCGGAAGCTGTGCTCCGCCGCCGCGGAGGCGGTCATTGGATGCTTTTGAATAAGGCAGACCCAGACAACCAATTGTAGCAGCTTATTAGCTTCCTAACTACCCCAGGGGGCTATAAATCTGTGGGAGTGAGCCACACATTCCCACTGCTCGCAGAGCCTGCTGCCTGGGACCCTCTCCTGCTGCTGCCTGGGACCCTCTCATGCTGCTGCCTGGGACCCTCTCCTGCTGCTGCCTGGGACCCTCTCCTGCTGCTGCCTGGGACCCTCTCCTGCTGCTGCCTGGGACCCTCTCCTGCTGCTGCCTGGGACCCTCTCCTGCTGCTGCCTGGGAACCTCTCCTGCTGCTGCCTGGGACCCTCTCCTGCTGCTGCCTGGGAACCTCTCCTGCTGCTGCCTGGGAACCTCTCCTGCTGCTCACAGAGCCTGCTGCCTGGGACACCTCACAACTCACTTCCGCCACAGGTCTGCCATATCCACAGGGATGTCAAGAACAGATAAGATCCGTGCCAGTCCATTCACGAGTGAGGAGCTGGATGTCCTTGTGAACGAGGTGCTGGCACAGTACCCACGCCTGTTTGGTGGCCCCAATGTCGTGGTAAGTCAACATGAAGGGAGCAGTAGGGCAGGGTGGTGTCAGACGTGTATTCATGATGCTGCAGTATGTGCTTTTTGATGTGGGGTGCAGACAAACACTGACAGACAAGATGTTTCCAGGTGGTGGGAGTGTGTGTTTTGCATTGTGACTCTGTCCTAGGCCTATACTTGTATGTGTGAGTGGGATTTGCTACTTTTTCGGGCAGACATAACCAACGGTTGTTTGCCTTGTAGCTGCCTGGACAGTGTCCGCTTGTGATGTAATTTCAGGGTGGCCCTGTAGTCATAGTCAGTGTGCCCCACAGAGTAGGTTCAGTGGCTGCACAGCCAAACGTTGTCCATCAGCCAACTTACATGCTACAGTTGCTTCACACTGATTAGTGGATATGCCCCATCAATGCCCTGTACTATTTCAGAATTACACAGTGCTGTCGATGCATTTGTGTTGAAGCATCATTCTTTAGTGTGATTATCATGGAGACTACGAACCTCAATTTGTGCATGCATTCACTAATGTTTATGCCATGCAGAGTGGCCTTGTGAGGGTACCCCCAGTTCTGGAGGAGGGAGGTCACTGTGAGTCCCGATTCAGTGTCTGGCTGCTGCACTGATAGATGCTGACATATGACATTGTGTAAATGTTCATTTGGCCTTCTTTACTCTCATTCCTGCAGCTCAAGGTACACCAACGTAAGGCTGTCTGGAGGGCCATAGCAGCAAAGGTGCGAGCCCTGGGGGTATCAAACAGACGACACACACACTGTCACAAGAGGTGGGACGACATCAGCCGGCTGGCTAAGCAAGTGGCAGAGATGAGCTTGGGGATGGTACCACGCACAGGGCGTGTGGCACGGCGCACCATGACTCCGCTGATGGGACGCATACTGGCAGTGACCTATCCAGACCTGGATGCACGTCTGAAGGGGCTTCAGCAGCAAGACAGAGATGGTGAGTATCCGGGGAGGGAGAGTTTGTCTGGGAGTGGATGCATGTGTAGCGTGCCTGTGGCAGCGGTGACACATGTGATGTGCGTGTGCTGCCATGCTGTGATATGTGATGTGAGTGGCAACTGTGATGTGTGTCTGTATGAGGCATTGGCCCACCATGGCCTTACTGTGCTGCTCCTGCCTGCAGTTTTCAGTCCTTGACAGATATTTTGTTGTCCACATGGTCACTCTTCTTTGTGATGGTGGGTGTAGTCCCTATTCTGCCGTACAGCTGTGTCCACTTAATGAGTGTGACACCATGTCTGTCTACTTTGCAGGCACCTTCATGGTAGTGGCCCACACATCTGACGACAATGTGAACCCAGATTGGCACATGGTGATTGTAATGGCCTATTTGACAATGTGGCATGTGTAGACAATACAGGTGTGTGTATTCCCCTCTGGATCCCTTTTGGTCTGTAAGTGGTGATGTTTGTTGTGGCTACATCATGTCCATGGGGCAGGTCAATGTGGGCTGGGGGAACACCATCCATGGGCAGGGTGTAGTGCTGTGTGTCATCGACATTGGTCCACTCCTGCCTGTTTGTCCGCATGACAGGCACTGTTGTGGTCTATATGGTGTGTAGCTGCACAGTGATTGGAGGGTGTGGTGGTTACCATGTAGCTCTAGGCCTCTCATGTGCTGCATTGATCTGATATCGTGTGACCAGACAATGACACTTAGACAACCATGTTTCTGTCACTAATGCAGATTTGCAAGACACCACGGCGGAACATGATCCTGAAAGTGGGGGCGAGACCAGCACGACAGCGGCAGCAGAGCAAAGCGAGACGGAGCCAAGTGACACTGACCACACCAGCACTACTGAGGGTGATAGGAGTATGCATGAGGAATCTGTGGCTGAGACACAGAGTACCACTTCATCTGAGGGAAGGGGGGATGCGTCCCTGTTAGCAGCCACAGGAGATGGGGAGTCTGCTGCTGCATCAGACTACCAGCGGCCACTACCCACCCTCCCATCCACTTCCTCTGGGGCTGCCCGTATCCGTGTCACTAAGTGGGGACGTGTGACATTCACACATGGCACCGCTGCACCTGCACCTGTCCCCCCTGCTACCCTCAGTGCAGAGTGCGTAGATCTCCTGCGGCAACTTTGCGTGGGCCAGACCGCCCTGCTCAATGCCTTCAGTGCACACGATAACAAATTAGGCCAGGTTCTGGCATTCATGAGGGGCATACACTCTGACGTGGGTGGCCTACATCGTACACTCCTGTCATTGTCAGGTACAGTGACGTCAGCCCTCCAACAGGCACATGCCCCCTTTGCAGCTCAGGTGCCTGTGACGTCCACCCAGTCAGTGGCCACATCAGATGACAGTGAGCACTTGGGACATACATCAACTAAACGGTACAACACTAGGAGCACAGGTCAGACCCAAAGCAAACAATCCCGTCCACAGACTCCATCCCCAAAGAAGAGCAGGGCCCCCCCCAATATGCACAGACAAAGTGAAGTCACAGAAGAGCAAGGCCAGAAGAGCATTGTGTCAGACACCAGGCTCACATGCTGCAGAGGCATCACCAGAAATTGACTCAGCTATGACCACAGAGGATGTGTGGGATGTCATGGCTACACCTGGGGAGAGCACAGGGACACAACCACCTACCACATCAACCCCAGAACAAAGTACATCGAGGCAGGTGGAGGGAAGCCCTGTTGTGACCAGCCCAGTCATTGTGGCAGAGGAGGGCAGTGTTGTGTCCAGGCCAGTGACTCAGGTAGAGGAGGGCAGTGTTGTGGCCATCCCTGGCAAGAAGGGACAGGAGGGCACTGTAGACACCACCCCTGGGGTAAGTGGGAAGGTGGTCACTGTGGGGGGTACACCTTCCAGAGAGGGTAAGGTGGTCCGGAGGCGTAGCCAGCCCAAGCGTACTGCAGGATCAAGCACTTCTCCAGAGGGAGTGCCAGTGTCTGCACCTGATGTGGGACAGTTGGGGTGTGTGCCGGTGGTGTCAAGGCCACTTCCCATCAACCCCATGACAGGGAAGCAAATTCATATTCCGAAGAAGTGGAAGGGCACCCCTCCAACCTCTCCCACCCACACTGTGTCAAGGGCGTGCATGACTCCACCTCCACGTGCCACGGTGCCACCTGGTCCGCACAGCCCTCCACCTTGCAGGCCCTCTGTTATAGCCACATCACATGTCCCTCTGTCACACCAGTCAATTGGACCTGCAGTCCCTGACACACAGCCAGGTCCCACTCCACATGACAGCCAGGAGTGAGTTGTCAACACCCTCAGACGCCTGTGCCACACAGAGGTGTGCTACTCTAGACCATTGTTAGCGATCTGGGTGTGTTCCTGGGCCTGTTGCTCTGATGTACTCTGCCCTGCCAAGGACTCTGGGCCTGTTGCTCTGATGTACTCTGCTCTGCCAAGGACTCTGGGCCTGTTGCTCTGATGTACTCTGCTCTGCCAAGGACTCTGGGCCTGTTGCTCTGATGTACTTTGCCCTGCTCTGCCAAGGACTCTGGGCCTGTTACTCTGATGTACTCTGCCCTGCTCTGCCAAGGACTCTGGGCCTGTTGCTCTGATGTACTCTGCCCTGCTCTGCCAAGGACTCTGGGCCTGTTGCTCTGATGTACTCTGCCCTGCCAAGGACTCTGGGCCTGTTGCTCTGATGTACTCTGCTCTGCCAAGGACTCTGGGCCTGTTGCTCTGATGTACTCTGCCCTGCTCTGCCAAGGACTCTGGGTCTGTTGCTCTGATGTACTCTGCCCTGCTCTGCCAAGGACTCTGGGCCTGTTGCTCTGATGTACTCTGCCCTGCTCTGCCAAGGACTCTGGGCCTGTTGCTCTGATGTACTCTGCCCTGCTCTGCCAAGGGCTCTGGGCCTGTTGCTCTGATGTACTCTGCTCTGCCAAGGACTCTGGGCCTGTTGCTCTGATGTCCTCTGCCCTGCTCTGCCAAGGACTCTGGGCCTGTTGCTCTGATGTACTCTGCCCTGCTCTGCCAAGGACTCTGGGCCTGTTGCTCTGATGTACTCTGCCCTGCTCTGCCAAGGACTCTGGGCCTGTTGCTCTGATGTACTCTGCCCTGCTCTGCCAAGGACTCTGGGCCTGTTGCTCTGATGTACTCTGCCCTGCCAAGGACTCTGGGCCTGTTGCTCTGATGTACTCTGCCCTGCCAAGGACTCTGGGCCTGTTGCTCTGATGTACTCTGCCCTGCTCTGCCAAGGACTCTGGGCCTGTTGCTCTGATGTACTCTGCCCTGCTCTGCCAAGCACTCTGGGCCTGTTGCTCTGATGTACTCTGCCCTGCTCTGCCAAGGACTCTGGGCCTGTTGCTCTGATGTACTCTGCCCTGCTCTGCCAAGGACTCTGGGCCTGTTGCTCTGATGTACTCTGCTCTGCCAAGGACTCTGGGCCTGTTGCTCTGATGTACTCTGCCCTGCCCTGACAAGGACTCTGCACTTCCCGATTGTGTTTGACCAGTGCATAGTCTGTGCCATTTGTACATGATTTTGTGACTTGCTGGTGTCTACTAATGTTGTGTAGCTACATCTGTGCAATATGTGAATAAATACAGTTACTTATGGTGTGTTTTCTCTGTCTCCTTACTGATTAAAGTACTTTTCTCTTTTTGCATATGCTTGACTGAGTACCATGCTCTATTTTGTAAATCACCATTGCAAGGCTCTATGTGACCATATGATTTTTAGACAGGGGGGGCAGGGTCTTCAGTCCATTCTGGCCCTGCTGATGTTGTACTCTGTGATGGCTATTTTACAGGCCATGCAGTTTTCGTGTTGGTGAATTGCTATTGCTGCATACACTGTTCACAGGTCACCTTGGGGGACACTGGCAGCACAGGGTGTGCAGCTGTGCTGTGGTTTAGTCGATGTCTATGATGTGATGAGGTGTGTGTGTTTTCCTTTCTGTGTGCCCAGGCGTGTATGTGTATGGTCGTCTTGTGTTGGCCCTTAGTCCTGGTGGCATGGCTTACATGGCATGTGTGGTGTTGGGTGTGGCAGAGGTGTGCAATGTGAAGGGCGTTAGTTTGTAGTGTATGTATGTGTGCCCCTGTATGGTGTGACACACACATGTGTCAGCCAGGAGTTGTATGCCTGTTGTTTGTTTTGTCTTGCCCTGTGTGGATGATTGTATGCAATTGTGTGGGCTGTGGGGAGTGCACTGGTGTTGTGTGTTCGTTGTCAGCCAATCCTGCAGTGCCTGTGTCCCTGGTTGTGTGTCGTAGTGTGTGTTTATTGTGCTTGTTGTTACAGTGCTTGTTGGTGTGCATGGGGGTGCACGGGATAGGCACCTGGCCTGTGACTAGCTCGGGTGGGGTGCAGTGTTGGTCGGGGTGGTGTGTCACTGTGATGTTTGGGACCTGGCCATGCCTTGGTGTTGCCCTGCCTTCTGCATAGTGTGCATGTGTTGACCGCAGCGGTGACGTGTCCGTGACCGTGACGTTGCTGCAGGTTGGCGGACGTTGTGTGTTCCGGATGCCGTGGGGTGCCTTGTTGTGAGGTGGGTGATGTGTGGGTGCCAATGTGAATGTGTTGTGCCCCCCAGCAGGATGCCAGTGTTTTGTTTGGGCACTGTGTCGGCATGTGAGATGTGTGGTGCATATGTGTAGTGGCGTACCTGTGACAGCGTCAGCGGCGGCCCATCTGGCGATAGTGTTGCAGCAGGTACATGACCGGATGCATGTGGAGGGCTGGGTCCATGGGGTTCATGTCGGGTCTCGGCGTTCGTGCTCCGCTGTCGACTTTCCGCCTGCTTCAGCTGTGCGGTGTCTCCGCTGCCGTGCGTCTGCTTGTTTGGGCCATCCTAATTTGTCGAGCGGGGCGGACGTCATCGGCCGCGGCGGAGAGTCTCGATTGGCTCCAGCCGCCGCGGTGGCGGGCGCACCTTGATGGCGGAGCGCGGCGCTCCGCGGCGGACGGGAAATGACCTGTGTTTACCTATCCTAATGTGGCGGATGTGAGTTCCGCTGCTCGCGGGCGGAAAAAGCTGTTTTTCCGCCCCGCCATCGCCGCGGTAGTGCCACCGCCCGACATCCTAATGGACCCCATAGTCTCTTGCTTCTGTCTTTTTGCTCAGTCTCTCTCGCAGTATAGACCACTACTAGTCTTCTGTTTTGTTTCTACATGTAAAATGGGGGTGTAGACTGCGTTCTGTGGTCTTTAAATATTTATTCCCCTTGGACCCTTCTCAAAAAATGTTTGTGTTACAAGGCTTGGACAGTACCTGTTTGTCTCCCATCCTCTCTAGCTAAAATTTCTTGGACAACGCAGGGGTTTCTAAAATGTATCACTATACAGTCTCCTTGGTTGTCCTTAGGCCTCCATCCTAGCAATCCAACTCTGCGTGTGGTTAAGATCTCTCCTGCATCGTCACACCGGAAGTACCTATGATTAGCTAGCCATTGCATACATTTGTGTTTTAGTTCTTGGTGTGGTTCATGTTGGCCCCTTCTGAGCTCGGGGATGCCTACAAGAATGAGGACATATGGAGTTGAAGCCAGTGGTAGGTTTATAACTTGGGGGGTAGAGTTTTCTTTAGTGGCTTCCATGCGTGTGGGAAAGTCTACTCCTACCCGTTGTTTATTCGGCTGCCATTGCCTGATGGGTTGTTGGAGTAAGGGGGGTGGATTTGCTCTATTAGCGGTGGTGGTGGGGGCCTCTCTATGTTGGTTTAAGTGGGGGTTGATTGTTGCTGTCTCTCTAGATTTGGTACTTGAGTAGCTGGGCAATCATTGTGTTTGGGGGCCGAAATGGCCCTTATGGTGTTCACAGCGACCTGGTCTCGGGATCCAGTGTCAGGTCCAACATTCCCATCTTCTAATCCCCTGTTACTTGTCCAGTCATTAAGGAGCGAAGCCAGCTTGTCAACCCTTTCTACGAGTGTTTTAAGTTCGTCCTTAACTATGTCCCTCACTTGGATTTGCAGATCCACCACTAGCTTAGTGACCCACACTGGCTGTTCGCTAGTGGTTTCAATACTGTTTACTAGTCCTCCCATCCCAGTGTTCCTATTATCTATCTTCTTTCCCAAGGCTTTCTTCCTTCTTACTGCTGTTTTTGCTTGTAATTTAGGTCTCCCTTTTATAGCGGGCTGCATAGGTAATTCCATCCTGGTTTGATCAGAGTTAATTGCTTCAGCTATTGAAGTTTGGGCCCTGGGTGTATCGTTTATCAAGACTCCTGAGGTTTGCTAGGAATCCACCACAGGGATTTCCAGGTTAGGGGTTAGAGATAATCATCTCTCTGTCCACTCGATTTTGGTGTCCACTGCTCCTAGAGCCTTTTCCAACATCCTATCTACAGAGGCCGGTTTGGTTTTAGATTTGGCATGGGAGGGGGCCTTTTGTTTCTTTTCTGTACACACTTGTTTACCCATTCTACTTTGGTTGTGGCGATTACCTTTTGTACTGTAAATGGTTTAATTTAGACACTACTGATTGACTTGGAACGCGGGGTAAAGGGAGAGCTACTTGGAGACAACTAGCACGAGAATCAAAGTGCATGAGTGCTCAGACCTAAAGTGCAGAGTGCTGATACAGTGAGCCAGACAATGGGCACAAGAATGTAAGAAACAATGATGCAAGTGCAGGGGTGCAGGCGGAAACAAGCCCCAGTGTGAATCAATGTAGGGTTAGCAGGGATACCAGATAGGAGTGCCTATGGTAAAAGGCTTTATCTGCAACCCGATCACTGGGGACATTCAACGCTAGAGTCAAATTGGTTCAGATCCAGTTTAAAATCCAATGTTCTAGTAGAAATGAAATCCGGAGAAATACTGAGTAGCTAAAAAGAATAAAATATGCAATCCAACGTTTGGTCATTAACTCTGAATAAATGGTTAAAGCACATAACCTTATTTAACAGTTTCATTTGGGCCGCCCTGCGAAAGGTTGCCCCCACTAATTAAACAGTCTGTGCAGATTAATGGCAGTGTTAACAAGATTGCAGACCCCAGGGGAAGTGGCTAGGGAAGCAAGAAATGGGGGAATGAGGATTAAGTCATATTGCCTTGCCCTCCAGAAGATTACGGTACCAGTTCCATTGCCTAGGGCTAGGTAGCTTGTGTCCCGGTAAAGCAGTCATGAGGGGTGACCCAGTCTCTTCCGGACGCTGGACGGGCGCAGGACGGACCGGCCCTTGGCCCGGGCTTCGCCTGGGCGCGTCCCGCGCCACGGGGGGAGAGGCAGCTCTTGAAGCGCATTTCCCAGGGCCTCCCCCTCATGCACAGCACCTGTGGCAGAAGCAGGGGATGCTGGGACTGGTAGTCCCCTGTCACAATGTTACTCCACTTCTGGGGACTGCTAGCGCTAGCGGGAAGGCTGAAAGCGCTGTGCTGAAAGTGCCCTGGGACTCCTGTCCGACCAGGGCAAAAGCGAGTTTGGAATTGCGGCAAAGACCGTTCTCCCTTTCACGAGGGAGAAGCAGCGTTAAAAGCACATTTCCCAGTGCCTCCCCCTCACACGCAGCATCTGTGGCAGAAGCAGGGGATGCTGGGACTGGTAGTCCCATCACGATGTTATTCCACGTCACTAATATGAGTCCGGAGAGTATAACAGGTTTTTTTTTTTATTATTTTATTGATAATACATGAGTCAGTAGATTCAAATCAATATCATACAATTGATATATGCCGAGATCTATCAATTAAACATAATGCACATAGAATATTGACTAACATATCTATATAGCTTGATCAAATAAATTAAACAATTAAACAAGTGTGGCTAATACAAATCATATATATGAGGTTACAAATATAAAATATAAACCCATTAAGAGGCCACCCAGAACCCTCATTTTAAGTATCCAAATCCAGACAATCTGAAACTATGCCCCAGATTTGTCGCCCTAACTTCTTTTTTATGATGGCTTTTAAGCATACAGACTATACTCCATATTGTAAACAGAAAATAATCTTGCCCTCCAACCCTTGAATATAGGCGGTTCTTTTTGAAGCCACTGCGAAGCTATACATAATCTGAATACGGCTGTGACTAAAAATATTTTAAAAACCTGTGCCTTTGGAGTTCCTACCGCCCCCGGTCCCATCTCCACCCCTAACAAAATCTGAGCTACTGACAGTTGCATAGGAGCCCCAAAGATCTCTGATAGAAATTTCTCCAGCTGTGTCAATAAAACAGCTAATGAAGGACACGCAAAGAAGATATGTACATCATCTGCAGAAGGAAGCCCACACCAAAAACATTTCCCCATTTGATCCCCACTCCATTTTGAAACCTTATCTGGAGTATAATAAAGATTAAAGACTGACTTAAAGTGTTGGGCGGAGAGTTTAGCAGACAAAAATAGTTGAGTAGCCAATTCAATAGAGACCTCTAGTCGTATATCCGGACGCCCCAATTTAATCCCACATTTACTCTGCTCTTGCAAATGATTAGACTTGGTACTGAGCATTAAACCATAAAAAGTGCCTATTCTTGCTAATTTACTGTTTGCTTCTACCAGGGGATTAGATTGAATAATGCCGCACACATTCATCAGATAATGCCTAATTTGTAAGTACTTAAAAAAATCCTCCCTGGGCAGCTGATATTGGTCCCTTAGTTGGTCAAATGATTTGAGGCCCTCTTCCGAGTACAAATCTCCCACCAGCCTTATCCCTTTTAAGCTCCAATTGTAAACCACCCGGTCCCAGAAAGCTGTTGGAAAAAATGTTGTAGCTGCCAGAGGTGTATACCATGATATTCTCTCGAACCCATACATTTTCCTAATTACTTTCCATACTTTGTATGCTGCCCCCAAAACCTTAAATCAGGTGCGCTTGTAGTAGCTCCAATCTGGATTTAAAAAAAACTATTTTAACCTTCACTCCCAATAGCATCTGATATATGAAAGGACATTCAGCGATATCCAGAGGGCCCACCCCTGTAAGTACTATATTCATTCTTTGAATCATACATGCATAGTAATACAAAGTGAAGTCCGGTACGGACCAGCCCCCTGACAATCTAGGTAGAACCATATAGCGCATAGCGCGACGAGACTTCCCCCTAGACCACAAAAATCGCATGCAGATAGATTGAAGTTGTGTCAAGCACGACTTTGGGATTTCCAGGGGCACGCATCTAAAGAAGTACAATATTTTTAGCAATATCATCATTTTTAATAAGTTACATCTCCCTACAAGAGAGAGGTGTAGGCATTCAGCCCGATCTAACTGTCTTCTTACCCCCATCAGGAGACCGTCCCAATTTGTTTTAACTAAGGCAGTTGCTGAAGTCCTAATCTTGACACCTAAATAAATAGCCTCTTGGCACGCCCTTGGATCAGAGTAAGTCGGCAGGTTAGCACATAGCATCTGAGTTTTAGCTGTGTTTAACTTGTACCCAGATACTGCCCCAAATTCTGCTGCCACATACTCTATCTCCCGCATCGCCATAGTTGGTCTAGGCTTGACAACAGCAACGTCGTCCGCATAAGCGAGGACCTTGAACTGATAGTTCTGTATTTTCATTGGTTGAATCATGGTGCTAGCTTCCAACATTTTTAAAAATGGGTCAATATATAATGAGAAGAGCAGTGGGGAGCACGGGTACCCTTGTCTAGTTCCACACTGTATAGAAACTGCCTCAGACTCGAGTCCCATGGTGCAAATACGAGCTACGGGTTGTTGATACAGTGTCTGTACCGCAGTTATAAACTCTGATCCAAAACCCCGCCGCATCATTACTTCCCATAAGAAACACCATGAGACTCGGTCGAACGCCTTCTCGGCATCCAATAAAATTAGACACAGCGCCTCCCCAGTAATATTAACATAATCAAAAAATGTTATTACCCGGCTCACGTGATTTGTTGTACCACGATGCGGGATAAAACCATGTTGCTTAGTAGAGACTAATGGAGTAATAACTGATGCCAACCTGGTGGCCAAAATCTTTGAATAGATCTTCCCATCAGCATTTAATAACGATATGGGCCGATATGACCCGGGTAGATTTGCAGGTTTATCTTTTTTATGAAACACAACTATGCTCGCTTCGTCCCAAGACTTGGGGGGAGCGCCTTCCTGAGCCGCTCTCATTGTTGCTAACAAATCGAGCTTCAATACACTAAAAAACTTTTGTAGATTTCCAGAGGTAGTTTATCTGGGCCAGCTGCCTTACCCACAGCTAGCCCATTTACTGCTGCTTCCAATTCCTCAAAGGTTATTGGCGCACCCAACCTGTCTGCCTCATCTACAGGGAGATCTAATCCACAGTATTGATGCAGGAGCGTACCTGCCATATCCTCATCATAATCGTCTCCATGATAAAGTGTGTCATAAAACTGTTTAAACACCTGTAGGATGCCACTTTCACTCTTGATGGAAGTGCCCTCCGAATCGATAATATTATCGATTCTTTGAGCTGCCTCTCTTACTCTTAGTTTTTGAGCGAGGCACCTGCCACTTGCTTCCCCATACTCATAATGCAATTGCCGTTTAATAAAGAATTTTTGTGCAGCTTCCTGAGACCAATTCAGATTTATCCTTGCTTTGAGCCGTGCCACTACTGTTGTAAGGGTAGTGATGCCTATCCCTGCATGAATGCCCTGCATATGTAACTCCTCAGCCTTTATAAGGCCCTGATATCACTCTTGAAGTTTTGCCGCCTGCTTTTTTTGGTTATATAGTCCCATACTCAACGCTTCACCCCTGAAGGCGGCCTTGAAGGTGTCTCAAACACACCCAACATTGGTGCTCCCTCGATTTATACTGAAGAAGATAGTATTCCATTCTTTCATATGTTCCACGAATTCCTGATCTAATAATAATTTCCGAACGAAGGAAAACACCCTAGGCTTATTGACTGTTACGAAACCAATTATAGACATAACCACTGGACCATGATCTGAAGTGATTCGTGGATAAAGCTGAATAAGTGCCTGATTTAATAGGAGTTGTGGAGCAAAAAAATAATCAAGTCTCACTAACTTTTGGTAAGGAAAAGAGAAGAAGGTGTATCCAGGCTCTACCCCCTGCAGAGATGCCCAAACATCAACCAAGCCATGTGCATAAAGTAATGATTGCAAAGCTTTAAAAACATGCGGTTTCCTACCAATATACGTCGCTTTCACATTACATAATACATTTGCAGCCAAATTGATGTTCAGGTCACCACACAAAATCAAAAGTGTTGACCAAGTCGCAAGCTCTACGTTTCGAAAATCTAAAGTGGCAGCCTCATCTATATTGTACCCATATACTGCACAATTTGTGAATTTTGTAGCACCTATGAAGCATTCCGCAATTGCCCACCTGCCCAACCCATCAGTAAAAATTCTGCCGGTATCACCGATGTGTTTCTCAACCATGATTGCAACTCCTCTAGTCGTACATTTGTGTTTAGTGCAGGCTAATGGATTAAACCCCAACTCTTCTAACAATTTCCTTTTGGACCAGACTATATGGGTCTCCTGGAGACACATTACATCACAACATAGCAGCCGTAATTCCTGTGCCACCCGCCGTCTTTTATCTAAGGCATTCAGACCCCTAACATTCAGCGTGCCAATCCTAATACCCCTAACCACCATCGAATTGAACCTGAATTCTCACCACTAGCCACAGATACTGAAATGAACAAAAACATAGATCCCAAGCAACACTCAATTCCATACTGTACTCATGTATTATTTTCATTTTCAACCCCCACCACCAACAACCCAACTACCCAACCCACCAACCACCCCCACCCTCCACCTTCCCACCACCACCCTCTACAGGGCTTGAGAATCATGTCCTCTGTGATGGGAAATGGTTGCAGTCCGCTCCCCCCGTCCGACTCCCACTAGGAGACACCCATGCCTCATAATTCCTTCCAAGATATTGTCTGATCCCACCCCCTAATATCCGTTTATCCAACACGACAAATGTACAATCATAATTGAAGAAAAAGAAAAATCTACTTGTTCTGGATACCATCATCCAAATATAAATCCAGGTATAGATCACATATATTACAAAAACTATAATTATGCTTTCTAAAGCTAAAACAAAGTATTTACCATACGTGTTAGAAGTTTTCCCTTCAAACAGTTGTTCAACAGACGATATACCAACTCCTCCGTGTCTAAACATTGGTATGCCCCACGGTTAACTTTAAGGAGTTGTATCCTCCTTTTACCAACAATTTTACATTATAATCTTGCCCTATCAAGATATACCTTATTAACTGTAGTAGGAAAATACGAAAAAGATCTATACAAGCCCTGGACTAGACAAAAAATAGGGAATAGGGGAGGAGAAGAGAAGAAAACAAAAAAGGAGGAAACCCCCACAGACAGTTCAATCCATAGGAAGAAAAAATCTTATATGTCTATAAGCAGATTGCTTCGGGCAGCTCTCAAAGATATAAGCTGTGCCGTTACTCTTTACCCAGAGTCTTCAAATAATCTAATGTCATTGTTTCAGAGGAGAAATATCGAGTTTGCTCATTGTGTATCACTTTTAGTTTGGCAGGATTGAGGAGGAAAGCCGTCGCACCCTTGGATTGGAATGATGAAATCACCTGACGCAATTGCCACCGTAACTGGACAGTGGCAGGGCAGAAATCGGGGCACACAAAGAACTCACATCCCATGCCCTGTCATCGCCTGTCAGGGAGGGCCGGATCGTATATTGCCTCACGCAGCAGATAATTATTAATACAGATGAGGATAGCCCTGGGGAATTTATTAGTGTCAGATCTCAGATCACCTTTTCTTTTACGTAGCACAAAAGGGAATCTGTGCGCCCGTATTATTTCAGTATCCCAATTCCAGTCCTTGAGTGCCGGAAATGCCTCTTTAAACATAGCCACTACAAATGTCCTTGAATCCTGCCCCTCTTTTGACTCTGCTACACCTAGAACCCGCAAGTTGTTGCGTCTAGATCGATTTTCTAAATCATTCAATTTCCAATCGACATCCTGTTTAGATTTTTGCATCATCTCGATGGCTGATTGTTGTTTAGCCAAAGTGTCCTCAGCCCCTGAAATCCGCTCCTCTGCCTCCACCACTCTTATATTTAGTTCTGCAGATGTTTTCACCACCCTCCGAACTGAATTCTGCAATTTATGGACTGCCCCCTGCATACGCAGGCTCTCAGCTTTCGTCTCTGCATGATGGTCCATAATGCTCTTACATATTATTTCCAAAGTTACTGGAGTCCCATTCATAGCTGGATCTGTACCTGCGTCTGTGCGTACATCATTGGTTACTGAGTTTGAAGCGTCTTCGATTACTGTAGTACCAATAGCTGCAGTTTCCCATCTGGGTTGGCTGACTCCACCTGATAATACATGGGGAGGGCGCTCTGCCGAGTCCAGTGCTCTTCTCACCGTTTCATGAACGGGGGTTTGTTCAGACTCAGGCTCCTCTTTCTCAGCCCAGTCACCTACAATACTTGGCCCCTCCATCTCATCATCCTCTTCCATGTAATCATCATCGTCGTCGGCCCCTGAAGCTACTGAAAGGTCAGACATTGAATAAAACTTGCCTTCAGACCAATCCACATCAATATCCTTATCGGTTGGCATTGCCATACTGGGGTCTTCCTCAGTTCCTGCTTTATTAGAGCTATTGGTAATTATTCGGGCATCTGTTCTTTCCAATTGCACAGAGGGCTGGCTAAGTACCAAGCTCTGAGTACCTGCTCCCACATCGGGCCCCAATTCTGACCCCCGAGCTGTAATACCTTTAGTGATATTGCCTTTAACAACTGCCCGCTTATTAAATATCGCCGGAACTGTACGCATCTTTTCACTCACATCCTGCTGGGGCACTGAGGTGTATTCTTTCTGTCTCCGAGATTTCAGGGTCTGGGTCAAGGTCACAAGCTCAGAACCTGTTAAAACTTCAGTACCCAGTCCCCCTTCCGCAGCACCAGCGGCTATTGCTCCATCCATACCCCGAGTTGAGCTGGTCTCCATAGCTGAGCTTCTAGAGCTTGCAGAGCTCCCTGTATCTACCACAGCAACGCCCCATGGTTTTGTGCCTCTACCTCTTGCCATACTGCTAATAGATACCAACTATTCAAGGCAGAGGAGTTCCTTGATAAGGCTCAAACTGAGTTAATGCGGCGAGCTGCCAAGTTTTACCAGGTTTTTTTTTTTGCGCGGCAGCAAGTTTTAACAGGGTGTCCAGACCTCCACAGCTGGGCGATATACAAGCTGATAACAAACCCGGTAAGCTGCCTGCCTCACCACAATAAACTTCACCAGAACCGGCCAGCTATTCTGTTTTTTTTCCAAAGTGACCTGGCGGAATTTTCCACCGGTTTTACTGCCCCCGGGAGTCTGCGAAACTTGCAGTTCTTCCAAGCGTCAAAGCAGATCGTACTCCCGCGACTCAGCACTGCGGCATGCTCCACAGCATACCACCGCTCCTCTCCCTCAGCTGCGCACCATCCACCGTAGTGCTCCACACAGTGTGCAGCTAGCACTGCCTCCAAGCTGCCGCCGCCGCCTATTCCGTCTCCACTCCGTGGGGCGAGAGCCCAGCAGTTCAACCCGTAGATCCGCGTCCAAGACTCAGGCCAGCCAACACTGACCGCTACAAACACAGCGGGGGGAACTAACCCCCGCACAAAGTCCTCAGAGAGTCCTCGAGGGACGACGGTAATCCACAGCTCACTCCGAGGACTGCCACACACAGGTGAGTGCCGCCAAGCCGGGAGTCGGTCGGAGCGGTCTGCAGTCCACTCACACAGCCACGCTAGCGGCCGCCATCTTGCCCTACAGACAGAACTGTGCAGAGTATAACAGGTTTGTTAATGTACTGTTTGAGGTGGAAAGTCAGTAGGTGTTTGAAAACGTACCTGCAGTGACAAGTGAAGAAGCAAGAGGTCTGAATGAGCATGAAATATGTGAGGCAAAACTATATTTAGACAATTTTCCTTGTTTACATTATTAGAGAATTGTCACTTTAGAAAGCAGGTAAAAGTGTGAAAGAATATGTTACCAGGTTCAATTATTTAGATTATTAATGTATATTTGGAGGACAGATAGATAAAGGAATCTATGACCAATTTGTGCTGCTTTGCAAGGATGAAAAAGGAAAGGAGGAGGCCTGGTTAATGGAACCCTTTACTCACGTAGATATTTATTGTAGTGAGAGTAGGGAATACCATGGTATGCATGTATGAAATTGTGAAGAATGGAATCAAACAGGTATAAGTGTGAAAGGAGGTGAGTTCTTTGAAATTAAAGGAAAAGGAGAAACAAGGTGGAAGACACTTGTTTTCAATGAGGGTTGATGGGTCACCGGCCAATAATAAGGAATACAATTACATAGAGAAGCAGAGAAGGATGAGAGCTAGGATATTCTTAACCCTGATGACACCAATTAAATAATGTTCTAGATCTCTAGAATGCTGATAATAAAATATTAGCTTACATTGAATATCTTAGTCATTCCCTGGGATTGGCTAGTTGTGCAATTTTCAACAATCAGACTACAGTAGAAGCAAGTTTTAGAGACAAAGCCCCATACATATCTTACTTAATTATGAGACACCTTATAGGAGCAACAGACAGAGGCTATGCCCCAGGCTACTCATCATTGGTTTTCACTGATTCAGTAGTCGTACCACTGTTGTGATTAGTGTTGGCACCACAAGTCTAGGCAGCTTTTTTCTAAAAGATTGGGCCTCCTACTGGCCAACCATTTTAGTGCTACCAGATGTTGGACTTGGCCCTTTCTGCAAGGTCATCCCCATACCTTTTGCCTTCCTCCTCCTATTTTCCTTACTTAATTCATTTTTGTTGGCCAGAGGACTCTGTGTACTTTACCACTGCTAACCAGTGCTCTCTCCTTCTAACATGGTAGAATTGGCTAGTACCCAATTGGCATATTTAATGCATCTGTAAGTCCCTAGTAATGTGGCACTACATGGTGCCCAAAAGCCTGTAAATTAGAAAATGAAATGCTACTAGAGGGCCTGCAGCACTGATTGTGCCACCCCCTAAGGTATCCCTTTAAACATCTCAGGCCTGCCATTGGAGCCGGTGTGTGCAGTTTTTAAACTGCTGTTTAGCCTGGCAAAATAAACCTTTTTTCATGCTCAAACTGTCTTAATACATATAAGTCACCCCTGAGGTAGGCCCTGGACACGAAAGAAGGCAGGGTACAGTGTATTTGAAAAGCTGGAGACTTTTAAGTTTGACAAGTCTTGGTAGTGAAAAACGTTTACACTAGTTTTTCACTTCTGCAAGGCCTATCTCTCCCATAGGATACAATTGGAGTTACCTCATTACATTTAATACGTTGTAATTTCCAAATGAGAACAGATAACTAGTTCATGCTTGGTGTCTTTGGAATTGTAATGAGAAATCCTAACTTATGGTAAAGTCGGATTTTAAATTACAATTTTGAAAATGCCACTTTTAGGAAGTTTGCATTTTTCTTTCATTAGCCATTTAGTGCCCGCAGCCTGTTGCTGGGTCACTTGACTTGGTGTAGCTGACAGTTGGGCCTTGTCCATTCCTCCTGGACAGCCACACATAACAGAGAGCTTAGGTGGGCCTGCATTGCCATCACTGGCAGGATCGGACTGTGGAGCGGGGCACATAACTACTTACTCTTGAATAGGCTGTGTCCTGCCTCTACACAAAGGACTGCATACTCTGGAGACAGGACTCGGAAGGCAGGATGCCTGGGGACTTAAAATGGAAACCTAAAGAAGCTTCTCCCCACTTCAAAGGCACAACTGGGTATAAAAATTGGACCCCAGACACCAACTCTTCAGTACACTTCTGGACCTCTGGATACTCTGCAAGGAAGAAGGACTACTCTGCTGCTGAAAGGACTGTCACCTGCTGGTCTGCTGCTTTGAAGGGACTGCTGCCTTGCTGTGCTGACCTGATGCCCAATGCCCTCTTGTATGGGTGAGAAGACTGGACCTGCATCCCAGGTCCGGAGAGTGGCTCTAAGGGCTGGCTGGCTGGCCTCCTGCATATCGCTGGTTCTACTGATTGGCTTTTTGTCGTTTTGGTCTTGTTTTATTTACTTAAAATTACTCTGGTGTGGGATACTTTTGGTGTGGTGTTTTCCCTTTATTACTGTTTGATGTATTGCACAAACACTTTACACATTGCCTCTGAATTAAGCCTGACTGCTCTGTGCCAAGCTACGAGAGGGTTGAGCATAAGTTAATTAGGGTTGGCTTGTGCCTCACCCTGACAAGATTGTAGTTGCTGTTTGACCAGGGCTCACACCCCAGTCAACCACAACCCAATTTCATACACTGGACATTAAAGAGACCGATATTAGCTGGGTTGAAACGTGTGTGTTGACATATATTAAAACATACCAGGTGATGCCAATCCTTTTTAATATGCATTGCATCTCTAGAATAGGTTAAGCGATTGAAGAAAGGCTAGGACCTGTAATAACGATGGCTGACATGTTTCAATGACAACAAGAATTATGGCATTTAAATCAGAACTAAAAGAGGACTGACCAGTTTAGTGTAGGTGCCTCTCAGCAACATCTAGTACATTAAGAGGAGAACAGCCTCACTTCACAATCCTAAAACATACATGTAACAAAATGTATATTTATGACGCAGATCACTATTTGAGACCCTCTGTGATTGGCTCCAAACAAGGAACAACAGAGTACAACGTTATGTTTCTATTCCCAATAAGGTTTTTTGGTTTTTTTTAAAATTCCATTGTGGGAGACATATTTGAGGAGCACGCAGTGGCTCCCTCTCCTGAGGCTGTCCTGCATGTTCTGAAAAAGGGAAGCTGAGAAGTGATGGGGAAATTGCTTTCCCACTCGCACAATAAGCTTAATACATCCCAAATTTCCATTATGCAGTCGCAAACGCTGTGATTTCTATAAACTTGCCTTGGTACATTTACCCCCAGATGCATCAACAACCCATTTTGCGATTCCTTAATAGCGAAAAATACCGATTCGCTATTAAGGAATAGCAAAATGGAATGCATCAAGAAATCACTAAAAAAATAGCGATTTCTTAGAATTCCTTAATTGCGACTCGCATATTGCGAGTCGCAATTAAGGAATACCTCCCCATTCATTCCTATGGGCCTAGAGGCCCATAGGAATGAATGGGAAGACAATCTCAATTCGATTCGCAAATTGAGATTGCGATTTCAAAGGTGCAGGGGTGTCCAAAGGACACCCTGTTGCACCCCCTGAAATTGATCTGTGCACATATGTTGCGCACACACATGCCCTTAGGGCATGTGTGTGCGCAACATGAAACTTTAGTGCATTTTTCAAAGTTTTTGCAAATTACCATGAACTTCATGGTAATTTGCGTGCCCTATTAGCGAATTTGCTACTTTTAAAACTTTCATGCATTGCATTTAAGGAATCTCACTTTTAGATTCCTTAAATGCAAATAATCGCAATTTAGCGATTTCTAAAATTGCGATTTTTGCATTTGGGATGATGCATCCCAAATGCAAAAGTACTGGTCGCAAAGGGGCAGATTCTGAGAATCTGCCCCTTTGCGAGCGGATTTTTGTTTGATGCATCTAGCTGTATGTCCTTATTGTATAGCATTATTAAATGTTTTACGTGTATATTTTTCCACAAAATACTTGCCTTAGAACATCAAATCCTCTTTTTATGTAAGTAGTACAGAATGCTTGGCAGTCAGGCCTGTTTGTGCCAATACCTCTTTCTTTTATCTCTCACAACTGCAAGAACGGTGCTATGAACCCTTGCTCAGTGGGGCAGCCATACCCCTGCCACCTTTACACACCAGGCTCCAGGACCGGCGATGTTTGTATTTTATTCTCTGCCTGTTTTGTGTGCTGTTTCTCCTTACAGTGTTTCATTATGATCTCTTGCTGGATTTCTCCTTTGGCTCTGCTGAAATGAAATGGCGTGCACTGCTCAGTAACCAAGTACATTAGCTTTAATTAAAGAACAGAAAAGTTCATTATGAAATTCTGACTTGACCTTCAGAGACTGATATTGCTAATTTACCGGTTATCGAGGGGAAACAAAAGCACCTGAAGGCGTTAATTAAATCGGTCTCCGAACAATCTCGAGATTGATTTAACTTGGGGATTTATCTGCGTTACATAACAACTGAAAGTCGTCCAATTCTCCCGCCCTTTGAAGGTGCGATTAAGTCCTCGGCTCCGTCTCGTGGCCTCTGCTGTAAAGGGAACGCTTGTCCGCAGGCGCATTAGGAGCACTGGCACGCGACCGGGGCATTAATTTCACGCATGGTAGCCTGGGCAAAAGGACACTGCCAAATTAATAGCCCAGCCAGGTTTCAGTGTGCGCGAGAGCTATCTGCTCTATGTCAAGACATTAGAAAGCAAAGCCATTTCCCCACTATTTCTGCACTGTTCTTCCCAGCCAGGACTGCCAACCACTTCCATGTTGCATTTGGTAGATGTATGTTCATAAGTGTTGCCGACATCAGTATGTGTTGTTTAATAAGTGGTGTATACTTGAATAAAACACGAAAATCATGACTTATGTGCGAAGCCACATGGCATCCCACCAATACAACTGGCTGACACGCTCACCACTTCCCATGGCTCTCTGCACACTCGCAGCCAGGACACCATTAGGCTGGAGATGATGAAAAGCAAAAAAACATAAATGAACAAGCAATCAGGCCTTCCCTATATATGCACCAAGATCTGGAGATACATCCCTGTAACCCAACCCTTCTCCAATTTAGGTAACTCATGACTTGACCTATCTAAACATAAGATATATTTGTTTTAAGAAAAGTATTTCTTCTCTTTTTACTGACTTTTGAGGGTTGGTGAATTTAAATGTCACCCTGAAACGTTACAAAATGTGCCCATATTATTTTATTTGCTATTCTCCATTCATACGCTCATCCGATTTTTTTTTTCAAGGTATGTGACAAATACTTGGGTGATTCTCAAAAAGGGTCACGAAACTCCCGGAGGAGTTTGTGAAGTAATATAGTAATGCTTAGAGACGATTCTTACCTGCATAAAGCAATAAAGATCTTGCAGAAAGGAGAAGTCCTTGGAGGTTGGTGGAATATCTTCACTGGTCAAGACGCAGCAACATATTCTATTTTCTGGGTGGTAAAATACAACAAAGATGGTTACTGAAATGAATCCCTTTTTGCTGGGGCTACTGGTAAATTGAGGATAAGCCAGGCTTTTCCCCTGATGAGAAGTAGGGTAAGGATAGGATAAGCTCAGGCTGTTTCCTAGTGGTTTGCAGCTTGTGTGGGTTTCCAAGCAGTACATTATATGCTCACAGATCGAGCCATTTTAATAGTAAGATTGCATAATAGTTTCAATGCAACAAGTAGCATAATTTTCCTCAGTTCTGCACTCATATTCCCAGATAATGCTACAATACTAGGTAGGAATAGAGGTTGCAGGAAGCAGAGATATTCAGGAAGCAGAGATAAATAATTATTTTTGAACCAGCAATAGCACGTCTATACACAATCTCACTTTTAATAACTATGGGCCAGATGTACTAAACATTTTAATGGTCACAAATGTTCCAGTTTGGCGTTCGCAACTGTTAAAATGCTTTTTCTTATTTACTTACCCCATTTTAACCCCTTCGCTGCGGTGTGTTTTTCCCCCGCTGTGCGGGGGGAGTGGGGCCATTCGCGGCGCCGCTGTGCTTGTGACGAGCTCAGCTCGTCATGAGGCACAGTGCAGCTGCACTCATGACGAGCGGAGCTATTCACAACCACACCCTTTTTTCGAATGTTCAGCACTGTGGGGTAATTATCCCCGTGTGCAACGTTCCAACGTCCGTGACGAGCTCAACTTGTCATGAGTGCAGCTGCACTGTGCCTCATGACGAGCTGTGCTCGTCATGAGCATAGAAGAGGTTAGGAGTCAAAAAAGTTTTTCTGACTCCTAACATCTGATTCTACATGGATACAAATTTGGTGTCTGAAAGGGGTATGCTGTAGGCATCCCTTCCAAATACTAAATTGGTATCTAATTTATGAATGTTTTACAACAGAAATCTGGTCGCAAAACATTGATTTTTTTTACTGACATCTCAAAGGGAGTGGTAACCAATTTGCAAAAGGGAGAGATCTCCTTGGAAGCCTTTTCCTTTTTGTGAATGTAAAATCTCTGATGACCTGGAAGAGGGGTTTGTGGACCCCTACGACCACATAGACCTTTGGAGACTCCATTCCCCCGCTTTGCCCTGAGCCTGGAAGCCCCTGTGTCAACTGGACTCTAAAGGGGGGCAGGGCCTTGACATCGAGCTCAAAGATGTCAGGGCCTGGAAGAAGGTGGGCTGGGCCACCCCCTTGGTTCTTGCTCCCTTTGTCGGAAGGCCTTTAGCATCAAGCATCATCCATTTGGTTAGGATACTGTGACGTTCATTGTATGAGTTCTCTATTTGTTGGGCCTATCTCTTACCGGTCCAGGATAACTTTGTTTACACCACCTTAACAAACATATACACCACCACAGCTTAATGCACAACACACTCAGAGCAGAGCAGGGGGAGCACTTCAGACAGCTCCGATGGGGGCTTCTCAGGTCTGCTCCCCTTCCACTGCCTTTTTGCATCCCCCCCTGGCAGCACCCCCTATGTTTTCATTTTGGCAAATGTTCCACATTTATCACAATCTGCCCAAGAGGATTTCCTGCAACTCAATAATAAAGCTGTTCCCTGATTTGCTCAGAGGGCTCCACCTGAAGTTAGTCAGACGCGATTTGATTAGATAATTATGGTACGTGGGGTAGGCTGAATAGGCAGCTCTCCCAAATCGCTTAGGTGCGACTGCATTGTAGTTCATTTTGAAACACCGACAGGGCTAGTTTCATGCTTTTGAATCTAGGGATGGGCTCAGTAGTCACTAGTTGTATCAAAGTTCTGCCTTTGGGATATTTTTTATAAACCTGTGATCCATGAGTCATCTCGCCATGGAATAATTTCTCAAGCTGTGTCCAAGGCATCTGCTAATGTTCATGCTTGGAATCAGGGCCTGCATCTTACCCTGTCCAATCGTTACCAACCCGTAAGTGGATGGAACGACTAAGACTGACTGGGGAGGAACTTGAGCTCTACAGTTTCTAATACTGTGTCTACCTCCTCCAGGGTATGTGCTGAAACATAGCAGGTTTGAGGCAGAAATTTGATGATTGCTACAGGTCAACATTCTCTTGCAATTTATGACATTATATTCCTACAGGAGATCTGGGATACAAGGGGTGGGATCCATATAGATGGCTAAGCATCCTTCGCAATTAATGCTTCACCCTCGCCCAGTGGGAGAACAAGTGTGGGACTTGTGGCCTTCATAAAACTTGATCTGTCTTATAAAATAGAAGAGATTGTCGGTACTTTCCCCCATAAACTCGGGGTCCTCCTCTCTTTTAAGAATAATAGTAAGCTTTTGTGCATTAATATTTACAATGCAGTTCATGGGAACGAGCCCGAGGATGTGCTAGTCCCACTTACCACTTTTGCTACTTCCCTTCCATTCTACCTAACCCAGTATAGTGTTGTTGATCCTTGGTGATTTTAATCTTCACAAATGTAGAGGATATCTATATGAGGGAGGTGGTCAGGAAGAGTGTGGTTTTCAGGATCAGGTCCATCTTAAGCATAACTCACAGGGTAAAATGTTCAATGAGTTGGCCATTGAATATAATTTGGTTAATCTCATGAGTGTAGAGAGGCTGCTAGCGGGTAACAACACCCCTACTTTAAGGTTCTTGGATGTGGCTCTTATATTAACTATATTTATGTCTCTGTCGGTGTGTTCTCCTCTCTTAATTTTTTTTAGTGGATTGGAACACTTCAAGCGACCATAACCCTCTTACCACTAGTTTCCAAAAGTAAATGGAGCAGGTAGAATCTTCTTATCATTTTAAAGTTAAAGTTAAAACCATAGATCATGGGAGAAGATTGAAATAGGGCACAATTATCTCTGATACTTTTATTACCAAGTTAGTTATGTCCTGCTATGTGGAGTTTCAGACCTGTTTGAATGTAGAGGCCCCCATCATAGTATTTTATGGGCGTATGATAAGATATGTACGTGTATTAATTCGGCCCTTCGAAGGCCCGTGAGGACTGACTCCTCGGTCATGTGCCGTTGGTTTGATAATAACTGTATGAGGGGTTTTTATCGGTATATTACACCAAAATTCCAAAGAACCCTGGTTACGCAGGACAAGTGATCCATTCCCCATTCAATTTTTTTGATATACGAATAAGGAAGCTGAATGGATCATAGTTTGTTCTTTCTCCCTCCATTGATTTGACATTGATAATAACTGTACCAGGGCGCGCAATGGTAAGAGCATGTAGGACTATTTATAGAGCTGCAATAAAACCTAGGAAACTAAATTTAAAGAAAGAGCTGTGGGAGGACCTTCTTTCAGCTAGTACTCAGAAAGATAGTACCTTGTTTTGGAAGGTGGTTAACCACCCTTGCTTCAGGGAGGAACCGGTGGCGGACCAAGCTGCTGGACCCCCTGCCCAGGCATGCAGGGACCATTTCACAGCCTTATATTAGGGGGATAATCCAGTTTCTCCATCTTCTTCCCCAGTACGGGGTGACAAATTGCCCATATGCTCTTGAGGCTAGTTTTCTAACTGCAATACTTTGCACATGGCTCTTCTATGTCCTTTTTATAAAACTCTTCAACATCAGTTTTAACTGCTTTATTTACCTGTGGATTTTTATCAGACTAGGCCCTCCTTTTTATACTTGCAACATTTATCAACACATATATGTTTTAATGTGTCATGGCTTCTTATGGGGGTGCATAGCTCTGATCATTCGGAGTGGCTATTAAGGTGTTGGCTTGTGCTGTCTTTTTCTAACAGTCTAATTATGACTCTCTTCTTATAGGGCACATCCATACTTATGTTTTATGTACGATAAGTGTGTTCACGTCCAGCTGTGATTTGTTTTTTCCCTCTTTTTTATGTTCCCTTAAATGATTTTATTTTTTTAATTAGAATAAAGTATTTGGATGATAAATGTAAAAAAAAACTTGTTTTATAGGAGGTAGTGATGGATCAATGCCTGCTCTTAAACAATCTTTTTTTTAAATGAACACCACTTTTTAAACGTAGACCAGTTTCTTACAAGGAAATTCGGAAGCATTTAGGAAAAAGTTTGCTTATTAAAAAGCAATCACATCCCTGTTATGACTTCAAATTGTAGTGAGTGGGCATTCGCCACATACCTCATTAGCAAGCAGGCAGTGGGTTACGTTCGTGCTCGCTAGGATTCAGAATTTTTAGAAGTGACCTATTATCACATAGGTTGAATCGTAATGGGCCACATGCATCAAACTTAGGAATTACGATTCCTACAGCTGCGATTTTTTAGAAATCGCAATTTAGGAATCACAATTCCTCATGCATGTGAGAATAGCAAAAAAAAATGCAATTCCTACACATTCCTTATTTGCGACTTGCAAATTGCGAATCACAAACAAAGAATGGCTTCCCATTCATTCCTACGGGCCTAGAGGCCCATAGGAATCAATGGGAATTGCAAAACCAAATAGAGTGCCAAAAGTACACCCTAATGCAGCCCTGCAAGTGGAATTAAAAAACATGTTGCACATGTAACCATAACCGTCACCACACTCTAAGGTAACTGATTTCACACGTTCAAGCGCCAGGATACCCGTAGGGTTACAGTGCGCTCTATAAATCCTGAATACAATACAATACAATACACATAAACATGCCCCAAGGGCATGTTTGTGTGCAACATAGAACTTTGTGCATTTTTCAAAGTTTTCGCAAATTACCCTCAACTTTAAGTTGATGGTAATTTGCGTTTCTTAAAATCGAAATCGCACATTTTTTGTTGATGCATTGCATTTAGGGAATCGCAATTTGCGATTCCCTAAATTGAATCACAATTTAAGTAATCGCACATTTTGCGATTACTTTAATAGCGATTTTTGCATTTGGGATGATACATCCCAAATGCAAAAATTGCAGTCGCAAAGTGGCAGATTCTGCGAATCTGCCCCTTTGCGACCCCAAAAAACAATGATGCATGTGCCCCGATATTCTTAATTGGGCACAAAAATACTGGGCGCAAATTGCGACCACTAAATAGAACATTTGTCCCTCTGATCTTTTACTACTTAAAAAGCCAGTGTAGGTTTAATTATTACGTTCTCTGAATCTGTTGACATGTTTTGTTTCCCTATCAAGAGTGATATCAAGAACTTCTCCTGGGCATAAAAGAGTCACTCACAGAAAACTTTGGGCACCACCTTAAACTAAAACCGACAGAAACCAGGCAACATTAACACCTGCTCCCTGTCACAGCAATAAGTATCTCTATTCAAAAATAGCACAACGTGAGTATTTCTGCATTAAGCAAAACTTTTATTTTTAACTTATGTTTAGAGAAAACATTTTAGAATCAGTATGACAGTAAAATAAATTCGCGTGGGTATCTTGGTACTGCCAACAGAGCATTCTATAAAAAGCATCCAATATATAATCTAGAGATTTAGAAGACAAAAAGTTAGTAGGCATCTGTGTGTCGAAGGCGCTTGCACAGCTAGGTGGAGAAGCAGACAAGGTATATAGAGAGAAGTTTCTCTTAGCATTCACTTTGATACTAATACCGTGATTTCCATATGCTTTGATCTCACACCAATTAAACATTTTTCAGGTGCAGTCCAGAGGCGCCTGTGTATGTTAAATGACAACTATTAAGAATGAACTGCTGGAATGCAAACCGCATTATATTTAAATGAAAGGTCTGTTGTTGAATTGCCTCTGTAAGGGTTCCATGAACAGTTTTGATCTATTAGTCATGTGTTCAAGATTTGCAAATTGAGATGTAATGTCTGAATCTGTTAAACTGTCACCTGCTGTGATATGTTGTGTAGACCTTAAATTAGTATGTTCACCAGACAAAGCGTTATTTATTCCATCTGATGTTGTAGTATACCACTTACGGGAAAACTATAAAAACACAATTTTTAACGAGGAGACAACTGGATAGGAAAGTAAATGAACTTAAGAAACCTACATGTAGATATTTTATGATTACAAGTCCTGGAATTTTTAAATCAACCTTTTTGGTCTTTTGTTAATAATCTGCATCAGTGTTTTCTTTTATGCAGATTTAAATTTAACTGTATCCACTGGTCCCTAACTGTACCTAAAGGTTTCTCAAAGTTAGGTACCCTGCAACCATGTGCATGCGATAATTTCTCTGACTAAGACCTGTTGCACTTTATGTGTTTCTGTGGTTTTTATACTGAGCTGCGCGCTAAACCTATCCTATCACTTTTTAGAGATTGTTACTTTGCACAAGTAAGACCAGCACTGATCTATTTACAAATGCTTTCTTCCCCACTCATTTGTTATGGGGTTGCAAGTTTCTTATCAGGGGCAATTTATATGAGGAAAAATCTGGTTTGATCACAGCAATGACTTGGGCCTATCCGAACATGTTTCTTTTATTATCAACGTATTTTAACTGTGCTTTTAATTATATCTGTGATGTAGTTTTAAACCCAAAATGAATGTGTCCTTTTATGTGAAATGTACTTTTATGGCCAGAACGTGGCCGAATAACGTTTTTATTGATTGATTACCACTTGCAAACAGATTTGACATCAGCCTCCCCTTTGGTTGACACCTGTCAATCCTGATCTTCATTTGGTAGCAATATTTTGCCCATCTCTGGTCTCTAGCTGTGAAGTGAGGCTGCATTGTCATCATTGTCACTCATCGTAAAAGTGAAAGGATGCCCATTAAATAAATGACCAATCCCAAATTGCTTAAGTGACTCCACCAATTGTTGTTTCGGATTGGTTTGAGGGCACAGTTTGCGCTTTGTAGGTGGATATAAATAGGTGTTTATAACAGTTGCTCTCCAATCTGTTAATTAAATTATACTTTTTAGTATCCATGGTTACAATTTAAATAGCAAGTGCTAGTAACAATTAACTTTGTATTTCCAGTTTGTATGATTGCCAATAGAAGGAACACGAAGTTGCTGCAAGAATACTGTTTCATTTGGAATCAGAGAATTTAAGATTTCAGAATTTGAGAAACCGCTACTACCTTTCAAAGGTTTTGAATCCTCCAGGCAAGTTCCAAGGGGAAATTATTTAATCTATCCCAGTGAAATCGTTCACATTTCCATACAAATGTCATGATATTACACTTTTTAAATCAAATGTGGCGGTTTTTTGTGCATTTCGGGTAGCAAATAATTGCATGAGTTTGGCAGGACACTGGTTTGAGCAAATACTTCTCCAGGCGAGATATTTTTAATGGAAACATGTTTCTAGAGTGCTAAAATTATGCTAAAAAGCATAATGAGAAATTTAGGGAATTTAGTGTAATGCAGAATATGGGAATTCCATTAGTTTTGCCAGCATTTTTAAATGTCTCCAAGTCCTAGGAAGAACCCACATTCACTTGCACTCCCTAGTCCATCCAACTCTGATCTGTAGCTCCATGTTTCTCAGTCCATTTCATCTGACCATTTCATCATCTGCTTGGTAATTTAAGGTGCTGAAAGTTTGAATGGTAAAATAAGCACCTCCTCAGTATTCTTAAGGGTAGATCTATGAGCGAGCCTCTATTTGATCTGTAAGAACAACTGATTTAAGAGCAGCTGTTGGCAAAGTCGGCGGAAAATTTTCTTTTTACTGGAGTTTGCTGTGACAACATGGCTGCATGGTCAGCATGGATCGCGGATTAGAAAAAAGTCTTGGGGTAGATATATGAATCTGTTACGCAGTGCAGCAAGTCATCTTTCTGCGCTGCATGACAGGAAAGGGCAGGAATGCGCCAGATTGAAACCAATACAGCGCATTCTTGCTTTTTCTCCTGCCCTCGTGCTCTTTTGGCATTCTAGCATCTAACACAGACACCCTTGCACCATGATTCTTTTAATGTTACTAAGTGCCTCAGCACTTTTGGCTTTGGAGATATAAAACGTTGGTTTGACAAAGCTGAGTTAGCAACCAAGGCCCAAAACCTGAAGCACAGACTTCTGTTGAAAGTGTGTTAACCTACAGAGGTACCTACTGTGTTACCCTGCTTGTTAGTGATCGTGTAAGTGTAAATGCAGAGTGTTAAATCTTACATCTTTAGTGTGTTTTTCCCCCTCCTTCTGCTTCTGACATCCTGTTTTTGACTGTGTGCTGCTTTTTTGTTTTTGCTGGTTTTAGAACTCTGGACACTTTACCACTGCTGATCAGTGGTCCCTGTGTAAAATGTTATTGTAATTGGTTATCCATGATTGGCATATTTGATTTACTGGTAAATTCCTAGTAAAGATCACAGTGTGTGCCCAGAGCCTGTAAATCAATTGCAACCAGTGGGCCTGCAGCACCCATTGTGCCACCCACATGGGTATCCCTACAAACATGTCTCAGACTTGTGACTGCAGTGTATGTGAATGCAGTTTTAAACTGTCATGTCGACCCAGTATGTGGACCCACTTGTCGGGCCCAACCACCTCCCTTTTTCTACATATAAGACACCCCTAAGGTTGGCCCAAACCCATGGGAGGGTGCAGTGTATGTGAAAGGTCATGTGCTGGTGTGTTTTACATGTCCTGATAGAGAGATAATGCCAATTTCGGTTTTTACTATTGCAAGGACTATGTCTCCCATAAGTTATCATTGATGCTACCCAGTAACCTCTTACATTTGTAACTTTTAATTGGGAAGAGATTGAGATTTGGAATTTGGGCTCCCCGGCTCAGAATTAAAAAAATACATCTTTTAGTGAAGGTGATTTTCAAATTGCATGCTTGAAAGTGCCACTTTTAGAAAGTGGTACAAAAGGGGGGTGGTGCAAAAGGGGGTGGTGATGGAAGAAGCATCTCACACCCAGTCAACAGATCTGGGTTTAATCCATCACCGTTCTTTAGCCCACTCTGCCACCTCAGTTCAGACATGGCCATATGCAAATCAGTCTGACCCCTTTTGTACCACTTTTAGAAAGTGGGCATTTTCTTGCTTTACCATTCTGTGTCTCTGGCTGCTTATGAAATACACGTCTGGTATAGACTTACAGTTGGGCTGTTTGTGCATTCACTCTAGACAGTCACACAAAGGGAGATGATGTGTGCCCTGCATATCCTGATTGATCACCACCACACTGATGGGCCTTCCTGAGCTACAGTGATGGAAGCAGTTGTCACTGACACCTGAATAGGGCTATGCCAGTCCCATACTGTAGTGTAGTTCCTATATTCCCAATAGGCTCTGCGCATTTGGAATAATATATCCTATAGTTCAGACGTAGGACTGAGGTCGACTAGGTCTCTATCGAATATATTAGACTTAATTGTGAGTGCAAGCTAGCTCAGAGGTCACTATAAACTTTCTCGAATTCACAAGAAGGGATTCGTTTCTGACAACCGCATAAAAATGACAACTTTGTATCCCCCAGATAAAACTGATCTTCAGAGTCGTGGAAACAATAGATAGATATTTCACTCAGTCAATCGTGCATGCTTTGTTTCACTCGAGGTGCAGAGAAATAGATAGACTGGCGTTTTCAAGAAAAAGGTTTTATTGAACAGTTTTCTTTCTCAAGCATAAGAAATTAACTGCTACAATCGTAAAACTGGTTGTAAAATATAATACATACAGTACAAAGAGTAGAATACAATAATACTGTAAGAGCATTGTATGGTTCCTAAACCATAGATAAATACATACATAAATAACAGAGGCTAAAAGTACTCAACTGGTGCTTCTAAAATACGCCTACCCAGATGTACCTAACCTAAGCTTAGTACGAGGGAAGGAGTAAGTGAGATGTAGCATAAATATAGTATTCTTTTGCCAAGAATCTGTCCAAGATTTCTCTTAGGGTCTAATCAGCTCTGTGCCTTAGTTTGGAATGAAGGTCAGTCTCGGGACTCGATTTTCCAACAACCCGCAAGAGTAGCTTGGAAACACTGGAGCTGGATTTCTCGGCAGGAGAAAAGACAGCGTCTCCCTCAGTGCGTCTGCTGGAGGGTCGGCTTCCTTCGGCACTTTCTGTAGCAGGGCGCGTCGGGCAGGTAGATAGTCGAACTGCTCCAAACCACCGTGTGTTTGCTAAGGTAAGTGTGGGCATATTTATACCTTGACGTTGCCGAGTTTGACGTAAAGGTGGACATAATAACATCATTAAAGACTCTTGGTTCTTTGAAAACTCCATGAGTTCTTGGACAAGTCAGTTCTCGAGCAAGGGAAAGTGCCTAGCTGCTGAAGCGGAGTTTTCCAGGAAATCGTTGTAGATTTTCGGAACTAGTGGAAGTAGCCCTGCCGTATTTGGACTGCATGAGCTATGTCTAAATATGGTTATGATTCTTATGCCTATATAAGGACTTAGTGATTTATACCTATATAAGGGCATGAATCAGGAAATTTACAATAGTGTCCTAAAATGGTTTACAACAATACAATGCTGTCTCCTACCCCCTATATGGTGTCTGGAGCCAAGGCAGGGAAAGGCAGGATCTCTGCACTACAAAGACTACCCTTTGAAGTATGCTTACTTCAAAGGCGAAATGGGATATAAGTATTTGACCTGTAACCCCACACATCTGGATCAAGAGGAAGAGCTGGAGAGCTGTCAGGAGGAGTACTGCCCCTTTGCTGTGTTTGGTTTGTTGGGTTGGCCTGCAGTTGCTGCTTGTCTCTTGGGGAGACTAAGGACTAGACTTTTGCTTTGGTATTCTGCTTTAACAGATTCTTCAAGGGGTAGTCTGTGTTTGCCTCCTGTTAAGAAGTCTCAGGGCCATCAAAGACTTCACCTGCAGCCCTAAACTCCTCTGCTGGGAGTTCCGACATGCCAAGGGGTGCCAATTTCAGTTCTGGGCCCTTAGAGGTGGTTTAGCTGCTTCAATAACTGAAAATCCATGCATCCCCCTTCATTACCGTTTTCCCGCTGCAAGCTAGCCATGCAGCTGAAAAATCAATGCATGGAGGCGCGGCTGAAAACATCAACGCAGTGCCTGTCTGCAGCTGAAAGAACCGCAGAAGCCTGAGTCCAGAGCACTGTGTCTCTGATGTCTGAGACCCCATCTCCAATGTCGAAGTAGGCCATGCTGAGTGGCTGAAGGAATCAACTCATCACCGGCTCACAGCTGGAATAATCCATGCAGCATCTGTTTCACCGGCGCCGTATTGACCCCAGCCCATCCGCATTTTCCACACATCACTCCTGTGCGCTAAGTTTACCTCAAAGCTGGGCTTCAGTAAAGAACCGAGGCCACGTGTCCAGAGAAATGATGCATCACCTCCCCGCACAGGATGAAACCGATGTATCGCCTCCTCTCACAGTAAGGAACCGATGCATCATTTCCTCTGCGAGCAGGAAGGAACAAACTCATCATCTCCCCTGGGAGCAAGGAACTGATGAATAACCTTCCCTGCATGTAAGGACCCGCGCCTCGCTTGCTTTTCTGGCGCCTCACCTACCCTACACCTGTTTGTGTCTTTGATTTTGACTCCTCTCCGGTACTTTGTGCTAAAAGCGATGAATCCATAGTTTTATTTGGACTGAACTGTTTTAATCCTTTTTAAAGTGATATCTAGATCTTTGTATGTTGGATTTTTGTTGTTTTGGTCTTGTTTGGTGTAGATAAAGATTGATTATTTTCTAAACTGGTGTGGTGTCCATTTGTAGTGTTTTTCACTGTGTTACGGTGTATTTATGTGCAAATACTTTACGCAGTTCCTCTGAGATAGGCCTCACTGCTTGTGCCAAGCTACCAAGGGGGTGAGCAGGGATTATCTTAACTGTGTAATGCCTTTACCTTTACTAAAATAAAGGGTGCCTACTTGGACAGGGTGCAAGCCACTGCCAACTAGAGACGCCCATTTCTAACACAGAGTCAGTCCAACTGGAACTGAAACCAGTGACCTGCGGCTAACACTTAGATTTCTGAGGCCAGTGCACCAACCCACAGAGATACCTTCCACATGAATGAGTTGTGTGCCCAGCATATTTCAAAACACACAGGCTTTTGAGTCAATACCAAAAACTTCAACATTGGATCATTCTGGGTGCTGAAAAGGAGGGCTTTTTCAATGACGTTTGTTCTGCACAAAGGATTTGGAGGCATAAAGGGAGAAAATAGGAGAAAAAAAAATCAAAACAGCCGTATTAATTTGTTAATATGGGTCCTCATCTCATACAATCGTTACACCAACTCAATCTTCTTTTTTGCTGGCTCGGCTCATATTTAGACTCGCAGATCCAAGCCAAGCCCTACCTTGAATCTGGCTTGGCTCTAACATTAAATTCTCTAGCTCGCCCACAACTAATAGTTTGTGACAGTGGACTTATCACTTGAGGGATGCTGGGACCTGAGGTAAGAGAGTGCCCTTGTCATAGAAAGAAATGTTTAAAGCACAATCAATTTAAGATGAAAAAAGCATCATCCATAGCGTGTCACAGACTCTGAAATTACGTTTTGCACAGATTCATCACACAAAGAAAGAGGAACAAGTTAGACCTTTGCCCCACATCTAACTGCCCTGCCTTCTCCACACCCCACTCTTCTGCCCCACCACTTGGCAACAGCATAGCCAGCACACTGCCTCTCTGTCTGGGAGCGGTACAAAAGGGGGTGGTGATGGACGGAACATCTGAGCCAATCAAACACTCACACCCAGTCAACAGTTCTGGGTTTAATCCATCACCATTCTTTAGCCCACTCTGCCACCCCAGTTCAGACATGGCCATATGCAAATCAGTCTGACCTGTGCCTCTTGGGAACAGTCCATCCCGAACTGCCAAGCCATGCCTTCCCTGGACCGGAAACAAGCTTCCTAGGACCGGTTTCTGGCATTCCAGCCGTCTTCAGCCAGGCTTGCTTGAATCCAGTGGCAAAGTGAGCAAGGGACTCCCGTCTGAGCATACCCTGCCAACTTATGGTGAACAAAGCGGTACAAAAGGGGGTGGTGATGGACGGAGCATCTGAACCAATCAAACACTCACACCCAGTCAACAGATCTGGGTTTAATCCATCACCGTTCTTTAGCCCACTCTGCCACCCCAGTTCAGACATGGCCATATGCAAATCAGTCTGACCGTGTGCCTCATGGGAACAGTCCAGCCCGAACTGCCAAGCCATGCCTTCCCTGGACCGGAAACAAGCTTCCTAGGACCGGTTTCTGGCATTCCAGCCGTCTTCAGCCAGGCTTGCTTGAATCCAGTGGCAAAGTGAGCAAGGGACTCACGTCTGAGCATACCCTGCCAACTTATGACGAACAAAGCGGTACAAAAGCATCATCCATAGCGTGTCACAGACTCTGAAATTACGTTTTGCACAGATTCATCACACAAAGAAAGAGGAACAAGTTAGACCTGTGCCCCACATCTAACTGCCCTGCCTTCTCCACACCCCACTCTTATTCCCCACCACTAGGCAACAGCATAGCCAGCACAGTGCCTCTCTGTCTGGGAGCAACAATATTGTTCCTGTTTACGTTTCACGTTTTACTTACTTTCTTATTCTTTCTCTATCAGTGTTTGCCTTTTCCAGGATATTGCATTTCTTTAGTTTTTTTCATACAACATGTTAATCGTGTATTGTGTGTACTGTAAAAAAAGTCACCGATGCTTATCTGTTTGGCTTCCAGTTGTGGGTGAGTGTTAATAACGGTCCCCGATTACAATTGGCACACCTGACCATTGCTCTGTGCACTCTGTGAGTAGGCCAGTAATTGGATGAGCATGTATTTTGAATCCCTTTATGATCCACCGATTAGCACTGTGAGAAATTCACATGGTCTTCGCCCTGAACACCAAAGCTCTCAATTGTGATTCTATTCAAAAGTATGTGAAGGAGTTAATAGCTGTCAAAATATTGACAGGGCGAAATGCAATGCTTGCAGGCGAGTGGATGTTCTGTATGTGTGTGTGGGCAGTGAAGTAAAGGAGTTACAAGGAAGTATGGTCAAGGGAGACTGAAAAGAGAGTGCTGAAGAGGAAAGAGATGAGTTGAGAGAGATATGCAGATGCAGGGTTTCAGTAAGCTATGTGGAGAAAAAAAGTGTAAGTGTCAAACCGGGAGACTGCAGAAAAAAAGTGGTGTAGAGAGGAGAATGGGAGTGATTGAGTCACTTTAGAGACCACTTTCCCTTCCACAGAACTTAGTAAGTTTTAATTTACATACATATGTGTGTGTGTGTGTGTGTGTGTGTGTGTGTGTGTATGTGAGTGCATATTATTGTGTGTGTGAATTTAGTTACATCACATATGCGCACAATCTTCATGAATGATTGTACGTTGTATGTAGTCACACATGTTTTATTTGTGGCCCCTTCTGTGTCCCTCAAAAACTTCAAGTCTAGAGACTCCACTGCTAGAGTTATAAACAATAACATATAGCATATAGCTTTGCCTTCAGCTTCGCTCAATACCAGTGTTACGAATAAGAACTGGGACAATCTGATTTTATGCAGCAGATTTACAAGCCCCGTGCAACACTTTCTTGCCACTGTTGCAGCATTTTTTGTGATGCAGCAGCGGTGTAAACAATGCGCCACGTTGCGGCTAATTTACAATGTGACGCATCTAGGGAGATGCGCCACCTTGTAAATCCCTGTACCACATTATACCTGCATCAGGTATAATGTATGGAGGGTGGGCATTCCCACGCAAAAAGCCATGTAGAACTGACTCTGTGAAATTTACATTTCACTGCATCACTCTACGACTTCACTGCATCGAATTCCCCACTTCTTCTCAGACCAGGCGTAAGGAATGACTCAAGGCTTTTTAAAATGGAGTCACTATTTGTGGTGGCGCATTGCTGGAGTTGCGTTATTTTCATGAGCAACTCCAGCAATGCCTCACTTTTGCGCCAATAAATGCATCAGAATTTCTGACGCATCTATCAATCATTGCGTCACAGTGTGCTGTATTGTAAATATGGTGCATCCACGATGGTGCAAAGGTTTTGTATGGAGTTGCAGGGAAACTGACACATCTGTACAGATGCATCAGTTGCTTGTAAATCTGCCTCCATGTCTTTTCATCTAAGTGTTAAGTCTGTGAACTTCCAACATCTCTAGGGGAGCAAATTTTCAAAGGTCAAGTAAAATTCGCACAGCGCCAGAAAACCTTAGAACTGCACTGCGTGCGTTAAAGTAAATAACGGTGCATCATATTTACAATGCCATGCGTCGCGAACTAGCCCATGCGCAAAAATAGTCTAGCGTCACAGCGCAAAATGTATGTGCGTCATGCACGTCCTTAAAAAAATCGCAAAACACCTCAAAAGGATGCGACGTATTTTGGTGGAAGTCCAAATACACGAAATGGCAGAGAACCTTGCCCCAAAACCCATTCCTGTAATGCAGCAGTCAGAAGAGTATCCAGCTACTAGTATCTCCCTGGAAGGATCACAGGAAAAAAAGAAGAAAACGAACAAATTAATTTACACCAGAGGAAGTAGAAATATTAATAGCTGAGATCAGCAAACATGAATATCAGCTATTTGTAAACACAAAAATACCTCAAGCCAAAAAAATGCTTTATGGAATTCCATAGTAGGCAAAATAAATGTAGTGGCACCTACCTCCAGGACAGCTGAAGAGTGTAAAAAGCGATGGCATGACATCAAATGCCGTACTAAAGAGAAGTTAGCACGGAATCACTGTGCTGCCCTGAAAACTGGGGGAGAACCTGAGAGCAACATCACTCCCTTCCGCCAGGACCAGATGCCACCGGACACGGCCCGCACATGAAGCATTTAACACAAACACCTCTGGCCTCTGACAAGACCCAAACGACAGAGACAGAGACAGAGATCTATGGTCTCTTACTTAATGGACCATTAGTTCTTCTCGATAAGAGGTAACTTCCTCATTACCTACGTCCCGACACGGACACGAACACTTGCGGACCTTACTATACTCCCCAAGATTACAGCACCCTCAAATCGCCCTGAAGAAGCCCATGTTTGGGCAAAACGTGTTTGCTGTGCATCTATGAAAACCAAGCACATCTGTATTAAAGACACACCAAGACTACAAACAGCAACGTGGACTCATTTTTTTCTATAAACACAGACTTTGTGATTTACTTTGTATATATATTGCCTCTCATTTCCCTCCCAAAAAATGCTTTATGGAATTCCATAGTAGGCAAAATAAATGTAGTGGCACCTACCTCCAGGGCGGCTGAAGAGTGTAAAAAGTGATGGCATGACATCAAATGGCGTACTAAAGAGAAGTTAGCGCGGAATCGCTGTGCTGACCTGAAAACTGGGGGAGGACCTGAGAGCAACATTGAGCTTACACCTATGGAGGAACTGAGCTTGAGGAAAATGAAGTTCATGGTAAAGTATAATATTACACAGATTTCTATGGATGACAGAAAGTACATGGCCAATGCAGTCACAATGAAAATGTGTAATGATCACAGTAGCAATTAAGAATGTGTATGGTATATGTGTGTTGGGTAACATTGTAAGGGTTAGGTGACCAAACCTTTTCAGCTGGGTTAGTGTTACAAAAGTGATGAAAAGCAGGACTATGGGCCTAATTACGATGGTGGATGGACTTCTGCCCGTCCGCCATCGTATCAGGGATGGGGACCGCCTGCCTATGAGGCAGAGGTGCCACAGGTGGGATTACATTGCGGCCGCCACCATGGTGGCCACAAGTGCCATTTCTTCAATTGTGGTGGGTGCTGTTGGCTCCAGCACCTGCTGCAATGTAAATGAATCACTTTCCTCATTTCCCTGCACTACGTCAAAACCTGCCAGCCGGGAAATGGCCTCACAATGGCGGTGAACCTGCCACCGACAGCCTATTCGAGGCGGGTTCACCACCATCATATTTGTCTCCCAATGCATATGTACAGACCAACAGCCTTCACATGTGAACCTTACTTATGATGTAGAAGGAAGAGACAAAAGAGAGATGTCACTACCAACTTCGGATGACGAAACATTGTACATACTGCGGCAAGACCACCTCAGATATGTCCAACAATGCATCGACTACTGCATCCAGACGAGTACAGCGATCAACAGTTGATGTGGATGTTTAGAATTTCGAAAAACGAATACACAACACACAGGAAAAAACCCTTGACATAGTGAAAGAAGGGCTAGGTACAATTCATGTCGATTTGACGGAGGTAACACAATGTCTAAAGTCATCAATGCCACAGTGAAAAAATTGATGGTTTATACTCATTCCTGAATGGTATGGATGCTTCGCTCTTGGACATCCATGAGGACCTCAAAAATATGGTTGAAAATAAAGAGGAGGCAAAAATATCATGTGGCAAAGCATCAGGCCAAAGTAGAAGTGACACTCAACATGCACAGATTGACATTGCTGATATGTCAGACAAATTAAAGAAGATTTTGGAAACAGTCACTGGTCTCAGAGATGATTTCAAACATCTTACAAGACAAAATACACTACTGTTGGCTACACATGAAAAGATAGCTCCTGCCCTGGAGGGCATTGCCGTAGTACAGGAGTCATGGAATGCCCAAAAAACATTTCAGTACTGATCACCATACAGATGTAACAGACAACAGTAATAAAGTGTCAAATCCTAAGGATTCTTCAAATGTTATGTCTGAGGAAGAAGAGGAACTGTGTCAATATGTGCAAAATAAATAAGGATTTCCTTACACCACATCGAGTTTTGTTACAGGTGCTAACATTGCAAATTATGTGCATACAATGTCATGCAATATGAATGATTTAATTGTGTATGTGAGTATACTCTCTAAAAGTCAATATGTAAATTACCTATTTGACTGGGTAATGTTTCTGTAATGTTTAAAAAATAAAGTTATGAAAAAAAGTTAACATTTTACTTGGAAGAGTAGATTGAAAAATAAATAGGTCAGTGTACATAAAACATATTTGTTGTATGTCATTTCTAACTGAAATTCGCCTAAGAACAAGAAAGCAACACGTAGAATAGGAAATAAATAACATGAAATTACTTCCACAGGAACCTGTGTTACTAAGGATGGCAATTGTTCCATGAATATCAAACGCCTGACAGAAAGGGGTACATATGTACACTCTTGTGTGTCACTTTTCTAATGCAAAGCTGTGTCCCAAAGTTCACTAACTCGGCTGGGCAGCACAAAAGTTGGTGTAGGCTGCAAAGTGCTCTCATATTGTAATGCTTGATCTGAGTTTTCCTAGCTTTACTTGATGAGTAGGGGTTGTTGCAAGGGAAATAGATATAAGAATTGAGGCAACTGCCCATGGTTTATGAAGCAATAATTTGTGTAGTAAGTAAAGTGGTAAGAGTATTGCGCCGAAAGTGTATCCTTGAAATACTACAATAAAAACTGATGTATCAATTCGGGAGACCCTGTGTTAAGTCTCCAAAATATTTGCTAGAGCTGTGAGGAAGCCCAGCTTGCTCCCAGACTTGTGATGGTCCTACAGGAGAAGTCCGACTATCCTACTGGCCAGTATGGACTTGCAAGAAGCTCATGAAGACAAAACAGATGAGGTTGTGGTGTATCAGGGCTTTCTGAGGGATGACCACTGTAACTGCTGTGACCGCATTGCTTCTGTCTAACTTACCTTATAGGAGAGTCACTCAGAGCCTCAGGTATGGGGTTATGTTGTAGGCCAGCTCAAGGTAGCGCTTAGCACTGCTTCATGCCAAAGTTGAAGGGCAGGAATGCACTGTATTCATGCTAAAAGGTGCATTCCTGTCCTTTTGCCCTGTGTTGGTCCTGTTGTGGCAGGATAGGGCCAACAACAGCACCCTTGCACTCTTGTGCAAGGTTGCCTGTGTTGACTGCAGTATTGATATTGTACAGGAAGGGGCTCCTTCCTGCATGAAACCAATCCTAAGAGGCGGTTCCCACTTCCGATGTGTTCTGCAGAATGCACCACACATAGAAAGTAGCAAAACTAAGGTAAAGTAATCATTATGTTCTTGATAGAGCGCAAGCTCATCTGCTCAACATACTCACCTGGGTCCATAAAACTAAGTATATATTTAAAAGAGGTAAACTTACACTCAATCAATTCTTTAAATTTTACCATTTGGGATCTATACCGTTTGTCTTAAGAATCCAAGCCATCGATACCTATAGTCCTAAAGTATCAAGGGAGTTAGCAAGAAAATAGGTAGTGTAATAACATTTAGCATCTTATAAATAACCACAAACTCGGGAAAAGTTTAAGTTCTTTTATCTAAGTAAAACTTTAAATGTTGAAATCATGAAATCAATAGATTCTTGTTCTATTTAGAATGATGTAGATTGAAACAAACATATGCAAATAATTTGAAAAGAAAATATAATTAAGCATTTAGACAAAAGGCTGGGTAGAGAAAAGGGAAAACAGTACAATGACAAACTCACACTTTATAGTTACCTAGAATGGAGTGGTGACCAACCCTGGCCACGGACTGAGTCAAGGAATAAGAATCCCAAAATACAGGTGCCAGCAGGAAAGAACAGGTGCAGATCAGAATCAGGACAGGATAGGGACCAAATTGGATCAGGACAGGACCACCACAGGCTAAGACCAGCACCACAGCTAAAGTTCAAACGCCAGCGTTGTAAAACCCTCTCTGCAGCTAACAGTGGAACTCCGATCGGGTCAGCTAACTCCTTTCCATAACCCCGATTGGGTTATCGAATCTTCTGACAGAGTGCTCTGCCAGCAACTCTGCTCTTGATCACCTATTGAGTGCGATGCGTCAGTGACAGGTCAGCTATTCGGACAAGTTGGACAATCTAATTAGCTAAGCCTACCCTAGTTATACTATTTTCCAGGTCAGTGTACCGCCCCCAAATGTTGCAAATGTGTGAACCCCACAATTCTATTGGACAAAGGACGAGGAGTAGTCATCACACCATATTAATATGAGGTAACTTGTCAATCATGTATTCAAATGTTCCCTCCCATTACTTTATCTTCCCATGTACTTTTATTCCGCCCGGTAGTGAAATGTAACAATAAGATATTTGAACAAATTATTCAATTTCAGCATTCCTCTGGCAGGGTGAGGTGTCCACTCTTCTCATAGTTCTTGCCTTCCATGTCAGATTGGCATGGGTTCAATGCCACAGCTTCAGTAGCTTGGGGTTTCTTTCTCACACGCGCAGTTTCTCCAAAGATGGAGTTCAGAGGTACATTTAGGCCCAAATATGATACATGCAAGAATAGAAAAGAAACAGTTTTAGAGACACAGAATAAAATGAATGCACTGTATACTACTTCTTTCTACTCTATTCCCATTATTTTATTTAAACTATTGCATTAGAGTTTAGACAAGACAAACAACTTAGCAAAGCAGCGATGCAAGCTTCTTGCTTGTTAGGATACAGAACAGCCATTTTAGTTCTAGTGCGCAGGTACAAAAGTTTCCCACCAAGCATGTCACGTGAGTGTGACAGACACATGCGCAGTAGAAAATCCTGCGTAGAAGCAGCCATTTTAATGCAAGCGGATTATAGTTAGCAAAAGCACATTGACAAGCTTCCCCTAGATACCTAATATGTCGTGTAATGCAATATTAATATGACAAACATGTTAGTACGTTAATATTATTTTTGAGAGGGTTGCATACAAGCAAGTCACTTTACGTGTGCAACCTTGCTCCATCAATCCCCTCTTTGATGATATTTTATATCATTACTAATTAATGAAACAGATGCCAACTTTCACATTTCACCCAACTCAATTTCTTCACACTTTCTGTTAAAATCTTTTCCATTTTTCATATGAAAGTCTTTCACTTTCTTGTACAAATGTCCATTATGCTCTTCTAACTCAATTTCGTTAATATTTCTTTTCTTTCCTCTCTTATTCACTGTATATGTCTTTTTATGCTTATCCCTAAAATCATTAGGGCTATTCCCACCATTGGCATCAGTATTTTACCTACCAAACTTTCTCCTATGTTAGAAAACCAACTACCTATAGAAGAGAGACCAGCTGCTAACCTCTTCCATGCACTATCAACCTCCAGTGGTTTAAGTTCTTTTTCTAAATATGTTATATTCCTTACATACCCTTTCAGTTCTACACTTTTGTCAGGTATGTAAGTGCAACAATGTTGCACTTACAGCATTCTGCGGACTCCGCCCTCTTTTGATAACAATGTATCAAGAGCAAGTCGATTTTGTAAAACCATTGACCTTACCGCAACTAGTTCAGTATTGATCATTAAAAGACCCCCAGCAGTGTCAGTCGATAAACGATCCACCACTGTTGACAATTTGCAAATTCTTTGAGTATTCAAAACCACTCCCACTGAAGGTATCAATGCACTAAATATATTACCTACATGTTCTGCAAAACTAGTTCTTTTACTACGTATTCATCCATTAGTTTCTTCATTGCTTACAGTGATTGTGTTCACATGATATACTTTTGGGAATACTATTCCAAAATAGCAACTCCCATACCAATGATCAGGCAATTTGTAATATGCTTTATTCCCACAGATATAATAAATTCCAGGAAACACCGGCTCAGTTCCATCTTTGAAACCCCAACCCCCAATTACTTTATAATTGTGTTCACATTCACTAGAACCAATGAATATATTATTATAATAACTTGTTCTCTCCCTGTGGAGACAGAGTTTCCTTTTCTTGTCAAAGTCCAGCAACATAGCAGCATGAGTTTTGCCATTCAAGGTGTATTCTTTATTATTTGCCCATTTAGGAATTTTATGTTTCTGTTCTGTAGCTTTTCTCTGGAAATCCTCTCTCCTTTTCTCAACTAAATTCAAAAATATCTTCTCTTCTTCATGTAATATGCATGTTAAATTATTCGTGTGTGCTTCAACTATATCTACTGTACCTACTGTTAGAAAATATTCTCCCATATAACGAGCTATATCACCTTTAGTATGTATAGGATTCAGGTTACTATGAATAGGAAGTTCAGAAAAAAATCACATCTGAATTACAATAATAATATTGTAAAGGTCCTTTCTTGTAAAATAAACTAGCTAAAATACTACATGAAATACCATCAGTTAGGGGCAAATGATGGTAAGTGACGCCTTCTGCTACAGACAATGGTAGCTATACAAACATTACAATCACTTATTCCCATTGCCTCTACATAATACCAATACCGTTCACTGTTAACTCCCTTATTAGCCTCACGTCTCTTTCCATCCTAAGGAGTGAGTCTCAGCGCCAGGATTCCTGTCAGGTGACAGTTGCGCTCTACAAATGTTTTAAATAAATAAATAAATAAATAATGTACTAACAGATTTGCAAATTCGTTCAAGTGTGTTCTATTTCTAACTTTATCGTAATGTAATTCTTCCTCATCTGATGCTTCTAATTCTATTCTTTGCTGTCTAAAACTATCTATTTTTCCATGTATTTTTAACTTTTCAGGTACATCTACTTTTTCATCAATACTAGTGTTATTCTTCTCACTTTTATCCATTAGGTAAGGAATAGCTACTGTCAGTCCTAACCATATAATGAGTACTATCACTACACTACCGGCCACATGCATCAGTGTAGGATTTTGCAATTCCTAAATTGCGAAAATTAAGGAATCTCAATTTAGGAATTGCAAAATCCTATGCATCAAGAAATCTTTTAGGATTTCTTAATTTTCGGAATTTGCGATTCCTTAATTGCAAATCGCAATTAAGGAATGGCATTACATTGCTTCCTATGGGCCTAGAGGCCCATAGGAATCAATGCCGTTTTGCATTTATTTTTTTGCAATTCACAATTTGTTGATGCATTGCAAGGGTGCTGAGGGGGGTCCAAAGGACCCCCCCTGCACCCTTGAAATGTTTGTTTAAGTGCAAGTTTCACACACACATGTCCAAAGGACATGTGTGTGTGTAACATGACACTTTCAAAAATGCATTTTTTGAAAGATTTCGCAAATTAACACGAGGGTCAACCTCGTGTTAATTTGCACCTCCTATTTCCAAATTCGCAATTTTAAAAAAAATCATGCATTGCATTTAAGGAATCGCACAAATGCGATTCCTTAAATGCAATCGCATTTTTAGGAATGGCAAAAAATTGCGAATTTTGTGAAAATGTTTAATGCATCCCAAAATGTGATTTTGGAATCGCAAACGGCCGATTTTTCCGAATCGCCCCGTTTGCGACTCCAAAATCACTTGATGCATGTGGGTGTACATGTGCATATGCTACAGCATGTTTTTAAACAGTTTCTTTTCGGTTTACCATTAATAGTATGATCAGCCATTTTTGATTAGGGAGACTTAGCCCCTCTTCGAGACTTTTCACAGAATTTTCAACCTGTGAAATTTTCAAGTTGGTCTTACTTCTTCGTCTGCTGGGTCTTCAATTAGTTTGTCATCATTTTCATCACTCAGTTCTAGATTTTCGAAATCTTCAAGGATGACATAGGTCCATTCAGGGCCTCTGAACTTATTATTCAGTCTTTTCAATCGTGGACGTCTCCTTTTTGGTTGTTCTTGGAAAGCCCAGTTTGACTTGATATTTCATTTACTTGCTCTGGTTCTTCATTTATTGATTTAAGACGAATTTTCAGTCTTTTGACAAAACCAGGCCATTTATCTCCCTTCCTGAGTCTTTTGGCTGGCACTATGCTTTGTTTTCCTTCAATTGCTCTTTTATTCTCGTTCAGTTGTGGCACAATTTGTACATCTTCGTCATCTGTATCCCTCTCTATCTGACTTGGTCCAGGTCTTGGTTCTGTTTCTTCTGCCTGGATGCTAAGCTATTCATAAAGGGGGTGGTGATGGACAGAGTATCTGAATTAAGCAGAACACTCCTACCCAGTCAAAAGATCAGGGCTTGATCCATCACCATTTTTTAGCTCACTGCACCATCCCAGTTCAGAACCTGGCTATATGCAAATTAGTCTGTCCCTGGCCCAGTGCATCATGGGAACAGGGCAGACCAAACTACCAAGCCAATTCTTTACTGGAAAGGAAACAAGCTTCCGGGGACCGGTTTCTGGCATTACAGCCGTCTTCGGCCCGGCTTGCTTGAATCCTGATGGTGCAGTGAGCAAGGGACTCACATCTGAGCATACCCTTCCACACTTGTGGTGGCCAAAACGATTCATAAAGGGGGTGGTGACGGACAGAGTATCTGAATTAAGCAGAAGACTCCTACCCAGTCAAAAGATCAGGGCTTGATCCATCACCGTTTTTTAGCTCACTGCACCATCCCAGTTCAGAACCTGGCTATATGCAAATTAGTCTGTCCCTGGCCCAGTGCAATGAATCGTTTTGGCCACTATAGGAGTGGCAGGGTATGCTCAGACATGAGTCCCTTGCTCACTGCATCATCAGGATTCAAGCAAGCTGGGCCGAAGACGGCTGTAATGCCAGAAACCGGTCCCCGGAAGCTTTTTTCCTTTCCAGTAAAGAATTGGCTTGGTAGTTTGGTCTGCCCTGTTCCCATGATGCACTGGGCCAGGGTCAGACTAATTTGCATGTAGCCAGGTTCTGAACTGGGATGGTGCAGTGAGCTAAAAAACGGTGATGGATCAAGCCCTGATCGTTTGACTGGGTAGGAGTGTTCTGCTTAATTCAGATACTCTGTCCATCACCACCCCCTTTTCTGAATTGGATGCTAAGCTGGCCTTGTTCAGGAGTGTTCTGTAATTGACTTTTACTTGGTTCAATTTCTTCTTCCTGAACATGTTTTTCTACATCTATCTGATCCTGCTCAGGTATCTCAAACTCTTGTTTTTCTTCTTCCTGCGCCTTTGCCCTATTACCTATCTGTCCCTCCTCAGACTCTGGAACTGTGACAGGTATCTGGAATGTCTGAGTATATTGATCTCTCCTTATCTGTTCCTCCTCAGAATTACTATTGGCTTTGATTTCTGTAATCTGAGTACTTTCTTCTATTCCTGACTGATCCTCACTATCACTATACCTAAATAAGTCTGGCTTCTGGTTCTCACAACATCTGCAGGAATGTCAGTCACTGGAATCCATTCATCCTGACTGGTGCTCTGTTGTTCATCATCAACTATTTCGGAATCACCACATTGTCTGGAGAAATTGTAGTGTTTTCGATCTCCTCCACACAGACACCTCTCATAGCAATTTCTCCAACACTTTCGTTAGATGGAGAGGTTAAAGAGACTTGATGTTCGTCCTCTGAACTTTCTTGTGTTTCTAACGTTGTGTCTTGCCCCAGAGCAGGTACGGCCTTACCTCTCTCTTTAGCTGCCAGCCGAGCTGCTTTTCTAGCCAAGGCTAAACGGGTCTTAGTCTTATGACGGGACATTGTTTCAGACTTGGTAGTTTTATTAGACTCCTCGTTATCCTTTAATTGCTTCCCCATTGCCCTAACAGCAAGCTCCAAAAAAAAAAAAAAATGTTTCTCTTTTTTTTCTTCTCTTTTTGATGCCTTAACACGAACAAGTTTTAGTGGCAAGAAAATGGGCAAAAAGACAAAAGGAACACCCAATGCTCTCCTTTTATCGCCCCTTCTTGCCTCACCTTGTTTCTTTTTGCAGAAGTCCAGTCCGTATTTTCTTACTTGCCATAAAGCCTTTAGGAGCCTTTTTTTTTTCTCCCTTCCAGTCAAGGTTAAACGCTGCTCCTTATGTTCCAAAAACGAATCCTGTCTCTCTGCCTCTCCACTGCAGCAAAGCCAAGAAACATAAGCTGGAGATCTCAATCCATTTAATCAACGCCCGGACATCAAGGCATGAAGACGCCGGGGGACAGTTATTCCAGTCAATTTCATGCAGTTCCTCGAGGGCACCAGCTCGCACTTCCAAATGTCAGGGTGACGAGGTTCTCCGCTCAGCGCCGTTTTCTTGCCGTTTTTTCATTACTTATAAGCGCCAACTCGCTGCTCCTTTCACCATTCCTGCGTCCTCTACAACTGTCGTGTGGTAAATAAATAATTTATTACCGGATCTATTTTTCAGAATAATCAATAAACAGGTAGCTCAATAAATAAGAGTCAAGATTCGAGGTAGCTGGAGTTTACAGGCTTTAATCAGGCATAAAGGACAGAAACAGGACAGCCTGTACGGGAATAGGATGGCAGCTGCCGGGGGCAGGATCTGGGAGCATAAGGGAATAGGCTAACTTTTAATAACAGTGCACAATATATATAGTTAAACAAAATACATTACATTCAATACAGTAGGCGTAGCAGTAGGCGTGGTTCGTAACAGTCGCGAAAGATAAGAGTAAAATGATGTAACAAGAAGGCGTGTACAGGGCGTATACATAGACATGTGATGTAAACGTAACAGAATATGTCATAAAAGGGGCGGAAACATGGCGGAAACATGGAGGGGGCTACCTGAGCAGCTGGGACCTCTAACCTAGTGGTGCGCGCAAACGGGCAATGACGTGTTACCAGGGAGAACTGGGGGCTATGACTTCTGCGCTAGAAGAGGAGACTAAAGTCTGGAGTGTCAGAGCGACATGTACCCAGGCATATCTAGTATCTGGTGTTTAGAGTACATGTTGATAGAATCCAAAAGTTATCAGGGCAAAGGCTAACAGACACTAAGACTGGTGCATGCATAATTCTTCATGTATTGCGTGTGCGGGGAATATTCTATGAATATTAATACAGTATTTCTCTTACATGGAGACATAAAGGCTAGACCATGACGGAAACTATTGATGCAATTCAGTAGCTTAGGAATGCAGAGAAGGGGGCTGGACTGATAACTAGAAACATAACATACTCTTGGCAGACTGGGAGGCAGAGCCAGGCCGGGCCGGGCACTGCGTGGCAAGAAGTAAGCTAAGGGTCAGGGATGCAGGTGGGGGCTGTATCGCTCCTCGGAGAGGGTTCAGGAGACAGGAGCTGAATCTGATGTCCGGGCCCTTTTGAGGCCTAGAAACGGGGACAATTCAATGAATTAACGTGCACACTGTAAAATGTGGCAACGTAGCTTTACATAGGCCTGTAATTCGTTGTTTTCACGAGGACTGGAAACTGGCATACTAGAGATGGACACAACTGTAATTGCGTCTTTAATCGATCAGAAGGGAATACATGCATATCGATCATGCACATATAACATAAGATGGGGAACACGTAGGCACATACAACATGGCAAAATTTACTTTTCCACATTCCCTCCTTGTGCCCTACGTTTCCATCATGAAACATCTATATTCATGATACCATCTATCATTTCATATAGCATCATTTGCTCGTCTCGAATTGTCTTGGAACGGGATTTAGGACTAGGAATACAAGAGGTAGCGCACATGCCGCAAATCGCAGGGCCACATTGTATACAGAGGCAGCAACTGAATACGATCATTACTGCAATACCTAGGAATGACAATACTTTCCATCCCCAGGCAGATATAATACTCCAGAGCCAACCGGACCATGTCCAGGTGCCTGGATTCTGGTGTAACTGATGGGCAATTTTATGAAGTCTGGTTATAGCTGAATAAACAGACGGCGCGTTATTAGGAATGAAAATGCAACAACTAGATCCGATGACTGTACATGCTCCTCCTCTATCGGCCAGTATGACGTCAAGAACGAGACGATTTTGGAGCACGACAAATCTCATAGCAGATTGCTCTTCGTTTAAGTTACCTAGAGCAGAAGTAGTCTCATTCACTACTGCTTCAAGGGTTCTGGTTAACCTACGGATTAACTTACTATTCTGGACAGGGCCTATAAAGAAGAAGAAACCTTTATTAAAGTCTTGATACTGTTCTAGAGTAGTTTCAGTTTGATCGACAATTGGGGACTCGATCTCCCTTCTATGTCTGACGTGTACTAGATGTGTGTTTCTGTGATAATCAGATGGGGCTAGAAAAACTGGTGGCAGTAGGAAGGCAATGTAACATGTTCCATCCCAATCGAGGGGCAGACGAACATATGCGGTCTGACCACAAACAAAATAAGAATGACGTGAAGCTTTGAAAATAGATTTCCCACTGTCACTATACTCGATAATAGTAGTACAATCACTATGTCCTACATGTGCGGAACCATTCTTTCTGACACATAATTCGCCTTTGACTGGTAGTACTGAAATAGCAGGTAAATCTGGAGTAGTATCAGACTGAACATTCAGGACCATAAAATTCGAAGAATAATTACCTAGATCATATACTTCATTTTCTAGATCTAACCCTGTTCTATGGGGGAGACCTTGCTTGTCTGGAAAACATGTTCTGTTTAGAAGGGACATATCATTGGAGGATGACGTTAAAGTGGACCATGCTCCACACGAACCATTATGTGAAAACGGATAAGGAAAAAGTGGCAGAACTCCCTTCGGTGTCTGGAAAGGGGGGAGTCGACCACACACCCAACAATTAGTAGCATTGCTGGTCTGGTGTGAATAGTGTAACATTCTAATGAATGTATTATTTCGCATAGCTGAATGTATTATTTCGCATAGCAAGACGATAGGATAACTCGTGAGGAGGCAGATCACTAAATGTGTGCTCTACTGTAGCATTAGACAACTTGTTTACATGAGAACTTGGAAAACATAAATGTAATGCATAACTTGTGCAGGTAACCATAAGACTCAGAAACAATATAAAACTTAGAAAAACAATACATCTTATAGAGTTTTGACTAACTCTCTCACTATGGGGGTCTATCTCATACATGTCAGAAACCTGTCTAACCGTTTCACCCGAGAGGGACTTAGACAATTAAACTGGCTGACTTATTTTACTAGACCGAAGCTTCTCTTTATACTCCTGCTGCGGAGTTTTCTCTAACAGAGGAACTTTTAGTTCAGAATCAAGTTCAGAGTCTGTTTTTAGGCAGTCTTTAGTAATGGAACAGTCCTTAGCAAAATATTTTTCACGAAGTCCATTGAATTTTTTGACGTGGGACAGGTGGACCCATCCCTTGCGGCCTTCTAACTTGACTGCAGTCCTCGTGGTTAACAAGACTAGCCGTGGCTCCTTCCAACGAGGCTCCAGTGGACTTGAACGATCAAAGTTCCTGACCAATACTAGGTCGCCTGGAATGACTTCATGCGGTTTCACCTCGGTGTTGTCTGGAAATGCGGCGGCAACCTGTGAACGACAAGAGTGTAGGGCAGACATCAAGGAAGCTAGGTAATCTGTCAGCATATTACTGGAAACATCTGTAATACTGCGGGGTCTAGGTGTACCCCACATATTTGGGGGGCGGCCGAATACGACCTCATAAGGGGACAGACCTGATCTGGAATGTGCAACCATCCGCATATAAAATAGGGCAACTGGCAGGGCAACTAGCCAGTCTACACCTTTCTCTTTGCATACTTTGGCAATGCGAATTTTCAGGGTCTGATTATGTCTCTCTACGAGACCGGCTGCTTCAGGATGGCGCACACAATGGAACTTCCACTGGTACCCTAACAGAAGGGAAACATGTTTCATTAGCTCAGATGAGAATGGCTGGCCGTTATCTGAATACACGACCCTAGGGAGTCCATAGCGGGGAAAGAATTCACGAACCAACTGCCTGGCAGTGGTCGCTGCTGTGTAATCTGGAACTGGATATGCTTCCGTCCACCTGGACAAAGCGCATACTACTACGAGGACATACTTGAAACCTCGACATCGCTCCATCTGAATATAATCCATCTGGAGGACTTCAAAAGGGTGGTCAGGAGGTTGGAATCCACCTTGTTCCACCGGGACACTTTTACCTGGATTGAACTGGCAACATATCATACAAGTACGGACTTTCTGCTTGGCTGCAGCTCGTAAGTGCTTGTTGAACCAAGGGTTCTGGATACTGTCTAACATAGCTTTTTCTCCTAAATGTGCTGGACTATGTGCGGTATTGATAATGACTTGAACCATAGAGTCGGGGAGAAACCATGTGGCCTTTCCCTTCGTCAACCATCCCTGATCTGTCTGGACCCCTCCTTGTTCGGACCATTTCTTGATTTCTTCGGGAGTAGCGTGTGACTGTATGTCTATGACATCTTGTGTAGGGTCCTTAACTGTCATACATGTACTCGGATCTGGAGTGAGTGTCTGTGTCGGAATGTCTGGGGTCTGAGCTGTAAGCTTGGCTGTTCGATCTGCTAGATCATTACCTTGGGAAATGATATCAGTAACTTTCGTATGTGCCTTGCACTTCATAATAGCGATAGCTGTCGGTAAATGTATTGCATCTAACAGAGCTTGAATGAGGAGACCATGCTGAATCTTGGTTCCATGAGAAGTCATGAAACCTCTCTCCTGCCAGAGTACTCCGAAGTCGTGTACAACTCTGAATGCGTAACGTGAATCTGTATATATGTTTACTTTCAGGTTCTTGGCACGTATGCAGGCTTGGGTCAGAGCAACTAGCTCTGCTGCTTGAGCAGACAGGGTGTCAATACGGTGTGTTTCAATAACTTCGGTTTCAGTAGTCACTGCATACGCGGCTACTAGTTCTCCTGTACTAGTTTTCATACATGAACCATCCACATAAAGTGTCAGGTCGGGATTAGGTAATGCAATGTCTGTCAGGTCTTGTCTTGGCTTGGTCATAGTGTTAACAACTTCCACACAGTCATGTGTGGCTGGATTTGAAGTAACTGACGGTAACAGTGTAGCAGGATTTAGAATGTTGCAGCATCTGATTTCTATGTGTGGCTGAAACAGTGTCAGTTCATAACCTGTTAAACGTGCAATTGTCAAGTGCTGAGTCTGTGTTCGGTTTAAAAGAACTTCCACGGAATGTGGAACTTGTACTGTCAGGGAGTGTCCTAATACTATGGAATCACTTTGTCTAATAGCTAAAGCTGTGGCTGCAACTGACTTGAGGCACGCAGGCAGAGCCTGGGCTACTGGATCTAATGTGCTCGAAAAATAAGCACAAGGCTTGTACTGTCCTGCTTGATCTTGTGTAAGAACAGATAATGCAGTACCATCACGTTCTGTGACAAAAAGTGTAAAAGGCTTACTGTAGTTCGGTGTAGCTAGAACAGGTGCTTGGCATAAGGCTTTCTTTAATTCATTAAAAACAAGTGTATGTTCAGATGTCCAAGGGAGGACAGTCGATACGGCTGCCTCCTGTGTCGTTAACTGTATCAGTGGCTTGGCTAGAAATGCATACTGAGGAATCCATTGTCTGCAATAAGAAGTGAGGCCAATAAAAGCTCGTACCTCCTTCTGTGTCTTGGGCTGTGGAAGACTCGCTATCAACTGGATACGGTCTGGTGTCAACTGCCTACCCCACTTGGACAGTAAGTGGCCTAAGTAGATCACTTGCTGGACACAGAATTGTAATTTGGAAGGGGACACCTTGTGCCCCTGCTCGGCCAGAAAATACAGGACTGTAAGTGACGCTCGCTCGCAGTCACGTTCAGAACGGGCTGTGATCAGTAGATCATCGACATACTGGAGCAGGGCAGTGTCAGTTGGCATGTGAATATTGTCTAGTTGTCTTTTAAGTGCTTGACTGTAAATACTAGGACTTTCTGTGAAACCTTGAGGAGCTCGTGTGAATTTATAGCTCCTTCCATTTAAACAAAAACCGAAAAGGTACTGGCTGTCTGGATGAATGGGGACAGTGAAAAATGCGTTCTTGAGGTCGATAACAGTGAAAAATGTAGCTTCAGAATCAATAGCTGTTAATAGGGATGAAATATCTGGGACTACTGGATACTGGGGTATGATACATTTGTTAAGTTCTCGAAGGTCAATCACTAATCGATATACTGGAGGTGCATTTGGATCAGTACGTTTCAAGACTGGAATGATAGGAGAATTACATACATTGGAGTCAGTTTCTACAACCACTCCTTGAGCAATAAGCTCGTCAATAATTTTGGATAAGGCTGCTACAGCCTCGGGTGGCAATCTGTACTGTCTGATTCGTGGCAAGACTATACCTTGTTTGAGAGTCACACGATGGGGTGTGATGTGCATACATCCTACATCAGTTGGACCTTGCGCCCATAAATGTTGCGGTACATTCAGTAATCTTGGATCAAAATCACGTAATACATAGTGACCTTTAAAGTCACGCAAAAACAATCGGATTCCTTCTGGGGAGCAGCAAATTACTGCACCTAATTCTTTCAGTGTTTTAATACCTAACAAATTTTCTGGACATGACTTCGTAAGTAACAAATCAGTAGTTCGGGACAATGGACCAACTTCTAGGGAAACTGGTTTTGAAATTTCATTAACAATAGGCTTTCCTGAAAATCCAAGGGAAACATTTTTAGAGCCTGAGAGCGGAGCCCCTGGAACCTCGTCATGACTGATAGTAGTCCTACTTGCCCCTGTATCAATCAGAAACTTTCTGTCTTTCCCTAATACTTGACTGTGTACATAGGGACCCTCTTGATCTACAGGTATCTCGATGAGAGGCAAGCCTACCTCCCTCTCTAGGCTGTTTCATGAATACTGTTGATACTCTGGATACTCTGACTGGGCATACTGGTACATCTGCTGTGTAACATGCTGTGTTGCAGCGATAGGCTGCGGTGCTGGAACTGTCTGTTGTGCATTCTGGGGTGACTGAGAAGTCTGTGAAACTTGTTCTTGTCTAGGCGGACGTGGTCTTTCTTTAGTCTTACCAGTTGCTATGTTGTGTTTCAGAACTGCACACTCGTTTATAAAATGACCTGGCTGTTTACAGTAATTGCATGTCCCTTTGACGGGAGCTGCAGGATGACTGGCTTGATTCGGACCCCTCTTCTGACTGTCTTGTGGAACGGATTGTGCAACTAATACTTTCATTTTTGTGTCTTTCATACGCCTCCTTTCGTGTTCTTGCTCTTCCCTGATTCTATTCTGGTGATACTGGAGCATCTGGAGCATTTGTGACGGGGTATTAGCTTGCCAACTACTTTCGACTTTCAATACTCGATTTTTAACTTGTGGACTTGAATTCTCGACTAGTTTAGTAACAAAAAGATGAGGGTACGATTCGCTACCTGTCTTCAAACCACTGTTGATAATAAAACATTTTTCAAATCTAGAATAAAAGTCACTAGTATCTTCATCCTGTTTCTGTTTACATGCTGAGATTGCATCCCAATCTTCCTTTTTCGTGGCTAGTAACCTTGGCAGAACTTGTATCAATAATTCGGGCAATTCTTTACATTTGTCCCCAAGACCGGTACCTGGTACTCGTATATTATCTTCAGCTTCTAGAGCTGTCCAATCAATCTTTTTCTCTCTCACCTCCCATTCTTTTTCCTTGAGTTTTTCATATACCCCTGCGGGCAACAGGACCTTTAGCATTTTAATAATATCTGGATACGTGTATTCTCCCATACGGAGCATGTCTTTTAATTCTCGATGGAACCCTGCTGGATCTTTGTCGTGACAGGGAATTAATTTCTTCATCTCTAAGAGTTCCATCTTTGTGATAGGGGTGTAAACAAATACTCGTTGCATTTCACCACCCGCTGTCCTAACTGGGTGTACTTCTCGTAACGGATGCTGTCTATCTATGTAAAATGGTTTATTTTCTGGAGGTGAGACGTGAACAAAATGCGGATTCAGAAACGTTCTATATTTGTGGCGCTGTTCTAGAATGACACTAATTAGGTCGGTACCTAGACCTCTCCATCTATACTGTAGTAACTCGTTCAGAACATCATGTAACGGAACTGGATCAGAATGTTGTCCCTCATACAGTGTAATGAGGTGCTGGATCATATACATACCCACCAGTCGCTGGTCGGCTGGGGGCAGTTTCAGAAACATTTGTGCCACTATTTCGTCTGGAAAAGTGGTAGAATCAGTAGCCCATCGGACTGCTGATCGGGGTAGTTCTTGTTCATGCATGGTACTAAGTTTACTATAACCGATTCGTGATTTCAGAATGTGATCGGTGGCTTGAAATACTTGCTCAAGAGAACCTTGTTCTGGTGCTGGAAGAGGAAAAACTTTCTTGTGTTCTAGGCGTGAATGTCGGTCGGGAAGTCTAGTTTTACCTACATACGCTATTCTGGTAGGATTCTCGTCGTCTACCTCTTCGGTAGGAGAGTCGTCTTCTTTCTCGCTTACTTGTGCTGCTTTGAGTTTCTCGTGTAACCTTATTATTTCCTTACGAATTTTCTTGTACATACTCTCTATACTACCTAGTGTCTTGTGTCTTCCCTCGGCTATATGATCACTCCACCTTGTCAGGACTTTCATTTCGGTCGAATCTTTAGTTGGATAATCTTGTTCCCTTATTAAACAATTGATTAGAAACTTTAATAGCATGAGCTGAGTCTCAGCTTTCCTTTGAGACATGGCTTCGCCTATACTTCCTGGATCCACTCCTGTACGGACGAAACGATATATTCTGTCTAGATCTTCTTTCATATTCGGTAGGGTGTCCAAATACTCGGTTACCCGTCTTACACGCAATGAATATATGACCATATCATTATCGCCTGGGACTGGATCATAACGGCATTCGGTGAGAGCTCGCTTGATATCTGCAACGGACTGGGGTCTGGGCGTACGCTGTAACGCACGTTCATGTAACTCGAGAAATGACGGACGTTTGTGTTGCGGCGGGGTACAAGGAGGACTTCCCCCCCCCGCGGCTCCTAAACTAGAATCGTCGACTGGTACCGTACGGGCTGGCAGAGTGACTGATGTAGCCGGTACTGTAGGCTGGACCGGGGGTACCGTAACGGGTGCTGTAACGGGTGCCCCGGTGGCTGGAGGAACAGGAATTACATTATTTACAGGAGCAGGCGGAACTGTATTTGCATATTCTGGGACTGTATCGTCAAAATAGGACGAGAGGAAAATATCAGCTGCGGTCGGTTTGTGACGTAGCTTAATCGGAACCAATGGCGGCGGAAAATTACATGGTGCTTCCGGGGTTGCTTTTGGCAGGCCCTCGGCAAGAAGAGGATACATACCCTTAATAAGGGCATTTCTCTGTCTGTCTGACTGTTCGGCTTTAACTCGTTCACCTATTTCGATTAATTCCCTTTCTTGGGCTCTTTCTGAGGATTCCCTACTTAATTCTGTTTTTCTGATTTCTTTTTCGGTTCTTTTATGAGATTCTTTGCGCCATAACTCGATGGCATCTTTCTGGGACTGTCTGGCTTTCTTTTTCCATAATGCTTCTTCTACTCGCATGATGCACTCGGCATCCCACGTACCTGATACGGGCCATCTATATTTCTCTTCTAATTCCTTGGTGTACTCCACCCATAAGTCTAGATATAATATGGCACTTATGCCATGCTTATGATACATAAAATGACCTGGACTGTCCCTAGGCGGGACAGGAACTGCTTCCTCGAGCAGACCTTTTCTAGTTCTTAACTGACGTAATTTCGAGAACAGAGGCATAACTTAGGCTGGAGTCTGGACACAATACAATACACGATAAACACAGTAATAACTGAAAAACGAATCATTCATACCACGACATTGAAAACACATGAAATAAAATTTATAATAACACAGAATACATGAATTTTCGCGAGAACAGAACTTACTGGAACAGAAACTTACTAGAATGACTAGATGCACTGCTAAAACAGTACGAAACTTACCGGTCCCATAAAGAGACACGTCAGGACCCGCGTCCACCTAGGTGAACACTTCGTGTTGGATCTGTGTACCCAAACCCACGGACCAGAGACAAATTAATTGACCCTGTCTAGATACTACCCCAGCAACGGTACTCACCGGGCAGCAAGAACGGAAGGCCTCGGACTGGACTGGACTGCTACGACGACGGACGGACGGACTTCGGACTTCAGTTACAGGTGGGCCTCTGGATACCTCGGACCTTGGACTCTCGGCTTGGGCTCTGGTCGGGACTCGCCGCGTTCCTCACCGCCTCGTCTGGACGCTGGACCGCAACCTCCGTCTCCTCCGTGGGCCTGAGGGATACTTGAAGCAGAAATATCTGCACGTGCACGGTATGGTTCCGTCACGGCTGCAGAGGATCAGGGGGCCTGCGTGGCTTCTCCGGCGCGTGGGGAAAGGGCAAGTCCCTATTCGGGCGCCATTATGTGGTAAATAAATAATTTATTACCGGATCTATTTTTCAGAATAATCAATAAACAGGTAGCTCAATAAATAAGAGTCAAGATTCGAGGTAGCTGGAGTTTACAGGCTTTAATCAGGCATAAAGGACAGAAACAGGACAGCCTGTACGGGAATAGGATGGCAGCTGCCGGGGGCAGGATCTGGGAGCATAAGGGAATAGGCTAACTTTTAATAACAGTGCACAATATATATAGTTAAACAAAATACATTACATTCAATACAGTAGGCGTAGCAGTAGGCGTGGTTCGTAACAGTCGCGAAAGATAAGAGTAAAATGATGTAACAAAAAGGCGTGTACAGGGCGTATACATAGACATGTGATGTAAACGTAACAGAATATGTCATAAAAGGGGCGGAAACATGGCGGAAACATGGAGGGGGCTACCTGAGCAGCTGGGACCTCTAACCTAGTGGTGCGCGCAAACGGGCAATGACGTGTTACCAGGGAGAACTGGGGGCTATGACTTCTGCGCTAGAAGAGGAGACTAAAGTCTGGAGTGTCAGAGCGACATGTACCCAGGCATATCTAGTATCTGGTGTTTAGAGTACATGTTGATAGAATCCAAAAGTTATCAGGGCAAAGGCTAACAGACACTAAGACTGGTGCATGCATAATTCTTCATGTATTGCGTGTGCGGGGAATATTCTATGAATATTAATACAGTATTTCTCTTACATGGAGACATAAAGGCTAGACCATGACGGAAACTATTGATGCGATTCAGTAGCTTAGGAATGCAGAGAAGGGGGCTGGACTGATAACTAGAAACATAACATACTCTTGGCAGACTGGGAGGCAGAGCCAGGCCGGGCCGGGCACTGCGTGGCAAGAAGTAAGCTAAGGGTCAGGGATGCAGGTGGGGGCTGTATCGCTCCTCGGAGAGGGTTCAGGAGACAGGAGCTGAATCTGATGTCCGGGCCCTTTTGAGGCCTAGAAACGGGGACAATTCAATGAATTAACGTGCACACTGTAAAATGTGGCAACGTAGCTTTACATAGGCCTGATATTCGTTGTTTTCACGAGGACTGGAAACTGGCATACTAGAGATGGACACAACTGTAATTGCGTCTTTAATCGATCAGAAGGGAATACATGCATATCGATCATGCACATATAACATAAGATGGGGAACACGTAGGCACATACAACATGGCAAAATTTACTTTTCCACAGTCGAGGAGAGGGCGGGGTCACAGGTCAGGAAGAAGACGTGTTAGCAGTAGAGGCGGATACAGATTCTCTGTCTGCATCTCCGCCCAAACCAGCTCAGGAGGGGCAAAATCAATTGTTTCCTGTGTTTGTTAAAAAGGCTCCCCATGCTCCGCAAGTATCGTTGGTCCAGCTGGAAAAAGACTCTGAAATGCTAGCCCTTTCTCTAGGCTCTCCCCCCACACCTGTGGTAGTGCACGGAAAGATCAACTCTCCGCCGAAAATGTCCGAAAATGGAATACAGTCAGCACAGCCAAAGTCAAAAACTATCCAACTGTCCCCCCCAGAAAACTCGGAGGGGGCACCAATGGCAGTTCCAAGTAGACCGGGTCCAGGTGAGGAGGGAAGCTGGAGTAAAGCTATTAAATCTCCCTTAACTATCTCAGAGCAAGAAAAGGCTTCAACGACAGCTACATCTGTAACTCCAGCAGTCCAAGCCAGAGGGAAAGGTGATAGCTCGGATAAGGAAATGAATTATCAGCTCGATATTCGCGAGATGTTAAACTTAATTCTCGACGAGATTTGTGCGGTAAAAGTAAATCAGCAAGTTGAGATAGCCGCCTTACACTCCCGACTAGAAAAATTTGAAGAGTCAATGTCAATGCTTGGCTAAAAAGCTTCCTATCCGACCGCACCCAGAGTGTCACCATGGGTGCATATCGGTCAGCGGAGGTAGAGATCTCCAAAGGGGTGCCACAGGGCTCTTGTTTGAGCCCTACTCTTTTTAACATCTATGTGGCACCCCTGGCTAGAGTGATGCGTAAGTACGGTTTCATCCCCGTGTCATATGCTGATGACACGCAGCTCCTCTTCCCGTTCAAAACCATCTCCGCTGAAGTGAAGAGCTCCTTTTCAGCTGGTATGAAGGCAGTGGCACAATGGATGTCGGCCAACTGCCTTCAGTGCAACGTCAGTAAAACTGAGGTTATGTTGTTTGGGGAAGCTAAACTGCTTTGGTCTCCAGACTGGTGGCCCAGCGACTTGGGTGTTGTTCCCGAACCCAAGTCGATTGTAAAGAACCTAGGGGTCCGTCTGGATCAAGATCTGACTCTCAAGCAACATGTGAATTATATCTCAGGTATATGCTTTCATACCATCAGCCTACTGCGCAAGGTCTTTCCTCTTCTGCCTGATTCGGTGAGGAGAACTTTAGTCCAGGCACTTGTTCTAAGCAGGATTGACTATTGTAATGGTCTACTGCTTGCTGCCAATGAAGGGGTATTGGATAGACTACAAGTCATCCAGAATAGGGCGGCCCGCTTAGTTGTTAATGCCCCTCCTAGAACTGCCTCCAAACCCCTTCTTGACCAATTACACTGGCTTTCTGTCCGGCAGAGAACAAAATTCAAAACATGCTGTTTGATTCACAAGTGCCTAAATGGTAAAGGACCTGCCTATTTGAAACAGAAATTTGTCCCTTACGCCCCCACTCGATCTCTTAGGTCCAGTAATGATTTTCTTCTGCAGGTACCACGGGCTAAGAAAGCCAGACACGGGAGTAAGGCACTTTCCATAGCAGGACCTACTCTCTGGAACAAACTTCCTCTATCACTCAAACAATGCACAGATTATCTAAAATTCAGGAAACAATTGAAAACAATACTGTTTAAAAATGAAATTTAGCTTCTTCCCACATTTATTTCTTGGTGTTCTACAGGTGTCAAAGCGCAGAGATACTCCACTGAGAGTTGATTCCAGCGCTATACAAACCTATAAATAAATAAATAAATAAATGTCAGGACTTCCTAATAGATTGTATGAGGCGGAAGAAAGAATCTCGGCTCTGGAGGACCACATAAATCAAGCTAGAGCGGAAGCTAAAGAGACAGCCAGTAAAAAGAGTTTGATGGAACGCAAACTTGAGAATAAACTCGAGGAATTGGAGAACCACTCTCGTAGATCCAATCTAAGGATAGTGGGGGTCCCTGAGGGCCTTGAAGGGTCAGACATGCTCTCATGGGCCAACTCCTTCATTCACCAAAAAGTACTACCGGAGTTTGAGGGTGACTTAACAATTATGCGAGCCCACCGGGTTCCGGCACAGAGATTCGCAAACTCAGCTTTTCCTAGAACTATTTTGATGAATTTAGCAGATTACAGGATAAACGAAAAAATCCTATCGAAGGCGTTCCAACAGCGACAATTTTCAGCAACGGAGACTATAAAATGTAGAATTTTCTCTGACATGACTGCCACGGCAGCACGAAGGAGGAAAGAATTCGTAAAAATACTTCATCTTTTTAAATCTCAGGGGGCGCAGGTTTCTATCGCTCAACAATCGAAACTAAAGGTCCTGGTGAAGGGAAAGTTTTATATGTTTTCAGACATAGAGGAGGCTCAATCTCTCCTCAAGGAGATCTCTTCAGGGGCGAATGCGAATGCTAGAGCAAGTTTATAGCTCTGTTTAGGAGGGTATAATGAAGTTTGATTATATACGAATTATGTATAGGATATTTTGATTCACCCTTCTATCGGAATAATAGAAAACAGGATGTAGTCCACCTTTGCTGGAGGGGGTCGGGGGTTTTCAGGGTCACGCAGGGTGTAACAAGAAGACACCCAGGTCAGGAGGTAGGGGTGAAATGTGGTCGGCGTGGGTGGGACGGAAGGCTCCACATTTCAGGGGGGGGGATCCATTTGGGGTTGGGGGACTTGGGGGGTTGGGGGAAAGCAGTTAAAAAGAGCAGAAGGTACAGACAGGGTTTGAATTTATTCGCATATGAGAACGTAAAATTGTGGGAATTGTTTTTCTGGAAATGAGTAAATGTGGTATCCTATCAGTGAATGCCAATGGTGTCTTAAACAAACAGAAATATGGCGCTCTTATAAAATGGGCAGTTTCCCAAAATCCCCATGTGTTATATCTCCAGGAGACCCACTTAAAATCAAATGCTCCTAATCTATTTATTCCAAGATACTTTTCCCACGCTGTTTTTGCATCAGCAGCAGGGGTCGCCCAGAGAGGTGTTGCCATTTACTTCTCCAGAAGACTTTCTTGGGAAGTCATACAAATTCAAAGGGATCCTAAAGGGAGATGGTTATGGGTTGTTGCCAGATTACATGGAAAGGTGATGAACTTTATCAATTATTATGGGCAGGTATCCGACGAAGTCTCCAGTATCTTAGAAATCATTGATTTTCTGAGAGGGGCTCCTGGGCAGATTAATATGGGAGGAGATTTTAACTTTATACAAGATCTAAAAAAGGATACCTCCAATAAAAACAAGAAACAATTAAAACCTAACACCAAAAAAGTTTTAGGCGCCTTAACCACTTGGATGCTAAGCCATGCCCAACATTCCCATGTAATTTCCATTGAAATCAATGGAAACTCCATGACGAGTTACCCTTGTCATTAGCACTGAAGGGGTTAATGTCAGAATACCAACTTATTGACCCATGGCGCCTGTTGAATCCAGATGGGGAGTCCTTTACTTGCTACTCTCATCGCTTCAGGACGGCGTCCAGGATTTACTTTTTTTTATATCTAGATCCATCCAGACCCTAGATTCATCTATTGGGTGTAATCCCTTTTCCGATCATGGGAAGGTAGAATTGGAGGTTAGGATTGGCGCAGGAAGCAGAGACCAATCCAGGTGGCAGCTGGATCGTACTCTGCTTCAGAACCAGGAGTGGGTAACTGGGTTCGGGGCATGGATTGCGGAATATTTTAAAATCAATAACGATACAACTGAACCATTTGCGGTTTGGGAGGGGTTTAAGGCCGCGGATCGCGGTCAGATAATATCTTTTACATCGGCCTTGGCTAAAGAGAGGAAATTAAAAATATCTATGCTCCAAAAAACTGTAGATAAAGAATACGCCCTTCAGCTCCGTCTACATCCAAATCAATTGGTACAAGCAAAGGCAGAGCTAAGAGACTTTTTTATCCTGGAAGAAATTAATAGTTCTAGAACCTTCCAGCAGACGGTGTATTAGGATAGCCAGTTGGTGGGCAAGCTACTGGCTAATTCCACGAGGAAGAGACAGGAGTCCGCCTCGATAGCTAAAATTAAGGATCCCACGTGTGGCCAAGAATTAGTGAATAAGGATCTGATTCAAAAGGCTTTTTTGGAGCATTTTGGTCGTATTTATACCACCGAATATCCGGTGAGGGAGAATCAAATAGTGGAGTATTTCTCTAACATAGAAATCCCGAAGATCTCGGCCAATCGGGCTTTTGAACTTGGGATTGAAATTAGTATAGGGGAAATAGTAGACTCTATAAAAGTTACAGCAGGGGCGAAAGCTTGCGGGCAGGACGGATTTCCAATCCAGTTTTTTAAAACCTTTATAAAGGAATTATCGACACCTCTTAAGAATTTATTTAATCATATCAAACAAGGTGGATTGGTACCTGCATCCTTTAAGGAAGCAACGATAGTATCATTTGTTAAAAAAGATAAGAATCCAGAAGATATTAATTCCTATCGGCCTATTAACCTTTTAAATTCAGATTATAAGATCTTAATGAAAATCTGGGTTTGTCGCTTTGTATATGCTGCACAAGAAGTTATACATTTCGACCAATCTGGATTTATAGCTGGCCGCTCAATGGCCTCAAATACTGAATTTTTAATTCAGGCTCTGGATTTTTTTAACATTAATTCAACCCCTGCCTGCATCTTAATGGTCGATGCGGAAAAAGCATTCGACCTAGTAAACTGGTCAACCTTGTTTTATTCTCTGGGCCAGTTTGGGTTTCCAGAACATGTGATTAAGATGCTTCAAAATATCTATCATGATGCTTCAGCGAAGGTTATAATAAACTCGAACAACGCCGGTTCCATCAAAGTCAATCGCGGGACCAGGCAGGGCTGCCCGTTATCTCCCCTGCTTTTTACTTTTTTTATTGAACCCTTGGTGATTAAAATTAGAAACAATCCTTCTATTTCCCCCCCTATCCATGGGATGGCGAAGCTCAAGCTCTTCGCAGACGATATTATCCTCTATTTAAGGCCGAACAAAGAGAATTTAGACTGTATTTTGAGGGAATTTAAGGCCTATGAACAAATAGGAGGTTACAAAATAAATCCAAAGAAAACTGAAGTTCTCGCGCTAAATACTAAACTCAGCCTCTTTCCATCTTGCCTACGCGCTCAGGCTGCCAGCCGAGACCCGATAAGATATCTAGGTATTTATTATGTGACCTGCGAATATAATCAGTTGTATTCTCTCAACTATGGGAGAATGATTAATAAAATTAAGAATCTGTTCGCTCAGCGGCTTTTACTTCCCCTCACTCTGATTGGCAGGGTATCCTTGATAAAGATGTCGATCCTTCTCCTACTAATATTCTTGTTTTGTAATGTTCCTATTAAATTGAATTGTATTTTTTTTAGAGACATGGAAACTTTGTTTAGAAGATTTGTTTGGGGTGGGAAAGCACCAAGGGTGAAGCTGTCCGTAATTCAACTTCCAACTGAACAGGGGGGACTGCCTCTGCCACATGCTAAAACGTATTATGATGCGGTCTTTATTGATATAATGGCAGGCCTGATAGGTGCAAATAACATTCGTGATTGCTTCTTCTTGGAAAAAATGCTACAGGAGGCTGAATCCCAAGTCCAGGTATTTTTAAAAACTGCAAAGCTCCCAAAAAGGACACGATATAAGACTCTGAAAGACTACTTATTCAGAGTGCAGTCCTTTTTTAAGAAAAACCTTGGCTCCTCTGCCTCTAAGTTTTTGAGCTTACGAGAGTGTACTTCTTTAGGCCTGCAAATCAGAAATAGCCATATAATAAATTGGGAGAATTTGGGATTTAGGGAGTTAAGGCATGTTATCATCCATAATAGCATTATTACATGGCAAGAAGTATTGGCAAGAGTATGTAATTCTGACAGACCCATGTTTCTTGAATATTTACAAATTGTTCATTTTCTAAGGAAAGATATAGGTGGCTTACTAGATTCAACGAACGAGATGGAAACACTTTTGTACGAGTCTAAAATCAGCGGGATAGGAAACTGGTACAAGAAGCTTCACTACGAGGGGCAAGCCGCTGTGATAGATTGTCATCTAGTCAAAATAGACACCCTAACACAATGTAATTTTACACATAAAGACTGGGAAACTTTAAGTGTGTTGGGCTATAAATCGTTCGTGCTGCCAATTTTAAGAGAATGGCTTTCTTGTCCCGCTGGTTGGCGTATTGGACTCCAGAGCCACTTGGGAAGAGGTTCCCTGAGGTAGTGAATAAGTGCTTCAGATGCCAAGCTGAGAGCCAGGGTGGTTGGCTTCATATTGTTTTCACTTGTCCCCAGCTTACATCTTTTTGGGAAGCCATTTTTGCAGATTTAGAGGTGGCTCTGGGTGGTAAAAAACTTCTCCCCACACCAGAGTTTGCCCTATTTGGGATTAGTAAGGACAGAGGGTTTCTTAAATATACTGAGGAAACATTTGTATTTATTTCTTGTGTCATTGCTCGCTCCCTAATTCTCCAAAATTAGAAAACCAAGGAAGTTCCATCACATCTGAAATGGCTTAATAAAATGAGGAGGTCAAGGAGTTTTGAAAAAGCTTTTGCTATGAGGGTGGGTGCAGTCAGGAGATTTGAAAATAACTGGAAATACCTGGAGACTCTTGAGGTTACGAGGGGGTTAAACTAAATAAGCTAAATATCTCAGATTAATGTTGATATTAAGTTAAAACATACGCTAGCAGTCTTAAGTTTTTGACAGGGTCAATTGATAAGCTATTAAATGCACTTTCTTTGGCGTGTTTTGCACTATTTGAAAATTCGAATGCACTGGCACTTTTTGTCTTTGTTTGAAGTGTACTGTAATTGCATTTGCACTTTAGGATTGAACTTGCGTATTTTGCACATTTCTTGTAAATTGATAATGTATTTATATTCTATACCTTGACTCCTAACGGACTAAATTCAGCTGAAGAGCTTCCCCTCGTCTCTGTTTTTAATATGAAGAAGCCTTTTTTTTTTGTATTTTGTATTTCATTTTCTTTGTCTAAAATTCCATTGTTTGTATTGTACCTTACCTGTGCTCTGCTCAATAAAAAATTATTTAAAAAAAAAAACTATTTTGGAATCACTTTCTTGAGACTCCTCAGCTGCACAACCTTCAGCTTCAGTTTCATCAGATTCAGCTACTCTTTTAGTATGAATTGCATGGATCCAGTTCGGTATTCCCTCGCATTGCACTGCTGTAGTAGTAACCAATATCACTTGTTTTGGCTTTCCCCAGCTTTGAGCTAGGCAAGATTCTTGTGTATGTTCTTTTATTACAACCCAGTCACCTGGAATCAGATCATGTGCTGGAGTTGTTTGCCTGGTGACAGTGTCTTCTCCAACCTGGTGAGAGATAGAACGCACTTGGTCAGCCAGTTCTTTGCAGTACTCTAGTACTAAATCATCAGATATATTTATCAACATATGTTCTGGCACCCATTCTTGCCTCATTGCTTTTCCCATGAGTATTTCATGAGGATTCAAGCCTGTTTTTCTGTCTGGGATGCTTCTGAGTCCCATCAGAACAAGAGGTAAAACATCTGGCCATTCTAATCGAGTTGATTCATATATTTTTCCCAATCTTTACTTGATTGTGCCATTCAGTTGTTCTACCACTCCAGAAGCTTCTGGGCGGTATGCACAGTGCAGCCGTTGCTCAATTTTAAATACTTCACAGATTAGACCAATTATTTCATTATTAAAATGTCTTCCTCGGTCTGATTCAATTGTTACTGGAAAACCGAAACGTGGTATGAGCTCTCTTAGTAGTAATTTTGCTACTGTGATGCTATCATTCCTGCGTGTAGGGCAAGCACCACCCATTTTGAAAATAGGCAGACAATGACAAGAACATATTTCATTCCACTGCACGGGGGTAACTGAATGAAATCAATCTGAAGTCAAATAAATGGACATTCTGCTTTTCCAATCTTTCCTGGCAACACTACAGTTCTTTTCCCAGGATTCATTTGTTGGCAAACTAAGTACCTATGGCAAAGACTCTGCAACATTCCTGAACTTTGCATTGAACCAAATTTGTCTGAATAATCTAGTCATGGCGTCCCACCCTAGATGAGAATCACCATGGTACATCCTAGCCATAGGAGCAGGCATACAGTTGGGCAATACAGGCCTTCCATCAAGGAAAACAATGACACCATCTCCAGCCCTTCTCTGACAACCAAGTCAAGTCAAGTCAAGTCAATACAAGCTTTATTCGATTAATTAAAATCATAAAAGCACATCCTTCACATATAAAATCAACAATTCATATATTAAAAACATTTCTTATAAAAACAATTCATATATCTACATTGGTTAGAGCATTTAATAATTGGACTAACGAATGGTAATTATTAGCACATGTCAAGGACTGTTTAACATCAGTTTTCTAGACTTAACACGCATAGCAGCAACCAAAAAACTTGCAACCCCAAATAATACTCTGATCCTACTCAAGAGTTGTAGGTAACGGAGAGCGGGACGGACTTGTGTAAACCCCGCTTCTCTCAAAATAGGTACTAGAAACGATTTCCTACATTCATCATAATGGCCGCAAAACATAATAAAGTGCATCAGTGTCTGTTCGGAGAAATTGTCACAGCTACAGGGGATAGATGTATCTGATTTTCCCCATACTGGAAAATTCCCCAAGGAATACTGAATGATGTTAAGTCTAAATCTCACAAGGAGATTACGATGACAACCTATTTTCGCCCATTCTTCCTTTTCTTCCTGTTCTGCATCATTTTGCAAGTCTTTCACTTCTTCCTACGTTTTCACTTTCTCAAGCAACATAAGTTGGCAGTTGTTTCCATTATTTGTTTAAATTTTCTTGTTTATTGCCATTTTTTTTGCACAATATTGAGCTAATTGGTCAGCATATTGGTTACCTTCTGTCACTCTGTCATTGCCAGATTGGTGAGCAGCCACTTGACCACAGCTACTGTTTCTGGAAATTGGATTGCTTTTAGCAAATCCTTCACAAAATTTCCATTTTTAATAGGAGTGCCTGATGAAGTCAGAAACTACCTTTGCATCCAGAGTTGGCCAAAATCATGCACAACCCTGTAGCCATATTGGCTATTAGTATGAATGGTCACTTTCAAATTTTTCCCAATGTTACAGGCCTTTGACAATGCAATTAGCTCAGCTACCTGTGCAGATTTTACTCCAGGTAAATATGATGCTTCAACTGGACCCCATAGAGTACAAACAGCATAGGCAGCTCTTAAACCTCCTTCCTCATGTCGCATGCATGAACCATCTACAAATAGCTCATGTTCTGAATTCATTAGTGGCTCTTCTCTTATATGTGGTCGAGGTTTAGTACAGTACTCTGTAAGATCAATGCAATTGTGTTCGACTCCATTTTTAACTTCTGCAAAGTGTGAATCAGGCAATAATGTTGCTGGGTTCAGAATATTACTCTTAGCAATAGTCACATTTTCTGTACCTACAAGAATTCGTTCATACTTAGTCAGCCGACTAGGTGTTAGGTACTGAGTTTTAGTCCTGGTCAACAAAATCAAAACTGCATGTGGCACGTATACTGTTACTGGATGTGGACTCACTTTGCTCAAGACTCATACAAGTTGCTGCTACTGCTTTCAGACATCCTGGAAGTGCTGCTGCCGCTGGATCCAGTGTAGAAGAAAATATGCAACAGGACGTCTCATCAGACCATGGTTCTGAGTCAGAACTGAAAGTGCACAATTGTACTGTGTATCCCAAAACAATGCAAAATCTTTGGAATAGTCAGACATCCCTAATGTTGGAGCTGAACACAGACAATCTCGTAATTTCAGAAAAGATTAAATGCTTTCATCATCCCATTCTACTGGGTCTTTTGCTCTTTTCTTTGTCATTTGTATCAATGGTTGTGCTAGGACTACGAATCCCACAATCCATTCCCTGCAGTAACCTACAACTCCAAGAAACATTCTGATTTCTTTCTGTGTTTGAGGTAGATTCATGTTTTGAATTATTCTGATTCTTTCCGAAGCAACCCTTCTGACACCTCTCTCTATCTGGTGCCCCAGATATTTCACTGATGTGGTACAATATTGCAATTTCTCTGGTGATACTTTGTGCCCTCCTTTACCTTAATGATTCAGTAAAGAGATAGTATCAGTACACAATCATTTCGATTCTTAGATGCCACCAGCAGGTCATCTATATATTGCACCAAGACAGATTGTCCAGGCAATACCAGAGATTCAAGGCACTTTTTCAAAATCTGATAAAAAATCGATGGACTTTCCCTATACCCCTGCGGGATGTGATTCCAAACGTAAATATGGTCGTCGAATTTGAACGAGAAAAGATACTTGCTATCTGGATGTAATGGTATGGAGAAAAACGCATGGCACACGTCTATTACAGTGAACCAACCTGCTGCCCACTGTATTTGATACAGAATCACAACAGGGTTTGGCACCACTGGACAACATGGGACAACAATTCTATTGATTTTGCGAAGGTCTTGTACGACCCTGTACTTTCTGCTCGGTTTCTTTATGCCGATTATGGGTGAATTATATGGACTGCTCATTATTTCCTGCAAAATTCCTGCTTCAACTAGACGCTTTATTTCTAGTGCAACTCCTGCTTTTATTTTCTGGGCTCATTTTATACTGTAGAATATTTGGGTAAACTGCACCTTCTTTTAAAGTCACTTTTACTGGGTCAACATTCGCCATTAATCCTACATCTTTTCCCATGAAATCCCACACTTTAGGATCTACCGTATGTTGTAATTCCTTTGGCAAGTCGTCTATGGTAAACTTTTGTTTTTCAGTTTCTTGTTTGCTAACATGATTTTATAAATTCCATCTTCATCTGGGGTTTGAATTTCAACACCATTTGGTGTACAGAAGATAGTGTAATTCATTTTGCACAGCAAATCCCTACCTAACAAGTGTTCCTGGACTAGCGTCACATACAACAAATTTGTGCATTTCTTTAAAATTACCTGTTTTGACTTCCATTGGTTCTGTAACTGGGGTACTAATTTGTTTATTAGAATAGCCCACTACTTGGATCGCTTCTCCCGAGAGGGGTAGGTCTGCTGTTCTCACAGTGGAACGGGTAGCGCCAGTATCCAACAGAAAGGTAACATCATTTCCTTCAACCTTTCCCTCAATGTATGGACCTGACTGATCTACTTGCAAGGATGCGCCAAGTACGCACTCCTCGTCCTCCCCCTCAGGCACCGTCAGAAACTGTCTTCATCAAAGTATGACTCGCTCAAAAGAAATTGGGGTGTCACTGTGTCCTTCTTACCACTTCCGTCCCAACTTGTGGTTTCTATACTGTATGTAGACTGACTTCCGGGGTTTGGCATATGCGCCAATGGTAACGGATTTTGTATTACCTGTTGTTGCTGATTTTTCGATACCTCATTCTGCGTCTGTGAATTCAAATTATTATTTTGCACGTTATTATTTAATACAGCCCTACACTCGATCTTCCAATGCCCCAACTTGCCGCACCCCTCACAAGGAAATGTCTTTTTAGCTTCATCACGGTTATATTTTCCCCTAGGTTTACCTTAATTTCCATCTCCTTGTGTCTGAATATTTTTCATTTGAAGTTCTTGTTGTTCTGCTAATTTTACCTGTGCCCACATTACATTTTCTTCTAAATTCTTTCGTTTATGGTCCAATTCATCTTCACAATATTTTGCATATTTGAGTATTTCATCGAGAGGTTTGGCCTGCCAGCAGATCTTATGATCTTTAATCCATTGGGAAATTTCTGGTTTTAATCCAGGCACAAACCGATAGATGACATGTGTCATGTCTTTAGTGTCAAGGTTTTCCAAACCACTATACTGTTTAAAAACTTGTAAAAGACGTTCATAATATGCATGCACCGATTCAGCCTTATTCTGTGTAGTTCTGTCTATTCTAGTCCAATCAGTCTCTTTTGGAGGTACCTTTCCTTTTAGGTACAGTATTACCTGATTATACTTTTTCATCACCTCATCTGATGGTGTTCCTGTTTTTGGGTCTCTAGGATACTCATCACTTGGCTAGTCTACTGCAATTTTGCATTCTGCCCATAAATCAACAGGAACAACAATATCAAACAACTCATCTAGATCTTTTAGCAACACTTTTGAAACCTTTACAAACCTCTCGATCTGCCTGTACCATTCTACAGGTTTCTCTCTGAGTTTTGGGAAATCATTTGTAAATGACAAAATATCTTGTCGAGACCAAGGGACATGTACATAGCCTCCACCTGGCACTTCTCTCATTGGACACAACCTTTCCACTTTTTCTGTTTCTTTCAACATATATTTCGATGCAGTGCTTTTCCCTTGAGCTTCTTCCTTTTTCTTTATCCATCTAGCTTTCCATCTATCTATATCACCTCATTTTTGCAACAGTGATAGTAATTCTTTGATTTGTAATTTTCGACCTGATACGTTCATATTTTCCATATCTTTGTCAGAAAATTCAGCTCGATATGGTTTCTGTAACACTTTCGATTTACCAATGTCAATTCCCATTTCATTTGCCAAACTCGTTAACTTTTCATGAAATGTTTTTGTATTTCCAGTGATACTTCGACATATAAACAACAATTCATCTTCATTTAATGCATTTAATCGGTCAAATCCCACATTCCCAGCAATCAATTCTTCCAATTCAACTCTTAGTTTAAAAATATCCAATGTCTTTGGCTGAGATTTTGGTTTTTCTATTTCTCGAGAGCATCTTTCAATTTCTTCTGGGGTAACTACAGTAGCACTTCTTGTACCTGAAGAAGTTTCTATTTGTACCTCTCTGGAATTTACAATTGTAGTTTTCCTAGCTGAGCTACTTACTGGTTCTTTTATAGGTAAATCCATCAAAGAAATTTCTGACTCACATTCACTTGCTTGATCATCCACTATTAGTGTTTCTTTTCTTGACTGCAGGTGTAGTCAGAACAGGAGGTCTAGGACTGGGTTGTTTATCTACATTTAAAGGAACAACAGGACCTATAGTTACTGGAATTGTTAAGGCTTCAGGACTTACATTTAACTGTGTAATTTTCTGAATTAATTAATTTCTTTGTTTATTTATTGCTTCTCGTTCTTTTTCCTGTAACACTTTTTCTAATGATGCCTCATGTATCACTTGTGGAACCAAAGGTGGCTTCAAGAACAGAACATTAGGATTAACTTGATTTTGCTCTTCATTATAAGGTGGCGGATTTGTCTTTAGCAAATCCTCCAATTAATCATCTTCTGGATCAGCACTTGTCATTAAAAAAAATGTCTCGATACTTTTACTCCCTGTTTGATCTTCTAAAGCTCGGACAGGATATAATCCTTCCACTAACATTGACTGTCTCCATTGTTTCATCTGCTTATCTCTCGTTTCTTTAGGGAATTTAGGATAAAATGTATTTATACTTTTATCACTTCTAGATCTGTCTCATTCAAAAGCCTCTGTTTTCCGCTCCTCTAATGCTTCATATTGGGTTAATCTAGGTCTAGGATCTAATTCATTAATACGTCCTCTTAAATTGTACAAAACTCTACCATTAAAGGTACCATTTTCTGGAAATGCCAAAATTCCATCATCTTTTGTATATTCTATCCAGTTTTCTAACCATATGCAATTGTGATAGCCCCTTTCAACCATCATATATGATGCTGGCGTATTCGATGGTGGAATAATAATCCCTTCTCTGGTTTTTATCAGCTTCTCCTTTTTAAAGAAATTTTTAACTTTCTTAACAAATGACATTTTTCTTTTATCTCCGTACATGATATAAGGTTTCCCTCTAATCATCTGTTCTTTAGCAAAACCTAGATATCTTCTATCAGGTCTATTTCCTATGACTCCTGGATCTAAATACCACATATATTTTATGCCGCTTTACTTTGTGATGACACTCAGTTTGTTTACTAAATCCTCCAATACCAATGTTTTTATTATTTTCAATGACCAATCAACAGTTAGAATTCAAATAAATTCAATCAATGGTTGCGCAGCTTTTCTCATGAGATGAATTCTCTCGCTCCTGTACTCACCCCTCCTTTACAATATTACCTCAGCTACACACCCGCTTTACCAACCAATACCAGCGCGGCTCTGCAACTGACTCCCTTCTTTGCAAGGTAATACGAGAACTTTCTTTTAATCAGTTTAAATATTAATTTTTATTAATTAACAACGTAAAAACATTCACCACTGTGCTTGAGTAACTAATTCAAAGAAAATAATGATTTGCTTTCACTGCGAGTAACTCCCTTCCGTTTACTCTTGATACACTACAAGTAGATCCCTTCCGTCTACCTTTCACACAAGCATCAGAGAACCTGTTACTCCCTCGGGCTTACCCTTTTCTAGGTTATGTAAGGCCAAAGTTTCACCAACGAACCCCTTTGCTGTCATTCAAGCTCAGAAGAACCTGTTACTCCTTCAGTGTGACCCTTTCTAAGTGATCACACCAAAGTTTTACTAGCAAACTCTTTGCTATCAATTATTCACACATTTATACAGAAACAAATCCCTAAAACGGTGCTTCCGGTTTTACCTAACCATGCACTTACTTCCTCGGGCAAGTGACCTCACTACAGAGTGGCTTCTATTTACCACCTGATATTCTGCCCCTGGGGTTTCCAGACAAAACATAAAACAGGTACGAACAATTTTGGTTAATACATAAAATCAATACAATCAATAATCAATAATCGATAATACATAACTAACTACCTATCTTAACTTAATCCCTAACCTTACCTCTGCTGGATTGGGGGAAGATGGCGGCTGGGTAGGACGCTCAGTCGATGTGCTCCTGCCCCCTGTGAGACATGTGGAGACGTTGTAGCCTGAAGAAACACCATTGTAACGCGAAATGAAAGTAAGTGGAAAGACAAACGAACGGCAAGGAATCTCTCACCGTCAAGTCGCCACGGTATCGTGATCTGCTCGGTCGTTGCGCCTGAAGGGGAAGGGGAAGAGAGCTCACGTTGCGGCAGGCAGAAGAAAGCGGAGCCGATTCTCAGCCTCAGTTTCTGGGCGGCGGCTGCAGGAGCCAGGTTGCGCTGCTGCCGAGCCGCCGGAAGGTTAAACTTCCAATTCCGGGGCATAAGCGGCAGAGCAAGCGGGGGAAACGGCGAGTTCCCGAAAGTACACAAAACAGACAAGGAAAGTGAAAACGTGCAACAAAAAGTGGAGAACTCGGGACGATTAGCACTCAAACCAGTCCGCACGGGGGGTGACCTCATTAACAGAAAAATTAGCAATAATAATACGCGCAACAAGCATAGGCAAAAGCAAAACATCCAACAAAAGAAGGAAATAAACAACCACAGCAAAATAGAAGCCCAGCCCCCTAAAGTGAGGTCAAAAAATTGCCCAAATTCAAGTATTTCAACCTATTAAAAAAAAAAACACAAGACAAAACTTTAGTAGCTGTATCTACATGCTTAACTGAAGCAACCATTCTCCAATACCCAACATATGTACAAGCTAACAAGCAAAAAGAAAGCACAGACAAACAGCCTATGAGTGACTTGCCGAGCACAGCAGAGGAGGGTGGTAAAAAAGACTATAGCAAATTGGAAAAGTCCCCCCCTCAATCAGAAACAACAGAAGCAAAAACTCAGGGAGTACAGCTTCTAAAAACACAAGGAGAGCAAAGGGAACAAGTCATATCCACATATAGCCTGCGAAACAGAAACTTCCTAAAGCAAGAGCAGTATCCTAAGGGGATTTCCCCAAGAGAGCTTAAAAAAAAGAAGCTCAAAAAGCAGATCAGAGGCAATAATAAGGCAGATTCTGAAGGTGGGCTGACTACACTTAAAGAAAAATTTACATCCTCGTCTCAAACAAAAACCAAAATAAAAGTGACACCTTCTCTAAGATCCTATTTTAAAATACAACAGCTACAAGTTACTCAGGACTCCAAGCAGGTGAAACCTCCACCTCACGACCAACTATTTACGAGGACAGAAGAAGAACGAGCTGAGACTTCACAAGCTTCATCGGAATTAGATAAAAGATCCTCACACAGTACAAAAAAAGATAACAAAAGTAAGAACAAAAAAGGTGTCGAGTCAAAGTGTCTAGAAAACTTTTGGAAAGACAACAAGGAAACCAAATTGGGAAAGGATATTAAGCTTCAAGCTAAATACATGGTGGAGGGAGGAGGAAAGGAGGTCTGTGTTGAAAAAACTCAGGAAATAACAAATCATGTGGAGGAATTACAAGGGGGGTCACAAGAGGGGGAAAAAGAGACTCAAAATCCTCAGAAAAATCACACGGAGGAGCTTCTTGAAAAAATATGGATTGAAATGAGAGAAAAATTTGCTATCTCTGAAGCTAAACAAGATAAAATACAGGAAGCTTGTGAAAAATTGGATAATAAACTAAACGCCTTAGGCGAGAGAGTGACATTAGTTGAGACTGAAGTTATCGCCTTGGGCAAAACGGTGGAGAAAAATCGGAAAGAAATAAACTCTCTGAGACAAGAAACTAAGACAATGAATGAAAAGATGGAGTCATTACAAAACCAAGCAAGAAAGAATAACATAAGAATTCTGAATGTTCCGGAAAATAAAGAGGGATCAGACATGAAGAAATTTGTAGTAGCACTATTAACAGAATTTTTCCCTTGGGCAGATGAGTCACTTCTACAAGACGACATCCAAAGAGCACATAGAGACCCATTTGGAAAAAACAAAGAGAGGAAGACCCCGAGAAAAATACTCGTGAATTTCAAAACATACCTACTAAAAGACAAAATCTTGGGGGAAGCTTTGAAAAAAGGCAACTTCAACAAAGAAAACTGGACCTTCAGAATAAGATCGGACATGTCGAAGGCTTCCCAAACCAGACAATGGGAGCTAGGAAACTTAATGTCAGAACTTGAACAACTAGGTGCTACGGTACAAATGAAATTCCCACCATCTCTTAGAATAATGTGGCGGAACAAAATGAGAAACATGAGAGAACCAGAAGAAGTCAGAACATTCATTGAATTTATAAGAGATCAGAGAAAAGCAGAAGAACCGCTGAGTTAAAGAGAAATTCCTTGAATACACAATACACAATATCAACTAAAGTAGAAACGCAGAGGTGTAAGGCTACAAAAAACACAGCGAACAAATAAGAAAATCACGGGGCAGGGAAGCACAGCAGGTTACGAAGATAACCAAAAGAAAAGAAGAAGGAGGCTTCCCCGGGGAGGGCAACACACAACTAATAAATAGAAAACATAAAAATATCACAAAAAGAAAAAATGGTGGGGCGCAAAATAGGGAAAAAAAAAACAAAAAAATCCTCATACGCTGTATCAGAAGGAGAAACAAAACGAAAATTTTAAACAATAAAGTAAATTCCGTACATAAATGGAACAATGGGGAGTATAACTAAAAACATCAAGATACTATCTTGGAATGTAAACGGGCTAAGGACAAAGAGTAGGAGGAACAAAATACTAGAATATATCAAATCATCAGAATCTGAAGTAATAATATTGCAAGAAACACATATCCTGAAAGAAGGACTCAAATTGCAAAAAATTTAGGCTGGATAGATGCATACGCTTGTACTACGCAACAATGTAACATCAAAGGAATCATAATAATTATAAAAAAGTCCCTAAAAGCTGTTATTGATTCAGTAGAAGTGGACAACAAGGGGAGATGGGCAATAGTCAAAATAAAGATTGAAAATAGACCGATTACGATCGCAGGATACTATGGTCCAAACCAAGACGACGCAGATCCCCTACGAAAACTATACTCACAGCTTCTATTAGCAACCTCACCTATTATCCTAGGAGGAGATTTTAATCTTGTAATGGATCCCAAACTAGACAGGTCGCCACCAGGAAGACAGGCAAACTTGCCCAAAATGAGAGAGTGGATTGCCATATACAAAAAAGATCTTGAGCTGATCGATATCTGGAGAGACAAAGGAGAAATCAAACAACCGTTCACTCTACACAACAAAAAACTAGGACACAGGTCGAGGATTGACTATTTCCTTATTGATCGAGATTTATCCAACAGTGTGGTAAGTGTAGTACACCTACCAGGTCATATTTCAGATCATTCGGCTGTTCAATTAACTTTGCGGATTAAGAAAACAGAAACAATAAAAAGATTCACAGTGGAAAGGGCTATATTACAAGACAAACAAACAATAAAAGAATTGGAAAAAGAAACTTTAAATTTTCTTGAACTTAACAAAACTAGTACTACAAAACAGATAATTTGGGACACGTATAAAGCCGTGGCAAGGGGAAAGTTACTGAGCCTAGGAGCACACAAAAATAAAATGTTAAAACGTGCAATCTCAGATCTGGAAACTAACATTACCACTCTAGACTCCTTAATTTTAAGGGAACAAGAAACAAGTAGAAAAGAGGAAATACAGCAAGAAAGACAGCGCAAAAAGAAAAACTAGAAGACATCCTCGAAGAGAGAGTGCGGAAAAAATGGGAGTCAAGCAAATTATCAAATCACGAATATGGAGAGGGATGCGGAAAGTGGTTGGCGTGGAAACTCAAAACAGACTTAGTCAAAAATAAAGTAAGGAATATACATCAGGAGGGACAAACAATACAAAGTACAGATGAAGAGGTAATTAAACAAGAATTCAGAAATTTTTTCGGAAAATTATATACCGAAGACACAAACCCGCAAGTTTCACTAATAAACTCCTATCTCGAAGACGTTCCAACATTGGCATTAACAGATGAAGAAAAGAAAGAACTAAATAAGGAAATCCTAACAAGCGAAGTAGAAGAGGCCATTAAGAGTCTGAAGAAAGGAAAGGCAGCGGGACCTGACGCCCTACCAAACGAGTTCTATATGGAACTAAGAAATATCTTACTCCCACACATCACGGACCTGGCAAACATGATTCTCAAGCAGGGAAGTAGCATACCAGATTCCTGGAATGATGTGGTCATCACCATTATTCTAAAACCCGGAAAGGACCCTGCCAGATGCAAATCTTATCGCCCAATATCTCTGTTAAACACAGATTATAACATTTTCACTAAAATAATGGCGGCACGGTTGGGAAAAGTATTGCGAAACTTATAAACACAGACCAAAAAGGTTTCATTAAGGGGAGACAATTGCATGAAGTCACACAAGAACTATTGACTGCAATAGACATAGCCGTGCAAAATAATGTCCCCCTTGCTATATTAACTGTTGATGCCGCAAAAGCATTTGACAGAGTGAACTGGGCTTTTTTAGAGAGAGTCATGACTAAAAATAACATAGGGCAGCCCTTTATGCATGTGGTAAAACAAATATACAAGTCACCAAGATCTAAAATTCTAGTCAACGGCTCTCTCACTGATGATGTGCAAATAGGTAGAGGAACAAGGCAGGGGTGTCCTCTTTCACCCCTGCTTTTCAATTTATACATTGAACCGCTTGCGAATAACCTAAGGAAAGCCAAAGAAATCACTCCGTTTAAATATCAAATATGGGAAAAAAAATTGCATTATATGCAGACGACTTAATGATTTTCACGAACAACTATCCGAAAGCCAAGTCTAAGATTGAAGAACGCAATATAAACAAAGTGGCAGCGAAGGTGAGAAAATTGCTCAAGATTTGGTCCACCTTACCACTCAGTTTAGTTGGAAGATCTAACATCATCAAGATGTCAATTCTACCAAAATATACATTCTTGTTCAATTCAATCCCTTTTGAATTCACGAAAACATTGCTGAACAAGCCACAAAGCGAAATTGCAAGCTTCATATGGGCCTCGAAAGGCATAAGAATTTCACATAAAAAACTTCGAAGAAGAAAGCAAGACAGAGGACTGGCTAGCCCGGATCTATTGGAGTATCACAGGGCTTTCTACTTTAAAAACATCCGAGTGCTACTTAAATGCTATGAAAATTACCCAATACACCTACAAGTAACGACAGATTCAGTTAATCACTTCTTATTTAAATTCGGACACCCCAAGTACTTCAAAAAGATAAAACTGAAGACCTTAAGAGAGGCAGCAAAAGTCTGGACACAAATAAGAGGAGTCTTAAATATCTCGTATTATAGCGAAAAAGCACCTATTTGGTGCTCACCAGGGACTCCGGAATGCCTAAAGGACACTTTGGCAACTCCATTAAAACTGGCGAACGTGAACTACAGGGGACAGCTATTGAATGGTTCAACTCTGAGAACATGGACAGAACTTCAAAATATTACCAGTAACTCAATCTCCAAATTCAAATACTATCAGATTCTGAGTTGGTCTAAAACAATATCCACATATAACAAAGAAAATGGAAAACTTGAAAAAGAAATGGTAAAAAATACATTAATACCAAAAGAAGTGGCAAAATGGTACTGGGCATTAATAACAGCCGGAGACAGGAATCTAAACATTGAAGATCAAATTTGGGGGAAAGACTTAACCACAGATGACTTAGACTTAATTTGGGAAAAATCAGTGGAGAAATGCTGGTCGACACTAAAATCTGCGTCACTAAAAAGGAATCACTTATATACAATACATCGAGCATACTGGACCCCGAAGAAACTCTCGAAATTCAAAAATGCAGGAATAAAGAAATGCCCGAAATGCGGAAAAGAAAAGGCAGATGACATTCACATGTTCAGAAGTTGCCCCATGCTAAAGGATTTCTGGAACGAAGTTGGTAAGACACTGAGCAAAATCATGAAGAGAGAAATAACTGTAAGTACCATTCTTACTCTTTTCGGGATTGATGAAGCAGTTAGTAGAGGGGGTCTAAACAAATGTCAAGAAAATCTGCTCTTTGTATTAATTGTACTTGCAAGAAAGGAAATTTGCATCAAATGGGTAGGAGCCTCTCCACCAACACACGGAGAGTGGATGAATTCAGCAGTAAGAACAAACATGCTAGATAGAAAAGGAAACAATAGCAAAAGATTTAAGTATTGGGAAAGTTTTGAAAATAATATAAACCCTAGCACAGAGTAGAAAACATCAGTCCTATGATTAAGGCGAAACAACTTCTGGTTAACAAGTATGGTACTTGTTGAGTAGCTATAATAGCTGGCTCCCCCACGTCTCGAAACCGAAGTTTAAATCATGTGATGTTTCAAGAATACTCCTCTACACTCCCCAGACAAGAGAGACCAAGGGGCAGAAATGGAATGAAACAAACAAATTTAGAGGTAGATACCTGAAACTCCAACCACATAAAGCTTCGCAATATGAGGACAAAAAAAAAAAATAAAAAACCTTACCTCTGCTACCAAAATAACTGATAGAGCGCAAGCTCACCTGCTCAACATACTCACCAGGGCCCAGAAAATTAAGTATACATTTAAAACAGGTAAACTTACACTCAATCAATTCTTTAAGTTTTACCATTCGGGATCTATACCGTTTGTCATACCAATCCAAGCCATCGATACCTATAGTCCTAAAGGATCAAGGGAGTTAGCAAGAAAATAGGTAGTATATTAACATTTAGCATCTTATAAATAACCACAAACTCGGGAAAAGTTTAAGTTCTTTTATCTAAGTAAAACTTTAAATGTTGAAATCATGAAATCAATAAATTCTTGTTCTATTTAGAATGATGTAGATTGAAACAAACATATGCAAATAATTTAAAAAGAAAATATAATTAGGCATTTAGACAAAAGGGTGGGTAGAGAAAAGGGAAAACAGTACAATGACAAACTCACACTTTATAGTTACCTAGAATGTTGTGGTGACCAACCCTGGCTACGGACTGAGTCAAGGAATAAGAATCCCAAAGTACAGGTGCCAGCAGGAAAGAACAGGTGCAGATCAGAATTAGGACAGGATACGGACCAAATTGGATCAGGACAGGACCACCACAGGCTAAGACCAGCACCACAGCTAAAGTTCAAACGCCAGCGTTTTAACACCCTCTCTGCAGCTAACAGTCGAATCCCGATCGGGTAAGCGAACTCCTTTCCATAATCCCGATTGGGTTATTGAATCTTCTGACAGAGTGCTCCGCCAGCAACTCTGCTCTCGATTACCTATTGAGTGCGTTGGGTCAGTGAAAGGTCAGCTATTCGGACAAGTTGGACAATCTAACTAGCTAAGCCTACCCTAGTTATACTATTTTCCAGGTCAGTGTACCACCCCCAAAGTTTGCAAATGTGTGAATCCCACACATTTTATTGGACAAAGGACGAGGAGTAGTCATCACACCATATTAATATGAGGTAACTTGTCAATCATGTATTCAAATGTTCCCTCCCATGACTTTATCTTCCCATGTACTTTTTTTCCGCCCGGTAGTGAAATGTAACAATAAGATATTTGAAAAATGATTCAATTTCAGCATTCCTCTGGCAGGGTGAGGAGTTCACTCTTCTCATAGTTATTGATATCCATAGCAGATTGGCATGGGTTCAATGCCACAGCTTTAGTAGCTTGGGGTTTCTTTCGCACAGGCGCAGTTTCTCCAAAGATGGAGTTCAGAGGTACGTTTAGGCCCAAATACGATACATACAAGAATAGAAAAGAAACAGTTTTAGAGACACAAAATAAAATTAATGCACTGTATACCACTTCTTTCTACTCTATTCCCATTATTTTATTTTAACTATTGCATTAGAGTTTAGGCAAGACAAACAACTTAGCAAAGCAGCGATGCAAGCTTCTTGCACGTTCACAGAACAGCCATCTTAGTTCTAGTGCGCAGAAGCAAACGTTTTCCACCAAGCATGTCACGTGAGTGTGACAGACGCATGCACAGTAGAAAATCCCACGTAGAAGCAGCCATTTTAATGCAAGCGGATTATAGTTAGTAAAAGTACATTGACAAGCTTCCCCTAGATACCTAATATGTCGTGTAATGCAATATCACTTTACTTGTGCAACCGTGCTCCATTATTCTCGTTATGTCTCACATTGATGGTGTATGTTTTTGGCACTTCCCCAGGTTTATATGCTCTAGTAAATCTTGGTAAGTGTCAAAAACCAGGGATGTTGCATGGAAAAACTCACCCCAAACCACATGGAATGGCTCCGAAATGCAGAGTAAGGCAACACAGTATTAACCGCTGCTGTGCATGATTCCATTTATTTGAGGCCAATTTAAGCCATGCATAGTGCCTTTGACTGGCCTTATAGATATCAGTTTGTGAATACTGCGGCCGGAGCGTCACAAAAAGGGATGTTAAAGTGCAGCAAAGGGACATGTAAATTTCCCCCTAAGCAAGAGTATTGAGCATTCATTGGATGAGTGAGCAGGCTCAGCTTCCGCTCCACATGTGGAGTGTAGGGACTTCAAAGTTAAGATCTGGGTGACTGTCAGAATCTGCATGTGTTCATAAGATACTATTGATTGAATTTGTTCTGCATGAGCTGACCCATTGGGATCTCGATCACTTGCCCCAGAGAGACCAGAGCAGCAGAATGAGATGTTGGATGCAAAGTAGAGGGTAGTGCAACATGTTGAGGGACTCTGATGTCTCTACCACCGAGCCACTATACACGTATGTAGTACAACACCATTTGTAGATTCGTGACTGATATTTGACATTATTGTGAGTCTGTTCCTGCTATGTGGTGCACTGGCCGGAACTACGCACATGATCTGGGGAGGCCGAAGTGTGCTGGAGCTGCATCCAATGCTGGCACTATTGGGTTACGATCAAGGGTTGGACAAGTCAATACGTCAACTGGTAGCAATGGGATTTGTATTGCCTAAGTGCTGTATCACAATGAGGTTGACCCGTGATCCACTACCTACTGTGGAGGAATGGCATGTCAACAGGGTGTACTGAAACACCCAGGTAGAGAAGTATTGTGACCTACTTTTCTCCAGGAGTTAGGACACTTTTTACTGGGGTCCCTATCAGCTAAACTTAGTCAGCAAAAAAATGGGAGAGGAAGATGGGGAGGGCGAGGTGGCTGATGTCACAAGTTATTCGATGTACCTATGAGAGTGCAGAGCTGGAGCCCACTATCCCTACACCATAATATGACAAATTATCAAAATGGCCACACTCACTTGGGGGTTGCGGAATTGGGGCTGTCTCCTCATAAACTGAAAACGGGCACCCCACAGCATGATAATGTATTAATGTAATGTAGCTCTGGTACTGTTATGGGCACTCTAAACTGTATTTGTGGATTGCCGGCAATGCGTTCTGATGGCTTAAATTGTTGTGTAACTGGATCTGCGAACTACACCTGGTCAAGATGTATGTCTCATTCAAGTGGCAATAAATAAAGATGTTAAAACAAATATGTGACTTGGGCACAAAAGGAAGTCACCGGCATGACGTACATTGTGAACAGGTATGAGACATCTACCAGCATGACTTTGCATGAGATGATAGGATTACATTTATTTATACTCCTACATAAGCTATCCTAAGGTGTATAAGGGTGCCAATCTGCTAAGTCTTCCGAAGTGGGCAACCTCAATCTACCTTTGTATATGTCACATCCCACAGCCAGTTAACATGCAAAACACAGTCCGTCTCAGGATAGGAAGGGAAATCAGTTGGCCTTAAATGCAGGCATCAAGTGTTCATAGGAATATTGTCTAAGTGTCCCCCTGCATAAGATGGGGACATGTTGTAAGTATGTTACACATCGAACAAACGTACAACACTAGAGCAGCCTTCCGGTAGCATCTTGGTCATCCTAAGGACCACACTGAGCAGACTATCATAGACAACACACTTGGTGCACAAAACAAAGTGCTTGTACGTGATGTACTTAGTGATGCTACCTTGCTTCAAAGAAAATGTTTGTAAGCAGGCAAAGGCGGCCAACATGACTCGTGGGTGATGAGGTGGGGGCAGGCGCGGCGGCCGGCGTTTAAAGGCAGGCTCGGGGACCCGATTTTAAAATAAAAAATTGCACACTTACCTTGCCGCCAGTGCTGGGACCCGCGTATCTGCTCCTTGCTCCTGCTCTCCTCGTAGGACAGGAAACCAGGAATAGCCAGGCTCCCCTGACCAATCACAGTGCTGCAGCGTTATGATTGGTTTTGAGCATCCTGATTTGACGTTGGACCAGGTAATGGGTGCCTAGGCTTGTTCTTGAAGCAGGCTGTAATGCAGCCTGCATGGAGGAGGGGGAAAGTGTGCATGACTGGTCAGGGAGGCCTGGGAGGCCAATCAAACAGTCACTGCACACTTAGGAGTGGGCACACCACTCCTGCCCTGCTCCGTGAACAGAGCAGACCCGACCGCATACCCTTCCGCCTGATAAGGAAACGTAACAAGATAATAACTTTATTATCATTTTCTATTTTTTTCCCTTTCCGCTGTTCGAAAGAAATGGCACAACGCTTCCCCGCCATAGTGGAGGAGCCGCAACTGTAAGCCGGTATTTCTTAAGCTAGCCAAATATGGAAGATGAAATGTTCCATTCAGTTCACACTTTCTAAGGATGTCAACTTAATATGTGGAGATGTAAAAAGCGGAAGTGAATGGGCCTAGGCCCTCAGCAACAACACTACAGTGCCCTCGTTTGTATTTGTTAATGCTGGGACCATTGCGCCTAATCCTGTGTCATACATGGTGAACTAGGTGTGATATGTTCACAGGCATAAATCTAGTGGAAATATGGATTTTTTTTGTCAATATGCAATCATTTTGGTACGGGAAACATCCTTTACAACGCAACTTTTACCACGCAGTGCCTTTACGACACAACTTTTACAACGCAAACCATTACAACGCATTGCGCTGGGGGGCGCTCTAGGATAGGGAATAGGTTTAATTTACTATCCAACACCTTCCCTACTATCCACGGGGACTGGAGTTGGAATAGTAAATTAAACTATTCACTATCCAGCGCCCCAAAGCACTATGCGTTGTAAAGGCATGCGTTGTAAAAACAGCATTGTAAAGGCATGCGATGTAAAAGCATGCGTTGTAATGCCATTCATCCTTTTGGTACATTACGAACATTAAAAATATATGTCTGCAGATGTGACATTGAATTGCAGCTGAGTATAATCCATACTCCATTAGTCATCCCACACACGTGATGGATAGATGGTGTGTGAGAATATGGAAACCATGCCCACAACTGTATGTCATGTCTAAACTTTTTCTGCTTATGAATTAGGATTTTTGCGTAAATTTTCATTGCGAAGTCACACGGGGTTCATTGGAAACCCACACATAATGCCGCAAACGAATGTCCTCATCGTGCTACGCATGTGATCGCATGTCCAGGCCTCGTCCTGCACATCGTGGTTTAGAGCAGAAGGGAAGGCTGAACATTACTGGGGAAGTGAGGGCTAGTGCTGGGCAGGTTCCACATTCCTGGAAGTGAACTACAGATTTTCTTTTTAACATATTTGTATTGGGACACATTGGTGTCCTCCTGTACAGGGAGATGTCAAAACATCATGAAAAGCATTGGAAGGTGCATGCTGCGACAACTTCAGGAAGATTTTTGAGACCAAGGAAATTGGTGTGTTGCTGTATTATGTTATACGGTACCTGCTGCGAATGCTTCAAGCAGGAGGACGTGTGGGGCAAGGATATCCACTGCGTGAAAGACAAAGCCGGTGGCAAAGAATTGCACACTGGGTGAATGAAGCCTCTGGATTGGAGCGAATGGTCCAGCATGTACAACATCTGAAGACTTTCACATATGAATTATTTATTGTTCAGTCCTGTGTCCTACCTAAATTGTTGAAAAGTTTCAGTGATAATATTACTTGTGTTTTTTTTATTTAAAATAGGTATATTTAGTGATACATATGTACTTATGTATGCACAGCAAAGTAAGATATGGTATTAACACAGTTAAAAGGTTACACGTTCCATTTGTTAGGCATGTCTTAATATTGTATCCAAATGAGCCTTATGCCAGTTTAATGGTAAATGTTTTTTTTGTTGCAGTCACAAGTGTGTTGATGTAAGTGTATGTGTACTTACAGGTGGACCTAATCCCATTGATCCTCAGGAGTTTGAAGACGAGAGTGTTGATCAATCTAAGTTAATCAACAATTATCTTACTCGCTATCTCTCTATCTATAGAATTGTTGCAGTGCTGCACTCCTCAAACAGTGTCCCTGTGCTGAGCAGACCAGGGGCCTTACAATATTTGGATGCACAGCAGCGCAGCAAGAATTTCTGCTGCACTGACATGCGTCAAAATTAAAAGGGCAGGAATGCGCCGTATCTACAAAATACAGGGCAATCCTGTCCTTCTCCCCTGCGCCGTCAAACATACAGCAGCCGTGCACGTGCGCTGTGCCCTTGGTCATTTTGCAAGGGTGCACGCACTGAGGGGAATATTGCTTTTGTGCAGGAAGGTCCAACAAGGCCATGTGCAGTGGGTCACAGACCTGCTGCATTTTGTACAGTGCTACGCCATTGAGGACAGAGGACTTAGTTGTTGGATGCCCCCCTCAACCATTCAGGCTTACCTCATGCCCACAGTATATGTCCTTGGCCATGATAGACACACTGAGGTAATTCATGGGGTGGTGTTCATGCATATATTGTTCATGCACACTCACGTACAGGAAAATGGGCATTACTGAATGGCATTCTTCTCACATTACCCCCTTGTGGCTAATGGCAACTGTCAGCCTTGCCCTACACTTTGCCAAAACGAAAATAGAGTGGCATCTATCTACTAACACCTGTCAACAGGAGTTCACGTGACATGCCTCTGAAGTTGACCATGCTCACTCCAGCTCTCTCATTTTACTCATAGGACACACTGGTCTTGACAAGGAGACAGGCACTTTTGCTCCATGATCCTCAACAGGTGTTTATGCTTCTCATGGATCATGCAACCTCACACTGCAGGGAAATGTAGATGTCATGGCCAACCTTTCTGCACACAGCCTATGGGCCTGTGGTAATTTCTCTCCACCCTCAGCCTATCTGTTTGCCTGTCGGGTGAGCAGCTCTGTGCTCTTAGTGGTGGATTTTCAAGACTAGCATGCAACGCAGATCATCCCCCAAAGAGGCTTCAATGCATTGCATCTCAGGGAGGGTGAGCATCATAACTAAATAGATTTTTCTGTCACCTCACCTTTCCCTAGCACCGGCAGTAATTTCAGCTGCAGTGCTCCCCACACACACCTTAGCGCCATTGCACTAGGGCGTGTGCCTGAGCCTAGTGTAGGTTTTGTACAGGAAGGGGAGCCTTCCTGTACAAACTACTATGCCTAAACACATTTTAACACTTTTCTAACTTTGTATGTGTGCTGCACAATGCAGCACACACTCAAAGTCAGAAAAGAAAGGAGAAATAATAACATGTCTCCTGTACCTTTTCAATAAAAATATATATTTAAAAAAAACATGTCTCCTGTTAGCGCCTCCTTTGAATTGGGCTCAACATTTTGCTCTAAAGCCTTTTTACAATTGTTTGTGGATAGGGTTTTGCATCAAAAGCCATGGAGGGTAGCATGGGCACGGCCATATACCCCTCATGTAAGCCCCCTTGGCACTAAGTAATGGGCTGCTTTGCTTTACTTTCAGGGTACTTTCAAGGGCAATACACATTTTGCGCTGGAAAGTAAATGGTTGTTAATATATTTTGTGTAGGTGAGTGTCACTTTTGTGAGACTAATCCAGTGCAAAATGTTTGAGAATGAACCCCTTAGAATTACCTCATTTCAGTGCATTTGCTGTTCACCGTGCAGGCAGGGATGGCCGGCACGGCTCACGGGTGTGGAGGCGGATGCAGGTGAGGCATCAGGGGGGTTCACAGGCTGCATTGAAGGAAAAAAATAATACCACTTACCTTACCGCCGGGTCCCGCGTCTTCTCTCCTGGTCACCTGTGTCCGACTTCAGGTCGAAACAGGAAACAGGCAGCCAGGTTCCCACCCCTAAGCCAATCACAACTATGCAATGCAGCGTTGTGATTGATCTGAGTGCCGTGACACAGCTCTCAGCTAGGTGCCAGAGGGGTGGACATGCTCTCCAAGCAGCCTGTAATGCAGCCTGCATGGAGAACAGGGAAGTGCGTATGACTGTTCTGGGCGGGCTGAGAGGGCCAACCAAACAGTCATTGTGCACAGGAGTGTTCTACCACTCCTCCCCTGCCCTGCAGCCTCATCCTGCCACCTCACGTATGCTGCCACAGCAGAACAAAATAAAATGATAATAACATTCTGTTATTATCATTTTATTTTTTCCTTTCTTTTGCTGCTGGCAGTAGTACGATGCTACTCCGCCTTAGGGGAGGAGCCGCCACTGCATGCAGGCATGTGTATTCCTAGATGCAGAGCCCATTTCAAGGCTAGAAAATCTGTGTAGTAAATGTACAAAACGGATTATTGATCATCATTCCTATCCAGCAATGTAGTTCAGGTTGCCACTGGTTTCGTATAGATTTGAAATGGTGGCTGCAAAGTTACATTGGCATACATCTCGGTAGCAGTAGTATTGTGTAATCTACAATACCACGTAGCATGTACAGGTCAGGTTTAAATATTTGCCCTCTTCTTTAGATGTGTCAATATAAATATTTATTTCTGTGACCTTCCTGGATGTTAAAAAAAAAAAAATAGTATACATTCATTTGTTCTGTATTGTGTAGATCATGTTAGTAACCGTATTGTTTACATGTTACCTCAAGCTAACATGGATGCTGCTGAAATCAGACTATTTAACAAAAGAAAGCACAGATATCAGCACATGCAGGATGTGAGCAAGCATTTCTGTAGGATGGTAGAGGATCGTGATCAGAGATGCTCACAGAAATGGCGAGGAGAAGAGAGTGTAGAAAATACTGGTCACACACCCCAACATGGAGTACATAAAAAAGGAGTTTCTAAATCCAGCACAAGTGGCACCAACGCATCCACTATGGTTGAGACACATTCCATGTCATCGGGTATTGATCTATCATCAGCAACTGATCAACAGATGATCCTGCAGAAAATATATAGGGAGATGAGACTCCTTAGAAGGGACATTAGACGGCTAACCAAGAGGAGATGTTTTCTAAGTTAGTAGTGTTATGTCCTACCAATTAGTGTGTTTAGTTTGGAAATCTAATTTGGTTTTGTTCATATAATTGTATGATTATGTTGTTGTTGAATGCTAGTTTGGCTCTATATGTGGCAATCAGTCTTTCTACAGTTACCTAACAGATATTATGATGTCACTTTGTTGACATATGCCTTGAATAAAGTTTAACCATTAGCATCAGACCAACGTTTTATTGGTGTTAAAATCTTGCGACAACTATGAATATGTGTAATGACACCTGGTGATGTGTGTTTGGGTTCATATATGTATGAAGTTGGGACTTATTTTATGGCTTGGGTGCCCATCTTGGAGGGAAGGGATTCTGATCTCCAGAAGAGACCCTGCTCCATGACACACCAAAACTACAGCTGAGTAAGATACACTAGCCATTGTAAGAATGTTTTGCCTGTCCATACAAGTTATCCTGCTACATGTGCTTAGGGATCAGCCTTGCCATTTGGTTTTCCAATGAGTAGAGTATTGTTGACTCATGGACCCTGATGCAGAAGCCACTGAACATGTGTAAATGTCTGCACCTTCAGGAAGTAAGTTATTGTGGTGTATGCCATGCCCTGATTTTTTCAATGTGGGGAAGGGAAAAACATGAGTCAGTGCCTAGTAGATCACAAGTAGAATTTGCACATGCACATAAAATCTGAAATTGTGTGGAACTTTAGGATGATACATTAGGCAACAGCTATCATGCACTCTGATCACTGGCAGATTATCAAACACACAAAGATCATGGAGATGATTTTCCGGTACAGTGATAATGAGGACCAACTTATGAAGGAGGTAAGTGAAATGTTAAAAATATGAATTTACTGTTATTAATTTGGCATCCACATCCCTTCATGTTATGTATGTCAAATAATGAATTCACAAGATTGGGCGTAGTGTCTCCCAATAGGGAGTTAACCGCACATCAAAAACAATATTACATAACTGTTGAACCAAAAACTGTGTGAAGAAAGTCTAATATCCAGTGAGGTGCTATGTAGTCACGGCTCCTTACTACAAGAAGGTGCTACTTGCACATTAACAAATTATTGTGCTACAAACATTGCATACATTAGAACCTTTATACAGCACTCTCTATTTCGTAAGCCAAAAGACAAATAGGTCTCAATTCTGATTACTGTATGGAATTGATTGTCCACAGTGTTCCCATTCAAATGCAAGTATCTCAAGTTGATATTTGCTTTTTTCTTATGGACAGAAATAATTCTTAGAAGTCCCAAAAATGTGTTGTTTCCATTGTTGATTTATTATTGGTAAAACTCAGCAAACATCAGCCGACACGTGTTTTGTCTTAATTTCAAGACTTTTTCAAGGCAATTCAATAATCTTGTATTTTAAGGCATCCCTGGCCTTTGGATACAGCGATCCTGATGCATCATTTTCCATATCGGTGGGTCTTTTTAAAAAAAATACAAATTCAAGTCGGTTTATCCTGAAAGAATAGTAAGCCTATTGCTGAATTCTTTGGTGTGTGATGTTAAGTCCATACGTCCGCGTCACATGTAGTTTAAGGCACTGTGCCACATAAGAGTCCCTGATAAGCCTCCTCACCGGCCGGAGCTTGCACACCGCGGTAAGACTGTGCAGGATCAAAACAATCACGCAATGCAGTGCAGCACTAAAGAGGCTCCAATGCGTTGCATGACAGGGATGGAGCAAGAGAGCGCCATAGCTTTAGAGATACGGCTCTCTTCTCCACTTTCACTAGCACCTGCGCTGATTTCAGCTTTCGTGGGCCACGCACACACCTTAGCGCCATAGTGCTAAGGGGCGTGTATGAGTGTAGCATAGGTTTTGTACAAGAAGGGTGCCCTTACTGTAGAAAATACTGTGCTAAGACACATTTCAAGGGTTTCCCCACTTAGAATTTGGGCACACAGTGCAGCATGCATGCAAAGTCGAAAAAGCACAGAGCAATGAAAACATTTCTCCTGGTAGCGCCTCCTTTGAAGGGGTGTTAAATTTTGGCACAAAACCCTGGCTACAATTCTTTGTAGATACAGCTTTCAGTCAAAAGGGATTGGTGGCTGCATGGGAACACCCATATACCACCCATGCAGTGCTTCGTCCATGCTAAGCAACGCAAAGCAGTGCTTTGCACTATTGTGAGGGTGCTTTCCAGTGCAAAATAAGTTTTGGGCTGGAAAGTGAATTCCCCCTCGCCCAAAAAACTATTTGCACTGGTTGGAGTCACTTTTGTGACAGTAACACAGCACAACATTTTTGAAAATAGCCCCCTACATTTGTACGGGTGAGATATTCTATCCCATGATGTAAGTGTTTACAATGTTCAATCTTAATACCATGCACATTGAGTGCATTTCTGTGTACTGCTTATTTTTAAGACCATATTGATGTGGGAACTTTCCACCAGAAGTGCAATACAATAATACTGTTACTCTTCACATATCGGTCGCTCCTGATATGTATTCAGAGGATGATGTCAACAAATCAGGACACATTCACCCACGTAAGCACAAATTGCGGACCAGAGAGAACGTTATGCCACAATCATGGCCTACAGCATGTAGCCTTGAGCATCTGTCCTTTAGCCACACCTGAACAACTTCAACCTTCCTCCAGAGGTGTCACTGCTCCTATGGGCAGGATTACATCCCTCATCTGTAATTTGCATATGATTTACTTCTGTATTTGTGGGAAACACGCAGCAGGTTCACTAGCTGTCAGAGAACATATGTGGTGTAATCATTATAGTTTTGTGCCTTTGATATCAACACATTTGTTTTGCCATTGAAAAGGGATTAATTGGGCCAAAGTCAGCCTTGTTAGTGTTCACTGATGTAACCTTAGTATTTATTCCTACCTGTGTGTATTATAATCAGAAGTCCAAATTGTAATTTTCCAAGCACTACTCTTGCACTGGCTCAGTTGGACATGTAGTTGTAACTCATATATGATATAGATGGTTACTTTATACAAATTCACTGCTCTCTGTAAGTGATCCTTACACTCCATTGGGTGATCCTCGTGAATATCACCTCAGCACAGTGTATGAGTGTGCTATTGCCTCTCTGTATTGAACCACCATACACCAACTTATTTACAGACATTCAGCTGTTTTAGGCGACACTTTTACCCTCCTTACAGACTGTTGTAATAACATTCAATATCAGATGACCATCACTCTACTGGCAAGCAACTGTGCACCTCACCCCCCTATGGAGTTGTATATTCTCAATATTTTCAGTTTATATGGAAGGAAGCCCATACATATTTGGTGACAATGGAGACATTGTAAAGATAGTATTGTTTGTGTTGCTTGCTTAATGTTAAAATATTTGCAGGCCATGCACAGGAAAAACTTATCCTGTGGGATCTTTGTATGCATCTAGTTCACCTCCATATTTGCCATTCGCCAGGCACAGTTATTTTTATTTACTGTCTGTAGTGACATATGGATTGGGTGCATATGAAATTTGGGTTTTTCGTATGTATACATTGCCACCTACACTTAGTTTACTATGCAGTCTGGGTATTGAATTGAGCTAAGATATTACTTCCACACACCAAATAAAATGGGAATGCTTGCTTGAAGCAATTTGTGAGACAAGTTTTATAAAATTGATTTATTCCATCTTGCGTTACATGGCCTTCTTTGAATATAGATGTGTTCCCCATACACAGACCGTTATGAGGTGAGCATACAGTCATCTCGTTGCCTCGATATGGTACAGTCTGAATTGACATTACATGTATATGCGACACATAAGTATGAGTTTGTTGATGAACAGCTAGTTCTCACTACTATAAGCAGTAAGGTTACAATAAGACAGTAATGAAGCCAGGTATGATCCAGGTATGAACTGCATTTGTACATGGCAGAGTTAACATCCTATTGTTCTCAGAAACAAAAGTGGTCTCGTTAGGAAGGACGCGTCAACAAACCAATCGTTACCGGTCATTTGGTCCCTTAAAAATAACGGGAGCCAAATCGTACAAGTATTTGGGCATTTGGTTGTCGGCAAAAAGGGGACCTAAAATGCATCTGAATCACCTCAAAGATAAGGCTGCACTAATTAATACCAGATTGTGCCAATTGGATGCCTCCCTCAAAAGCCCTTCTACAGCACCAATTCGAAAAGTACTCAGGGCAACATTACCATCGCCATCACTTATGGTAGTGAGCCTTTCCCGGGACTTTTCATCAAATCATGGAAAAATTACATCTAAAAGAATAAAAAAGACTGTTTAGACTGCCATATTACACCAGGGGAACGCTGGTGAGACTGGAATTTGGCCTAAAGGCCCTAAACTTGACCAACATGGGCTCTATCATGAAATACTACCATAGATGTATTTCGGCCATGACCGGAACCTTAAAAATTATCCTTCAAAACATATTCCATACCAAAAATAGCCCCCGGAGAACATATTTAATGACCTCAGCAGATACCCTCCAAACTGACCTAAGTGTCTAAATTCTCCATTGATTCCTCACTCGGCAGTGAAAAACATACTGAAGAAACAGACAAGATTCCATTCAAAAATTGCTGATTTGGGGAATATTAAGACTATCTCATTCTCACAAGCCCTGTTAGCCTCGTATGACAATGAACACCAGGTCAGCCTGAAGCCATAGATATACCTTAGTTGTTCAATTCGGAAAGCTTGTGTCACTCAAATTTTGCCTGCGAGGATTATGACACTACAAATCAAAGACTTTAACCCAAACTGGTCGATCCTCTCCAATATAGTGAAGTGCAGGCTGTGTGGTTACAAACTTGATTCTTTCCCTTCCTTGCTTTGCTGCTGCCTGTCACTACTCTATCCCAGGAGAATGTTATTAAAGCCACTCTTTCTAATTAATGGCCTATGGACCTGTAGTGGTGGCACAACCTGGATATTTACCACTATGGTCCCCTTGGATCTGACCTGAATTGACAAATACTTCAAGGCGGTACAGGATCAGCTTAAAACAACCCAATGAAGTGATCGCTGATTAATAAAATGCACATGGCATTTGGTTTTACCACATGATCTTTTATGCAATGACTGCTGACTGTAAATAGATTTTATTCTTTTGATACTACAAGATCATGATGGACATATGGTACTCAAGTCCCATCAATCTCAATGCACTGTGCACTTTGACTTAATGGCAATTGATCCTCTAGGAAGTATCTGCTGACTGCAAAATATGCATTTTATTTTCTCTGCTATCATAAGAGTTTGACGGACAATGGTAATCAAACTGTACTAATTTCAATACACTGTGCACTTTGACTCAATGTCAGTCAATTTTAAACAATCGTAATAATAATAAGATAACCACAATTTAAATTATGCCTGTCCATTGTGCTATATTGACAAGGTTTTAATTAATCACACAATAAACGTATTCCCTCTCTTGTCCTCAGAGGGTTTGTGATGTGAAACAATCTAAGATCGTCTACATCAACTGTCTGTCTGTCACCAGTTAGATTGATATTGCGAGCTTTTTATCATTTAGTGAGACATTTCTCCTGCATACCTTTACTTTACTAATGAACATGCCTATGCATTATTAATGTTTAGAACTCATTACACAGACACACATTGTATTGTATGATATATTTAACTCATATTTTGGAGTAGCATGTTTCTTCCACATGCTAGGGTGCATTTTACTACTTTACATGGCATATTTATGTAATATTCATTTATGTCAATATATGCTGACACTGATCACTTATTTATTTTCAAGGTACTTATATATCTTTGTAGTACTTGCACTTCTACTCCTTCATTTGAAATTCACTTCATTTACTCATCATATTGTGATAAAACATAGGCAGACAACTTAATTGTTCATCATTATGTAATCTAATGATATGATTCATGTTGTTACAAAGATTGTCAGTAGAGGAAATTAATGTTTCTAATCATCAAACTTTCTTAACATACAAAATTATACATGACGTATTGGAGTATATTTGTTCAGGGGTAGAAAAAATTCATTACCACATCATTTCTACGCCTGGCACCCTCTACTGAATCAGATTCATTGTGCTCATGAGTAGTCATGACATCATTCATATCTTGGGTACATATATATTTTTTTTCTGATTCGAGGGACCCCTTCACAGCAATGTTATGTAATTTGCAGCACACAACAATCATGTTAAACAGAATGTGGGGTCATATAATACTCTACCTCCAGACAGATCAAGGCATCTAAATTTAGATTTCAATATACCAAATGTACGCTCAATAATGCAAGGTGTCTTATGATGAGCAACATTATATGCTTCTTCTGCTGGTGTTTTTGGGTTAGTAAATGGAGTCAACAACCAGGGTCTGAGAGCATATCCCATGCCACCTACCATGTACGAAAAACAAATACACAAGTGGTACATGTACAGTCCATGTGCAAATACATATCTAATGTTGTTACTATGTAGTTTTTATATTTTCATGTATGTATCATTTTTATTTGGTATGGATGAAATTTACTTACCAATCAATACGCCATCTCTATACATTCCACTTTCAAAGTGTTTGTTGATGATACTATGACAGAATATGTAGGAATCATGGGCACTCCCTGGATATTTTGCTACAACATTGGTGAAACAGTACTTGTGATCACATACAACTTGTACATATATTGAATATGTATGCTTCCTGTTCCTATACAGGTGGGCTGTTTCTGCAGGTGGAAGCAAGTTGACATGCATACCGTCTATTGCACCAAGGACTTGTGGGAATTGGGCAATTTGATAGAATACCTGCTATACTTGTCTCTGCTGCTGTCAGGGTTTGGGGAATGTTAGGTGTTGTGGTATTAGTTTCATTATACCTTCGAACACATGTGGTAGAAATGAAGAGAGAGTGCCCTGAGACACACCAGCCACTGCTGCACATGTATTCTGAAAAGAGCCAGTAGCAAGCAGGTGTAGCACTGTTAGTACCTTCACATGTGGGTGTATGATATGAGATATGGCAGTTGTTGTCACAAGGGATGGTCCAATCTGATGTAAGAGAGTGGTATTCATGTCCCTGGTGAGCCTAAATTATTGTATTATCTCTTCTTAACTCATGTGGATGAGTGATATTCTCTACTTGTAGATTATTTCCTTTCTCTGTGTTTTCTTTTTCGCCAAGGCAAGTGTCCGCTGATGGTGACGGACAATAACAATCTCCATGGTTGCCACAGCCAGTAGATATTTGCTGTGCTTCTGCTGGTATATCTCCCAGTAAATAGCTCTAGCTCTTTTTGCGCCTGTTTTGTACCTGTGCTATTTTTTCTGCGCTAATCTTTTTTGCACTGCTTCGTGTAACTTTGTGTGACTCTTGTAAATACCTGGGCCTACAGAGTTTTGGAGCTTTTTGCGTGGGTAACGCCCTACCACACCCACTCTGCATACATTAAATCGACTTTGGTGCAGAGAGACTCAAAACAGTTTCTGCGTCACGCTAACTTTAAAATATGGCGCAAATACGTACTTGCGCCTATCTTAAAATGTGTACGAGGTTTTGCGCCACTTTGCATCACACTAGCGCCAGCGCAAACTCTTTGAAAATCTGCCCCTAGTTGTTTTACTACGCAAAAGACACAAAGAAACTCTGGGGGAGATTTTCATATGTTTTGCACTGGTTTAGCGACACAAAAGCGACGCAAACTAGCGAATTTTTTTTTTCCTATTTTCTTTCCAGCGCAAAACTTGAGAACTCACTGAGAATTACTTCGAATTCAAAGGTAGCTACTACCATCAGATACAGGGAACATGCATGGGGAGCACGGTAGCCCCCAGTATAGCATGCCTCTAGATGGCAAATTTCGAAGAGAGCCATGTAGCTGCACTGACAAATCCCTACTACAGGAATATCAAGCTATGGAAACTTTACATAGACGATATCCTGATTTTTTGGTCAGGCAATGAAGACTCATACACTCAATTTTTCGGATGGATTAACAATATCAATCCATACCTAAAATTCACAATCACCGCCTCTAAAAGTGACATAGCATTCCTGGACTTAAAAATAAGTATTGAAGGAGGAATACTAAGTACCACTCTATTCAAAAAAAGCACAGATCGTAACAGCTTGTTACATTATGCTAGTCATCACCCTAAAGCCCTGCGATCCAATCTACCGTTTGGGCAATTCCTGAGGATACGACGTAATTGTAGTACAATGGACAATTACAAATCTGAATCCACCATCCTATCCAGGAATCTAATAGAAAGAGGGTACCCAGCCAGAGATATCAAAAGAAGTATGAAGAGAGCACAGAACAACAACAGGGAGAGCCTACTTGAACTAACAGAGAGGAATCCCTCGTCCACACAACCCATGACATGCGTGCCAACTTTCACACCAGTGTCCAACCAGATAAGAAAAATTGTGAAACGTCATTGGTCCATACTTAATACTGGTTGCTTGAACATAGACCCACCAAGGTTTGCCTTTAAAAGGTCAAAAAATATTAAAGATATGTTGATCCATACCAGACCAAAAAATCTAATGAAACAAATCGCCAAGTAACACTATGGAATTTACCACCAGTGACTGGACATTACCCCTGCGGTGGTTGTGCGGCATGCCCTTTCACGAAGAAATACAAAAGCATTGTCCTTTCTGAATCATTCCAGTGGGAAATGAGAGGTCATACAAATTGTAACAGCACTAACTGCATCTACCTGATTATATGCCCCTGTAACCTATACTACATAGGCATGACGACCCGTAACATCAAGACCAGAATATCTGAACACCGGAGCAATTTCACGTGTAAGAAAAATAATACCAAGATGTGTAAACATTTCTTGGAATTGAATCACACCCCAGACTCCCTACACTGGCTTATCCTGGAAGCAAGTCAGCAGGTATCCAAGGAAGGGTTGTTCTACAAAGAACAACGCTGGATCCATAGACTATCCTCCGATAGGAAGGGCCTTAATGAAGACATACCCTGGGCTAGCCTTTAAATTCGGCATGTGGGCCTTTTCTACTAAGATGAGTTAAACTATACTGTGCTATAATGATAACAACATATTGATCCCACTAGCACAGGATGGTAGACATGTTAATATCCACACCCTCCACTAAGTGCAACCGTCAAAAAAACCACATAGGGACTCGCTACAGCGACCAGCACTTACTGGCCGAGATGCTACCTTCCCTGACTCAAAACATGTCTATAAAACTAGACCCTGTGTGACAATAACTAAATGCATATCCCACCACGAAGGGACTCCCACAGACCAATAACGATATACTATAATGTCTATGTTGAACCACTCTATAAAACTAGACCCAGTGTGACAATAACTAATTGTATATCCGACGACGAAGGGACTCCTACAGACCAATAACGATATATTTATAATGTGCACGTTGAACCACCCAATAAACTGTTTCTATTGATCGGGTTCCTATACTGCCAATAATAAATTCAGGATTGAGCTTTATATCGATCGTTGAAGGTCCAAATAAACAAACTAGACGATACGACACTAGTATCAATCGATTAAAGAATTTAGACACTACAAGATGGCCGCCATTAAACTACTCCAATCATAGTGAGAGCACACACTGCATAAAAACCGGAAGTTCCGCCTCCCTCATCCTCCACCCGGTTCCAGCGGCGAAGGGTAGGTGCATGCAGCGAAGCCCAGGGCATTACCAAGTAAGTGACATAGTGCTATAATATGATCGGCCCATATATATTTTTTCTACTAGAAAAATACCTGGCGCGTACCTCCTAGAAAGCCTTACTGATCATGCACCCCTACTATAATGACTCCGAGTGTAAACGCAATAATATGCAGTTAAGATAGCGAAACATCTACAGGATTAGACTGAGTACATAGTTCTTAATCTAACCGCTATGCACCGCTATCTAAACAAGCTCAAACATAATGGCCGCACTGCATATTACATGCGGCAGTAACATTGTTATACCGTTGTGTAAACACAAGTATGCTAAAACAGCACCATACCCTCGTGTCATCAAGAGGTGGCCAATCCGGGTAAATTATAAGTCCTAACGGCGCACGAATGATGTCATAAGATTCTGCTTAAAACCTGACACGTATTAGGCAGCCCTCCTTACCATGAACCAACGTAGTTTTCAACACGGCAATAATACAAATCATAATTGCTTGGGGTAACTAACGAAATAACGAGTGGGAGCTCGATACAACAACATAAGCAAGTAGCCTCGGGCCCACAACTGAGAGCACTATCCAAATGTGAAACCGCTAAACATAACAAATACCCTTAAATAACAAAGCATTTGAAGTGAGATAGACTATACGTCTAGACAAGCATACCTCTGATTTGTTATACTACAACAGGAAGCGATTGACACCATGTTGACAAACACTGGTAATTAGGGACACATAACCTTTGAACTGTTTTTCAGTTAAACAAAACTACCATGACATAGCCTTCAGTTCTGATTGACATTATCACCAAAACTTTTTTTGTATATATGTACTGGTCATAAGGCACTAAGATTTTTCCTTTACATAGCCTTGTGGTGGAAGAACTCCCTGGAGCTTTACCCGCTGGACACTGTCGTTGTCTGATTGTTTTTAACCTTAGGTGAGTTTTGTTATGACTGCGAGCCACGAATACCAAATTGGTATTCCGATTTTATTCTAATGTTTTTAGATAGCTTCACATGCCACTCTCACTGAATTCTCACATGTGAGAGGGTTTGATACACTTGTGTAGTGGTGTTATGACACGCCTGACTTTACACTGGCATGCACAATGCACAAGTTCTACAGTCACTGATGCACCTGTTATCATTCTGTTTGTGATATGTTCTCCCGTTTTCCTCCAACAGGTACTAACAATCACAACTAGAAGAAGGGTAATATAATAGTGTTTTCCTTTCATCCACTAACGTGGTAGCCATATAAGTATATAGACACCACATTCTAGTAGCGTAGACAGTCCTACACAATTAGATACCCGCTAATAATCAGCTAGGTCCTGAAGAATCGCTAATCAAATTTTTCATAGTAGCGAGAAACATGTTGACCGGACTATAAAATTCTAGATGATAGTTGGAAACATTATTTTCCACTACTCTCCTCTAGAATAACCACTTTTAACTAAAGCAGTGGCCCCTTTGAATAAAGTATTCCTGATACCACTAGCTTTATTTTAATTCCTCATAACACATTACGTCTACCCTCTAGTTCTGGCCCCACACCCGCACTTCACCCATACGGCTGTTGGAAAAAGATCTCCGCCAAAGAGCCCCTCTATGAGGTGTTGTCCATTGGGTATTGCACCGCCGACCCAACGAGGAGCAGGCCCAAATGAATGATGAACCATGACACCTGAAAGGGTGTGTGAGGGCATTAAATCCAACAAAATGGATTCCCAGGGCTACCGCCTGGTTACCCTGCCATAAATCATCTGCATCTTAGACTGTAGCATTCCTTTCTTCGTCTCCCCCAGGAACAACACGATACTTTTTGTTTACAACTTTGGTGTACTGCCATCCAAAAGTTTTTTTTTTTAGCTATAGCTCCTACCAAATATTCCTGTGTGAGTTAGAATGAAGAAACCACATTTTAGCACCCCACCCTTGTAACTCTGCTCCCTTTCGCCCATTTACACAAATATTCCAAGAAACCATCCAACTCAAAACATATCTGTTTCAAGTTAATGACAATTTAAACAGTTTCAAAATTCTAAGCAACATATAATTTGCTTTTCCTTTACTTTAACCTTTCTAACCAAAACCATGGAGGTGATATCGGTTCCTTTGTGAGGCATGCAACCATTCATAGTAATGCTGATGACTTTGACAGGGAAGCAGGTGGCAGACAACACTCATGAAAATAAACACCTATCTTTCTCTGTCTTTCCAAACCTGTGATCGTGATGCATTAATGAGGCCCACTGTCCTGGTCTGCGTTTGGAGCACTCTAATTGGTAATTTCAGTGTTGGCTGTTTCCTATGAACATTTCCGAATGATTAGCAAGCTTACTCTGCCAGTAGTTTTATTGGGATGTGTTGTATGAGGGAAATTGTGTGGTTGCGCCAATGTCTGTCCATTCCTTTAAGGAACCTGTTTCAATTGTTGTAATCCAAATGATTTTAGATTTTTGTGATCACATTAAATCTCACCTACGTAATGGCTCTGTGAGTCCATATCCCATTAAGTACCTATTTATTTGTCAATACTATTTTGTCAACTGTTCTATCAGAGATGACAATACTTTCCCTATGTTTAATTTTCTTCACGCTGATTTTGAAGTTCACTCAGATGTGATGACTGAATAAGGGCCTCAGAGTATATTAGAAATTGTCTATCCATGTACACATCACATCGGTAAGAGATGTGAGCCCTAACACAATTCGGGGGTGGACATTGGACCTCTTTTTCTTCTTAAATAAAGATGACCCTTATTTATTGGGCCTAGTGGTGCGTGTGATCTGATAGCTCCTTCATTTTAATATGGACCGGCAAGAAAAATGTAAATCACCCGAGCTTCAATGTTTTCTGCTATTGTGCTGAGCCCTGTCGCTACGTCGATATACATGATATCTACACGTAAGTGTTTACGTCATTTTTTATGTATTAATGTATACATTTGTTTTGACTGATACCGTGCAACTTTATTAAATGTGAAAGGTGTGTGTAACTTTTAAGGGGGCTAAATAATTTGATATTCAAATATATAGGATCATTTTTTGTAAATATTTTATCTGTGGTTACGAAAGATGCCTAATTTATAGTCAGTCTCTTAACTTGCTGCCTGGGCCTCTCTTTGGTTTGTGAAAGGGTGTAATGGATGTGACCATATGATGTGACCCCCTTGAGAAATAACCAGTGGCATTTCACTTTTTTTCAATAGGCCTAGGAATAACTATTACCCTTAATCAGCCATGTGATTGATTATTTTTCTTCTCTCTTTCAGGACAGCCTGCAGACTTCTTATTTCTTATAGAAGCTCCCTTCTGCACTATGTTGCAAAATGGCAGTCACAGCCTGCATGACTCGCAGGTGGAGGGCCGGGGGCTCGTGCGGGGAAGGAGTCGCACGAAGGGTGAGTTTAATAAAAAAAAAAAAAAAATATATATATATATATATATATATATATATATATATATATATATATATATATATATATATATAAAACTTATCTTCGTGGCCCCCTCCGGTCTGGTCCTGTGTACTCTTTTCCACACAGGAAGCAGCCAAGCAGGCAGCCTCCCTCCCCTCCCCTAAGCCAATCACAATGCTGCAAGGGCTGTGTTGTGATTGGCTGGGATGCCGACTGCACAGGTGTCTATAGGGAGGCAGTTTTCTCCTTGCAGGCTGCATGCAGCCAACATGGAGAAAATGGAGATGGTGCATGACTGGTTTGGTCGGACTTGGGGCTGACTAAAAAGTCAGCACCCACAACAGTGGGCAAGCCACTCTTCACCTGCCTGGAGCAGGACCAACCAACCAACCAACCAACTTGGGGCCGACCAAACAGTCAGCACCACAACAGTGGGCAAGCCACTCTTCCCCTGCCGGGAGCAGGACCAACCATCCAAATCCTTCTGCTTTCTCGCACTGCGAGAAGCAGAAACATTAAATGATATTTATAATTCCATTTTAGGTTTCTGCTTCTCGCACTGCGAGAAAGTAGTGGGGCGATGCTCCTCCGCCCACATGGAGGAGCCGCCCCTGCAAAATGGATTCACTTTAGTGTTCAGGGAACTATGAACAAAGGACAGATATCTCTTTCTACCAACCATGGTGTCTCCTATGGCCAGTTTGGATTGTGAGAAGTCACATGAAAGACTTTATTGACCTGTAACCAACTGCTACCCTGTTATAATGAAGCCCTTTTGTTGTTAGCTTTAGGTTAAATACACCATTAGAGACAAGACTTTCCCCAAATAACACTGAACTGGGTGCCTCAGCTTGCTCAGTGTTCAGGCATCTTGAACATTTTACAGAATTATGAAATAAGAAGTCTGTTCTCCCTTGAACAAGTGTGCTTATTGGCTTGAATATGACTACCAAAGTGGAATGAGCCTATACCATAGCACATATATCCCATATGCAGGCACACATACACACTAAATTAAATTGCAGAAAATGCATGCAACGAAAAAGTTCACACGTGAATGACTGAGACCACAACAGTTTTGTTTGGAGAAAACTATGTTGAATGCTTATTTGGTACAGTAATGGGTTAAATTACCAGCCAGTGACAATTGTGACCTTTAGCTACCTGTCTGCCTGATTAGCCAAGGAGGATCAGGAATATACACATCTGGTGCTGAACCTTTGGGGGTTCACCCCAATTCTAGACCCCATAGTCCAGAAAAAGAACTCACATGCAGAGGTTGAACATTGGCAGGCAACCCCCCCAGTTGCTCAGGATTACTACTGTCTCTAAGTAAACAGTACAGTTTTTTCACTGCCTTCATATTAAAGTCTATATATGGCTGTTTTAATAAAGGGTACGTTTCTAACCATGGCTCCATGTGTTTATAATCTTTTAGAGTTGTTCCTCAAGGTGTCTGTTAATAGCTCTTCGTGGTTGAGTCTTGTCATCCTTGTAAATGGTTCTAAAGATGGCAGAATATATTCCTGAATAAATGTTTCTATGGCGAGTAGATTGAAGTCAAGATTGTTTATGGGGTCTAACTTCGATTTGTCTAAAATTAACTGTTTCATGGTATCATCAACCATTTTACTACACTCACAGATATAATTTATCATGGATGAAATATTTGATTTGGTAACCAATTTAAAGTTAAGTTCCAAACGAAGTATGGTATGTGGTTTTGAGGACTTTAAGTTGAAAAAAAGTGCTTAGATATTTGAAATGTAAATGGCTTTATGTTCTTGCATGTGTTTGTCTCCAAATACCAATGATGCATATAAGAGAACAGAAAGGAGGTTAGCATTCAGAGGTGTCATTGCCAGGCCGAGTGCTCAGCCGCCATAGACAATTGCTAAACATTTAATTGATTTAGTAATAGTGCTTGATTTTTGCTATAACTTCATCTGGTGATTCTATGTCAGGACCGGAGGCTTCAGATTATGCTATATTCTTCCTTCGCTTTATTACAATATTGCACACAGCAGCTCAGGAAACTAAATGTACAACCATGCTCAAAGGAACAAAGAGCATCAAAACCACTTGTAAGAACTAAAAAACTACAAGTCCCATGATATTAGTCCTGGTCATCCAACGTAGTCCTTCCACTATGTCCGCTACCAGGGTAGAAAGCCAGTCCTTCCTTCGACTTCCCCCTCTTTCTTCGCTGCTCACGCAGCCAGTTAAGTGCTCTTCCTGATTTTCTTATATATTTGGATTTCTGTGTGATATTTCATTGCGCGTTGCTTCAGCGCTTGTTGGGGGCTTGTCGCGGCGTCTTGCCTTTCAGAGCCCCGACCGCGGGAGCGTTTTTTTCGCTCCTTTCGCGGTCTTTGCCCGTTTGTTGTTGCGGTGCGGTAGACGCCCGCCAGAGGGCGCCCACACGTCTCGCTGGCTCCTCGGCGCTCTCCTCACTCTGGGAGACGCGCGGAGGAGTCAGTCAGCGCCGGAGCCTTGCCCTCGCCACCCCTTCACGCCCGGTAGACCCGGGTCTGTATTTCTGACCACATTTGATATCAAGACGCCCTGTTAAGGGTCTGTACAGCGGCTTGGACCGCGTTGAACGCCGGAAGGCGAGATATGCACTGCATTTGCCTGTGTGTGTGGTGAACGCGCTGTGGGGGTGGTTTAGACCCAGTCCAGAGAGAGGGTCTGCGCGTTGGGGGTCACAGTGCAGCCCCTATTGCCAGGTCCTTGGCCCATAACTGAATTGCAGCCCTAGGGACTGCCCATATTCTGCCCACAGACACTCCGTGGGGTAGGCAGTTCGATCACCCTCCCTAGTTGGGTTTACATGGCTAGAATGGAGGAAGATAATTATTTTGAGGAATCTAACCCCTCTTTTCAGGATGATGAATTTTACCAAGCGGTTGACAGTTCCATCTAACGCTGCGTGACTGAAATAGTGGGGCCCATGGAGGACCGCCTGTCAGCACGTATTGTTGAGGAGTGCCAGAAGTTAGCGTCTGCCCATTTACAGGGTTCGCCTGCCCTCCCGGGTCCCTCGGGTGAGGGCCCACCGGCCCCTAAGATGCCACGTAGGGAAGGTGCTCCGTTGGGGGCACAGGGGGTGGACAAGGATGCGTTTGAACGCCTTAGGGATGCCTTCCTGGCTAACGCGTCTTCTGCCTCCCCTGCGCTGCTCGCGGGCCCTGACCCTTCATTGGACGCGGGGACTGCTCCCCCGTCTCCGGTGCTGTCTTCCCCCGATACGGACGATGATGGCGAATCTGTGCGCTCGTGGCGCCCCTCGGGCTCGGCTGTGGTCTTACCGCGGGATGGTTCGGGCATGTTGGACCCGGATGAGTTAGTGCATCCGAGGTCTGCGGCTTGGACACCGGGTGAGACCGTGGCTAAGTTTGTAGCGGGCCGCCTGCGCAAGCCCTTGGAGAAAGAGGCTAGGGGTTGCCTGCGTGGGGAGTGTCCGAGGCCCTCTCTAGAGGGTAAGGTAGCCCTGACCCCAGAGTTAGATGCGAAAATGGCCACTTTTTTGGCCAAGTTTATGAAAGACCCGCGCAAAGGCATTGACCGCTCCTGGCGGTCATGCCAGGATAAGCTCCTTGACGCGGTCGGGCCCGCCACGAAGATTCTTGACATGGCGGAGGAGGCGAAAGCCAATGGTACCGTCATTTCCCCTGAGGTTTTGTCTAACTGGGCCCAGAGGGTGATAATTTTCCTTGGAAACGCTAACTGCGCCCTTTCCACTGAACGTAGACGTTCCCTCCTCATCAAACTGGATCCCAAGTTGGGGGACTTGGCTTCGTCAGAAGCAGGTGTGGTAGCCCAGGGTGGTCTTTTTGGGGAGCCCTTCATCAGGGAATTAGGTAAATTTGTCTCTACCTTTACCTCGTTGGACAAGGCGCAGTCCACCATTAAACGCGTCTTTCACCAGCGTTTTTCTGGAGGGGCCGGTCGCGGAAGGGGCCGCGCGCCCGGCCGAGGGCAGAATGCCAATAACAGAGGTCAAGGCTCCGGCAGAGGACAGTACCAGACCTCTGCCAACTTCAACAATTTCTATCCCACAAGAGGACAGCGCTTTGGCGGCCGAGGCTTCCGCAAGAACCCTGGACCCAACAATACCAATGGTGAGTGTCCTTTCTTTGGACCAGGTTCCCATAGGGGGGTGGCTGGCAACCTTTTACGAGGAGTGGGCATCGCTCACTGCCGACGCATGGGTCTTACAAACCGTCCGTGGTTTTCACATAGAATTCTACGATCAACCTTTTCAAGAGGTTTTGCCTCGGCCGATTGTGTTTTCGGAACCCGACGCGCTTTTGATCGACGGGGAGGTTCAGGACTTGCTCCGCAAGGGAGCCATCTGTCGATCAACGCGCCACCCCGCTGGTTTCATCAGCAATGTGTTCCTGGTGGACAAGACGGATGGCGGCAAACGCCCGGTGATCAACCTCAAGGAGTTCAATGGGTGGTTGGTCTACCGGCATTTCAAGATGGAGGGGATCCACCTCCTTCGGGACGTGCTTCTCCCTCTGGATTGGATGGTTCGGTTAGATCTCAAGGATGCCTACTTGGTCATTCCTATCCACCCTCCACACCGCCGTTTTCTGCAGTTCTGTTGGAAGGGCGCGGTGTTCGAATTCACCGCCCTTCCGTTCGGACTTTCCTCAGCTCCGTGGTGCTTCACGAAAGTGCTGCACCCGGTGGTGGAATACCTGCGAGGTCAGGGTATTCGGATGTTGGTGTATTTAGACGACCTTCTTTTGATGGGCCAGTGTCCAGTGGTCCTGGCGGGTCAGCTTCGGCAAACCGTCTCCCTACTACAGCGGTTGGGGTTTGTGATCAACGGTCCCAAGTCTGCTTTGGTTCCCACTCAGAAACTTACCTTTCTAGGCTTCGTTATAGACTCAATCGGAGCAACGCTCAGTCTTCCCTCAAGGAAAACCGCCAAGATCAGACATTTGCTTCGACAGACGATCGCAAAGGATCGGACGTCGTTGCGTCACATTGCCAGGGTGGTGGGCCTCCTGTCGTCTTCCATCCAGGCGATCTTCCCGGGGCCGTTACACTACAGGGCGCTTCAACGCCTCAAGGCCCACCATCTGAGACGGGGTATGTCCTACGACCAGATGGTGCCCCTTACAGAGGAAGTGAAAGAGGAGATGTCTTGGTGGCTCACGCACATGGAGGCGTGGAATGGGCGTGCGATCTTCGGATCGGTCCCGGATTTGGTCATCGAATCCAACGCCAGCCGATCGGGCTGGGGCGCCCGATGCGGGGATTTCTCCACCGGTCTTCCGACGAACAACAGTTACATATCAACTGTTTGGAGCTCCTAGCGGGGTCCTTTGCGGTCCGTTGCTGGACCAAGGACTCGGCGACAGCCTGTGTCCTGCTGAAAATGGACAACGTCTCGGCGGTACGCTACGTGAACCATCTGGGAGGTCCGCGCTCTCGAGCGCTAGCGAATTTGGCAAAGACTTTTTGGGACTATTGTCTCTCCCGGCACATTTCGGTGACGGCGGAATACTTACCGGGCCGAGTCAATCAGGTGGCGGATTGGCATTCCCGACACCTGCGGGATTCCAGCCAGTGGATGTTAGATCCCCGTGTGTTTCAGTGGCTCGCCGACCTGTGGGGTCCGTTTACGGTGGACCTGTTTGCCTGGCCTGGATCACCAACTACCACGGTTCTACAGTTGGAGACCGGACCCTCTAGCGGAGGCCACGGACGCCTTCCTGCAAGATTGGAGCCGGGACCAGCCTTATGCCTTCCCCCCTTTTTCGATGGTGGTCCGGGCGGCAGCGCAGCTGCGCCGCCAGGGGGCGGACTTGGTGTTGATCACGCCACTTTGGAGATCGCAAGTCTGGTTTCCGGTTCTTCTGGAACTTTCTTGGGATTTTCCAATCCTACTCCCCCAGTTTCCTCACCTCCTGCTGAATCCGAGTCAGGAGCCGCATCCTCTCATCACTCGGAGTTCGCTCCGCCTCATGGCGTGGAGGCTTTCCGGGGCCGTTGGTCGCTCCCAGGCCTTTCGGGATCGGCTCAGGGCCTCCTGTCAAAAGCCTGGGCTGATAGCACGACAAAGCGATACAAATCCGCTTGGCTTCGGTGGATGCGTTGGTGTCTTCGAAGGGACCTGGATCCCCTGGTCGCGGGCCTTGTTCCCATTTTAAATTTCTTAGCTGAATTGGCGACGAAAGGTCTGGCATATAGGACGATCAACGCTATGCGTTCTGCGATTTCTGCGGGTCACTAACCGGTGGAGAATTCCCCGGTGGGGGAGCACCCCTTTGTTTGTAGACTCTTGCGAGGTATTCGCCTGACGTTGCCTCCGGAACCCAGGTATTCGGTTCTTTGGGATGTCAACGTGGTCTTGAATTTGTTTTTGTCCTGGCCGGCTAATCGTTACTTGTCATTGAAAGAGATTTCGGCGAAATTAGCCATGCTTCTATGCCTGGTATCTTGCAGGCGAGTTTCAGATGTACGCGCATTGGATGTTTCCGCGCGTGTTTTTTCTCCGGATGGAGTTACCTTCACGGTGGGGCGTCGCACGAAGTCCGCAACTCGATCTATTTCGTACCCGGCTTTTGTGGACACCCCGAAGTTATGTGTTGTGCATTGCTTGAAAGCTTATGAGGACATTACCTTAGACATTCGCCCGGCGGGCGAGCGACAGTTACTAATTGCCTTGCGTAAACCACACAAAGCAGTCTCCTCCCCCACTATTGCAAGGTGGGTGCGTTGGGTCATGCAAGAGGCAGGCATTGATACGAAACTTTTTGGGGCTCACTCGGCCAGGGGGGCCATGGCCTCGAAGGCTTTTTCAGTGGGAGCTCGTTTGGAGGATCTCATGCGAGCAGCGGATTGGTCCTCGGATTCCACGTTTAAGAGGTTCTATTTCAAACCAGTAGTGGACCTAGCCCAGTTGGTGGTGAGTAAGCTTTGAACTAGCATAATCTGAAGCCTCCGGTCCTGACATAGAATCGAAATTTGCCTAGCTTATGTAACGGTAAGTTTCAATTCTATTAAGGACACGGAGGCGAGGATTATCCCACCCAGCTAACCCTCCATAGTCGGGACCCACCCGTATGGCAGTAAGTAAAGCGTTTTCGAACTGTTCTACATTGTAGTTCTGTTGTGCCAGTCTTACGATGCTCCTCTGTTCGCATGTTTGTGGCAACTGGTTTACGCTGTTGTTTTTCTGCTAGGAAACGATGGCGTCAAACAGGACCAGTGAGTGAGGGGTGTGATCTGCGCGAAGAAAGAGGAGCAAGTCGAAGGAAGGACTGGCTTTCTACCCTGGTAGCGGACATAGTGGAAGGACTACGTTGGATGACCAGGACTAATATCATGGGACTTGTAGTTTTTTAGTTCTTACAAGTGGTTTTGATGCTCTTTGTTCCTTTGAGCATGGTTGTACATTTAGTTTCCTGAGCTGCTGTGTGCAATATTGTAATAAAGCGAAGGAAGAATATAGCATAATCCTCGCCTCCGTGTCCTTAATAGAATTGAAACTTACCGTTACATAAGCTAGGCAAATTTCGATTCACCCTATATAGGCGTGCATGATGTTTTCCAGGTATTAATATGTGTTCGCTTGGTCTATGTGTTGTTGTCCTAGGTTCTTTTCAAGCCATTCTCCTTTCTTCCTGAAGATCTTTATTTTAGTTTTTGCAATATATACTGTTAGACCCATCGCGGGGTTAAATGCACTCATTCTCAATACCTGTCTTTGCAGGCTGGATGGTGTTTCCAAGAACATTAACAGGTTATCTGCTTATGCTAGATGGCTAACTATTTGGTTGCCTAATTTAGGAGGGAGGGGTCTGAGGAATTTCGATAATTCAGCAGATCCGAGAAGTACAAGTGAAAAAGAAGTGGTACCAGCACAATCCTTGTTTGGCACCTTCTTATGTGTACAACCTGGGGGAGGGTCCATTATTTCTCGAGAATTCACCTATACTTCTTTATACAATGCTATCATAAGATGTAAAAAAAAGCTTGACCTAGTCCCTTACTTGATAGTTTCTCCCATAGGCGATTATGGTGTAACTTGTCAAATGTTGTACTTTAATCAATGTAGCATATGTATAGCGCTATGTAGTGCTTTATTCTCCGACAAGGTAAGAGTTACAATGTTGTTGATCATGGAGCTTCCTGGTCTAAATAATGTTTGATTAGGTGACAGGAGGTTGCTGTCATGGATCCATTTATTTTATTGAAGAGGCTTTTGGCAAAGAATTTGCATTTTGTATCAAGTAATGTGATAAGACAAAAAAAATTGGGATCAGTTTTAGGTCTCTTTTTATTTATGGGGTGGATTATGGAGCCCTTTCATGATGATTAAATCGGTCTCGAATGTAGTGCGTGATTGAATAGACGCATTAAAATGATACTCCATAAAATCAGATACAGCTTTAGGAGGGCTATTGGTACGCCACTTGGTCCCATTGCATGTGAGGGTCTGCTTGTTTTAATCAAGGTGCAAATATACTCAAGTTATATTGAGGCTTTTGTTCTTATAGGTTGTCAACTCAATTGAGGTCAAACTGGAACTTATTGAATGCTTCCTATATTGTTTAGGTTGAAATAATAATTGGGATTTCTATTGATTGAGGTCCCATGCCTTGTCAGTGACCAGTTATGTTTAATGGTTGTTCTTATTTCCCCATCAAAAGTTAACCAGGCCTTTTCTTGTTGAGTTGTTAAATTCATTTTAAAGTTGCACTGTATTTATATTTCAGTTGTTGGGTCTGCCTATCGCGATTTGTCTACCATGTGTCTAATTAAATGGGTCTCAGTGATGTCCAAAAATGTGTTTTTGCTGCTGTTATAGGTCAGTAGATGTTACTGATATAACTTATATAATTGGTGCGGAACTGTGTTTCCTACATGCCTGACAGTTATGAAATTGAAGACCAATTTAAATAACAATTCCCAGCCGGAGTTTAAGGTCTTTACAGAAATTGCTTTTCATACTAGTTATAATAAAGTCTTGATCTTTTAGTTGTACCAATTTGGAATCATGGTTCCTGTTCCAACTTATCTTCTTGTTATTATTTATGGGCAACTTGATATTATTGTCATACAGAAATTACTCGAGACTTTGAGTATGAAAGTGTAAAGTACTTTGTTGAGCACTGTGGTTGCTTTCAGGACATGTGAGGATATCAAAGTTTCTTTCTGTATTATGCCCTTAAATATTGAATAATTGTTTTCTATTGTATTTAGAGCAACCCCATGCACTACACAGTAGGAAGATTTGGTTTTATCATTGTTAGCCAAGAAGTAGGGGGCATGAAAATAAAATTACCACCAAAATATGGGTCAATAAATTTTTGAGTCCCAATACTCGACAATTGTGGAAGATGCACATGATGATCTCCTTGTTGTGACATCTAAGTAATATTTGAGGACACTGTTAATGAGTTTTTTTAGTATGTATGAGGTTGTCTGAATGGGATGTATGTGAGGTTTTTAGTTTTAATTTAGGGTTTTTGATTAATGGATTGCATTTTCAATTGTACAAGGTTAACAGAGTAGATGCACTGTGCCCATTGTGTACTTAAAACAATTCTGGATTGTTGAGTAAAATGGGGCTATGGCCCAGCTCTACAAGATTTGGCTTTTCTGCCCCAAAAGTTGCCAGGACTGCGTTTAGTGTATGTTGCTTTTGAGCTGGACAGTGCATGTTACTGTAACCTCACACAACCTCACTTGACATGCTTGACATACCTGTCGGTGTGGTGTCAGTGCTTTCTGGGTTACTAACAGTCCGGTAAAGATTCAGGGAAGAATGGTAATCCAAACAATCCTTCATTACTGAGTTACACATTTAGGGATCACTTGAAATGGAATATGCATTTTGACACAGCTATTTTTAAATAATTATTTTAAAACTCCCGCTGGATCTAGTGCACACAATTGTAACTGCCAAAACAACAGTTGATGGACAGAATGCAGAACAATGTCATACATTCACCCCAGTACAGAGATCTGGGCCTAAATCCATCGTTTTTTTGCTCACCATGCCATTCCAGTTTGAACCCAGCCATGTGCAAATCAGTCTTGACCCTGTGCCCCATGGGAACAGTCCAGCCCGAACTACCAAGCCAGGTCCTTCCTGGACTGGAAACAAGCATCCTAGGACTGGATTAACCCAGATCAGTTGACTGGGAGTGAGTGCTTGCATTGTTCAACACTCCGTCCATCATCCCTTTGGTTTTGCTTTGTTCGCCCTAAATTGGCAGGGTATGCCCAGACGTGGGTCCCTTGCTCACTTTGCCACTGGATTCAAGCTAGCCTGGCTGATTAGCCAGAAACTGGTCCCAGGATGCTTGTTTCCGGTCCAGGGAAGACATAGCTTGACAGTTTGGGCTGGACAGTTCCCATGAGGCACAGGGTCAGACTGATTTGCATATGGCCATGTCTGAACTGGGGTGGCGGAGTGAGCTAAAGAATGATGATGGATTAAACCCAGATCAGTTGACTGGGGGTGAGTGCTTGCATTGTTTAACACTCCGTCCATCATCCCCTTCGGTTTTGCACAATTGTAACATCACACTTTTTACCCCATTATACCCTGACTGTGCTATCACTAGCCACTATGCTACTTCAAGCGAATGAATAAATGAACTAGCCTATTTCTTGATTTTCAGAGTTGGTGGGCATTCTTTGAAAAACTACATTTACTATTTGCTTGGAATAGCTTGCCAGCTATTTCGAGTACAAGGGTATTGTGTCTGTGAGAACACAATCCTGGCACCAATCAGTAAAAGCAAAATGCTTTGCAAAGACTCTGAAAGTTGCTGGATTCAAGCTAGCCTGGCTGATGACTGCTGATTAGCCAGAAACCGGTCCCAGGATGCTTGTTTCTGGTCCAGGGAAGACATTGCTTGGCAGTTCGGGCTGGACTGTTCCCATGAGGCACAGGGTCAGACTGATTTGCATATGGCCATGTCTGAACTGGGGTGGCGGAGTGAGCTAAAGAATGATGATGGATTAAACCCAGATCAGTTGACTGGGGGTGAGTGCTTGCATTGTTTAACACTCCGTCCATCATCCCCTTCGGTTTTGCACAATTGTAACATCACACTTTTTACCCCATTATACCCTGACTGTGCTATCACTAGCCACTATGCTACTTCAAGCGAATGAATAAATGAACTAGCCTATTTCTTGATTTTCAGAGTTGGTGGGCATTCTTTGAAAAACTACATTTGCTATTTGCTTGGAATAGCTTGCCAGCTATTTCGAGTACAAGGGTATTGTGTCTGTGAGAACACAATCCTGGCACCAATCAGTAAAAGCAAAATGCTTTGCAAAGACTCTGAAAGTTGCTGGAGCCTTCTTCAGTTGAGGTAGAATCTGGTTCTATGCCTATCTGGATCTTCATCTGGATCAGCACCCTGAGTGACGTTTCTCTCTCATTCATTGATCAATTCATGGTGTTGATGTAGGGCTGACCACTGGTTTCTATCTACGTTAGACTACAGTGGGGGATTTTCCATTTAATCTGATCCATAACCAGTATGAAGCAGCATGATGAAAGCACAACAACTCTGTAAAAAGCCCCTATGCATTTGTGCCATGTTTAGCTCATGTTTACTTTAAGTACCTGCTTTGAAAATCTTGAGATGCCGATGTAGAGAGGAAGTACTAGACATGTGTTGCCTGATAGGCTTAGGAAATCGCTCCCTCCACAAAGCCTTCCACCATTTAGCGCAATCCATTGATTTTTTTATGGTCAAGTTGGATTTGCTAACTAATTTAATAAATCTTTTACAAGATCAGCAGCCCAAAGCATACGCGCCCCCTATCTATTGCTGTGGGCGGCACCAAAGTGTTAATAAGTACTAGCACTTTCTCTTATTGGGGGGTTACTTTTAGCTTATCTGGGTTATGGCGAGCACATATTGCACAAAATAGGACCAAGATTTCTAGGTCTATTGGCTCTCTCTTCGGTCTTCCATCGCCTAAGGGAGAGATAGTCCTTACACCTCTCTTACGAATATATTCAGCCCAGTGTGTATCAATAGCAACTTATGGGGCAGGAATATGGGTCTTAGGTGACCCGACTATCATCCAAAGGGAGGAAAACCATTTGTGCTGGAGAGTACTGCCAGCCACTGTATCAACCGCTAGTTATATTTGCTACAATGAATGATTTTATCCATAGACAGAGGGTTCTTTTGTGGCTAGCTATGAGGAGTTCAGAAGAAGCAAAACTAAGAAGAGAGATCATTTTAGATTGCTTGGCATGCAACAAGGGTCTTCTTATTCCCTGGATAGCGTACGTTAATTAATTCTTGGAAAGAACTGGTTTAGCTGACACTTTCCTAGATAGAATGCCACAAGCAGCTGCTGACATAAAGCAGGTGCAAGCTCTACTGATAGAAGGAGCTAAAGAAGAGAGGTTGAAGGCTGAAGGTCCAAAACTAACAGTTAAGTAGTATTTGCATCTCAACCTAGGGGACATCTCTACTAATTATTTGCAGAATTATAGTAAGAGTTGGAAAATACTTTTACTGTTTAGCTTTCAAGCCAGTACAGTGAAATATTCCCTCTGCTTCCCAATGGGATATCAGCCCAAGCTTGATTCCAGACTATGCGCATGAAGTAATTTGTATAAACAAACCATGATACATCTTCAATTTTTCTGTGAATACTATAAAATGTACACCAAAACACCAAAACATGTGTTGTACCTTTTTTTAAAGCTTAGAAATGTGCAGCTATACTTACAAGTCTATCACTTCTTGTTATCATTGCCAGATGATGAAACGTGTCGATATGTGAGCTTATTTCTTTAAGCTGCAGTCTGCTCTAGAAGGTCGATGCTTTTATATTAACTTATTTGTTGCTCCAGCAGATCGATAAATGAGTATTTGGTCTTTGGCCTATCCAGATTGGTGATTATCCAGCTTGTTTTTATCTATATAGTTATATATAGCAGCAGCAGTAGCCTCACTTTGCAGCAGTTTGCGTTCCCGATTCCTGATTGCCGCGGGTCCTGAGTGCTCTTCTTTTGCACTCTTGGGACCCCCCTCACGCCGCGAGCAGAGCTCCCCAGCTGCGGCAACCCCTTTCTAATGTGGCCACTCCTGTGAGGAGAGAGGAGAGCCGCGAGTCGCACTGCAGCGCGGTGCGGCGTTTGGAGCCGTTTGAGCCACATAATTGTTTTTAGTGAGGCAGCAGCTGCGTGTAGAGCTTCAGTGCGGTGGGAGCCCCTAAATGCCCCATAGGTGCAGCAGGTGCCGTTTACTGCAATCTGGAGCAGTTTGGAGCCCCTAGGTGCGGCAGTGTAGTGCTCTAGTGCTGCAGGAGCCATCATCTTTTTTTCTTTGGGCGGCAGGAGCCGTGAACTGCTACCTGGTGTGGTGGGAATCACTAACGGCTATTTGGAGTGAGAGACGGAAGTGGGAGGATGCTGCTTGTTGCCACGTGGCCGTGTTTGTGAGGCCGTTTCCGCAGCGGGAGCCACTCGAGATCTGAACGCTGTGAACGCCGTCCAAAAAACGGCAGGAGCCGCAGAAAAGTCATCTTGTAGCGGCCGGAGCCGCGAAAGCCACTCTGCAGCGGTCAGAGCCGCAGAGAGACGCGAAAGCCATCCTGCAGTGGCCGGAGCCGCGCAAACCACCTTGCAGTGGCCGGAACCGCGAAAACCACCCTGCAGTGGCCGGAGCCGCGTAAACCTTCCTGCAGCGGCCGGAGCCGCGAAAACCTCCCCTGCAGCGGCCGGAGCCGCGAAAGCCCTCTGCAGCGGCCGCAGCCACGAAAAGCATCTCACAAGCGGCCGGAGTCGCGAAAGACTTTCCTTAGCAGCAGGTGCTGTGATAAGTTGTCCCACAGCCGCAGAAGCCACGGAATCAGCCCAGCAGCTATTGAGGCTGAGAAATCTTTTTTAGTAGTGATAGGAGCAGTGAGAGCTTCCAATAGCGGCGGGGGCGCCGAGCAGCGCTGATCTGCATTGGTGGCGACTACAGAGTGTCCGGGAGATCAGAGCACCTGAAACTAGGCAAGTAGGCAGGCTGTTTGCAATACTGAATACTGTAGACAGCCGCCGCCACTTACAAACGATCAAACTAACAATAACTATCGCTGGAGGAACACGTTTGAATGCGGATTAACTTGAAGGAACACTGTCTGAAAGGAAAGGGAAAACTGTAGTCTTGGATTATAGCCTTGTGTATATATAAATATATATATCAGCAGTGTTTCTCTGCAGCGTTTCTTGCCCACCTTTGCCCTTGTCTTTCAGTACTCCCTTTTGCACATCCTTTAAATATAATGACAGCAAAAAACTTAAGGTCGGGGCGTTTATCGGTGGGAAGGACCTGTGCAAAAACAAAATCAAATCCCCTACGAAATAAGGATGTCTCGGGCATACTGTCTAAAGGAAAAAATCAACTATTTAGTCTATGGGAAAGGGGAAAGGATACAAACCCCAAAGTTACATCAAATACTGTAATAACTGGAGACGGAGGGGAAAATGCGAGTGGGATCAGAAGAGAGTGTGAAAAGGTAAATACTGCTGAAGAGTCCCATATTACTGGTAGTAATTCTAGAGGAGGAGAATCCTGAGAACCCCAAGAACCCCAGAGACATCCAGTGCGAAGTCCTGGGGATCAAATCAGTTCTTTAATTCCACAGGTAGCCTTGGGACCTGCTCTAATAACAGTAGATGTGACTGTACATAGAACGCCACACGCTCCCCATGGTTCCATAGAAGAGCCCCTTTGTCTCAATCCAGCCGAGGATGTTCAAAGTAATGATTTCACCCTCCCGGATCTAGATTTAGAACTCTGCAGGAGATATGTGTCTTGTGATTCCAGCAAGATTATAGAACTAGAAAATACTCCTACAAAAACAGTCCCTATAGGTCTAAACTTATTCAGCAGTACTCCATCAAATAAATCAAATATCTCCCTTTTGCACTCCCTCACCTCTATGACCCCTGATTTAAATATTAATGATACCTCTCCCAGTCAAATACCTAGGAAGGAGATATTAGTCTCGGACTCACTATTATCCCTAGAATATCTATTATCCTCTATTTTAACGTTACTTGAAAAATTTGTAGGAGGTTCTGATTGTGTGTTGGAAACTGTAACCCAAATCCTAAAGGTATTGTTAAAAAGTAATCAGGAGTAGGAGGTTAGTTTAAAAACTGATCTCAAACAAATGGAAGGAGAGTAAAAATAGAAGATGTTGCGGCGAATATACTTGAGAATGCAAATAGTCATCAAACTTATATTAAGCATGACACAAGTTCTCAAACTGATAAGCAAATTAATAAATCGATACAGCTAAATTATGATTTAGCTCAAGAACTAAAAGACTCGGTAGACTCAGCTAAAAGGATAGATAGGGAAGTTTTCCCCATTTTTAGAACCCAGTTAAGTGATGAGAAAGAAGATGCTTTAGGAATAGTATACTTGGGAAAAAAAAGAGAGAAATGGGAAAAGTGGAAAGAATAGAGGGAAAAAGAATAAATCAACACGAAGAATCTCAAAAAAGAAGCAGCGGAGAATTTGTTTTAAAGAAAATATAGAAGCCCCTGGTAGTAAGGAATCTCTCGGTGAATCACTGCAAAATGCATCACAAGATATGATTCAGGAAAATGAAGCTAATCTTGTGAATCCAGAGACTAAAGATCTAGCATTAGGGCCAAAAGTGGCCTTCGAAGCTTCCATCCCAAACATCGCATATCCTACAACAGTATTTGATAACTTCACAATAGAGGGGTCTTCATCCGTGATAACAGCAGAGCAGCGGAAGTCTGTTAGCCTTTCCTCTTCAGCACTTACAGCCTGATTCATGTACGGGCCGTTTTGCGTGGCCCTAATAGCGAATCATAGCGACTCGCTATTGAGGACACGCAAAACGGTATTCATGTAGGAATTGCTAAATAAATAGCGATTCCTACATGTTCTCTATTTGCGAGTAGAAATTTGCTACTCGCAAAAAAAGGAATAACTCCCCATTCATTCCTATGGGCCAAAAGGCCCATAGGAATGAATGGGGAGTATCCCTTATTTGCGAGTAGCCATTTACTACTCGCAAATAAGATCGCGATTTTAAGGGTGCCAGGGGTGTCCAAAGGACACCCTGTAGCACCCCTAAAATGCACATTTGAACAGGTGTTGCGCACACACATGTCCAAAGGACATGTGTGTGTGCAACATGCAACTTAGAAAAATGCTTTTAAAAGCATTTTTCTAAGTTTTTGCTATTTACCGAGAGGTCTGACCTCTCGGTAAATAGCGGCCCAAATTTGCAAAATCGCAATATTTGAAAGTGTCATGAATAGCATTTAAGGAATCTCTAATAGAGATTCCTTAAATGCTAATCCTCGCATATTAGCTAATTCTTCATTAGCGATTTTTGCATTTGGGATTGTGAATCCCAAATGCCAAAATTGCACTCGCAAAAGGCAAGATTCTGAGAATCTTGCCCTTTGCGAGTGCAATTTAGCTTCATGAATCAGGCTGTTAATCCTTTGGCTATCCCCTTTTCCGACATTGTCAAAAGTAAAGTTAGATCGAAGAAAACTGAGGTTTCTCACATCAGGGAAAGTATAGACACATTCCAATTAGATTTTATACCTCTGTTTGATACGGATTTAATACTAAATAGGTCCCGGCTTCTTAAATGTTTCCAGGAGATTGAAAGTTTAAAACTTATTCAAAGTAGTGATATAAGCTTAGTCTCCCTTTTAGAAACAGAAGTTGGCTATAAATCGAGGGTAAGATTTAATTCCAAAATTGTTGTTAACCTTGTATTTCTATGGTCAGAAGACCTACAAAGTAGGGGGATCGATGTTACCCCTTTCTCCGAGAAACCTCGAATTAGAGCCCTCGGCAATAAGTCCATGTTAACACATGTACTTTCATGTAGTAAAGATCCCCCGTATGATACAGAGGAATTAAATATCTGTATTACAAAAAATGGCAGACTTGTGAATTTTAAAGATTCTATTTCACTTTACTCTCAAGGGAACTGTAAAGAAGAGAGTTCTAACTGGAACTGGCTTCCTGGTGTTCTATCGAGTAGATCTAATAATAAACTTCCACAACAGCCATCCCATTAGCAATGAATTAAAAATAATATCTTGGAATGCTGCAGGAATAAAGAATAATAAGGAAAAGTTACAATACATATGTGCACTTGGTGCAAATGTGATTTGTCTACAAGAGACCTGGTGTACAGAGGAATTTCTATGTAAGGATTATTTTATTTTAGATTATATGGCAGTTCCCTCTAGGAGAGGACATGCAAAGGGAGGAGTGGCATGCCTGTTGTCAAATAAGATAAAATGGAACTATAACTACTATAAAGATCCTAGTAACCTTTTTCTGGCAATAACGTTGTATAACTCTGAAAATGATGTAAAATGTAAACCATTGACGTTGATAAATGCTTATATTCCTCCTGATGCCTGTCATGATGTACTTTTGAGGAAGGTTTTCTCTTATAATAAAAAAGTCAATGAAGTAGAACTCTCCTCCCATATAGTTTTGTTAGGGGATCTGAACTTTAAAATCTCGAATTCCACACTGGATATATTCCGAAATAAGGAAAAAGAAGAATCCTTACAGATCCCGCAAGCACTTCTTCCACAAAATATTAGGACAAATAAGAGGGGGAAAATGTTTCTGGATGAGTTAACAAAAGTTGATGGCATTGTAGTAAATAGAAGACTCCCCTCTGATACACCGGCAAATTTTTCTTGTAAATCCGATAACAGAGAATCTATTTTAGATTATGTGGCACTGGGAAGTACATCCTTTTTCTTATTGAAGGAGCTTAAGGTTTCAAATTCTCTCTCTATAGTGACCATAAAATATTAACTCTCACTGTAAATCTAGATCTTCTCGGGTGTGACCCATGGTCACTAAACGGTGAAGCAGTTTGCTTTGCTAAGAATTCTGGGAAATGCTATTGGGATACTAAGGCTATTCTGGGTTTGGATAGAATCTTAGAGGCTACTGTAGAGAACTTGGCTAACTGGAATGGATCAGAAATTGCTAGTTTTACTGATTTTATGATGAAATTGATAGCTATATCTAGGAAGTCAAACCAAAAAAGAAGCATTAAAGTAGGCCCTAAATCCTTACATCCATTTAATCTTGTAATAAATAAGTTGATTAGAGAACAGTACCTTCACTACTCCTCTGATAGATATCGTACAATATTGCTATTAAAGAGGAGGAGGGCTAGGGCAAAGGTAAAGTTAAGAAAAGAGAGGGAAGACAAAATTTGGATAAATTTGAGAGAAGCAGTGTCAAAACGCCAAGTCAGAAAGTATTGGTCTCTCATTGGGGAGGGATGTGGAGCTAGATCATGTCCTCTCCCAATTGCTATTGAGGAGCATAAATGGGTTAGTTATATACAGGACCTATATGCGAATAATGCAGCTACAATGGTATGCACTGCACTAAAGGAAGATCTATCATTATATGGCTCGCCATCTTAAAAAGATACTGAAATGGCGATCAAGGGAATGCGGTCCTCCGGGGCGATGGGCCCGGATGAGCTACCAATTACGGTTTTAAAACAAAACAGTAAAATGTGGAGTAAAATCCATTATCCGGTGTTTAACTACTGCTATGCAAACAAAACGGTCCTCCCATCTTGACAGGGGGAGTATAGTGGTCCCCCTTTTTAAGAAGGGAGACCGAGATGCCCCCAAAAACTATTGTCAAATTGCCCTTTTAGATGCAGTAGGTAAAGTTTTTGCTAAATGCCTCCTGATGCAAATAAATGATTGGGTGAATGGGGGTGAAATTTTACCTTTTAAACAAACAGGGTTTAGGTCAAAACATGGAACTATGGATAATCTAACGGCTCTACAGGTAATAAATGAAAAATATGTTAAAGTCAGAGGTGGAAGAGTGTACACAGCGTTCATAGACTTCTACACAGCATTTGATAAAGTAGATCAATTATTGCTGTGGGGAACATTGTCGAACCTGGATATGCCAGCCATCCTCTTGGAGTTAGTCCGTGCCCTCTATACAGATACCTGGTGTAGAATCTTATTGGGAGGGGAAAGAGGTCTCTCCCAAATAATTCCCACTGTAAATGGCCTAAAACAAGGATGTTTATTGGCCCCCCTACTTTTCTCCCTTTATAACTCTGACCTGCCCTACGTAAGTGAAGGCATTGCCCTATTATTGGGGGGGGAAATCAATTGTTTGTTTACTCTATGCGGACGACATTCTAATATTGGATTTGACACCAAGGGGATTAAATAGTTGTCTTCAGGTAGTTCATGAATATGCAGAGGCCCATTTTTTAAAGATAAATGTAACTAAAAGCAAATTAATGTGCATGCACGGTAGAATAAAGGTGAAGTATGGAAACTTCGTTTGGTCTGTAGGTGGGCAAAAACTAGAACTTGTAAAATCCTATGTCTTCTTGGGAAAAACGGTGTGTAGCAATTTAGGTGATAAAGCACACATAGAAAATAATATTCTTAAAGCAATTACACAGGTGAAAAGTTTGGGTTCCCTCTATAGGTCAACTGGATGGAGACACTTTGGAATGCTATTGGAGGTCTTTCGTGCTAAAATTCCTGCCTCTTTGTTACATGGTATGGAATTACTTGACCTAGGAAAATGGGGTTTCCTAAATATAACAGAAGGCAACATTTTACGGAGCCTAGCCTCAGTTAACTCTGCTTGTCCCGTGGCCGCTTTAAGGTTGGAATTTGGATTAAGAAGTACCTGGGTACAGGGACTTGCGGGGATAGTACGTTGGGTTATAAGTCTTGTAAAGGGTGAGGTAGGTACAATAAGATCTTTTATCCGGAAAGAATTACTGGGAAGTTTAAATGAGCAATCTCTAATTGTTAAAATTTTTAGAGTTGCGGTAGACTTACTTCAACTGGATGAAACCGTACTTTTCACCCTAACACCATACCAATTAAAAGCCACTCTGAAACAGGCTACCTGGAAATTGAGTTTTTCGAGGGATAGGGAAGCCCGCATCTTAAAGAGAGGCACCGACCCGTCTATTGACTCCTGTACGATAAACAAAGCACAGGCATATATTACTTGGAACCTGCCTCATGGAGTGCGCCGTTTTTGGTTATTAATGAGGCACGGTCTACTTCCTTTAAACAACTTACTATCTAAATGGTATGGTTCATCTCCAGCCTGTAATTTGTGCAATAATCCTGTCCAAGACATTATGCATGTACTGTTTATTTGTCCTGCTCTATTATTTTGTCGTCGTAAATGGATAAGGCCTATCTGTTTATCTTTATCTATTCTTTCTGCCCGGGCTCTGACAGATTCCATTTATGTACCACCAAATACAATATTTTGTCATAGAATTTTTTACTTTTTAAAGTGTTTTTTAGATATATATTGAAACATTTATATGCTGGGTATTTTAGTTAAAATTGGTTTTACTCTGATGTTTTTTATATTTATAACATTTGTATATTATAGTTGAATGTTTCGAAAATGTAAATTTCAAATTTTATGTGGATCTCTTCGGAATTCCAAGATCATAAATAAATAAATTGATTGAAGTACATATAGTTGTTTATTTTATTTTATCTCAATCTGATGATTTTATGTATTTTATCTGTGTGTTTTTGTATCCTTCATGATGCTATATGTAACGTATTGCTGTTTTTGCACATGTTCTGAACACTTTTATGCCTGTCTGCAGCTGAATAAATATGATTCTGATGCTGACTTAGGAAAGTCACTGTTTAGATGAACTGACACTTTCATAAGTTCTGTAAAAGATAATGACATGCTGAATGTGGACCAAAAGGCAGACAGGCTAACTAAAATAGAATCTGCAGCTAAAATGGAACCTATACTGCATGTGTTTAAGAACCTCAAACTAAAATAAAGAAATCTTTAAGCAAGTGATTGGATTAAATATTAAATTATAAAGCGGAACAGACATCGTACATATGACATCCATGAGATAATTTCTAAACTAAACAATCACTGAATGGTTTTTTTGCATGATTTTGCTTATCATAACTTCATGACACATTTACAGAACCGAAACACATGCTAGAACCATGCCTTTGATGGAATCACAGTTCATTACTTGTTACACATTCAATAACACGTTTTCAAACTGAAATGAAAGGGGTCTCTGCATTTTAAGACATTACATTATGATAGAATGTGACACAACAAATGAAAGTATCTTATAAAAAGTAATAAAGACATGATTATTGCTTTGATAAAATGTATGTTATTGTCTAACTTAGTATCTGTTTATAAGTTCTGGCATTGAAGAAATACAAAGTAAGCAGGAGTTTTTCTGAGATATAACTATGCGTCAGGAATCCTGTCTATCAATCGGGTCTAGTGTCATACTGATGCAGTCACATTTCTCAGACTCCATGATACAAATTTACTATAGGCCAGCCTGGAAACTGTGGCAGAGGCCCAGTGGTAGCTGGGAAAAAGAAGGGTGGAGTCTCAGGGTAACACAGATCATCACTTCCAGGTCAAGGTGTAAAAAACCAGAACATCCCGGCAAAGCAGTAACATTCTGGAGGGAGCCAAGAGGTTCTGGACACTTACTGGTCAGCACAAGATGGGAGGATTTGCGCACCAGTCACAGCACTACACTTTGCCCGGCAACAGAGTTTGATAGGTTCTCTTCTCCAGATGCATTCCCTGTACCTTTTTTCTTTTACTCCCCTTCAGTTCACATCTATGGTTTGAACAGCTAAGGGCAACTCTTTCCTCCATAGATCCTGGGCATTGCTTGCTCCTATTGCTGAATCTCTGCTCCAGTTTCAAACACTCCAAGTAATCCTCGCTTTTGGCATCTCTACTATTGGAGGCAAGTCTTTGTATTAAATTCCCGAAATGCAATCTGGTCATTTGGGTGCTAGTTACAGCCTCTCAAATTCTATCCCATAGCAAGCCATTTTACTCTTACTCACTAGACATTGCATTTTGTTGTATATTCCACTGTATATTTGGATAGATTAATTGTACCTTGTTTTATAGGTGTACAGGGGTTACCAGTGATTGTTTCTTATTCTCCACCCTCTTCCCCTTTTTCTCCCTGTACAGTCACTTTGGATTCATGAATTCATTGCATACCTTTTTTGACTGAAAGTGGTAGGAGGGGGATTGCATCTGAGACACTGACCTGTCTTTCAGTGAAATCTTAACAATATAGAGATGACACAAACATGGCTATATCCATCTGTTGCAACAATAAAGTAGAGCACAATTGTAATTAAACTAGAGAAGTATGTGTGGTGCTTAGAAAGGTATTAGCAGGTACAACCTTTACTGATTTCTTGTGTTGTGATCTCAGACAACCAAAGACTACTTTGTGGATAAAGTTATGGCTATCGGAGAGTGCATTGCAGCACCTAAGAATAAAGAGAAAGAGGAGACATTTCTAAGAACATATTTACCCTTCTCCTTTCCTCTTTTGTGAACCTGGCATGTTCCTCAGTTATGATAGCATCAACAGAATAAGAGGATATTATGAAAGTTGATGAACATCTCTCAATGCTCTGGTGATCACTGCCCATCACTTCTTATGAAAGAGTTTGGTCCAGTCATGGCTTTGGTCAATACTCACATTGTAATTTGCTCCATAGGAGAGCACAGGTTTCCTTACTGCCTAAAGCTCTTGTTAGGGCCCAAGGGGTGGTCACAATTGTGTCTTAAGTGCAGGAACCCAAACTACAACTGGGATCCTCAAAATCCTGTGCCGCTTCATCATCAGGTTGACTAACATTTGCCACTGTGTTGGAATGGAGCTAAAATAAAGTACAAGTCATTTATTATCAACTGCCAGGTTCTTAAATAGCAGTCACTGACGAGAGGCTTGAATACGTTTCTAAAACCTTTATTTATCTTTAAGGAATTAGTATTGTTTTATCATTTGTATTCAGGTTAGTCCAATTACAGAAATTGAGAAAAGGTTGGATTAGTGACTACGTGAATCAATCAGTCCCTATCTTTATAAAGAGCCTAACTGGCCCTTTAGAAACCATGAAGAGTTTGTTCTGGAAAAGAACAAGGTTCTCGGAGGATAGATAAAGTCTCAAACTTCCCATAAAGGTTTGTTCTGGAAAACTCAGCCAAGTTCCCCACAGTTACAGTAGCAACCATTAAAATAAGGTCAGAGATAGAAGCATGATCGCAACAGTAACAAGATCAAATGCAAGAAGAATATCACCCTGCACATAGAGTCACGGTAAAGGAGGGTGAAATCACTATCAGCGGTAACTTTCAGTAAAAAGAAGAGAATTCTGAATGAGAATAGAGAAAATAATAATATCCCCTCTGTAGCTAGGCACTCGATAATGATATGAAATACACAATTCATGTATCCAAATTAGTATATCTAGAGCATCTTCAGCCAATGGAAACCACTTGTCTAATGGTGTTGTCGCCATCCGTTGCTTCTCCTCCTGATTCCCACAGTAAATATTCACGCTGGTTTATAGTTAAACTAATGTTACAGTTTTAGATACCTGGGAGAATGTTCTCATGAAGACCTTCATACCTAAGCTGTTAGCTGATACCAAAATCCCGTTGTGAAGAAAAGGGGCTATTCAAATGTAAGGCAACAATTCTAAAGGCAGTGTCCTGGTTAAGCATACACAATATATATCTATTTTTTTCTTTATTCTAACAGTCTATTCATTATAAACAACAACAAATTCATTGTCAATTCAGGGTGAGCTAATGTGGTGTGATGAAGCAAAAGACTATTATCATAAAGTCAGCACATTCTTTGGTAGGATGCTGGTGCTAGGCAAATATTCATCTTTTTAGCTGCAAGCAAGATCGAAAGACAATATGATGTAGGCCTAGTTATAGAAGCACATTGAAAGAGATAGCCTACTGCATTTTTCACTTCACATTGGTTTTTGTACACGTTATAAGCAAGCACATTTTCCTAAGTGTGATTTATTTATGCAATTTCTTAGCAGTGTTTTAAAGGCATTCTACAGTGAGGTTGTAATACGTTTATGCAAAGTTCGTTTGATTTAATCTTTATTTCTAACACTCTCTTGAATAACACCCCTCAGTGAAGCAGCCTTGACTGAGTCTATGAGATTCAGCTCACTGCAGTCCAGTGTTTGGACCCCATTTAGATTCCAGAGATGATGTTTACACAGCAACTTCATCACACATTGAGTCTGATAGCTTTCTGGTAGATGTACAACCTGTGTTTAGCTGAGATAGGATTCCCGAGATGGACCTGCTAAACATCAGACTTCTGAAGATCGTGGTTGAAGGTCAGCTGCATTATTAATGCTCTGGAGCTTTTGCCCACCTTTATCACTATAGATCATGGCAGCCTTCCTGAATCATTTACAGAACAGTGCCTGGGTAACTACCAAATCCCTTGACTGTCTTGAGGTCTTTTTGTCATGTACGACCTTCCAGATTCTTATTGATAGAGTGAGTGCACTGGTTGTAGTGTCATGCTGTGGAGTACGTGAAGGACACCACAACATGTAGTTTGCCACATATGTGAGAATATCATGTATTTAAATCAGAATGCCAGGGACTGCCTACAATCTGTGGTTCTTGTAGATGATTCCTCTATGTACATTGTTTCACTGCAGTAGAATAAATCCACCTATCTGCAGGTCCAACAAAGATCCGACCCTGCTGATATCTCGTAGCCCTGGTATATACTGATGAATTACTGGCCCTGTGAGACCCCTGTTGGAGGAGGAACTAAGAAAACTGGAGAATCTGGAGGTCAAATAAACCTTTTCAGGCTCAACACAATGGGTAATGTCATGTTGTTACCTTCAAACAAACCACTGGGAGTAGTGGTGATTTGCATAGATAAGAGGCTAACAGATCAACCAAATAAGAACATTACTTAACCCTAACCCTTAATGACAACCTGACAGCTATCAGCGGAGAGATGGGGTTCTCCAAATTAAACTTTGACTCAGGATACCACCAACTGTTGTGCAACAAATAAATTGCTACATACCTACTCTCCACACATGTAGGCTTGAAGCAGTACTTTACTTAGAATAGTCAGTACGCTATTAATAAGATCCTGTCAGGACTGCAAGGCCACATGAGTATCAGCAACAATATTCTTGAATATGCAAAAGACATGAGAGATCATTTTTGCTTTTGAGCCACCCTTCAGGAGATTGCTAATGGCTGGTGGCCTTTTGCTACTCAGTGACAGGTGAAAGTTTCAGGCACATAGGGCATCATTATGATACCGGATGGTCAACCGCCGACTGCTATTTTGGGGTGGTCAGGAGGCATGCATGCGGATGGTCCGACCGATGCATTATGATGCAACCGCCGTGTTGGCGGTCAGAAACACTGCGGGCATGGAAAAGGGCTACAACACATGCAGCCACCGGGCAACAACTTCTGCAAGTCTGTGTACTGTGGGTGGGGCACTACATGTGCCCCCAGGTCTACTTTTCAGTGATCCACAACAGACGGGGGCTCTGTTTGGGGCCCCCTTATCCATTTCTGACAACCTTTCCATGGCGGTGTTCCCACCATAAAAAGGCTGTCAAAAAGGGATGTTGTAATCCATATGGCAGTGCCTGCCTCAGCATTTAGGGACGGATCTCAGACCTCCGACTAACGGGATCTCTGATCCTGGCAGAGGTGACTGTCTTGTGTAGTACAGAAGTGATTCTGAGCACCAGCATCATAATGTGGCAATCGGAACAAATGGGATGTTGGTGCTCAGACCCCAACCAGTCAGTGATCCGACCTTCTTTTTGTGTAGTTCCTATACACTCATATAGGATCTGCGCATTTAGACAAAGTACACTGTAGTATTGGTGCCCAGACTGATTCTAGACACCCCCACCGGGTATGTTAGCCTGTATACCAGCTAGCTCGCAGTGCCACTAGAAACCCCTCTTATCGAGGAGAGAATATTTCTTGGCACCTATCGAACATGACAACTCTGTCCCATTAGGGATCGTGGAAACAGTGCACTAATTTTCGCTCAGTCACTCGTGCTCACTTTGCCTCAGAGAGATAGACAGAATAAACAGTGGAAACGTTTCTCAATAAGCATTTATTTAACCTGCGTCATTCTAGTGTGAAAGAGGTGTGCTTAACAACCATAAGACAGTAACAGATATAAATAATTATAAGCACCAACAGAGTAAAAGGATGGTAGAGTTCTACTATAGTGCTAAAACAATGAATACAGGCTTGTATTACAATACATCACAGTAAAAATGCTTACGCCTACAACTAGATGTACCTAAGTGTACCTAGCATGTATGAAGGTGTAGAGCCAAGAATACCTCTAGGATAAAGTCAACCCCATTACCTGGTGAGAGACAGTGGGACCCCTTCTTGGTCTTGAGATGGACACCCAGCGAGGGATGTCAGACCACTGTGAGATGGAGTGTCTACCTCCAGACCAAGTACTCTTCAACTATACCGCCTACCTGAATGGATGACATGTGAATCCACCCCCCTTGTTGTCATCTGTCTTATGTAACATTTCCTATACACTGATTTACACTGATTGATAGTCTCTGTGTAATGGGTGTGTTATGTAAAGTGTTCTGACACCCTTCACTTTCAATGAGTGACGCAATAATTTTTATTAAATGCATCTGAGAAAGAGTGGTTATGGAGACTGTTAAAGGGTGGTAGGGAGGGAATACGTTACGGGTATGGTCACTGGGGGCACCAAAAAACATTGTCAAACTGGGCACCACCCGTGCTAAAGCTGGCCCTGGCTCCAAGAGCGTCCTTTCTATCTCCTTGGTGACTGGGATATCCATAATGACAATCAGGATACCTGCTATTAGGAACAGGATCAGCAGAAGCCCTCCAAAAATGTTTCCGAATACGGAGTGTATGAAGTTGGGAATAACTCGGAAGACTGTCTGAAAGGTGCTTAACAGTCCAGAACCTATGGTCTTGAATAGGTGTACTATACCAGTCATATCAGACATGTTAAAGATACATTGTATCATTTCTGTGAAATGGAAAGGGCAGTTTGTTCGTACTAGTGCCAATACGTCAGCTGAGAACCTTGCGACCTGAAGATCATACGTTTCTCGGGCGGAGGCTAGGGGCACGGTTTTCTGTATAAGCATGGCTTTCATTCGGCTCAGAGAATCCAACCATGTAAAGGAAACATTCAACGAAGGCCCTAACAGTGCTTCCCTGACTGTATGGGTCAGTGGAAACAATACTTGCATACAGCAAATAACCCTGGAGCTTACAGTGACAAGATATGCAATGCCCGGGAGCATCCCACAACAACCTTGATCGTTCTGAATCAAGTAACTCCCATTTGAAAGTAACTTGAACACTGGATTAATCACGGCAGCTGGGGACCCTTTCAAGTGACAGGATAAGTTTGCAACAGAACCATTACAGGCCCGTGAACCATGATGTCCTGGCATATGAGAAATACACTTAAGGAGTTCTCGCAGTTTGCACCGCTTAGAAACAATTTATGTCCTGACTCTTGCATCGAAATCTGTAAGGCAATTCCCAAGATTCCTTGATAAATTCAATACCCATTGCTTCATCTCTGCCCACCTGTTGTTTCTAGGCAATAATGGAATTGTAAAGTTGTGACCGGTAATGTTATATAACCATGGATTAACCACCCTGTGAATGGTGACTCTGGCACAGAAAAAGGTAATTGGTCTAGTTTTTCAATACGCAGCATTGTATTTTTTGCTCTCCTTTGTGCCATTGTTATCTGTTTTTTCAGTAAAATTATATGCAGAAAATAGTGATGTACTGTTGATAAATCACCAAGGCACATAATCAGCGTCTAATTTTTGCATCGTCCAGCTTAATAATAGAATGGAACATAGTTGAGATTGTCCGTGCTGCAGTATGAACACATTCTGTTATAGTATATCTATAGCAGAGGATACAAGGATGCCCAGTGAATAAATCCCAGATGTTAATGTAGTCATACCATTGTCAACCACAGCTAATGCCTTTTCTAGGTTAATCCTATCTATTTCACAAAGTTTCTCTGCAGCTTCTTGTTGAGAAATGTTCCAGATTTTGTCAGAGACAGCGCATAAGAAACGTTTCTGATGTGGCTTTCGGATAACAAAAAAAAATACCTTAAATCCATCTCATCTGAGAGTAAGGATGAACGCTGTTTCATCTGTGACAGTGTCAAGGTTTTTAGCCAATCGAGGCATAATTTCCCAACACTGTAGGATGTCACCCCCCCCCCGATGTTCTCTATGTACATATTGTTGGTCTGGCTATACTAATCCCTTCGGTGGTACCCCTGAATCTTGTTTAACATCTGTTTCTGTCTGTGGGCCAAACTACCCATCCCTTCCAATTGGGGTCTGATGAATTGTACTGAATGATGTCATCTATTATATCCCCTCCATGTGATGTAAAGTTTTGCCACCCCTCAAAGTGTGATGGTGTTGGAATCCGAGGTGTGTTCAAATCCTTGTTCTTGGTTAGTCCAAGACGGAAGTATGTTGCACAGTGTCATTCAGAAAAATTATCTGTTGTGGAGTGAGGCACACTCTAAATAGTGCTTCTGTTCCCTCAACTTGCCATTCCTTTGAACCCCAGACTTATTTGACGTCTTTAGTGTCCTTCCATAAGTCGAAACCCTGTTCAGACATTTGGAAAATGAAGGATGCAGAATATATCTGTTTGGTGTTGGTCAGCATATTTTTCTGTGCAGGTGTAGGTGCAACCTTCTAGTAATGTGAGGTCAGATCAGAAGTGTTAAACCCTGAAAAATACGAACATTTCTGTGCAAATTTCTTCAAACTACTTAACGGTGGTGTCAGGCAATGTTCCCATTGGTGGTAAGGAAATACATTTATTGGGATACTGGATTTGTGTAAAATGTGATGACTATAATGTTGGTAACAGTACATAGTGTTGTAGTCTGATGTGTCTTCTAGCATTTCAATTCTTGCAAATGCAGCAGATTGTTCTAAATCAGACAATATTTTAGTTACAGTTTCAAAATCCCAATCATCAGAAAATGTACTGGAGGTAATGATATCAGTTAGAGAAATTTTGAACACATGATGTAGTTTCAAAAGTTCTGCTGGACCAAATACATCATAATCAGTCTTGTCCCAAATGATACCATCAGGAATAAGAACAGCTGTAATGTTCATGAAGGACAGTTCCCTCTGTTCACAATGAGATGATGTATGAGGTTTCAGGACCAAGTTCACATTTGATACTGCAGAGCGTTTTGGGAGATAGTTTCCATTAATTAGAAAGCAAAGTCACTAGGCCAATCCAGAACAGAAAAAAACAGTATTCCAGTTATTATCCATAGCTGGAGCCAAGGAATACTAAGTAAGTCTTTTTCAGAAAAACATCGTAGTCACTAATTTGTTGCTTACATGAAACTGGAGCTGGCATTGTTTCCGGTTCACTGGTATCCAGATAGAATAGATCAAGGTTGATGAAGTAGCCAGATTCAGTTCAATATATTTTCGGTAGCTCAGCAGGCTTTGTTGAACTGGCAGACGTCTCTTGTAGAGGCATATTTATGTAGACATTGGTGTTAGGCTGAATTGAAAGTTGTCTTTCATATAAGTTTGGAAGTTCTGTTTCAAGAGGAATGAGTTCCATTTCATTGTTGGAAATTCCATCATTTTGTGTTGGTGACTCTTCAACTGTTATGAGTCTTTCTGTGTGTACTTCCTGTATGGTAGCAAGAGGAGAGCGTCGGCTACCCAGGCCCACAAGGCCTACTATTCAGTATCGGCCCCATAGTGTGGTTTGATCAGATCAGTGGAGACGAATCTCTTTTCTTTTTTCCGGCAAGAGGTGGAAGAAGTACTGTTCTTGTTCCTTCGACAGCCGAAACAGTGACTGACTTTCTGTATTATGACCCAAATTCTTTCTTGTCGACAATCTTTTCCCTGAACAGATCCTTGACTTTGGGATACAGGCAGGTCTTGCCGTGACTGATTTGACTTCCCGAGTGTCGGTGCATTCTACTTGCATATTGCATTGTAGTGCCCGGAATTCATTGAGATCCTGTAAAACAGCCAAACATTTATTGATGTCAAATGGTTTTATATCTGCCACTGTTCTTTCATAGTCGAGATCAGGCACCCACATTCTCATCCCAAATAGGACCTCATAAGGAGTGACCCCCCCTAGAGAACTTTTTGGCAGGTTACTAAGGGCTCCTTTGACCTCATATAAGTCATTGACCCAACTACCACTCCAACCTAATATCCTTGCTGTTAAAGATTGCTTTAAGTCCCAGTTATCCCTCTCCATGACTAAATTTCCCTTGGGATATAACAGAGAGGAGTACTGCAGTGCAATACTCAGACTTCCCATTGCATCCTTGTAAGCCCTAGAGCTAAACGTCTGCCACAGTCAGAGTGTCATGTTCCAACTGTGTATGTCCCTATAAAGACTCGCAAATCTTTTATAACAGTTTGAGCATCAGCCGAGCGCTGAGGCCAAACCCATAGGAATCTAGCGCATGTATTCTCTGACACCAAGATATACTTGTACGCCCCATCTGATTGTAGGGGGCCGTAGTAGTCAAAATAAACACACGCAAGTGGACTGCCTGTTATTAGTAGTGGTGTCCGTGCTGGATGTGCCACGGTTGAACCCTTCATCTGCTGACAGATGTTGTATTTTAAGACAAAATTCTTTGTCTGTTTAGTTAAACTGGGCCACCAATAGGGCTGTTTTAGCAATGAAACTGTTGTTGTAACTCCTGCTTCTGCAGAACCTAGACAATCATGACCAGCTAGTTTTAAACCTAATCTGCGATCTATGTTTGGTATACCTCTATCCCCACTCCTGGAATTTGAGCATACGGAACTTTATTGGCATCTAACTTGTAGGTGTACTTGAGTGGTAAGGCTGTGCTGTCTTTGTGTGAAGCAATGACAGCTACCATTATCTGTCCATCTATTCTCGCTTTTGAATGAGTGATTGCAGCTATGGAAGAAGTACGTACTACCCCTTTTGTGGCTTCATCGGCCAATAAATTCCCTTCAATGTAATGCCATCACGTTCTTCAACGCAGCTACCTGTTCCCATAGCATCTTATGCTTAATTGTCCAACCTTTTGAGTCTTTAAACCCATTTTGACCCCAGTAGTGAACATATTCATTGTAAGACTGGACACAGTAAAAGATTTGCACACTATCAGTGTGGGAAATTCTCAATCCATATTTATAAGTGCCAGTAATAGGGCTTTTAGTTCTGTCCTAGAGACTGTGTCTTTGGATCACTGACATAATATCGACGACACAAATATCGAGATACACAAATATCGAGTCAAAAATATCGATTGACAAAATATCGACTCCCTATCTTCAAACAGGTAAGTACCAAAATATCGACTCCAAAATATCGACTTACAAAAATATAGACTGTCAAAATATCGATTTTTTTAAATGTCTTAAAATTAAGTTAAAACTAATATAGTAATAAATATATTTAATATAAACTTAGAAATAATTAATTAAAAAATGTAATTTTAATAAATAATTTATATAATTAAAAAAATTATATCACCAAAAATTACACACATATATATATATATATATATATATCACAAAAAGTTCCAATTCCACAGTGCTCTCAGTCCGCAAAATCACACAAGAGACTTCTGCTGCTCCAAGGGTGTTTATTTAAACTAACAACATGTTTCGGCTGCGGACAGCCTTGATCACGTTAGTTGATAGGCGTGTTCCCATTGTTTATGAAGTGAAGGTGCAAAGGACAAAGAAACAGGACTGGTAACCTCGTAACTTTGTACATAACTGAAAACAGTACTAAAATAGTAAATTTCACACAATCAATGATATATTCCACATCACTTTACAAAATTGTAATTAATGTTATCATAAGCACGAAGAAATACATTGCGCTATCATGGTCAATTAAATCAAAATGCGGCGGCACGTTCAAATTGCAAAAGAAACAATAACCATTAAAATAACAACAATCTGTTCTTATCGTGCCGAGTTAGGTACGTTGTGCTGTCCAGCCGGCACCACAATGATAATATCATATCGCAGATCCGCCATGTTTGTAGTTTTACATGGACTGAGCAAAACTCACAGCTCTTTAAGGATTCAGAGACCACGTAAAGGTGCAAAGTGCACCAAAATACGAGCACACTCCTTGCTCTGTATCAATATACACAGAACAGTGTATCCAGGTCTCTGAATCCTTAAAGAGCTGTGAGTTTTGCTCAGTCCATGTAAAACTACAAACATGGCGGATCTGCGATATGATATTATCATTGTGGTGCCGGCTGGACCGCACAACGTATCTAACTCGGCACGATAAGAACAGATTGTTGTTATTTTAATGGTTATTGTTTCTTTTGCAATTTGAACGTGCCGCCGCATTTTGATTTAATTGACCATGATAGCGCAATGTATTTCTTCGTGCTTATGATAACATTAATTACAATTTTGTAAAGTGATGTGGAATATATCATTGATTGTGTGAAATTTACTATTTTAGTACTGTTTTCAGTTATGTACAAAGTTACGAGGTTACCAGTCCTGTTTCTTTGTCCTTTGCACCTTCACTTCATAAACAATGGGAACACGCCTATCAACTAACGTGATCAAGGCTGTCCGCAGCCGAAACATGTTGTTAGTTTAAATAAACACCCTTGGAGCAGCAGAAGTCTCTTGTGTGATTTTGCGGACTGAGAGCACTGTGGAATTGGAACTTTTTGTGATTAGAATTCACCGGTTGGCTCGACCGGCGTTGGTGCCACTTCCCGCGGGGCCGCAGTCGGCGTCTTTGAGCGGAATTTGAAACAGAGGATTCACGCTGACACAGGACCAGCGCATCCAGCCATTTGAACTGGTATATTCGTCCGGACACTCGGAGGCTAAGGTAAGAGCACAAGCCTGGGGTCCGCCGCACTTTGTCATACGGAGGGTGGGGCAGTCTCCTTTTGGCGTCTGTCGCCATTCCTGCGGCGGCAATTGCAGTGTGGACCTCGATTCTTGATACTCGAACCCTGAATCCTTCCGTATACCGGATTTGCCTGTTTGATACGAGGCAAGCTCCTTTACTACTGAAGTGTATATACGGATATTTTCCGATATTTCCTGCACACATCTGTGTCAGTATATTTCACTCACGTGCATAGTAAATCGAAGACGGAGAAAACGATACTTTACACGTCTTTGATTACGAACATTGTTCTCTCTTAGCACGTTAAGGAGCATTTCATGCGCAGGAGGAACTTCTCATTTTTGTGAAGGGATCGCATTATCTCACACGAACTCCGCATTTACACCAGCTCTGAGGGGTGCAACAACCATGGAAGAAGACAACGAAAGAAGGGCAGCAGCACAAGCCCTTTTCACAAGACGAAAGAAAGGGGCTGGGCAGTCAAAGGAAGATAAAACAGAATCCCCACCAACTATCATGAAAAGATAGATAAACTAGAAAAATAAAAAAAAAGCGAAATTTCCAAATGGTGGGAGGCCATTTCACTTCAAAATTATATAGACCAAGACATGGTTCCACGTGGCCTAAGGATTTTTATTACTCCTACTTATGAGACACTTAACCCAGCCATGCTGAAAGACTGGTCAGAAAACTCTGCTCTAAGCTGTAAGCGCATGCTTGAAATATTGGTCAAGTACGCTTGGATTGACCGAGAAGAACTTTTGAAACAAATCAAAGAACTTATGGATTTGATCAAATCTGAAGCAGATGAAGAAACAGCGAATAATCTGATCACTCCTATGAAAACACGCCTTAAAAACTACGAAGAAGATATAAAAGCAAGAAAAGAGAGGAAGCTGGATCGTGATTCTAATGATTACGAGAGCGGCAGGATTCTAACATTCAGTCGCAAATACGATCACCTGTACCAACCAAAATCTAATTCGACAATTCCCACACCACAGAATGTGGAAACATCAATCATTTCAAGTGGCACAGAATCTGATATCTCTATGGAAGAAACCTCTATGCCCGATACAAGACGTCCCAAGGTGAATTTTTTGGAGGAATACCGCCACCTGCGCAGGAGCAGACGGGCGGCAGTGGAGACTCCGGCACCAGTAATCTACACTCCGAGAGGCAGGGGACGAGCCCAAGGAAGAGGCAACAGAGGAACAACCGGGGGAAGAGGCTTGTCCAGAGGTGGGAACAGAGGCAAGGCCAGAGGCAGCGCAGGAAACATCGTAACACGCTCAAAGAGAGGCCAATGATGGATGAGGAAACGGTAAACAAAACAGTGGTAAATCTATCTAAAAGACCTATGTCAACTTTGGAAAAATCTACCTTAAGTTTGGGTCTTTCATTTTGCCCCTCGATGCCTTTTGGGTTTTGTGAAACACGCATTGATATATTTAAGTTTGTACGCAAACTAAAACTTAAAAAGTGGCACAAACTTAAGAGATTGGGTGGTTATCCGGACAGGGGTGAATCCGCTACTATCACCACTAATGACAATTTTTGCATTGGGGATGTGGACGGCCTTATCAACATTATAGAATTAGATCGCACTGATCCGGGAACCGAAGAAGAGTTTAGGTCAATCACGACCACACAAATGCTTAATGAGGCAGCATTTGTAACGGACAGCAGTGCATTATCCGGTTTCAAGCCAAAATCGACATTTATTCCCAACATGCCCCATGACAATCTTGATACATTCCATGATTGTGTGAGTAAACAGATATGTGCCCAAAGAACTAAAAGGGGCAGGGGTGTTTCTAGAGAACATAACCTAAAACCTCAAGAAAGAAAAGCCCTTACCTCTCTGATGGATGACAGATCAATAGTTATCCGTCCTGCCGATAAGGGCGGCAACATAGTGATTATGGACCGTGATATGTATACTAGTGAGGCCTTAAGACAATTAGGCGACACTAAATACTATACCACTACTAACTATGACCTTTACAATAACAGCATACTGTCACTTTGGGAGAAACTTATTGATTGGAAAGATCGAGGGATACTAGAATGGGAGGAGTTTAGATATCTAAAAAATGATCACCCCATACTCCCTGTGATGTATCTACTTCCCAAACTTCACAAAAATGCAGTCAATCCACCAGGGAGACCCATAGTGTCCTCAAGGGGTTGTGTATCTGAACATTTATCTAAGTATGTGGACTTCTTTCTTAGAGACTGGGTACAAGAGCTTCCCAGTTATATAAAGGACACAAAAGATTTTTTGAAAAAATTGTCAGGTGTACAATGGGAACAGAACAACCTTCTTATCACCATGGATGTACAATCATTGTACACCATTATAGATCATCAACAAGGAATGCAAGCTTGTGCGAGTTTTCTGGCAGGACGTCCTCTCCGCTTCAGAGAACACAGCAAAATGCTAGTGGACATGATTGCTTTTTGTCTTTACAATAACTATTTTTTATTTGATGGAGTGCTTTACAGACAAACCACTGGGACGGCAATGGGTTCATGCTTTGCTCCCAGCTTTGCGAACCTTTTTTTGGGGCACTGGGAGCAAAGCATCCGCTCAGACCCGAGTCTCATACAATTTTGGCAATATGTCAAAACATGGTGGCGTTATATCGACGACCTTTTCTTGATTTGGAGTGGGTCGTTTGAAATGGCGCAAGAATTTATCAACAAGCTAAATGTGAATGATTTAAACATCATACTGACCAGTAGCATTAGTACAACTTCAGCTGAGTACCTAGATTTGAAAATTGAGGTAATTGATGGCAGATTACAGACATGTCTTTTCAGAAAATCCACTGCAGGCAACAGTGTGCTGCATGCCCTGAGCAGTCATCCTGAGACTCTAAAGTGGAGTATTCCCTTTGGAGAACTGCTCAGGGCCAAAAGAAACTGTAGTACCGCCGCAGCATATGAACAAGTTAGTCTAGAAATGACAACCAGATTCAGGGAGAGAGGCTATCCAGCATGGGTGATTAAGAAGGCAAAAACCAGGGCCGATGGTATCCCCAGATCTGATACCCTTGTAGATAAAGAAAAAGATATGAAGAGTGAGGAAGAACAGACACGACTGATCCTCACATATAACACCGAATCAAAGCAGATTCGCAAAATCGTATCTCAGAACTGGAATATCTTAACCAGTGACAATGTGATAGGCGAAGACATTCCTAGCAGACCCCTTATAACATACAGAAAAGGGAGGTCCATACGTGACATGGTGGTGAAAAGTGACATCACCATTTGTCAACCTGCACAAAATCTTGGATTGGCCGGTTTCTTCCCCTGCGGCCACTGTAAGGCATGTAGATTCAGCACACACAAGAGAGCTGTAGAATACAACGGAATCAAAAAAGAAATAACGCAATTCCTCACCTGTAGTACCACTTTTGTTATCTATGTGATTGTATGCCCTTGCGGCCTGTGGTATATAGGCAGCAGCATTAAACAGGCTAAAAACCGTGTATTAGAACACTACCGGGCCATCTCTAACAACAATGAGAAATATCCTGTAGCCAGGCATTTTGCTGTTAAACATTTTTCAAATCCAGCCCAGATGAGTTACCATGTTTTAGAACAAATCCAAAGAAATCCCCGGGGAGGAGATAGGACTTTAAAATTGAGACAAAAAGAGTCCAAGTATATAATTGAGTTTCAAAGTAAGACCCCGGGAGGACTGAATCAGGATGAGGAATTAGCAGTCCACCTTAGGGGCTAATTCCAATGTGTCATATGTAGTTTTCTTGTCTTGCCTAACCACAGTATTCGTATATGTACTGTATGCCCTGTTTTCTTTCATGTATGCATGCACTGTTTATTTATAATGTGATGCTCTTAGTGAGTTTTTAATTGAACATGTAGAATATCTAAGTTTTTGTTCTCTCATTTTTTTAGATTGATACCGGGAATGAGATTGCTTCATCACCATAATCACTCGTCGTTGTAAATATTTGGAATGTACTTTTCACTTTTCTCACGAGCACACTTTACTTTCACTGTGACGTCTTGGCAGTTCCCTTAAGTACGGTAGGCCCCGATGTGGGGGGCAACCTTCTTAATATGAATTTGGTGCGTCATTGCTGGAATTGACATTTGAAGTACTTTTTTGTAACTGGGCTCACGGCCACATTATGGAGGTATTTTACCTATAAATAACCTGAAACTAGCTAGAAATGTGTGGCATTTAACCTACATAGCTAATTTTGAAAATTTATGCTTGTTTCATGAATTTCTATGGTTCACTATACCATCCCCAGAGACACACTTTCTGTACTGTTATCTCATTATGACTTTCAGATTTGTGCAGACTGTTAACCTTTGATCTACAGGTTAGGTCATTTTCTAATTTATTTTATTTTATTTTCTCTATCAATCCTGGATACACTGTTCTGTGTATATTGATACAGAGCAAGGAGTGTGCTCGTATTTTGGTGCACTTTGCACCTTTACGTGGTCTCTGAATCCTTAAAGAGCTGTGAGTTTTGCTCAGTCCATGTAAAACTACAAACATGGCGGATCTGCGATATGATATTATCATTGTGGTGCCGGCTGGACCGCACAACGTACCTAACTCGGCACGATAAGAACAGATTGTTGTTATTTTAATGGTTATTGTTTCTTTTGCAATTTGAACGTGCCGCCGCATTTTGATTTAATTGACCATGATAGCGCAATGTATTTCTTCGTGCTTATGATAACATTAATTACAATTTTGTAAAGTGATGTGAAATATATCATTGAATGTGTGAAATTTACTATTTTAGTACTGTTTTCAGTTATGTACAAAGTTACGAGGTTACCAGTCCTGTTTCTTTGTCCTTTGCACCTTCACTTCATAAACAATGGGAACACGCCTATCAACTAACGTGATCAAGGCTGTCCGCAGCCGAAACATATTGTTAGTTTAAATAAACACCCTTGGAGCAGCAGAAGTCTCTTGTGTGATTTTGCGGACTGAGAGCACTGTGGAATTGGAACTTTTTGTGATTAGAATTCACCGGTTGGCTCGACCGGCGTTGGTGCCACTTCCCGCGGGGCCGCAGTCGGCGTCTTTGAGCGAAATTTGAAACATATATATATATATATATATATATATATATATAAACATATTATTAAATAAACATATATAACATTTTAGAAAATGGTTAAAATTTATTGTAACAACTATAGTGAGTTCAACATTAGCAAAAGTGTTGGATAGCGTAGAGGTAAAATTTACTATTCCCACTCCAGTGGGTGCAACAGTAGGGAAAGCGCTGAATAGCGTAGGGGTTAAAATTCCTATTCCCACTCCAGGGATGTATGACGTTACAACGCATACTTTTACAACGCCTACCATTACAACAAAACTTTTACAACGCAAAAACTTTTACAACGCATACATTTACAACGCAAGATTTTACAACGCATATACCTTTACAACGCATACCATTACAACGTAAGTATTGGTAAGTATATAATAATTTTTTGAATATAAATTAATAAAAAATATTATAATATAATTTAATTTTATGTAATTTTACTTTATTTTTACAAAGTACCCCTGTACCCCAAAAACCCAAAACTGACCCTGAACCCTAAAAATACCCCTTTACCCATAAACTGAAAACTGACCCTGAACCCTAAAAATACCCCTTTACCCGAAAACTGACCCTGAACCCTAAAAATACCCCTTTACCCCAAAAACTGAAAACTGACCCTGAACCCTAAAAATACCCCTTTACCCAAAAACTGAAAACTGACCCTGAACCCTAAAAATACCCCTTTACCCCAAAAACTGAAAACTGACCCTGATCCCTAAAAATACCCCTTTACCCCAAAAACTGAAAACTGACCCTGAACCCTAAAAATACCCCTTTACCCCAAAAACTGAAAACTGACCCTGAACCCTAAAAATACCCCTTTACCCAAAAACTGAAAACTGACCCTGAACCCTAAAAATACCCCTTTACCCAAAAACTGAAAACTGACCCTGAACCCTAAAAATACCCCTTTACCCCAAAAACTGAAAACTGACCCTGAACCCTAAAAATACCCCTTTACCCCAAAAACTGAAAACTGACCCTGATCCCTTAAAATACCCCTTTACACCAAAAACTGAAAACTGACCCTGAACCCTAAAAATACCCCTTTACCCAAAAACTGAAAACTGACCCTGAACCCTAAAAATACCCCTTTACCCCAAAAACTGAAAACTGACCCTGAACCCTAAAAATACCCCTTTACCCCAAAAACTGAAAACTGACCCTGATCCCTTAAAATACCCCTTTACCCCAAAAACTGAAAACTGACCCTGAACCCTAAAAATACCCCTTTACCCAAAAACTGAAAACTGACCCTGAACCCTAAAAATACCCCTTTACCCAAAAACTGAAAACTGACCCTGAACCCTAAAAATACCCCTTTACCCCAGAAACTGAAAACTGACCCTGAACCCTAAAAATACCCCTTTACCCAAAAACTGAAAACTGACCCTGAACCCTAAAAATACCCCTTTACCCAAAATCCTAAACATATAACCTTTTAAAAATAATTATATACTTACTAATACTTACATTGTAATGGTATGCGTTGTAAAGGTATCTGCGTTTAAAAAACATGCTTTGTAAATGTATGCGTTGTAAAATTTTTTGCGATTTAAAAGTTTTGTTGTAATGGTAGTGCATAGTAAAAGTAGCGTTGTAAACGTTGCATACCCACTCCAGTGGGTGCAACAGTAGGGAAAGTGTTGGATAGCGTAGGGGTTAAAATTACTATTCCAACTTCAGAGAGTGCATTAGTAGGGAAAGTAAATACTTCACAAATAGATATAAATAACATAAATAGTAATACCAATTACAAATAATTAAAATATTAAAAAAGTGTATAAAAAATATTAAATATTTATTTATAAATACAAAATAAAATTATTTAATTATAAAAATTGCCTACTCATACTAATTAATTACCTATTAACAATAAATTAATTTACAATTTAAAAATTAATAAATTAATTTTAATTACCAATTATATTTTAATTAATTACCTATTAAAAATTAATTAACAATTAATTCAAAATACATACCAATAATTTAAATGACATATTTAATTAATGAGAATTAAATTATTTCCCACCCTATTCCCCTATAAACCCACAACCCGCTACAGAAATTAAATGAATGAAATTAACATATTTATCAATTAAAATTATTTACCAATCATATTTTTATTAATTACCAATTATTATTTAATTAACAATGTATTCCAAATAAATAAGAATAAATAAATTAACATATTTAATTAATTATAATTAAATTACTTCCCACCCTATTCCCCTATAAACCCACAACCCACTACAGAAAATAAATTACTAAAATTAAAATATTTATCAATTAATCGATTATAATTAATTACCAATTATATTTTAATTAATTACCAATTAATAATTAATTAACAATTAATTCTAAATAAATATCAATAAATAAATTAACATATTTAATAAATTATAATTAAATTACTTCCCACCCTATTCCCCTATAAACCCACAACCCGCTACAGAAAATAAATTACTAAAATTAAAATATTTATCAATTAATCAATTATAATTAATTACCAATTATATTTTAATTAATTACCAATTAATAATTAATTAACAATTAATTCTAAATAAATATCAATAAATAAATTAACATATTTAATTAATTATAATTAAATTACTTCCCACCCTATTCCCCTATAAACTCACAACCCGCTACAGAAAATAAATTATTAAATTAAAATATTTATCAATTAATCAATTATAATTAATTACCAATTATATTTTAATTAATTACCAATTAATAATTAATTAACAATTAATTCTAAATAAATATCAATAAATAAATTAACATATTTAATTAATTATAATTAAATTACTTCCCACCCTATTCCCCTATAAACCCACAACCCGCTACAGACTTATATTACACAAAAAATAAAAATTATTATTAACTTACCTTAAATTCGATATTTTTGTTGTCTATATTATGACTAGTCGATATTATGTCCATTCTATATTTTTGATTCGATATCATGTCCATTCTATTCAATATTAATTTTCTCTAGTCGATATTTTTGTTGTCTATATTATGTCTAGTCGATATTATGTCCATTCTATATTTTTTACTCGATATTCGGTCCAATCGAAATAAATGACTCGATATTATGGGTGCACACCGTGTCTTTGTATCACTTGGATGGAATATACCATCCTGCATACAACATTTTATATTCACAAATGCGGCACTGTATTGTTGTTTACTTTCTATAGCTGGCTGAGCAGATCCGTCAGTGTAAATAATGTATTCATGCTGATCTAGAGGCATAATTTCATTTGGGAGAGAATATTCTTGTTCATATTGGAGAAATGCTTATGTTTTTAGACTAGGGTTGTATATATATTCTACATCCGTTACAGTGAGAAAATTAGCCCATTGTATCCATCTTGGATGTATGGCTTTAGCATTAGGAACGCTTGCCTTTGAAGCAGCCCCTAAGGCTGGTACCGGAGTTACAACAATGAATTGTTTCCCCTGAGCCAGTGCTCTTTCTCTCACTCTCTTTTTTTCTGTAGAAGCAAAACGTAATGTTTCGCCTTCATTGAAGGTTAGGTAAGTGTACCCAGATTGACCCACTATAACAGGGATCACCAAGTTGCGGACATTCACATGTGTCTGCAAATATTTTGATGCTATCATGCCAGCTTGTAGGGAATAAAGGATATATGTGTGTTCCTGTGTACAAAGCCTAACTGAAAAATCAGGTCTTATTAAATCGTAGAAAGGTTTTACTTTTTCTGCGTAATCTAAAATGTACTTTCTACCAAAATTTAGGAATCCCAATATGGATTGCAAGTTTTTCAACAATTTTGGAGGTTGAAGCAGTGCACCCTTTTCTAAAAAGTTATCTGCAAGGCTTTTCCCTTCACTTGATAACTCATATCCCAAAAATAGGACATTGAGGTGGGCTATATTTGATTAAATTAAATTTGTAGCCCTCAGAGGTGAACCACAAAATTATGTTGTTCACTCTGGTTAAGTGATCCTGTAAATCATCAGTCATCAGATAAATATCCTCTACATAGGACAATGCTTCTTCATCCAAATTCTGAGGTAACTCTGTTACCCTTGCCAAGAACAACACAGGGCTATTCCTATAACCTTGGGGGAGTCGACACAAATGACCCTGAGAACCTAGCACTGAAAATGCTGTCAATTACCTGTTTTCAGGTGCTATATTTTGGCAGAAAAATCTATTTAAGATATCTAGTGTTGTTTTTTTATTTTTTCCGCACAATGTTATTCATTAATGCGGCACTATGTGCATTTTGTACTGCAAATGTTTTAGAGCATGTGTTCAGATGTCTGTAGTCTAAAACTAGACGGTATGAATTATCAGGTTTCATTATGGGAAACAAAGGATTTTTCATGGAGGAGGTACAAGTTTGAATTACACCTTGGTTTTCAAGTTGATTGAAGATCTCTCATACCTGTTTTTTCACTTCTTGTTTTATTGGGTACTGTTTCTGTGGAGTTGGAGTAGTTTTTACTGGTATTACTTGGTGATGTGACTCAGTATCCCACCCAACATGGCTGCGATATAGTTCCGGAGCAAGTGCTACGGCCCACTCCTGAGCGTATGTGTGTTTAAGCATATTGGAACAAGGTTGGAAAAATCCGGTAAAATTACAGTTTCACCCTTTGGGCAATCAATAACAATTTCAGGCGGCCAATATTTTTCAGCTAAAAGGATGTCATAATTTTTCTGGGTTTGTCGTCCTTCATTTGGAGTGTTATTTCATGTAGCCTATGTGGGACACTTACCCTTGTATCAGGTGTTTCCACCGTGATATGCTCATTCAACTCTGCTGTCACCAGAAATTCCATCAGGTTCTGGTGAGCTATTGTTACTTCTGCAGCACTGTCCAGCATTGTCAGAGTCCATTCCTCGTTCAGAAGTTGAATCCTCATCATTCTGGGCATGTCTTACTTTATGACCTGCTACTTTCTTCTTTTTAAATTGAGGTTTTGATTTTGGTTTCTCTTCTTTTTTGGAAGTATAATATGAAGTGTGTGGTGTGTCTCTGTACATTGTACACTCTTCTTGTCTGTGCTCTGACCATCCTTCCCTCTCAGAGTTTTTTGATGACCCCTGAAAGGAAGGAGAGGACTGTGTATCAGTATCCTGATACCTGTCATGTTTTTTAATATTATCACGATTCCTAAGTACCTCCTTTCGGAGGGCTCCTGTTGAGGAGACCCACCCGTGAATTGTGATCTATTCTCTCTAAACTTTTGTTTTTTATTGTTATTATCCGAGTTCTACTTGGAAGAATCAGGTGCTTGCTTGGTGTTATCCTTTTCAGGACCTCCCATCAGTTGAGGTTTTGTTGCTATAGCTCCCAAACTATCTCTACCTAATTCAGCACAGGTGTCCTCAAATATGTTAGGTAATTCACATTCCTCTTGTAAAGGAGTGAAAACCCTCAGATGCTGGAGTATTGCCTCTGCTGCTGCATCTCCTTCAATGTTAGCTAATATGGTAGCTGATACTGAGGCAAAATTACCTAATAATTTCATCCCAAAGTTCAGAGCACATTCTGCTCCATATTTATTCTGTATTTGTCTTAATACATCTGGTATTACTGCTAGTGAAGGGATACCATGAATTCCTGGTATATACGGCAGCATACACTGTACCCCAAGTGGTACAATCCTTTTTCTGGGGAGATAGCCCCATTGACAAGCAGATTGTTAGCATTCTATGTTTTTCTTGAGGGCTTGTTGTGTGTGAAAATACTGCCTCCAGCTGTGTTATTTCTTTAGCTATCCAGAATGGCATTTGCTCACGCTTAGTGGGCATATTACCCATAATTGCGTGTAGCGTTTGTGGTGTTATTTTAGTTTGTAGATCCCTGAATTTGTCCTGCTTGTGTAGCCCTTGGTTGATTTAAGTGTGAGTGTTCTAATCACGAACTGTGTCAGGTTTCTGTATAGTGTTATTATTTCTTTATGAAGTGGACATAAATCTGCTACTGGCATTGTGTCAATGTCTGGATGTGGTGTGTACTATTGCAAAATCTTACTGAAGAGTAAGAAAACCCGGTGCACTCTTGAACACGATGTGTGTTTAGTATCTGTACACACAGTTTGTATCACAATCGTGGTTTAGATGGTTTCCAGAAATTTTATTCCATCATGTCGCGTTGATTCATCATATTAGATGCATATGGTGAACTTGTACATTTTGATTCATCATAGGTTTATCCATCATGCATAATGTTATAACCATAGTATGCTATAATCCCCGATGCATTTCGCGCTAAGTAGCGCTTCTTCAGGGGGTCTGAAAGTTAAATTAAATGGGATAACATTTGTATCATGCTATATTACAGGAGCAGAATAATCATACGTGAAGGACAATGCCTTAACAGTACATGGTAGGATGTGCAGTACGTGCAAAGTGATATAAATAATATGAACGGTAAAAATTAATCGTGACTAGAGTGGTAAATAAAACGGTCTCGTTGTTAAGATGCAACCAAAGTCCCATGTTTAACTAGCCCGCGGGAACATACATGATCACTCATACGTGCAAGTGCTAGAAAGTAGTAGATAAAAAAGTAGTAAATGAAAAAGGGGCATCATGCGATGTAGAAGAAAAGAGAACCTACACGTTAAGGAAAACCAGTGTCCGGGACGTGGTAGTCATATATTTACAAAAACACCCGAGTGCTCCGACGGCGGTGAAAAGGGTTGTATAACGTCGTGCAAATTACACCTTAAACAGTTTGAAAATCCTACCCGTAAACGAAAGTGTTCAGGATCCAATATCGGCGGTGTAACCGAGGGAAACGGGCTCCGTGTATCAGCGAACCCGGAAGACGCCACGCATGCGCGTTGTGTACTGCTAAGTAGCAGAGGGTGAAACAAGATAGAAAGAAGACTCACCAAGCGTGCACGGAGATCGTGTGTGCCATGTGTATATTAGTAATCCGCGGTAAATGGGCGTAAAAAATCCTCAATATTATAAATGATGATTAGTGTTATGAGTATGACGATACCCTTATAAAATGAAACATAAAAATAAAAAAGGAATAAAAAAAGTGTGTGTGTGAAAGTGTATTTAGGAAAATGCAGAACAACGTAATTAACGAAAGAGACAACCCAACAAACAAACAGTAAATCAATATGGTCTCGAAAGAACCTGAACTCTGGGATAATTACAGCGAACAAGGTGCTAAAATAAAGGCCACAACAGTAAAAAAAAGTCTTCACAGCTGCTGGAGAGATCATGAGCTCAAGAGCGTAAATGGGTACATGTATTTACAAATGGCAACTAAATTCGAGTCTATCATTGAGTCCTTTGGGTTGGGTAGCTTGCAAACGGTATATCCAGACAAGTTCACGTTGTAGCAGGATCTTGCTGTTATCTTTGTGAGGCTTTTTCTCCACTGTTTCCAAGATCAAAAATCTGATTTGACTGGGGTTATGTGACTGTTCAGTATAGTGAGCCGCTATGTTGGATTTTAGATTCTTGGTGCGGATATTGCTTCTATGCTCATTGAGCCTGATTTTAATTTTTCGTTCAGTTTTGCCCACATATGGAAGGCCGCATGGGCATTTGATCATGTAGATCACGTTACTTGAGTCACATGTAGCATTAACTGTAAGGTTGATGGGTGTTCCTTGAGTAGGGTGAGTTATTGTGGATCCTGGTATTATACTGTTGCAGTGGCTGCAGTTATGGCAAGGGATAGTTCCCTTATACCTGGTGTTCATGGTCATGGTCGGTTGTTTCAAAAAGGACTGGATTGTCTTGGTCCATTGGTAAGCAAAAATAGGCTGACTCTCAAAAATGTGGTTGAAGTCGACTTCATTTTGCAGTAATACCCAGTGTTTGCGAATCACATTTTTAATTTGTCTTGAATGAGTGGAATATTTGGAGACAAAAACTGGTCTGCTTGTTTTTTGCGCATCTTTACATACAGGTTTCAAAAGGTCTACACGGTTCTTCATTTTAGCTCTATTTTCAGCCATGTGTGTAATGGGTTCTGGGTAACCTCGTTGATGAAATTTATTTAGAATGTTAGCACTGTTCTCTAGATACAGATTTTCCGTCGATGCAATGCGTTTAGCTCTGAGTAGTTGTGAGTATGGTAGGTGGCGTTTCAGACTGGGTTGGTGGAAACTTTTGAAATGTAAATAGTTGTTCCGATCAGTAGCTTTAGAAAAAATTGAAGTGATAAATTGATTCTCATGTATTTGAATTTGTACATCCAAAAATGATATTTCAGTCACGCTACATGTGTAGGTGAATTGTATCCGTTCATTCACTTGGTTAAGGTCCCTTATGGCCGAGACCAATTGCGTCTCATTTCCTCGCCACACGAGGAAGATGTCGACTATGTACCGAAAATATGCACATAGGAAAGGTTGCCATGAAGCATTTTGAAGGATGTGTTGTTTTTCAAAGGAATACATGAAGAGATTTGCATACGCCGGAGCGGCACAGTTGCCCATGGCTACTCCAGACAATTGGAGGTAGTGTTGGCCTTCATTGGTTTGGAAGTAGCTGTGGTGAAGAATAAATTGCATTAGTTCCATTAGGAAGACCTGGAGTTCCAGAGGTTTTTCTGTTTGTACTAGGGCCTCTTCTAAAGCTTCCAGCCCCAAGTTATGGGGAATCGAGGTGTATAAGGCGTTGACGTCAATAGTACATAGAATGATAGGTTGGTCAACAGGAATCAAAATGTTTTGCAATTTGTTTAAGAAGTCAGTAGTATCTTGTATGTACGTGGTCATTCTTTTTACACTGGCTTGTAGATGTTTGTCAATGTAAGCTCCTGTGGGCGCATGAATCGAATTGGTGGTACTCACAATAGGCCTAAATGGCGGTTGTGTCAAATTTTTATGAATTTTGGGTACTAGGTACATGTATGGTACCTGTGGGTATTCCTTGATAAGAAATTTGTTGTCTCTTTCATTGATGGCGTTCGTAGATATGGCTGTTTTTATGATCTTAGTGAGTGTTTCTTTGAAGACCATGGTAGGATCAGAATTCATGCGCATGTATAGATCCGGATTTTGTAGATGTTCTTGAAGACTTTCTTGGTAGTATATTGTATCCAAAACTACAATCGCACCCCCTTTATCTGCTTTGCATATCGTGATGGTTTGATTGTCAGCTAGTTGGCGTAAGGCTTGTCTTTCTTGGTTGGTCAGATTGCATTGGTTGTTTTTTCTGATGTTGAAGAGCGTATGTAACTCTTGTTGCACTGTTTTTTCAAACACATCAAGAACTTTATGGCTCGTCGGGGCCAGAAAGGTACTGTGAGGTCTTAGGCCTAAAAGTGTATCCTTATCTTCTGTGTTTTGAGGTACACAAATGTTATTAAAAAAATGTCTCAGATGCAAGGTTCTCATAAATTTGTAAAATGATATTGCTGTGTCTAATTCATTGGTTTGGTAGGTGAGAACAAAATTCATACCCTTTTGTAAGACTTGCACTTGTGTCTGGGTTAAGGTACTTTGTGAAATATTTACTACTAAATTCTGTGACTTCTGGTCGACTTGGCTGGTGGAGGCAAATTGTCTTCTTCTGTGTCTCCTCGATCGTCTAGTGGGTCTGGGCCTACTTCTAAAAAAGGCTCCGCTGTTGTAGGTGTTGGTGACTTGTCCCTTGGACCAGTCGTTGTTTTGGAGGTTGATGCCTGTTCAGATGGTTTATTGGCTGTTGGAGCAGGTTGTTGTCTTGGTCTGCCTCGTGGGGGCAATTTATGAGTAGAATCATCTGACGATGTGGTGTCCCCATCTGTTGAACGATTGGGTTGATTTCGGTTCTGTCTTCTGGCCGCATATATTTCAGCCCAATTATATACCTCGCCCAACTTATAGTCCACAGTATCGCGCTTGAATTTTCTTAGTTTCCTTTCATTAATTTCCTTAACGTATTTATCTAATTGGATGTTAATATCTTCTAAGGATGTTTTTAATTCTTCTGATGTCATTTTTTGACTTAGTTCTTGTTTGAGCTGTTTAACCTCATTTTCAAGTTCTTCTAAGAGTTTGGATAACTCTTCCACTATGAGAAGGATAAGGTCCAGTGAACACTTATTAAGTATTCCATACCATTTTTCTGTGAATCGTGGATTGTTTTTACACAAAGTAGATTTGAGGGGGATTCGCAAACCCCTGGGAATTCTTTGAACACGGTGGTATCTGATGAGTGTCGAGGCATGTAGCCTCTGGTTGATCTCTCGTTTAGCTGTGTAAAGTAGCTGGCGAATATTTGCTTGCGTTGAACTCGTGCTTGTCGCTATGTATTCTGGCTCCTGTATCAAAGAGTATATCCTGTCGGTGTCATTCGTGGTAAATTCAAAGGTGTTGACCTTGTTATTGGTCAAACCAGCAATGTCGGCAAAAGACATAATTGTGGGTGCACAGACGGCTTGATCCAGAGGTAAATATCAGCAAAAGAAAAAGTAGCCGTTGCACTCCTCTATGTTTAGCGTTTTGTAGATCAGTAAATCGTATATTGAAAGTTTTATAGGTGCATTGGGTGTTCACCGCCTGGGTCGTGGGGTGCTTCGATGTAGACTATTGCAAAATCTTACTGAAGAGTAAGAAAACCCGGTGCACTCTTGAACACGATGTGTGTTTAGTATCTGTACACAAAGTTTGTATCACAATCGTGGTTTAGATGGTTTCCAGAAATTTTATTCCATCATGTCGCGTTGATTCATCATATTAGATGCATATGGTGAACTTGTACATTTTGATTCATCATAGGTTTATCCATCATGCATAATGTTATAACCATAGTATGCTATAATCCCCGATGCATTTCGCGCTAAGTAGCGCTTCTTCAGGGGGTCTGAAAGTTAAATTAAATGGGATAACATTTGTATCATGCTATATTACAGGAGCAGAATAATCATACGTGAAGGACAATGCCGTAACAGTACATGGTAGGATGTGCAGTACGTGCAAAGTGATATAAATAATATGAACGGTAAAAATTAATCATGACTAGAGTGGTAAATAAAACGGTCTCGTTGTTGAGATGCAACCAAAGTCCCATGTTTAACTAGCCCGCGGGGAACATACATGATCACTCATACGTGCAAGTGCTAGAAAGTAGTAGATAAAAAAGTAGTAAATGAAAAAGGGGCATCATGCGATGTAGAAGAAAAGAGAACCTACACGTTAAGGAAAACCAGTGTCCGGGACGTGGTAGTCATATATTTACAAAAACACCCGAGTGCTCCGACGGCGGTGAAAAGGGTTGTATAACGTCGTGCAAATTACACCTTAAACAGTTTGAAAATCCTACCCGTAAACGAAAGTGTTCAGGATCCAATATCGGCGGTGTAACCGAGGGAAACGGGCTCCGTGTATCAGCGAACCCGGAAGACGCCGCGCATGCGCGTTGTGTACTGCTAAGTAGCAGAGGGTGAAACAAGATAGAAAGAAGACTCACCAAGCGTGCACGGAGATCGTGTGTGCCATGTGTATATTAGTAATCCGCGGTAAATGGGCGTAAAAAATCCTCAATATTATAAATGATGATTAGTGTTATGAGTATGACGATACCCTTATAAAATGAAACATAAAAATAAAAAAGGAATAAAAAAGTGTGTGTGTGAAAGTGTATTTAGGAAAATGCAGAACAACGTAATTAACGAAAAAGACAACCCAACAAACAAACAGTAAATCAATATGGTCTCGAAAGAACCTGAACTCTGGGATAATTACAGCGAACAAGGTGCTAAAATAAAGGCAACAACAGTAAAAAAAAAGTCTTCACAGCTGCTGGAGAGATCATGAGCTCAAGAGCGTAAATGGGTAAATGTATTTACAAATGGCAACTAAATTCGAGTCTATCATTGAGTCCTTTGGGTTGGGTAGCTTGCAAACGGTATATCCAGACAAGTTCACGTTGTAGCAGGATCTTGCTGTTATCTTTGTGAGGCTTTTTCTCCACTGTTTCAAAGATCAAAAATCTGATTCGACTGGGTTTATGTGACTGTTCAGTATAGTGAGCCGCTATGTTGGATTTTAGATTCTTGGTGCGGATATTGCTTCTATGCTCATTGAGCCTGATTTTAATCTTTCGTTCAGTTTTGCCCACATATGGAAGGCCGCATGGGCATTTGATCATGTAGATCACGTTACTTGAGTCACATGTAGCATTAACTGTAAGGTTGATGGGTGTTCCTTGAGTAGGGTGAGTTATTGTGGATCCTGGTATTATACTGTTGCAGTGGCTGCAGTTATGGCAAGGGATAGTTCCTTATACCTGGTGTTCATGGTCATGGTCGATTGTTTCAAAAAGGACTGGATAGTCTTGGTCCGTTGGTAAGCAAAAATAGGCTGACTCTCAAAAATGTGGTTGAAGTCGACTTCAGTTTGCAGTAATACCCAGTATTTGCGAATCACATTTTTAATTTGTCTTGAATGAGTGGAATATTTGGAGACAAAAACTGGTCTGCTTGTTTTTTGAGCATCTTTACATACAGGTTTCAAAAGGTCTACACGGTTCTTCATTTTAGCTCTATTTTCAGCCATGTGTGTAATGGGTTCTGGGTAACCTCGTTGATGAAATTTATTTAGAATGTTAGCACTGTTCTCTAGATACAGATACAGATACAGATTTTCCGTCGATGCAACGCATTGCATCGACGGAAAATCTGTATCTAGAGAACAGTGCTAACATTCTAAATAAATTTCATCAACGAGGTTACCCAGAACCCATTTGTATCGCTTTGTTCGCCCTAAGTGTGGCAGGGTATGCTCAGACATGAGTTCCTTGTTCACTTGGCCACTGGATTCAAGATAGCCTGGCTGATGAGGATTATGAATCCGAAACCGGTCCCAGGATGCTTGTTTCCGGTCCAGGGAAGACATGGCTTGGCAGTTTGGGCTGGACTGTTCCCATAAGGCACAGGGTCAGACTGATTTGCATATAGCCATGTCTGAACTGGGGTGGCTGAGTGAACTAAATAATGGTGATGGATTAAACCCAGATCAGTTGACTGGGGGTGAGTGTTTGATTTGTTCAAACGCTCCGTCCATCATCCCCATTTGTATCACTTTGTCTCAGAGACATACACAGAATAATCAGTAAGGACGTTTCTCAATAAGCATTTATTGAACCCACGTTATTCTAGTGTAAAATAGGTGTGCTGAAACAACCATAAGACAGTAACATAAATAAATTATTATATGCACCAAAAGAGTAAAAGGATGGTCGATTTTTACCATACTGCTAAAACAATGAATACAGGCAGGTATTAAAATACATGACTGTAAAAAGGCATACTCCTTCGATGCAATCCTAACTAAATGTACCTAAGTGAACCTAGCATGTATGTAAGTGTAGAGCCAAGAATCCGTCTAGGATAAAGTCAACCCCATTACCTGGTGAGAGACTGTGGGACCCCTTCTTGGTCTTGAGATGGACACCCAGTGAGGGATGTCAGACCACTGTGAGCTGGAGTGTCTACCTGCAGGAACCTCAGCATCTCGATTCAGTGTGTCAGCATGGAAGTTATTTTCTCCTCTGACTACCTCAGCGAGATATGGTGTTTATATACCTAAAGTGGTACCCTCTGGGGTTCTACCTTGCTGTGTCTTGTTGGACTTGGGATGATGGAAGGAATGACTCTTATACATAGTTAATATGCAGGAGATGGTAGTCCTGCTGAGTTTCCAAGAATCCTCATGGATAATGGATGAGGCTAGTTGTCAGGGAAAACCCCACATCCTGCAATCAGTGCCATAACTAAGTAAAAGGTCAGTCCCAAGAACCGCTATGTAGTGTAATGGTAGGGGAGAATATAGGTGAAGGGTTGAGTTGCTACTTGAGCCTATATTGGGGTATCTATATGAAACATAACACCCTGACATCAAAATCAGGCCCATAATTCTTTGGCTATGTCTTTTCTTAAAGGCATAATTATTGACCACCAAAAGTCATCAACACTGGCTCCATTGTTTAGGGGGAGTGCTCCTACAAGAGCAAGGCAAGGCTACTTGGGCAAAAGTGACATTCCCAAGCACAGTTGTCACATCCACCAAGACACTGAACTCACTAATCAAGACAGAGGCGCAGGCCATAACTAGGGTAATTTCCACTTCCATGTATATGTTTATGGACAGGCTTTGAAGATAACTGATCACATACCATTGGATAATTTATTTCTAGGCACCTGATTGCATCCACCAGTGAGTATTGAAAGGTGGTCACTATAGCTTTAGAAGTCCAGATTTTCAATAAGGTATATCCCCATCATTGATAACCTGGCCAACTACCTGATAAGACACCCAGTATCTCATGCCAATGTTACATCACTAACTGGAGACGCAGAGGAACATGTAAACTTTTTGGCTCAGACGGCATGCCTTAAGACAATGTTAATGAAGTAAAAACAATAACTGCACTGACAGTGAGATTGTTTGCAGCAAATAATAGCAACTGTTAGGAGCAATTTATGAAAAGCTTTCCTTGAAGGACCAACAGTCATAAATGCTGAGGGGTAATGAACTATGACTGCATTGCGGGGAAGTCCACCACAAACTATGTACAGTGACACATTTCTTATCTTATTTGGATACAAAATAGTAATTCCTTTTAAATTACAAGGCAAAGTTGTTCAACTTGCCGACCAGAGACACCAATGGATCATTAAAACAAAGTCAGATGTGCACTGGAAGGTCTTGCTTCCCAGTATGGATGAATTACTAGAACAAACCATAAGTAGGCTGGGTAGTAATTTCAATGACATTTGTGATATTTGTGATATTTGTGGGGGTATTTCTAAAGCGCAGCATCCGCTCCGGAAGGAGCATCTTGGCGGTGAAATTCCTGATGGAGGGTCGAAAACATGTCAGGGAGGTGGTGTGAGATTAGATGGCTGCCTTGGTGTGGTCATCCGGAAGGTTGAAAATCCAAGTTTTTAGCAGTTTTCCGAAGGGTTTTTCGTGAGTTTGTTGTCTCAAATTTTTGGGCATGGTGTTCCAGGCTTTAGTGGCCAGGAAGCTAAAGGTTTTTCCACCCTTAGTCTTCAGGTTGTACCTAGCGGGGAGAATGAGGTTGTCCTGGGAAGAGCGGAGGGATCGGCTCGGGTTGTAGTGGGGGAAGCGTCTGGTGAGGTATTTTGGACCGGATTTGTTAAAAGCCCGAAAGGCCACAATCAACATTTTGAAAAATATTCTTTTGTGAAGAGGGAGCCAATGCAGGGATATTAGAGCTGCGGAAATTGATGAATTTCTGGCCAGTTTTAGGACCAGTCGGGCAGCAGTGTGAAGAACACTTTGAAGCTTGGTCAGAGTAGTCTTTTTTGCTCCCGCAAGGAGACCGTTACAGTAGTCCAAGCGTGAGATTATAAGGGCCACTGTTACTGTTTTCCTGGAATCCAGTGGAAGAAAGTCGAAGAACTTTTTAAGAGATTTTATAATTCCGAAGCATCGGCCCGCTACCGTCCTGACGTGATGGTCGAATGATAAGTCTGAGTCGAATTGGACACCAAGATTCCTTGCTGTTGTTACGGTCTGGGGAGGGGGGGCAGAGTCATCCGGCCACCAAAGAGCTGGGCAGAAAATGGTGTTTTTTCCAATAGGGAGGATCTCTGTTTTGCTGGAATTACATTTGAGATGGTTAGTATCCATCCATTGGAAGACCGCCGCCAGGCAGTTTTTGAGGTTGAGCTCTGCCTTGGTTAAGTTATTCTCTAGGGGTACGATAAGTTGTGTGTCATCGGCATACGATGTTACTGGTATGCCGAATGATACGATCAGGGATAAGAGTGGAATGAGGTAGATATTAAAAAGAAGGGGACTCAGGATGGAGCCCTGAGGTACCCCAGAGGAAACCTTCTTCTCTATGGAGTGGAAAGGGCCAAGAGCGACAGTTTGGAACCTGTCAGTTAGAAATGATTTTATCCAAGATAGGGCGATTTCCGAAATCCCTATGTCTGTCAATCTGCTGATCAGGATGGAGTGGGAGATGGTGTCAAACGCCGCGGTGAGGTCGAGAAGAATGAGATTTGCATTCTTCTTCTGGTCTTGCAGCATCTTTATTGAGTCTGATAGTTCAAGCAGATCGGCTGTGTGCTAAAGGCGATAATTGACTGTTAAAACAGGACAGTTTCAGAAGTACAAAAGTAAGTGACACCACACAAGTATTATTAAAAACAAAGCAGAATGCTATAATTCTCGTACCGCCAGATCCCGGCTTTCTGCCTCAGGACTGGGTCAGGGATTTGTGTGCAGCGCTAGTTTGTCAGCGTAGATATAGGCGAGATGGTGGGCGTGGCCTAAAAGTGGGCGTGGTCAGCGCGCACGCCTGGGCTGATGGCGGACGCTCAAGAGGGAGGAAAAAGCGCAACAGCGTTCAGATCGGCTGTGTGCTAAAGGCGATAATTGACTGTTAAAACAGGACAGTTTCAGAAGTACAAAAGTAAGTGACACCACACAAGTATTATTAAAAACAAAGCAGAATGCTATAATTCTCGTACCGCCAGATCCCGGCTTTCCGCCTCAGGACTGGGTCAGGGATTTGTGTGACATCAGATTAATTGGAGCAATTTTGGTAATTGCGCATTATCCTTTGATATGAAATTCCTGATATTAACATGATTAGGTCAACTCGCATAATTAGGAGTAATTTCAGGGGGAAATCCTGCTGCAAGTCCACATTTAGTGGTCTATTAGAATGTCGGGCGGATTGCCACCGCCCATATGGCGTGGCGATCCACCAACCATTCTCCACCACCCGCATGCAATTTACCCCCCGCCTGATCATGATGGCGGGGGTAACGCGGCGGATGGGAAGACCGCCAGCCGCCTTTCCGCCCGGTCAATGAGTCGACTGGGTGGAAAAGCTGTGAATATGATGACGGTGTCTGTTAGACACCGCCATCCATATTACTATGCATGAGGGGGTAAGCCTTTCTGTGGCAGCGTTGCCGCCACAGAAAGGCATGCATATTTTGCAGTTGGGGGTCCGTTGCAGGCCCCCCAGGATGTTGGAGGGGTGGGGGGCACATGGGGGGTACCTATGGTACCCCCCTGCATGTGCATGGATGACATGGCAGGCACCGCACGGTGCCTGCCACGTTGTGTATGCAAATGTACACATTCCTTTTTTGTATTGCGGCGGGGGCTGCTGACAGCACCGCCCGCTGAATTGCAAAAAAATTTGAGATGCCCCTGCCAGTGTGGTGGGCGCATCCTAATTGCCCATGCGGGACCTCCACACCCATAGGAGCAGTCCCATTTCCCAGGGCGAAGGCGGGCGGACATAGTCCACCCGCCATCATAATAGACCCCTTAGTGACCATGATCTGCTGCTAGTGCTGCTGTTTATATGTGTGTTTCATTTAGAGCAATTTTCTTAGCTCAAGATATATCCTCATGTTCATTTTGGGAACGAGGATGCATTTTGAGCTAAGTAGCTAGCACTAACTGCTGAGAGTAAGTTGGGGTAAAATCCTACCCACAAGTGTACATTTAGAGAGAAGCTGCTGATGCTTGCTATTCATGTTCTGTTCTATTTAGTGCTATTTCTTAGAGCAAAATGCATCCTCATGTCCATTTTGGATTCAAGGGGGCTTTTTTGAGCTATGAAAATAGTGCTAGGTGCAGGATTACTGTTCTCTGGTAATCCCGCACAATCTCATAGGATGTTTAGGTAATTGCAAGTAATTACATTACATTGAATTATGAAAGTTATGCCCACCACCAGCCATCAGTAAATGATACATATGTAAATTTACCGGAGAAGAAGATTGGCCCTCTTGAGTAATAGCTGAAGAATGGTGCCTGCCACAGTGGACCAGTGTCAGTGCTGACTTCTGCCTTTTCCTGACAGAAGATATATTCTATTCTTCATTGATGCCTGCACTAAATAGCCTATTGGCAAGAACACTTGAATAAGTCCTAAACTGTAGAAGATCATTGCCGCATATGTCATTTCTGTTGCCCTTAAAACTGACAACATTTCTACATTTCAGTGGAATGCTTTTAAGTTATACCTTGAGACGATGGGAATCTTACGCCACAAAGTTGCACCCTGCTGGCTACAAGGCTTTCAGGAATTGCCATTGTCATATCGGGATACTTCAGGTACGACAGGAGTCCAATAGATTATTTATAACAATCTTTATTCTGTGTGCGCTGCGCCTGCCATGCGTCCAGCCTCTTTGCCCTCTTGTTGGAATCTGCCGTCCCCCACCCCTTGACCGGAAGTGGTGTCCGGTTCCTTGCCCCCTCCCCACCAGTTGGGTCCAGGGTCCTAGTGCCCTGTGCCCAGGTCACGACATCTCCCCCTCTGCCCCCTCTGTTGCAAAATGACAGAGAGCTAGTTAGTACCATGATAGTTTTAGAGAGAGATAGATAGATAGATAGAGAGTAAGAGAGAGAGAGAGAGAGAGAGAGAGAGAGAGAGAGAGAGACAGAGAGAGAGAGAGAGAGAGAGAGAGAGAGAGAGAGAGGGAGAATGTGTCCTTATTACATCTCTTCAATCAGTCTCTTTGGTTTTTTGCACTCTCTTCTTTGACGTGTTTCTCCTTTGTCCATTTCTTCGTCCTCGTCCGGTCTCATGCCTGCGTCTCCTGTTGCGACATCTCTTCCTTCTTCGTCCATGATCTTGAGTTCCTTGAAGTGTGAGCTGTTTCGTGTCATATGGTAGCATCCTGCTGATGCTGTTATCATGGGCCCTTTTACCTCGGTCACCTTCAACGGTTTCTTTGAGAATGGACTGTCCGGTTTTCTCAGCTGCCGCACCACCACGATATCCCTTTGTTTGAGGTGCGCAGGAGTGTCATGTCTCCTTGCATCGGCATATGCCTTTATTTTCTCCTTGGCCTCTTTGTCTTTGATGGCGATGCTGCTCTGCTCTGGCGTTGTTGTTGCTTCCAGCTGCAGTAGCCTTGTCCTGCTTGATCTGCCCAGCACTAGCTCGGCGGGACACCTTCCTGTGGAGCTGTGAGGGGTGTTCCGATAGTCCCTTAGCACTTGACACAGAGCCTGTCCTATTGATATCTGCGCCAGCTTTGCTCTTTGGACAGCCTTCTTTATGTTTCCCATGAATCTTTCCACCATGCCATTTGCTTGTGGCCACAGAGGTGTTATTTTCCTGTGATGGATCCCTAAGTAGTCCATAAACCTTTGAAATTCTTCCCCTGAGAATGGTGGGCCATTATCTGTCTTAAGTGTTTGTGGGGAACCCCAAGCTGCAAATACGTCGTCCAGAGTTGGCAATGTTGCGCTTGCTGATGTTGACGATACTTGTCGCACAATGGGAAACCTGGAGAATTCATCAATTATCACGAGCAGGTAGTTTCCCGTTTCCAGAGGCCCGTAGAAGACTGCTGCCAGTTCAGTCCACACTGCCCGCGGTAGCACTGACATGTGTAACGGTTCTGGTTTTGCTGCCTGCCCCATCGTTTGGCAGATGTGGCAGTTTGTGACGGTGGCCTCCACCATGTTGTCCAGCCCCGGGAACCACACTTTCTCCGCACCAGTTTCTTTGTTGCTACCATGCCTCTGTGTGATTTGTGCGCCAAATTTAGAGTCTGTCTCCGCAGAGCTCTTGGCATCACTATTCTTGTTCCTCTCATTATTATTCCATTTTTGGTCTCTGATAGCTCTTCATGAATCTTTTTTAACACCAGCATTTCCTCTTTGATCACTCTGTTTTCCATGATGCTGTTGTTGTTGACATGTCTTCATCGCTGTTGTCTTGTTACCATTTTGACTGCCTGCATTGTGGCATTCCTCTCTGTTTCCAGCTCCAGCTCTGCCACCGTTATTGATGCCGAAGTGTTTTGTTTTAGTACAAAGATCAGGTATTCCTCCGCTATTGATGTTGCCTGAGGTGTTTATGGCAAAGGGTGCCGTGACTTGTAGTCCACCGCGTTTGTTCTTTCCCTTGTTTGTGCACGATCTTGAAGTTGTAGTCCATCAGCCTTATGCCACATCTCTCAATTCTAGGTGGTATTTTCGTGTTAGGATTTCCAAAGATCTTTACTAGGGCCTGATGATCCGTTACAATGGTGAATGGTTTCCCACATATGAACATGTGATAGTGCTCACATGCCCATACTATTGCAAGGCTTTGTTTTTCCAGCTGTGAGTATGCCCTCTCAATGTCGGACAGGCTTTTGCTTGCGTATGCCACTATATTTCTTAGGGACTCTTTACCTGGCTTATGTTGTGCCAGGATCGCTCCTAGCCCCACTGGGCTGGCGTCCACCGTCAATTCTGTGCACAGCAGGGGATCGAAGTACGCAAGATGGTCCACCGCTATCACTGCATGTCTGATGGCCTCAAACGCTTTGTTGCAGTCTTCTGTCCACATGAATGTCTGGCCTTGCTTTGTCAGTTCTCTCAGTGGTGTGCTTACCATGACAAAGTCTTTTATGTATCTCGCGCACTAGCTGGCAAGCCCAAGAAATGACCACACTTCTGCAACATCGCTCAGAGGTTTCGCTTTTTCCAGCGTCTCCACTTTGCTGCGATCTGGTTGCATCCCTTTTTTAGAGAAGATGTGTCCAAAAAACAGCAGTTTGTTTCTCCCTATTTCGCACTAGTCTTCATTCAGCATTAGACCTGCCTGTTCCAGCTGGGAGCATACCTCCCGCCATGCTTTTTCATGCTCATCATGTGTGCGACCAAATACCAGAGTATCGTCACTGTAGTTGAGGCTGTGTTTTACTGGCTTTATGACTTGCCGTATTTTTTCTTGAAATATTTCTGCCACCGATGAGATGCCAAAACTCAGCCGCTTTTAGCGAAATAGAGCCATGTGCATGGAGAATGTCGTAATGTACCTTGACTGAGGGTCATGTTCTCGCTGATGATATCCTTTGCACAGGTCCAGCTTTGAGAATCAGCATGTGCCAGTTAGGCAGCTGATCATGTCGTTGAGGTGTGGTCCAGGGTGTCTTTCCCGTTCTATTGCTGTGTTCGGTATCCTCATATGGACACAGATGCACATTTTGGATGTGTTCTTCTTTGGGACTGCCACTTTTGGTGACACCTATGGTGTCAGTCCGTCTGCCTGCTCTATGATGTCCTGACTTAGCAACATTTGTATTTCCTTCTCTACTTGTGGTTGCAGGTGTATCGGCACCCGTCTGTGATGTTGAGCTACTGGTTTCACTGCTTCATTGATGTGCAGTGTTATTTGTCGTCCTTTAAGTTTCCCTAGTCTATGTAGGATTCCTGAATAACCTCGCAGGATGTTCTTCTTCTCTGACATGTGGTATGTCATTGCGAGGAGGTCCGTCACCTGCGCTGTGACGTTACTCAGTAAACATGGTACTGGAATGTCACCCTTCAGTACGTGTATGTCTTCCTTGCTTGATCGGTCTTTGTATATCAGTGTCTCTGTAAATTTCCCCAAGTTGATCACTGTTTTTTTTTATCCCCACGTGAATACGTCAACCGTGGATGGCACTAGCACCGGCTTTGTTTCCATCTTTTCATATTCTGATACACACATGATGTTGCATGTGGCATCGCTGTCCAACATGAAATCTGTGTTGTATTGCCCCACATCTCTGTTCACAGTCGCTGTCCTTTTTACTTTGATGTTTCTCTATTAGGTGGATGCTTTCTCGCCCTTTGTCTTCTTCTGCAGAAGCAATGTCGGACATCAAGTATAGTCGTTCTATGTTCTCATGCACCGCTTCTCCATCAGATTCAGCTGACGAGCTGCAGTTTGCTGTTTCCATGTGCCTGGCATATCTGTTTCTCGTCATTGCGGTCTTCCAGGCTCTCTCACTTCTGAATTGTGTGCCCAGACAAGCGCTTGCAAAATGATTGCTCCTGTTGCATTTTCTGCATGTCTGACCCATTGTCGGGCACGCGCTGGTGTGTGGGAACTCAAGTCCGCATCTGTAATATGTTTTTTCATGTTGTTTTCTTGGCAGTTGCTCATTGTTCTCTTTCTTCCAGTTGTTCATGCGGCTGCTCCCGACCATGCGGTTTGCTTGTTCTATTCGCCTCTCCTTACCCTGCTCCATCTGCTTTGCTTGCGCCGTCGCCCTCGCTTCTGCCCTGGCCATCGTTAGGATTTTCTCCAGCGAGGTCGGTTCTTTCAGAATTCGTGTGCGGAATTCCATTGACCGACATCCCTCAATGATGCGCAGGTGAATTGTTTGTTCATTGTCAAACTTGTCAAATTTGCAGTGTGTGACCAATTTACGCTGTCTTAATTTCAAATGTGTTTTTTATTGAGTTTTGAAAAGTAAAACGAGTGGGCAGCACAATGCAGTAGGTGTGTATCAGGCATATATGGCGAGCGAGACAGACAGACATGTCTTCTCTTCGAGTCAACAAACAAGCGTATAAATCATGCCCAAACGGGGATGCAATGCCCAATGCCCGAGAAAGTGGGCTTTCGCGAGTAAAGAGCAAACAGAACAACAAGAAACACCCCACCTCCCTCCCAAATTCCACGTTCCTCTCTCTCCCCCCACCCCGACCAGTATGCCTATAAACCAAAGCTGTTCCAGAAGCACTTACAGAAGCGCGGGCTTCAAACCATGCAGGGTCATGTTGGAGCTCGAGATTGGTGTGTGAGTCTCATAATGCGAAGATACTTCGGGCAAGAGATTTCATTGAATTCCCTGGACAAGAGTGACAGGAGTGGCTGCCAGGTTTTCTGGAATGTATCAGCAGTGTGAGTAAGCGTGGCCTGGATGTGTTCCATTCCCAGTGTAAACCACAATTTGTGTAGCCAACCGGTGTGGGTAGGTAGCGTGGTGGAACCCCATAGGGACAGGACATGCTGTGACGCTGCTTGCATGGCAATGCCCATCTGTTTGCCGCGAGGCGAGCGTAGGGGGAACGTGAGAGCGTTGGGCAGACCTAAGATGGTGTATGCGGGAAGGCGTGGGATTTCCGTTGTAAATGCGGAGTCTATGTCGTCCAAAACTGCTTTCCAATACCCCTGCAACATATTACATTCCCACAGGAGGTGGGTCAGGGTCCCCCGCTCACCGCAGCCCCTCCAACACAATGCACTACGGAGAGGGTTGCCTTGATGGAGTCGTGCCGGGGTAAGATGCCAGTAAAGGGCTAGTTTTACTGCAGATTCCCTGGCGTGTGTGTTGCGTGTGGTGTGTGCCGCTCTGTAGTATATCAGTTCCCATTCTTTGGGTGAGAGGACCCTCCCAAGTTCCGACTCCCAGCGTCTCTGCCCTGCCGTCGCAGCCGAGGGAGCTGTGGGGGAGAGCATCCGGTAGAGCTCTGATATAAGACGTTTGTCCGAGGTCTTTGATATAAGCCAGCGTTCGAACGGCGTCATCTGCCCAATTTACGCTGTCTTGTCACAAAGTCGTCAAGGGACTTGTCGGTGTGCTGAAATGCAATTGCGAAGGTGTATCTCTCAAAGTCAATGTTTCTTTGCGGATCAAATCTGTCTGAGAGGCACTTGATTAGCCCTTTATATGTTGCCGTTTGATCATCAGGGAATGTCACTAGTAGGTCCAACTGCTTAGCGTCTGTATCTTTCGAACTTGCGAACCCATCGCTCCCATCTGATGCATACTTGTGGTTCAGATAGGTTGAATGGAAGGGGTCTACGGTACTGAGCGCTGGGTTTGTCACTCGCTTGTTCATTTATTGTGGGCCTGTGGCACTTCTTTCTTTTATTCTGTTCTTTTCTTTGTTTTCTTTTCACTTTCGTTCAGCTTTCCCTTTTTTTTGCACTTCTTTGTATGTTTCTGTATTTTCTTTTCCTCATTGTCTCTGTTTTTGCTCAGCTTTTCTTCTTTTTTAGACTTTTGTTCTGCTGTTTTCGCACTATGCTTAATCACATAGCGTAGCCGATAAATCAACAACATCCTCAGATGCTTTGATAAAGCAATTTTACATGCTAAAAAGCATATAACCCATTCACAAAAGTGAAATCTTTCAATGAAAACATTAGGCAATGAGAGAGGTGATGATTTTTGGGTCCCCCTAACCTAGGGGGAGGACCAAACAGATGCCTTGAAGACAAAGAGCATAAACAAAAAGCACATCTTGTTGAACTTCGGTGGTGGTCCCATCCTCTTAGGACCACCCCAAGCACAGTTATTGGCAAAAAACAATCCCAACCAAAGGCCCTGCAACGCATTATGGGACGAGATTAGCTGTGGGAAGTGAATATTATACTATCCAATATCAAAATAATTCTACAAAGAGCTGCAGTTCAACTAGCATAGGATGTGAATTCCAGGTAGCGAGAGACTTAGGGGAGCCAGCGTTCCCAAATCAGGTTTACTTCTTCTCAGGAATGGGAGGAAGAGCCCTGGGACAAATATGGGATACATTGTAGCAGATAATTTTTATGATGAGGGGACTATATTGACCTTAGGGGAGCCAGATCCGTGCCCAATTATTCTGCAGATTTGACCCAAGCTTCCCCCAGATTCGGAAATGCTGTGATTACGGTATCCAATATTCATACTATTTCCCTTTGTCTTAAGCCTTTTTTTTACTTCACTATGCAGATATTTACTTTCACTTTCGGCCCCTTTTGGCAATTTTACATGACACATAAAGATGCTAGGGCCTTTTGTTGCTTTCCATTTGTGTGCAATGTGATGTTTAGCCAGCACCATGGGTACGTCAATGAACATTCTTGTTCCTTTATTGGTCTTTGGCCTCAGATATAATTTCAATATTCACAATTCAGGTACTTTTCGGATATTTCTATCCATTGCTGTGTCCGTGATGTTGACCACTTGCCTCCAATATTCCTATAAATCTGAGCATTCCCATACATGTTCATGAAATGTTAGCCTTCTTCCCCACACCTAGGGCATTTTGCACCCATGTTGGGTAAATGTTATTTATATGCTTGAGTATTGTGTATGTGCTATTTAAATAGTAGAAGGGAATCATATTAAATCTGATGTTCCTGAAGATGTTAAGAACATTTGACTGTATTCTCACCCAATTCCTTACCGGCAATCTGCTCATTTTTCTTTGAGCCAATCCAGTTAGCACTTTGTATGTTCACTAAATGCTCTTTATAATAATGTAACAGTCTTATGTTTGCCATTGATTGAATGTATAACTCTCAGCCTGTGATTCCTTTTAGCCTACCTTCCACAGGTTATGCTGCTGAGCCGAGAGAAAGTCAAGAAGGATGAAGTGTCCTACGGGAATATCATACTCATTCTGTATAACACTGAACTCTATCTATGTCTTATTTACAAACTAGTCCCACAATATCTCTATTCCCTGTTCCAACCATCTGTGCGTTCCATTCCATATTCCCCAATGTGGTAACACCAATATGCTTACCAGCAAGAGTGCCAGGGCATATGGCACTCTTGCTCACAATCACTGCAGTATCGTGCCCTAGCTGTACATAAGGGCCTCCGAGTAGAATGTTGTCCCTTCTGTCTTTCTCTTTGGGATTTAGCAGAAGTTCCATTTGTCTCTGCTGTGGATACTGATAAGACGTGCACCACCTGGTGTGTGAGGTTGGTACATTACAGTGTCCACACACTACAGCTTTGGAAGCATCCATTCTATTAGCACCAAAATGGTTGTGCACAGTTCTCTGTAAAGTAATTTTAGATCACATCCACAATACTTTGTTTGAATAGTGGATACTCTAGATCTTCTACCTGTGATGTTATGTAATGTTATGTTATGCTGTGCTATGTTATGTTGTGTTATACTATGTTATGCTATGTTATGTTATGTTATGTTGCATGTATTTATAGGATATACAAACCCCCGCCCCCCCCCCCCCGAGGGTATCCTGAGGGTGAGGCAGGAGCAGTATCACCCATGCCAGAGTAAGAGCCGGGTGAAGAGCTTGAGGTAGGTGGGGCAGTGCTGTGGGGCTTTGTATGTGTTTAACTTCCAGTTCAGTATACTTATTCTGTCTGCACCTCACCTTTTTGCCATCATTAGCGGGTTTTGGTCAAGATTAAATCTCATTAAATATTCAATGTGGTCTATATCCATACACACTTGCGAAGCTCAGAAAAAATTGTCTAGTCTGACAAATTGAATAAGTATCCCTTTGCACTGTGGTGATGTACACTCCACAAACCAAGAAGACCCCAGTGCATCACCTATGTCTGTACTGCTTTTGCTGTTCTATGTGTTCCAGATGTGGGTAGGAGTGGGTGAGACCTGTCTACCTGCACATCAATTATGCCTCCCCTTATGATCAACAGATAATATTAGATGTTGGCAATCTCGTACTATTTTTATCAGAAATGAGGGCTGCACTGTGCTTTGAGCATATACATTAGTGGTTCACTGATAAAATCTTGAAACTGAAAGTATTGTCATACAAAAATATTGTGACATAAATATTGATGTAAAAATATCGTCATCCTATAGTTATCATGTAAATAGCAAAAATATTGGGAGGAAAAATATCGGTGTCACTAATATCGTTGTCTAAATATCGTTGTTTTAAATATATATAGATTTAAATAGTAAATATTAAATGTATCAAAAATTAACAATAATATAATTGTTAAAAGAATTATTGATTTAAAACAAATCTAACAATTATACTTGTTTAAAAAAAGAAAACACACATATATATATATATATATTACCTACTGGCGGTCGCCAGTAGGTATATATAGTTAGGATTTTTCCCTATGGGTTTTTTGAAAATTCTATGTCTAATAACTTTGGCGTTTGTGGACGGAATTGGCTGAAATTTTCTGGAAAATGGAACATTTTGTTTCTGAGCAGCCCCTGGAAATTTGGGGGGGTTCGTCCAGGGGGGGCCGAGAAAAAAGGGGGGTCCCAAAACGTGTTTTTAACATTGAGTTTTCCATAGGGCGGTCTGTCGCACTTTTAGCCCGAACGGCTGAATGGATTTGCACGAAACTTGGCAAAATTGTAGAGACTGGTAGCCCGATGTGCCTTTTGTAGGTCTCAATATATGTGCTCCAGTGGATTTTGAGAAATTAACATTTAAAAAAAGATATATATCTGTAACAGCGGACTGGGCAGCTCCCGGTTCGCGGACCGGGGAGCGTACCAAAACTTCGCGTAGCGAAGCTGATTGGTTATCCGGCGTCTGTAAACATTCCAAACAGTCCGGAGCGGCCGCCATCTTGTCTCTCGGTAGGATTGAGAGACAAGAGGAGGCCAAAACAAAGGGGGAAATAACCATAAGGGGGCATAGTAGATCCTCCCTGACCCCTTAGGTTTAATGTGGAGGCTTTAAAAGGGCCCCGCGGGGCAAAAAAAATAATAATTTTTTTTTTGTTTTTTTGCGTGGGTAGCGCCCGGTACGCGAACCGGGAAGCGTTCTGGGCAGCGTACTGCAATGAAAAATGAATGATAGACTTTTCAAATGCTGTATGTTAATTGATTGTTGGTTTTGTTGATTATTTTTTTTTTTTTTTTTTTTTTAAGCATTTTTTATTGTGTTTCATAATTTATTAAACTTTCTAACATTTCATTGTCAGAAATTTCAAAATTATCATGGAATATACATTGTAGTCTCTGAGGTTGTAAAATGTCCTCATTTGCAAGGAGGTTATCTACTGCTTGTACACATTGCAGTAGTTCTTGGTCCCAAGTTTCATCCATAAATTCAATCTCATTTGGATCAATGATTTCTGTGTTGGACTCTGGAAGGACAATTTCAAATGAAATTTTTTGTTCGCTTTCCATTTTCCCTGAAATTTGCATAAAAAAAATATATATTAGTAGAGGTAGGGCACTGTTGGGATTAATTTTAGATAGGCAGTTTTTAACAGTGAATTTATCTTTGGGCAGTGTATAGTATCAGAGTGGAAGTAGGAATATAAAAAATTGTACCTAAATTTATAAGTACTACAGAGGGATAGTATATAACTAACAGAAAAAGTTTGCCATATTAACTTAAAGTGCACAATATACTTCAGTTTTAAAAATAACAACTTACCTTTAAAAAGAAGTTGAAGTTATTAATGAAAATCCTATTGAAATGTACACCAGGAAGTAGTAGTCAAAATGGCTGTGTTTCCTTCTCTTCCTTTATATATATTCGGGTACATAACCAATCAAATGTCAGGTAAAAAAAGTAGAAAATGAAAGTAACATTTTAATTGGTTGTGAATTCCAACACTTCAGATGTGTTTTGTGAAGTAATTTACCTCACGGTATTTAGAGAGGTCTACAGGCTAAATGGCTAAATGGAATTCCAATCAAATTTGTGAAAATGGTAGGGATTGGTATGTAGTATGAGCTAATCTATATTTGGTGAAATTGTCTCAAGTGGCTTTTGTGTGAACTACTTTCCCACCTTTTTTGATGGTGCGCTTCCCAGGGAGCGACCCGGTACGCGAACCGTTGAGCGCCCCGGTTCGCGGACCTTAAGCGTTCCAGGAGTCCACCATTTTGTGTTTCGGTCGAATTAAGATACAAGATGGAGGGCAAATAATGTTCAGAATGGGTAGAAGGGGGCACGGTAGAGTTATCTTGACCCCCTAGGTTTTCTGAGGGTGGCTGAGGAGGCTTATATGTGCGAAAAAAAAACATTTTCAAAAAAAAATTCGCGAGGTTAGCTCCCGGTTCGCGTACCGGGTAGCGGCCCCGGTAGCGTATTTTGTTGAAAATTAGTGAAAAATGTTAGAGTTAAATAATAATTGTGAGTGATCAGATGTAGGGTAGCTCTGAGAAGAGCTTTTGGGTTTATGGTACATTTAGGTACTTATAAGTAGGTACCAATGCACATTCTTAAATTCAGAGTGAAAATTCTGTTGCCCTCATCTGAGAAGTGAACTCCATCTCCTCTGTAGATATCTTGCATGTAGTAACGCAAGTTATTGTTGTACAGGGAGCCCATTCCATGGTCTCTCATGTAAGCTGAAACAGATTTGTTTACATGCTTCCTCGATTTCTCAATTTGTGGACAAAATTGGTTTGACCACCTCCATTTCTGTCTTTGGCATATATTTGAATATACCAAGGCAGTCTGAGGAAAAAGTGCCATCAATTGCTCAAAGGTGTCCTTTAAAAGCATTTCCAGACCTACCCCAGTCAAAGTGCCCAAGTCATTACCTCCACAGTGCACAATTAACAGGTCAGGTTTGGGCAAATGCATAAAGGTTTTCACCAATGGTATCAATTGGTGACATTTTAATCCTCTGTGGCCAAACCACTTAATTTCCACATCTTGTAAATTGAGGTTAGGTAAATTCCTGCTTTCAACGTACCTTTGAGCCCAGTGAATATAACTATGACCAACAATCCAGACAGAAAACATGGTGAGAGAAGGTTCTCCTGCAGTCAGATGAAGTGTGGCAATGAAATGGCAGTTGAAAAAATGAGAGTTTGAAATGAAAAAAACTGTGGAGTTTCTGTGTTCATGAAGCAGTAACAGTGATTGGTGGATTTTGATTGCTGAAAACAAAAAGTTAGGGTGCACGGATGTGTTCTTTGAAAGATGTATTTTGAGTGGTCAATAAAAAGTCATTAAATGAAAGAATGCACTGGATATGCAGGTGCACTGAGAGTTCAGAGTTCAATTGCAACATTGTTGTGTGAACTTGCAAACAACAGAGTTCTTCCAGGAGGTGGTTGCTATGCAGATAAAGCAGAAAGGGCAGAGGGGGGATGGGTTTTCATTTGAAAAAAGTGAGGGAAGACTTTTGATTGGGTGACATGAGAGATATGTGTGAAGAATTACAGCATTTCTGTGCTTTTCATAGCTGCAGACTCTGGAGTGCATACCTTTTGCTCTGCTGCAGACAAATTGGTGTGTTTCTGAGACTGTTTTCAAACTCAAAGTATTTGCTAAGGTGAGAAAATATTTCTTTACTTTAGATAGAGAATAGTGTGTTTTAAGGAGAAAATTATGATTTATGTGGCGCAAATTGCTTGTAAATATGCTCTCACATGTGTATGGAAAATTTTGATTTTGAATGTTTGTGTTACATAGCCATGTTAAAAGTGACCCAACCATGCTGGAAAGGCAATCAAAAAATGCTCTCATGTGTTTTATTGACATTTTAAGTCATTTTCCCATGTGCAGTGTTTAGAAATTATGATTTGAAAATCGTTTTTGGGGAAAAGGAATTGTTTTTAAAATCATGACAAGGAGATAATGGTGTATACTTCTTTATAAGGCTATTGACTGTCCTTGATGTTATTTTTCTCATTTTAGTGTAAGACCTTTCTCTGTGGCGCAAATTGCTTGTAAATATGCTCCCACATGTGCATGGAAAATTTAGAGTTTGAATGTTTGTGTTACATAGCCATGTTAAAAGTGACCCTACCATGCAGGGAAGCCAATCAAAAAACGCATGTATGTGTCTTAAGGACATTTTAAGTCATTTTCCCATGTGCAGTTTTTAGAAATTATGATTTGAAAATCGTTTTTGGGGAAAAGGAATTGTTTTTAAAATCATGACAAGGACATAATGGTGTATGCTTCTTTATAAGGCAATTGACTGTCCCTGATGTTATTTTTCTCATTTTAGTGTAAGACCTTTCTCTGTGGCGCAAATTGCTTGTAAATATGCTTCCACGTGTGCATGGAAAATTTTGATTTTGAATTTTTGTGTTACATAGCCATGTTAAAAGTGACCCAACCATGCTCGAAAGGCAATCAAAAAACACTTTCATGTGTTTTAATGACATTTTAAGTCATTTTCCCATGTGCAGTGTTTAGAAATTATGATTTGAAAAACGTTTTTGGGGAAAAGGAATTGTTTTTAAAATCATGACAAGGACATAATGGTGTATGCTTCTTTATAAGGCAATTGACTGTCCCTGATGTTATTTTTCTCATTTTAGTGTAAGACCTTTCTCTGTGGCGCAAATTGCTTGTAAATATGCTCCCACATGTGCATGGAAAATTTAGATTTTGAATGTTTGTGTTACATAGCCATGTTAAAAGTGACCCTACCATGCAGGAAAGCCAATCAAAAAACGCTTTTATGTGTCTTAAGGACAATTTAAGTAATTTTCCCATGTGTAGTGTTTTGAAGTTATGATTTGAAAATCGTTGTTGAGGTAAAGGAATGTTGTTAAAATTTATGTGCGCCATATGACCCCAAATTTCTTTTTCAGGGGTGCAGCAGGGTGTTCTTGAGATACCCCTGCACGCTTGAAAAAAATCCTATTTTGTGATGAGCTAATTGCTAATCACAAATTGCAACCTTCATTCCTATGAGCCTCCTAGCCCATGGAAATGAATGGTTAATTTGCAATTAGCAATTTGCTCATTGCAAATTAGGAATAGTAAAGAATTGCTATTTATTCCTTAAAATTTGCTATTTAGGAAATGCAAAATAGTTTGATGGTACATATGGTGGTTCATCTGTAACAAGATAAGAAGCTTAGGGATACATTTATGATGACTAGCGCAATAAAGTGCACATTACTTACTTCATTGGTAGGCCTTTACATGTATTATCTCCTCTGTATTCTTCATCAAGCGTAACTTTAATCTGCAATCCTGAGTAGGCCTCACCTTAAACAAACCTCTGGATAGGACACACTTTATTGTCATCCTGGATTAATCATTTAAAATGGTAGGGACAGATTTATGATAGGTGTATGCCTCTTTTGTGCCACTGTGCGTCACTTTTATGATGCAGCGGTGGTGCAAAAGATTTGCTATGAGGCGACAACATTACAAATTGATGCATTTAGGCAGATATGTCATGGTGTAAAAAAAACGTACCACATAAAACCCAAGCAGCAGTGATGCAAAAGATGCACCATGCCGCAAGACAGGCCTCACTTGGGGCCATATGTATGAAGGTAATTAGCATTTGCAAAGATCAAAATTCTACGAATTTCAGCCTTTGTTAATGTTAATTAGACAAATGGTATGTATCAAACAAGTTTGATGCAAAATAAGGAGTAGCAAAATTTGCTATTCCTTATTTTGCAATTGCACTGAAGGATTTGCAAATTTTGTGATTCCTTAAATGCAATGTATCAAACAAAAAATATGTAAAAAATGACATTAAGGATTTGGAAACTATTGTGGTAAATTGGTGGTAATTTGTGAAATCTTTTCAAAAAGCTTTTTTTCAAAAAAACAAAAGGTGCTATATGACGCCAACACATGCCCTTAGGGCATGTATGTGTGCCATATGCCCCCAATTTTCTTTTTCAGGGGTGCAGCAGGGTGTTCTTGAGACACCCCTTCACCCTTGGAAAAATTCCTAATTTGTGATGAGCAAAATGGTAATCGCAAATTAAACCTTCATTCCTATGAGCCTCCTAGCCCATGGAAATGAATGGGTAACTTGCAATTAGCAATTTGCTCATCGCAAATTAGGAATGGTAAAGAATCGCTATTTATTCTTTAAAATTCGCTATTTAGGAAATGTAAAATATTTTGATGATACATATGGCAGTTCATCTCTAACAAGATAAGAAGCTTAGGGATACATTTATGATGACTGGCGCATCACCAGGGATGTGACAGTCATCCTGCGCCGCTGTTCCGCCACCCATGGTGTGCTGCATTTACAATGCGGCGCAGCATGGGGCAAAAATGGCACAGATGTGTGACGCATATGTGCCGTAAAGGTGGCGCATTGCTGGAGTTGTATTGCAAGTGCGATGCAGCTCCAGCAAGGCTCAGGGGTGCCGCATCTCCACAATGCTGCGTCAAGACCTATGCCAGCTTCAAGCAGGCGCAGGGTTTTGACGCAGCTTTCTCCTATCTGATTGTAAATGCGGCACACCATAGGTGGCAGAGCAGTGGTGCACGTTAACTGGTGCATGCCTGGGGATGTGCCATTTAATATAAATCTGCCCCTTTACATTTAAGTATGTGCAGGGGACACAGAGTCGGTGAGGCTTATCCAAGGTTAAGAAGAGATGAGTCCTGTTCAGTGAATAATTAGACATAGGCTTCACCTGCTCAGCATTGCTGGACATGGCTAAATAATAGCTGCTAAATGTTAATCTTGTTAAACAATTTTACTAATATAATCTCTGAGATTTGTCTCTTACTCTGCAACATCTCATTGTTGTTATCTTTCTTTAAAGATAAAGACAACCTCAACATGAGCGACAATCTGCAATCAGTTGATTTTGACCTCATCATTGAACTTGTAATTGAAACATCAGTGGATGTTGATCCTTTGGATGATTTAAATCCTGAGGATGAAGAAGAGCGTGATGAGGATGCAGATTTGTCCGAACTATATGATATAGGATGGGAAGCTGACCTGCTTGAGCCTTTGGAAATATAAACATTTATTTTTAAAATTTATAATTAATAAAAAGTAAAAAGGTAAACCGTTTAATTTAAAAATAAAGACACCTTCAAAAACAGGTTATGTGTAGTGTCTTCAATAAAATATTAAAATATGTTCATAAAATTAGATCAGATTCACATATAAAATAGCATAGATTCTTTTCTGGTATTTTTGTATTGTAAGATTGCCAATGACTAAAAAATCTTCAAATTAAAATGTCAAGTAGTGTGTTAAGTTTTTGATCACTGTTACTGATTTACTGTTTGGTAATAATGTTTATTAACATTTTTTATTATATTTTTCCTCAGATTCAACTGCAGATCATTTCAAGATTTTACCATGCCTACAATACAAAGACAGATTAAGGCTGCAAAACGTCAAAGACAGCAGGTGAAAACAAAAACCCAGCAGTCCTCTAACAAAAAAGATTTCTCAAGCCACGAAGAAAGCACCGGGTAAGAGCTCTAAATATTTCATAAGAAATATTTGTAATAAAAAAAATATTACTACAGAAAATGTTTCAGTCCATAACACGAGAAGGAAATCAAATGGAAAGAAAAGGACAATGAAAAATGTTACTGCTAGAGCAAGAGATAAATCTGTGCATGATAGTAGAAGGAAACAACAGTTTAGGGAGATTCGTAAACGAATGTTCCGCAACAGGATAATTGGCAATTTGTTAAAAAATATTAAGAAAGGTCAACAGAAACTAGTTTTTTATAAGAGAAAAAAAATAGTTGAGAAAGTTATTGATCAGGCATTTGAAATTAAACGTAAGTTATTTATTTTGACAATCAATAGAATTAGGAAGCTAAACAAGGCAATTTTTGATTTCAAAAGAAATAGTAGATGGAAGAGAATAGTTAATCGTAGTAATTTTTGTGAAGTTTTTTCTGGAGAATGGATGCATAGTTCAAGCTCTGAGGCATTTTTTAATGAGGAGAGTTATTTCTAGGATAATGATTTGGTGCATGCAGTTGACACCAGTGGTCGTGCTTATGAAGTGAAAGATGGTTGTCCAGTTGAAAAAGAAAAACTTGTGACAACAGAGGCAGAAGAGGTGTTAGGTAATGAGGTTTTAGGAAGACGTGCTAAGGGTCCTGTGTACACCTGGAAGTGTAGTAGTATTTGCAGTGTGCGACAGGATTCCATCAATTTGCTTTGTGATTTTGTACGGTCATTTAACAAAAAAAGTTTGAAGCAGAAAATGATGTTGTTGCAAGAATTAGATCCTTGCAGAGTAAGAGAAGTGACAGGTTTGCATGGTCATTCACTGGCTTGTCTTTCCAGGAGAGTATGCCAGAGTGTTTTTCATCATTTCAGGATGCTAGCAGTGCATCATAACAAAGTGAGGAAATTAGTTAGAATGTTGTATTATGCTAAGAGTCCAGCAATTATGCTGAAACAATTATGCGCTGCTCTTTTGCATGGTTCTGAAATAGATGTGAAGAATATGTGTGAAGAAATTGAGTTTTGTTATTTTGGAAGTAAAGAGGAGAATGTTGAAATTGAGCAAGAAGTAGAGGGTCATGTGGAAGATAGTGTACAGGTTTCCAGTACAGATAATTTCCAGAGGGAAATTGAGACGTTTGAGGTGAAATCAAGTGAGAGGCCTAATTTCACTTGTGTGTGTTGTCGACGCACTTATTATAAGAATCAGACTAAGTTAGTGGATTTATATGCAAAAAGTGAAAGGGAAAATAATAGTGAATGGAAGGATTTTGCAACATACTTGATGGTAGAAAATTGTTTTGATTTGGGATTGGATCAACGTGTGTGTACTTATTGTTGTAACAAATTAAAACAAAACCAGATGCCTGCTAGAGCAGTTCATAATAATCTGGAATTGGTTGAGATTCCTTCTGAATTGAAGGACTTAAATACTTATGAATCTATTTTGATTCAAAGTATCCATCCCTTTCAGGCTATTGTAAGAATGGAGCCAAAGACAGGGAAATTGCCTCCATCAGATTTACAGAGAGGATTAAAGGGAAGAGTTGTTTATTTGCCTCTAGATTTCAAGAAAAACATTAACACAATTGGAGTAGAAAAAGCGGAAGAGGAACCTCTGGTTATCTTAGTTAATGGGGTTCCGACAAAGAATAAGAAAATATGGCAAGATTTAGTAGATGTTAGGAAAGTTAAAAAGGCAACATTGTATTTGAAAAAAAATAATAAATACTATAAGAATGTATATGTTGCAGAAGAGGAAGTAAGTGAGGAAGAGGATAGCGATTTGTGTGCTGGTCAAATTGAGAAAGTAGAAACCTCTACTAGTGAAGAAATATATGAACATTATAGTGTTCATCCTTTGCATTCCAAGGAAGTCATGGGGAATGCTATTGAGTTGTTTCAAATTAAACAAGCCAAAGGGAGTCCCATTAGTGTTTGGGAGGAAAGTTTGGAAGCTCGGTGTTTCCCACAGCTTTTTCCAACAGGTCAGGGAGGAAGATATGATGAGCGACCTCATCAAATTCCTGCTTCTGAATACCGGACTTTGCGATTGTATGCAGGAGATGCTAGGTTTCGACAATGCATTCCCTATTTGTTTCATCTCCTGTTTGAAAGCGATCTGTCTGGACTGTCATATGCAGTGAACCACATCTTGAAAAGTGGTATACACATGCAAAACATCTCGGCAAGTGACTTTATGGATAAAGTCAATGTCCAAGATAGTATTTTGGATTCTCACCTGATTAATCTCATGGCGTGTCAGCGTGGTACTAATGAGTACTGGTACCGTCGTCATGGTGATTTAAAATGTATGCTGAGGAACTTAGGTACTCCCACATGGTTCCTCACTCTGAGCTGTGCCGAGTATGGCTGGGAAGACTTACTTGAATTTCTACGAGAGGCAAATGCTAACGTAGATAACATCGAATTCAAGACACCCGGAGAACTGTGCTCTTTGGATCCAGTCAATGTATGTAGGTACTTCAATCATAGATTTGAAGCTATGATGTCTTTCATCATGAATAAGAAGAATCCACCTCTTGGAGAGGTGTTGGATTTCTTCTGGAGAAAGGAGTACCAAGCAAGAGGTGCTCCTCATATACATATGTTGCTGTGGATCAAGGATGCACCTAAATTTGGAACGGATCCAGAAGACTCAGTGATGAGTTTCATCCAACAGTATTCTACGTGTGCTGTTCCAAACGCAAAGGAGAAGAAAAGCCTAAGAGAAAAAGTTCTGCGTTTCCAAAGCCATCGATGTGGAAAGTACTGCCGACGTAAATTCCGAAACAAAGACAAGTTCTACACCAAATGTCGTTTCGGCTTTCCACGACCGGTGATTTCTAAAGGAAGAGTAAACAGTTTGATGTCTTCGCTGCGACACAATGTGATGAAGAAATCACCTAAAAACACATACAATTTGAAGAGGAACGAAGAGTCCAAGTACATCAACGACTACAACCCGGTGATTTTGTCCATGTGGAATGCTAACATGGATATACAGTTTGTGGCTGATAACTGTATGGCTGTGGCTCGGTATGTGACGTCTTACATCACCAAAAAAGAGAAGACAGAATTGAAGGATATGTGGGAGGACATTTCCCATGAAAAGAGCCTCAGCAAGAAGTTGTACAGTTTCAGTCTGAAGATGTTGTCGCATCGAGAAATCGGAGCGTACGAATGTTCTGACCGGTTGTCTTCAGCAAGTCTCTATGCCAAGTCCAGGAGTATCGTTTGGGCGAGTCTTGGTCTTGCTGCAACGCGTAATAGAGTTCTCAAACCTGTGCGGGAAATTGAGTATTTGGCGGAAAAGGAGCCAAACAGTACCGACATTTTGAAGACAAACATGTTGGATACATATTATCCAAATCGAAGCAGTCACCTCGAGAATGTTTGTCTGTATGAGGTTCTGCAAAATTACATATTCAAGAGGAACATCAAAGAAGATACTGAGAAAGGAGTGTATGCTGTAATAGGAAGTGAGGGATGTCTGGTCAAGCAAAGAAAATGCCACTTGATAAACCATCGAAAATTGAGTGGCGAATCTCCTGAAAAAAAGGAGTTTTTCTATTTAGCACTTTTGCAACTTTTCAAGCCTTGGCGTGCAGAAGAGGAACTGCTTGGAGATTTCCTCTGTTACGAAGACTCTTTCAATGCCGCCAAGGAGACCATAGAATGTCCTGCTTTTCCCAAATATGTAGAAATGTTGAATGCGGAAATTGAGCAGGAAGCAACAATTGCAGCCGAGATTGCCAGAGACAGTTCTCAGGACAGTCAGAGTTCTGCTTCATTGAGTCAAGATCCACTAGGAGGACCTCTTATCGAAAATGAAGCTGCCACTGCTATGAATGAAGTGGAAAGAGCCATGGCACATGCTCAAGAGGATGCGGTTAACTTAGAAGAGTTGGAAAGGCAACTCAACGTTGAGCAGAGGAAAATATATGACGAAGTTACCATGCAAATTGATCATGGATTAAGTCATGATAAGAAAGAGTGCTCATGTACGTCGTTGAAGCCTGTCCGACTGTACGTGAGTGGAGAAGCGGGAACTGGAAAAAGTTTCCTCATTAAAGCAATTTCATGCTATTTGCAGGAAAAGACAGAGTCATCGCTGTCTTGTGTTGTCACTGCTCCAACTGGACTGGCAGCACATAATATTAAAGGGATTACTTTACATCGTTTACTGATGCTGCCAGTGGAGCATGACAACAAATTAGAATATCACAAGCTATCTGGAGATGCTTGTTTTGAAGTTTCAAGAATCTTGAGGAAAATGAAACTTCTTATCATTGACGAAGTAAGCATGGTTTCCAATGTCATGCTTGCCTTTGTGCATTTGAGGATGCAAGAAGTTCTCAAAACAGAGTATGATGTGTTATTTGGTGGCAAACACATCATTGTTTTCGGAGATCTTTTGCAGCTGACACCAGTGAAAGGGCAACCTGTGTTCAAAATGCTCACGCATGAAGATACCAGGAAGTGCCTAGGCAGCATTGGCAACGTCAATATATGGTTAAACTTCAATTATGCTGAACTGCATGAAAATATGCGTCAGGCGAAGGATGAAGTTTACAAGACTATTCTACAAGATGTTAGAATTGGAAAAGTGACCGAGCATGGGAAAGAAGCTTTACATGCACGATTACTGTCAAATTTATATCCAGAACAAGATGTTGTGCCTGAGAATATTTTTCAGAAAATTACTGAAAAGAAATCTGGAATATGTTTGATGCCAACTCTTGCAGAATGTGCCAAATTTAACAACAAAATGTTGCATTTAGAAAAGGAAGAGATTGTGAAACTGGAAGCTATTGATAGAGTAGAGCATATGGGATCAACAATTATTTTGTCTGAGAATCTGAAAACAAAATTGGATTCATTAGAGAAGAGTATATCTAAAACTGCAGGTTTTGAAAAGACTCTGAATGTGTGCTTGAACTGCCGTATAATTTTAAGAAGGAATTTACATGTTCAAAGAGGTCTGGTAAATGGATCAATGGGTAATGTTGTTGATTTTGTGAAATACAGAAATAGAGATGGAATTGAATTTTTAAAAATTAAATTTGATGGCATTGAGGAAGTACAGCTAATTGCTCGTTGTTCTGCTAGATTTTTGCTTGTAAAAGACTTATATGTTCGCCGTAAGCAGTTTCCAGTTTGCTTGGCATATGCGGTGACAATCCATAAATCGCAAGGTTTAAGTGTAGACAGTGCATTGGTGAATATTGGCAGTTCTGTGTTCAAGGAGGGTATGGCATATGTGGCATTGTCACGAGTTAGAACTTTATCGGGATTGTACTTGATTGAGTGTGATGTCACAAACATTTGTGCAGATCTAGATTGTGTTAAGGAATACAATAGGTTAAGAAGAGAGTATGCGCCACATTTGCCTCAGTTTCCTTTGTTTGAGAAACGTCTGGTAGGCCGGAAACGAAGAAATGAGAACAATACTGGGGAGGTTATAGCAAAAAGACAAAAAGTGAATGAACCTAAAATTACAAGCAGAAACAAAAAGGATTCTGTTGAAGATGTTGTTGGTTTTCAGTTTGAAAACAGTTCTGGTGTCAACTGCTATGCTAATGTAGTAATTAATGTTTTGTTTTCTCTAAAAAATGTAAAAGAAGAGATTGTGGTCAATTCTGATCAAAGATTTTGCGGTTTGTTAAATTCTGTGTTAGAGAAATGTACCACTGATAGAAGAAACATAGAAAGTGTGTCTGAAATTCGAAATCTGTTAGACAGATGTTCAGGCCAAACACAATTCTCTCAAAATATTCAGCAAGATTGTCAGGAGTTTTTAATGTATATGCTTGATGTATTACATGCTGAAGGTGTAGATGTAGATCAGCTGTTTGGGCTTTCTTATCAATGGCAGCATGACTGCGAGAACTGTATGATATCAAGTACTACTAGTGTAGACTCAGAAAGATTTATGGGGCAGATTTATGAGGCCCTTGCGCCACGTTTACGCCGCTGTTGCGTCACGCAAGGCGGCGTAAACGTGGCGCATCCCTGCGAACGATTTACAACGTGACGCATCTAGGCAGATGCGTCACGTTGTAAAGCCCTGCGCCGCTTGTGGGCGTTCCGGCGCAGGGTGGGCGTTCCGGGGCAGGTGCGCCTCGCAAAAGTGGCTGAGTGAAATCTATAAGATTTCACTCAGTCACTTTCAGGACAATGCTGCGTCAAAAGCCTGCGCCTGCTTGAAGCAGGCGTAGGTCTTGATGCAGCATTGGTCAGATAGGGCACCCCCGAGCCTTGCTGGAGCTGCGTCGCGCTTGCGACGCAACTCCAGCAATGCGCCACCTTTACGGCACAGATGCGTCACGCATCTGTGCCGTTTTTGCCCCATGGTGCGCCGCATTGTAAATGCGGCGCACCATGGGTGGCGGAGCTGTGGCGCACTGTGGCGCACATTAACAGGCGCATCCCATGGGATGCGCCAGTTAACATAAATCTGCCCCTATATATTTAACTTTGCCAGACAGTAAATCAGTCTCCTTTAATAAGCTAGTAAAAGCTGCTAATCACAACATGGAGTGTAGCCAATGTAAATCTGAAATGATGTCCACATTATTTATACGAACATATGGCCAGTACGTCATTTTAATGTTCCAACGATGTAGGCCTGATGGAACAAAATTGACAACTTTAATAAAAAAATTTGTAGCTTCGCAGTTGTCAATATCAGGAAGGACTTTTGTAACTACAGCAATTATATATCATGACGGCCCTTCAATATCATCAGGACATTACACAGCTTATTTAAAGTCTAGAAATGGCTGGTCATTCTGCAATGATTCTGTTTTAATTTTCAAAAAAAAATTGCCGTATGACCTTAAAAACTCTTACCTGGTGTTTTTAAAACCAAAATTTTAGGGAAATAATCTCGGGATGTGCTCTGTGGAGTTTCAAGAAGTTCTAATGGCTCCTACACAATTTGGCCTTGAGGATAAGTGTAGTTCAGAGACACAACTTCTAATCATAGGACTGGACATCATGGAGATATATGTGCACTTTGAATGAGTTCAGAAAAACTGTTTCTTTTTATAAGCTAATTGAAGCAGCCAATCAAAACATGGAGTAGAGGGAATGTAAGTCTGCAATGCTGTCTACTGTTTTACATTGCTTTGTGATTAAAAGTGATGTAGAGAATTAAATAATTGTTGTAGTCATAGAGGTAGTGTAAGTCTGCTTCATATTAAGCAGTATCAGTGTCATAGGAAATGTAGAACATGACTGAGCAAGAAGGGGAAGATATTACTATTCCAGGATTGTGAAAATGATCTTCAACATTTTAATTCTGAAAGTTGCGGGAATGCCAAATGATGGGATTGGCTAACAAGAAATCCAAGAGTTATACATGGCTCTGACAAGATTTGGCCTTGTGGAATCTTGTGGTAGAGAGCAAGAAGTCATTTATTGTATGTAACATGTTTTTAAAAACGATGGAGATTTTCTTTCAGAAATTGGCGGGCTGAAAGTAATAACAGCACAAAAGAGTGTAAGCTATTCATAGGACATCTTTGGACGTCATGGAAAGTAAGTTAACTTTAAGGAGTTCTGATTTTTGATTTCTGATGTTGTATGGGTTTTTTAAACACAATCATTTTGATTGTGTTTTTTTTTCCCCGCTGTTACATGATGAATACCTTCAAGTCACTGTTTTTAGTGAATTTTGATACATTCTGAGAACAGCAAAAATAAACCATTTAACATGTATAATTAATTCTGTACTGTTTGCATTTATGATGTATATGTAGAACTGTGTAGGAGGCATGGAGAAGGTGAGGCTTCTGTAAGTGTCAAAGTTGTTGCATGCAGTGCTGCACTTCTGCGTATTCTTTGATATGCTAGACTACATCTGCACAATGAGATACCTAAGCAAAGGAAACACAAGTGATGTGATTGTGAAATGAGCAAAATAAATTGCATGTATTTCAATTACATCATGTGTGTTTCCTATCATTACGAATCACATTGTGCAGATCAAGTTTAGGTCTGTCCAGGGAAACATAGGAGGTTTGGACTTTGTTGAAGATTGCAGTGGACATGACTCACTTCATTGGTAGACCTTCACATGTATTATGTCCTCTATTCTCTTCAACAACTCGAAATTTCATCTGCAACCCTGAGTAGGCCTCACCTGAAACAAAACTCTGGATAGTAGACATCTTATTGGCATCCTGAAGCAATTATTTTAAATGTTAGTGTCTTGCGACACTTTTCTGAGACAACAGCAATGCAAAAGATGCACCATGTTTTAAGATAGGCCTCACTTCATCTGCATCAAGATAGTGTTAGTTTAAAATGTATATCTTTAGGACTGTGTAGCTTCTGTAAGTGTCAAAGTTATTGAAAAACTGTTTGTCCTTCAATCTTTGCCCTTGTCTTTTGTAATTTTTTAATACATGTTTTTATATTTTTCAAATGTTTGTTCTCTCTTTCACAGATTGAAAGTATAAAAATAAAAAGTGAGTAATTTAACGACAATTATAAGGTAAGTATTTTGTACTCTTTTCGTTACATTTCTATCACATTGAACTACTATTAGTTCCACTGCTTCATTTCTTTAATCCTCAGTTTCCTGCCTTTGCTACTTCCCTCATTCCTTTCTCTATTACCTACTTACTCAACTCCTTCCACTCTTTTTCTCAGTCCCTCTCTTCTCATAGTTCCTCACTCTTGTTCACTCACTCCGTCTCTATTACTCTTAGTGTCTTTGACTGATCACTGTATCACTATTTGTTCATAATGCTTTCTCTGTGTAGTTGAAGCACACTAAGGGGCATATTATGAATGCAGCCAATAAAATTATTGCTCTTTTTATTGGCAGAAAACTGGTGCAAAAGCGGCTTTAGCGGCAGTTTTCTGCCGCAAAAGCAGCTTTAGCGACACATTTCTGCCGATAAAAGCTGCAAAACTTTTATTGCCTATGTTGATAATATGCCCCTATGTTATTTACATTAGGGCTATATTGTCCAGTATAACAATCAAAATTGCTCTCCAAAGACACCAGGCAAAGCAGACGCTCCCTCAAACAGATCACCAAGCGCAATTTACCCTACTTACAATCTAGCCTGTTCTCTGTCGAGACTTTAGCAATCTTTAGAGCACAAGATAAGATTTTTTTACATGGAAGAGCCATACGTATTGCAATTCTACTTAAGAAACAAGCATTGGCATAGACAATAGGTCTCGCCTTTGGGACCTTATACGTGTTTAGCCATGCAACAGTTGATGTTGCTGCACCAAGGATATTATGCTGCATAACTAAATACTTAGAAGGTCCCAAAGTCGATACCTATTGGCTATGCCAATGCTTGTTTTTCTTTCACTTCGTTATCTATTTTGTTTTTCACAATTATACCCTCTTCTGTCTGTTCTTTGGTAAATAGATCTATTAAACAGTATCTCTTCTTTACTCCCTATAGCTGTCTTTCTTGAAACATCACTCTCTGTTTACTTTCCTTATACTTACTCTTTTTTTTAAAAAAAAAAAATTTTTTTGGTTAGCTCCCGGTCCGCGTACCGGGAAGCTAACCCGGGAGCGAACCAAAAGAAAGAGAGCTTGCCAGAGTGCTAAACATTGTAGCAATTTTTTTGGAAAGGGAAGGTAGTTCTGAAAAGAACTTTTTTTTTTATATTTTTGTTGTTTTATATTTTTTTTGTATTTTTTGAACATTTTTTGTTTTTTTTGTATTTTTTGAACGATTTTATATTTTTTTTGGTTTTTTTGGGGGGGGGGAAACAACAAAAAACAGGCGTTGAAAAGGGCTCAACAGGAGCAAAAAAAAATTACTGGGGGCGGTTAGGGCAATCATGGTGTTCATACGCCAGGTTCAGTGCATTGATGCTCATGTTGCCACAAGCTAATAATGCACGACAGCGCATACATAAGTGTATCATGTTCCCAAAATTGGGTTGGATATTTGGCACAGTTTCCCGTGCCTCCTCTGGTGATAAAGAAACTGATGTTGCTGGTCTCGTCACAGGAGTTGGTCGAGGATTGTCCATCATATCCCTTAATTCCGCCCGGCTGTAATTTAAGGGATGTTTCCTCGTCATATGCCTATGCATGGTATGATTACCGTAGCTGTATTTTTTGTCCGTCCCTCTGGACAATTGTTCCTTGCATATGAGGCATGTTGCGTACCTGGCATTGACCTTTTTTTGGCCACGAGGGATGGAAAAAAACTGCCAGATGAAACTGGGTTTCTTTCTTGAAACCCGGGGCAACTCTTCAAGAAATTGTGGTTGTTCTCCCTCCTCATCCATCTCTTCATCTTCCTCCTCAGTGTTGGTAACCACCTGGGGAGGTGGTCCTCTCTTCCCATGAGGAGGTGGAGGTGGTGGTGGGGGTGCACCAGCTGAAGCAATCAGTGAAGCCATTTTCATACAATCAAAATAGTTCTTCCAAGAAGCAAAATAGGTCTTCCTCTCACAATAATGAAAGTCAGAGTGAGGAAAGAAGGAGTGGTTTTCATCATTTGGAAAAAACAATACTTCTCAACCAATGAAAAGTGTTATTTTTAGGTCACCTGACCTAGCCTTCCATAATTATGAAACTAAAAGTGAAATGAACCAATGAAAAGCTTTATTAACAAGTCACATGACCTCTAACTTTCATGTTACGCGCTGCGGAACGCTCCCCGGTTAGCTTCCGGTTCGCTGCGCTTCGCGCCTCGGTCCGCGCCCCGGGACACTTCCGGGTGCGCTAACGCGATACGTCACAAGACGCATTTCGCGGCAACGCGATACGTCGCGCTTTCGCGCCGCGGATCGCTTCCGGGGAGTTGCGTTTCGCGCCTCGGTCCGCGCCCCGGGGCACTTCCGGGTGCGCTAACGCAGTACGTCATAAGACGCATTACGCGGCAACGCAATACCGTCACTATGTTGATTTGTTACCGGTTCGCGGACCGGATCGCGGAATCGAATTGAGCTAACGGGAAGCTTCCCGGTTAGCGGACCGGGAGCGAAACAAAAAAAATATAAAAAAAAAATTATTAATAAACATATAAAATATATTTTTGGATTTAAAGAAGAATACATTTTACTTCTGTAGATATTAGCTTTTAAAAAACCAATGAAATTCACTGAAAAAACCATAGGTTATAGACCATATATAGTTAGGAATTAGCATTTACAAAACCTTGAAAATTCACTGAAAAAACCATAGGTTATAGACCATATATAGTTAGGAATTAGCATTTAAAAAACCTTATTTTACTCACACAAAACCATTGAAATTCCATATATAGTTAGTTGTACTAACTATATATCGCGCACCCGCAATCCACTGCTGATGATGTCACATATTACATCATTCATGACATGGTCAGTGACATCACTGATGACATCACTGATGACATCTCAAATGACATCACTGATGACATCACTGATGACATCTCAAATGACATCACTGATGACATCACTGATGACATCTCAAATGACATCGCTGATGACATCACTGATGACATCTCATTTGACATTACTGATGACATCACTGATGACATCATTCATGTGATAATACGATGAAGCTCTTCAGACTCTAATATAACCTTAGATACAGTAAGTGTAAACAGACACTCACAGACTGTCACTCATCCATAGAGTTACACACACACCTAGTCAGTCATGCAAAGAATCAATCACACATCCATTTTCTCAACTATACAGTTATACACACCTTACTTATTCAAAGATATACTAACACATATTTACTCTCTTATACAATCCCTGATACAAGTTCACAATGATCCATACAGCCACTCACACATTCACTGGCTCTTATGCACAGTTATTTATATATGTCAACTCTCACATGTACTGTGTTTTACATATGTACTTACTTTTACATGCAGCACTGAGATATCCATTCACTCACCCATACACTCATGCACACAGTCAACCGCCCATACAGCTGTTTCCACATGCACTTTTGAACCCATACATCTAGTGAATCAACTGCTCACACATCTATGCACAGAGTCATACACCTCCCAGCCACCCATACACACTCTCAGTCTCCCATACAAATACGTAGGCAACCAATCAATAACGCATATAGTTAATCATATAGCTAATGATCAACACATGCAGCAGTTTATAGAACAACAAACATAATGATGCACAAATTGAGACAGTTTAGTCACTAACCCATGCACCCAGTGAGACACATTTAACCACTCACTCATACAGTCAGTCATGCACCTAATAAATCCTTCATCCAGACATTTATACATCCACTAATTCTTAAATATGTAAGACATATTTTAACTTTACAGAATTATACAGTCACTGGATGACGTCATCAGTGATGTCATCAGTGATGTCATTTGAGATGTCATCAGTGATGTCATCAGTGATGTCACTGACCATGTCATGAATGATGTAATATGTGACATCATCAGCAGTGGATTGCGGGTGCGCGATATATAGTTAGTACAACTAACTATATATGGAATTTCAATGGTTTTGTGTGAGTAAAATAAGGTTTTTTAAATGCTAATTCCTAACTATATATGGTCTATAACCTATGGTTTTTTCAGTGAATATATATATATATATATATATATATATATATATATATTCACTGAAAAAACCATAGGTTATAGACCATATATAGTTAGGAATTTGCATTTACAAAACCTTGAAAATTCACTGAAAAAACCATAGGTTAGAGACCATATATAGTTAACTGGACATTTTATTGACATAAAACCAATGAAATTCCATATATAGTTAGTTGCACTAACTATATATCGCGCACCCGCAATCCACTGCTGATGATGTCACATATTACATCATTCATGACATGGTCAGTGACATCACTGATGACATCACTGATGACATCTCAAATGACATCACTGATGACATCACTGATGACATCTCAAATGACATCACTGATGACATCATCTAGTGTCTGTGTGTTTTTGTAAAGTTTAAATCTGTTTTACATATTGAAGAATGAGTGGATGTATGGAAGACTGAGTGTGTGTGTGGCTGGCTGGGAGGTGTGTGACTCTGTGCATATCAATGTGTACTTGTATCAGTGATTGTATAAGAGAGTAAGTATGTGTTAGTATATGTGTGAAAAGTATGGTGTTCTGTGTTTAACTGTATAGATGAGGAAATCGAAGTGTGATTGATTCTTCACAGGACTGACTAGGTGTATGAGTGCATATGATAGTGTTGTAATAATGAGTGACTGTATGTATGAGTGATTGTATGGGTGAATGAGTGAATGTGTGTGTAGACATAGGAATCAGTGAGTGCGTATGTAGTAACTGGTATTGGTGTGTCATGATGTCATCAGTGATGTCATTTGAGATGTCATCAGTGATGTCATTTGAGATGTCATCAGTGATGTCATCAGTGATGTCACTGAAGTATGGTGTTCTGTGTTTAACTGTATAGATGAGGAAATGGAAGTGTGATTGATTCTTTACAGGACTGACTAGGTGTGTGACTAACTCCATGGATGAGTGGCAGTGTGTGAGTGTCTGCATAGGTGTATGAGTGCATATGATAGTGTTGTAATAATGAGTGACTGTATGTATGAGTGATTGTATGGGTGAATGAGTGAATGTGTGTGTAGACGTAGGAATCAGTGAGTGCGTATGTAGTAACTGGTATTGGTGTGTCATGATGTCATCAGTGATGTCATTTGAGATGTCATCAGTGATGTCATCAGTGATGTCATTTGAGATGTCATCAGTGATGTCATCAGTGATGTCACTGACCATGTCATGAATGATGTAATATGTGACATCATCAGCAGTGGATTGCGGGTGCGCGATATATAGTTAGTGCAACTAACTATATATGGGATTTCATTGGTTTTATGTCAATAAAATGTCCAGCTAACTATATATGGTCTCTAACCTATGGTTTTTTCAGTGAATTTTCAAGGTTTTGTAAATGCAAATTCCTAACTATATATGGTCTATAACCTATGGTTTTTTCAGTGAATTTCATTGGTTTTTTAAAAGCTAATATCTATAGCTGTAAAATATATTCTTTATTACGTGACGTATCACGTAGCCACGTGAGACGTCTCATGACGCGTCGCATAACCGTGACGTATCGGCTCTGCAGCGCAAACAAAACCCGTAACGTAAGCGTGCCGGAGCACGCTTACAGATATATATATATTTTTTTTAACCTTAATTAGACAAAATCCACACGTGCACATATCTTGAGGCCTTGCAAAGGCACATCAAACAAACAGTCCCTACAATTTTGCCAAGTTTGCTGGAAATCTATTCCCTTAATTTTTTTTTACTGTTTCTCTTGGTTTTCCCCTTGTTACGCTTACCGGGACGCTACCCGGTACGCGAACCGGACGCTCCAAAAACACAAGATGGCGGACTCCCGTTACGCTGCCGGTTAGCTGCCCGGTTCGCGTACCGGGAAGCGCCTCTACCGCGAAAAATCGCGGGGGACTTTAATATCCCCCTCATCAATCCTAGGGGGTCAGGAGGGGTTTACCTTGCCCCCTTTCCTTCATTTCTCCCTTCTTTTTTCACCACATCTTGTCTCTCGAACCTACCGAGAGACAAGATGGCGGCCGCTCCGGACTGTTTACAATGTTGACAGCTACGCTGCCGGTTAGCTGCCCGGTTAGCTGCCCGGTGAGCTGCCCGGTGAATTGCCCGGTTCGCGTACCGGGACGCGCCTCTACGGCGTAAAATCGCAAAAAACCGGGGCGCTAACCGGAGCGCTGTCACAGATATATATATTTTTTTAAACGTTAATTTCTCAAAATCCACTGGAGCACATATATTGAGACATAGCAAAGGCACGTCGGGCAAACTATATCTACAATTTTGCCAAGTTTCATGTAAATCTATTCAGCCGTTCGAGCTAAAAGTGAGTCCAACCGCCATATGGAAAAATGAATGGGAAAAACGCGTTTTGGGACCCCCCTTTTTTCTCGGCCCCCCCTTGACGAAACCCCCCCAAATTTTCAGGGGCTGCTCAGACACAAAATGTGCCATTTACCTGAAAATTTCAGCCAATTCCGTCCACAAACGCCAAAGTTATTAGACATAGAATTTTCAGAAATCCCATAGAGAAAAAATCCTAACTATATATACCCACTGGCTATCGCCAGTAGGTAATATACATATATAAACATATATAATCTGCATATCTATATAAATATAAATGCATGCATACATATAATACATATATGCATACATATGCATGTTATTTACATGAAAGTTTTAAAAACACTAATAAAAGCAAAGCTGAAAAGCCACCTCATTACAAACAGAATGGCTTTAACTTAAACGAGGGCGAGATCTATTGCATTTTCAATGCTTGTTTACTTTGGTTCTATCAAGAAGGCATTCAGATGTGTCACACATTTGCCATAAATTCTGAATGTTCGCACTCTAGTTGCTCATTAGATCACTGTAGTAAAGCTAGTGCTCACCAGGGAAGTCTGCTGCTAATCATGGTTTGCAGCCATTTTCCGCATTTTTTATCCCGCAGACTTTCAGTCCGCATACCATTATCCCGCAAGGTCATTGACCTCGCATACCATTATCCCGCATTTTTTCAAAACGCATGTGCATTTATCGCGCATGCCTTTACAAAGAATTACGTTTTAAAGGCATGTATGGTAAATGCATTTGCGTTGTGAAAACCACGATGACGAGAGAGGTAAGTGGGTTTGTGTTAATTTTTTCGTGGGTTAGTGATTGTGTAGTGTAGTGTAGTGTTGTGTAGTGTAGTGTTGTGTTCGTGTAGTGTAGTGTTGTGTTAGTGTAGTGTAGAGTTGGGTGGTTGTTTAGTGTAGGGTCATGCTGGGGGTAGTGTTTTAGGGTTTAGGGTTGTGTTGTAGTGTTTGCGTAGTGTAGGGTCAAGCTGGGGTAGTGTTTTAGGGTTTAGGGTAGTGTTGTAGTGTTTGCGTAGTGTAGGGTCATGCTGGGGGTAGTGTTTTAGGGTTTAGGGTTGTGTTGTAGTGTTTGCGTAGTGTAGGGTCATGCTGGGGCTAGTGTTTTAGGGTTTAGGGTAGTGTTGTAGTGTTTGCGTAGTGTAGGGTCATGCTGGGCGTAGTGTTTTAGGGTTTAGGATAGTGTTGTAGTGTTTGCGTAGTGTAGGGTCATGCTGGGGGTAGTGTTTTAGGGTTTTGGGTAGTGTTGTAGTGTTTGCGTAGTGTAGGGTCATGCTGGGGTGTAGTATTTTAGGGTTTAGGGTAGTGTTGTAGTGTTTGCGTAGTGTAGGGTCATGCTGGGGGTAGTGTTTTGGGGTTTTGGGTAGTGTTGTAGTGTTTGCGTAGTGTAGGGTCATGCTGGGGGTAGTGTTTTAGGGTTTTGGGTAGTGTTGTAGTGTTTGCGTAGTGTAGGGTCATGCTGGGGTGTAGTGTTTTAGGGTTTTGGGTAGTGTTGTAGTGTTTGCGTAGTGTAGGGTCATGCTGGGGTGTAGTGTTTTAGGGTTTTGGGTAGTGTTGTAGTGTTTGCGTAGTGTAGGGTCATGCTGGGGGTAGTGTTTTAGGGTTTTGGGTAGTGTTGTAGTGTTAGCGTAGTGTAGGGTCATGCTGGGGGTAGTGTTTTAGGGTTTTGGGTAGTGTTGTAGTGTTTGCGTAGTGTAGGGTCATGCTGGGGGGTAGTGTTTTAGGGTTTTGGGTAGTGTTTTAGTGTTTGCGTAGTGTAGGGTCATGCTGGGGGTAGTGTTTTAGGGTTTTGGGTAGTGTTGTAGTGTTTGCGTAGTGTAGGGTCATGCTGGGGGTAGTGTTTTAGGGTTTAGGGTAGTGTTGTAGTGTTTGCGTAGTGTAGGGTCATGCTGGGGGTAGTGTTTTAGGGTTTAGGGTAGTGTTGTAGTGTTTGCGTAGTGTAGGGTCATGCTGGGGGTAGTGTTTTAGGGTTTAGGGTAGTGTTGTAGTGTTTGCGTAGTGTAGGGTCATGCTGGGGGTAGTGTTTTAGGGTTTAGGGTAGTGTTGTAGTGTTTGCGTAGTGTAGGGTCATGCTGGGGTGTAGTGTTTTAGGGTTTTGGGTAGTGTTGTAGTGTTTGCGTAGTGTAGGGTCATGCTGGGGGTAGTGTTTTAGGGTTTAGGGTAGTGTTGTAGTGTTTGCGTAGTGTAGGGTCATGCTGGGGTGTATTGTTTTAGGGTTTTGGGTAGTGTTGTAGTGTTTGCGTAGTGTAGGGTCATGCTGGGGGTAGTGTTTTAGGGTTTAGGGTAGTGTTGTAGTGTTTGCGTAGTGTAGGGTCATGCTGGGGGTAGTGTTTTAGGGTTTAGGGTTGTGTTGTAGTGTTTGCGTAGTGTAGGGTCATGCTGGGGGTAGTGTTTTAGGGTTTAGGGTTGTGTTGTAGTGTTTGTGTAGTGTAGGGTCATGCTGGGGCTAGTGTTTTAGGGTTTATGGTAGTGTTGTAGTGTTTGCGTAGTGTAGGGTCATGCTGGGGTGTAGTGTTTTAGGGTTTTGGGTAGTGTTGTAGTGTTTGCGTAGTGTAGGGTCATGCTGGGGGTAGTGTTTTAGGGTTTAGGGTAGTGTTGTACTGTTTGTGTAGTGTAGGGTCATGCTGGGGGTAGTGTTTTAGGGTTTAGGGTAGTTTAGTTGTTTAGTGTATGCTAAAGGCATATTTGTTCTAAAAGTTTTCGTTATTTTAATTTGCGGCCTAATAGTACATGCTGGATTTTTTTTGCGGACTGATGGTATGCGGGATTTCGTCATATATTCGCTAATCTTACTTTCTATGGCAAAATGAACCCCCTCATTTTGTTCCTTTTTAAATGAAATGTTTTAAGAGTTTTATTCCAATCAAGATGGCTTCAGGTGTGCCATACCTTTGTAATAAGTAGGACTGTTAGCACTCTAGTTGTTCTTTAGAACACTCTGGGACATTCTGTCATTGGGCTATAGTTGGGCTACATCTGGCAGATATTTGGGCTACATTTGTTTTTTTTTGTCTCTGGTGGCCATCTTTGGGCTACATTGGGCTACATTGGGCTACATTGGGCTACATTTGGGCTCCAACATATATATAGCCCAATGTAGCCCAATATATATTTTTCAAAGTTAATTTTCGTAAAAACCACTGGAGCCTATATCTTGAGACATAGCAAAGGCACATCGGGCTACCAGTCCCTACAATTTTGCCAAGTTTGGTGTAAATCCATTCAGCCGTTCAGGCTAAAAGTGAGGCCAACCGCCCTATGGAAAATTGCATGGGAAAAACACGTTTTGGGACCCCCCTTTTTTCTCGGCCCCCCCCAACCTGTGCTGGCAGCCCTGAATAAATGTATGCTGTTACCTACCTGTTGCTTGGGCTCCTTCGTTTGTGGCAAAACTTGTGTGTTTAATTTGGAACGGCCGCGCCTGGCCGTGAAGGAGTCCCGCTGCTCGTTAGCAGACCTGGATGCCGTCATATGCCGACATCGTACCAGGACAGGAGCTATATTCAGGACAATATTGTGCCAGTACCGGCTAAGGAGGAGTACAGCAAACCCACTGAGGTAATACCCATGGATTAAGTAACTATCTGCATGGCAGCTCACTTGAGGAATACAAAGATTCACTGTAAGTACCAGAAGGCTGTGAGGCGGCATGCGCCGCGATGTGGCCCCGCCCACTGGGGCGTGGTACTAACAAACATTTAAGTGCATCTACACTGCCGAGGCAGATTCAGTTCCATGAGCCTTTGACAAAGGGAAGAGTCCCGAAACGCGTCGGCTTTTTCACAGAACTGCTTTCATCCCACCAACCTGTGCTGGCAGCCCTGAATAAATGTATGCTGTTACCTACCTGTTGCTTGGGCTCCTTCGTTTGTGGCAAAACTTGTGTGTTTAATTTGGAACGGCCGCGCCTGGCCGTGAAGGAGTCCCGCTGCTCGTTAGCAGACCTGGATGCCGTCATATGCCGACATCGTACCAGGACAGGAGCTATATTCAGGACATTATTGTGCCAGTACCGGCTAAGGAGGAGTACAGCAAACCCACTGAGGTAATACCCATGGATTAAGTAACTATCTGCATGGCAGCTCACTTGAGGAATACAAAGATTCACTGTAAGTACCAGAAGGCTGTGAGGCGGCATGCTCCGCGATGTGGCCCCGCCCACTGGGGCGTGGTACTAACAAACATTTAAGTGCATCTACACTGCCGAGGCAGATTCAGTTCCACGAGCCTTTGACAAAGGGAAGAGTCCCGAAACGCGTCGGCTTTTTCACAGAACTGCTTTCATCCCACCAACCTGTGCTGGCAGCCCTGAATAAATGTATGCTGTTACCTACCTGTTGCTTGGGCTCCTTCGTTTGTTGCAAAACTTGTGTGTTTAATATATATATCTATATATATATATATATATATATATATATATCACCAAGAACTCCTCCGTAGAAAGAAGAGAGGCCACAACAGGGGAAATAGCGAAGGCTCCTTTATTCGGTAGAAAACACCCACAGTGGCGAATACATTTCGGCTTAGAGTTCACCTTCTTCAGCGCCAGGGGTATATGCACGGGTCAGGCATCTGCTGGACTTTAAACGTCTTTGCCTCCTCCTGCTGCTAGGCACGTGACTCCGCCCCTCCAGGTAAGTACCAATCGCAGAACACTGCCTGCAGGCTGCTTGTAGTGCGATGCCTACAGGACCCAGGATGCAACATTCTAAGCAGTTCTCGGTGTCTTGCGGGGGTAAGTCTTGTCCCAGCCAGTTGTAGTGCCCCCAGGGGTTCGCCGAACATCAGCTGCCTCCTCCCCTCCCCAGACCGCAGCAACCTCCAAAGTACGGGATGAGATATCGGCGGGGCAAAGTAGGAAGTCCTCCACGCCCACTGTGCAATCTAGCCGATTGCAACACCGCCCGTTCTCCTCCCAGGTTCGGAGGTGGACCCCAGTCCTTCCCTTACCAGGGAAAATGAGAATTTCGCAGAAGCGAAGACCAGCATTGCCAGGGCCAACTTTGTGCTGCGGGGACCTCTCAAAGCGCGACTTCTGGTACACGCGCTGAAATATCACCAAGAACTCCTCCGTAGAAAGAAGAGAGGCCACAACAGGGGAAATAGCGAAGGCTCCTTTATTCGGTAGAAAACACCCACAGTGGCGAATGCATTTCGGCTTAGAGTTCGCCTTCTTCAGCGCCAGGGGTATATGCACGGTTCAGGCATCTGTTGGACTTTAAATGTCTTTGCCTCCTCCTGCTGCTAGGCACGTGACTCCGCCCCTCCAGGTAAGTACCAATCGCAGAACACTGCCTGCAGGCTGCTTGTAGTGCGATGCCTACAGGACCCAGAATGCAACATTCTAAGCAGTTCTCGGTGTCTTGCGGGGGTAAGTCTTGTCCCAGCCAGTTGTAGTGCCCCCAGGGGTTCGCCGAACATCAGCTGCCTCCTCCGCTCCCCAGACCGCAGCAACCTCCAAAGTACGGGATGAGATATCGGCGGGGCAAAGTAGGAAGTCCTCCACGCCCACTGTGCAATCTAGCCGATTGCAACACCGCCCGTTCTCCTCCCAGGTTCGGATGTGGACCCCAGTCCTTCCCTTACCAGGGAAAATGAGAATTTCGCAGAAGCGAAGACCAGCGTTGCCAGGGCCAACTTTGTGCTGCGGGGACCTCTCAAAGCGCGACTTCTGGTACACGCGCTGAAATATCACCAAGAACTCCTCCGTAGAAAGAAGAGAGGCCACAACAGGGGAAATAGCGAAGGCTCCTTTATTCGGTAGAAAACACCCACAGTGGCGAATGCATTTCGGCTTAGAGTTCGCCTTCTTCAGCGCCAGGGGTATATGCACGGTTCAGGCATCTGCTGGACTTTAAATGTCTTTGCCTCCTCCTGCTGGTAGGCATGTGACTCCGCCCCTCCAGGTAAGTACCAATCGCAGAACACTGCCTGCAGGCTGCTTGTAGTGCGATGCCTACAGGACCCAGTATGCAACATTCTAAGCAGTTCTCGGTGTCTTGCGGGGGTAAGTCTTGTCCCAGCCAGTTGTAGTGGCCCCAGGGGTTCGCCGAACATCAGCTGCCTCCTCCGCTCCCCAGACCGCAGCAACCTCCAAAGTACGGGATGAGATATCGGCAGGGCAAAGTAGGAAGTCCTCCACGCCCACTGTGCAATCTAGCCGATTGCAACACCGCCCGTTCTCCTCCCAGGTTCGAAAGGGGACCCCAGTCCTTCCCTTACCAGGGAAAATGAGAATTTCGCAGAAGCGAAGACCAGCGTTGCCAGGGCCAACTTTGTGCTGCGGGGACCTCTCAAAGCGCGACTTCTGGTACACGCGCTGAAATATCACCAAGAACTCCTCCGTAGAAAGAAGAGAGGCCACAACAGGGGAAATAGCGAAGGCTCCTTTATTCGGTAGAAAACACCCACAGTGGCGAATGCATTTCGGCTTAGAGTTCGCCTTCTTCAGCGCCAGGGGTATATGCACGGTTCAGGCATCTGCTGGACTTTAAATGTCTTTGCCTCCTCCTGCTGCTAGGCACGTGACTCCGCCCCTCCAGGTAAGTACCAATCGCAGAACACTGCCTGCAGGCTGCTTGTAGTGCGATGCCTACAGGACCCAGAATGCAACATTCTAAGCAGTTCTCGGTGTCTTGCGGGGGTAAGTCTTGTCCCAGCCAGTTGTAGTGCCCCCAGGGGTTCGCCGAACATCAGCTGCCTCCTCCGCTCCCCAGACCGCAGCAACCTCCAAAGCACGGGATGAGATATCGGCGGGGCAAAGTAGGAAGTCCTCCACGCCCACTGTGCAATCTAGCCGATTGCAACACCGCCCGTTCTCCTCCCAGGTTCGGAGGTGGACCCCAGTCCTTCCCTTACCAGGGAAAATGAGAATTTCGCAGAAGCGAAGACCAGCGTTGCCAGGGCCAACTTTGTGCTGCAGGGACCTCTCAAAGCGCGACTTCTGGTACACGCGCTGAAATATCACCAAGAACTCCTCCGTAGAAAGAAGAGAGGCCACAACAGGGGAAATAGCGAAGGCTCCTTTATTCGGTAGACAACACCCACAGTGGCGAATGCATTTCGGCTTAGAGTTCGCCTTCGTCAGCGCCAGGGGTATATGCACGGTTCAGGCATCTGCTGGACTTTAAATGTCTTTGCCTCCTCCTGCTGCTAGGCACGTGACTCCGCCCCTCCAGGTAAGTACCAATCGCAGAACATGTAGTGTAGCTCCTATTTTCCCAATAGGCTCTGCGCATTGGAATAATACCTACAGCAGTAAAGGCCTAGACCAGACGTTAACTAGGTCTACTACTGTCGATACTAGACTTAAGTTTTGGGTTTGCCAGCTAAGCTCAGAGTTCGCTAGAAACTTTCTCGAATGTTCAAGGAAGGAATTAACTCCCCTGATTAGACAAGAAGGGATTTAGTTTCTGACAACCATAGAACATGACAACTTTGCTCTCCCCTAATCAAGAGTCAATCTCAAGAGTCGTGTGAGCACAAGGCAATTATTTTACTCAGTCAGTACGTGCATTCTTAGTCTCATCAGATTGTAGAGAAAAGGAAGAGACGGGCGTGTTCAATAAAAAGGTGTTATTTATTGATCAGTCTCTTTTCTCGTACAAGAGAAATGGATCGATATTATTGCAATACTTATAGTTAAGTAAAGTGCATACATTAAAAGCAATAGTATAAAATAATACTGTAAAAACATTGATATGGTTTCTGAGCCATATGATGTTTAAAATGATTAAAATATATTTACATATACATTTGACTAAACGTACTCAACTGGTGTTTCTAAATACGCCTACCCCGTGTACCTGACCTAAGTCTAATGCGTGGGCGGGAATAGAAAGTTACAGTTTAAGTTAAGTTTGTTTTTGCCAAGTGAATAACTAAAGAATTCTCTGTGAGGGGTTATTCAGTTCTGTACCTGGAATTTAGGATGAATGAGGAATGGTATCTCTTTCTCTGCTCTCGATATTCCAGGCTGCCTGCGAGGGCTGCCCGAAAGCGCCGGTGCTGGGTCTCTCGGCTTGAGATAGCAGCGCGTCTCTCAGCGCGTCAGGAAGGCGGGGCTGCTGCCAGCGGGGTCTGCTTCTGCTCTCGGCTTCGGCAAGTGTGGCTGCTCCGTCTTGTCACCACGCGTGTGTTTGCATAGGGCAAGATCGGCAATATTTATACCTTAAAGGTGCCGAGATTGACGTAAGGACGGACATAGATACGTCAATAAAGATGTCATACGACTTGCTCGTTAGCACATTCTTTACTAAAGTTCTCTGTGAAATCAAAACAATGGCCGCACGGATTTTCCAGGTTGTCATAGGTTTGATTTGTTATGAGAACGTCGTATGCCTTATCAGGGGCTGGAGGAATGTCGCTTGTCTAATTAGATCTCAAGCGTTATGACCTAATCAGATAACACGTTCCTGTGCCATAGTGTGACTGCGTCAGATAACGGTATCTGCATCATGGGGGCTTTTCTTGCCTCATGGGCTGACTGCTAGTTAACTTGATAGTTAGTTTAACCAGAATAGGGTCAGGAATAGGGGGATCGATTCAGAACCTATAGAAATACACGACACCCACTCCACGCTAACTATGGTCATATCTACTAATTTATGCATAGTATAACATAGTACAACATACTATAGAGTATAGTGTATACCTTACCACCCCAAAATACATAAATGCATTTCGAAATTTTCAAATATACTGAAAAGTTGCAGTCATATATACTGTATGCACTTAAGCTATGAATTAAATGCAAAGTAAACACGCATTTTATGCATTATTGCTTATTGATATTTGAGAAATACACATGAAATGGCTCTTAATATGGCTATACAGAAAGGAAGTTCGAGACCATTTCATCACATAATAAAATATTTGTGAACATACCAGCGGGCAACTAAAGTTTATAAAGTATCTAAAAATAGAAATCTTAGTTCTCTAGGAATAGTTTCTTACTTTAAGCAGAAGATTAGTGTCCCGAAAATTTTGTAAAAAATAATTTGGGGCTGCTAAAAAAAATTGTTGTCCGTGAACTGGTGGGAAGAATTGTTCATGTGACTTTATTTTTAAAGTTGAAGGCCGAATTCAGGGAACGCCGTGTGCGAGCTTGCTCAAAAGTCTCTATTTCTGTTCAGGAGAGAACATCATATCATTCAGGCTTTCGAAAAAACTGTCAACAGCTTCATGGGAAAGTTCCACTAAGTCGGAAATAGGTGTAACCATGCATTCATGCGCATGATTGTCTCCATTGACATTCTGATTTGCATCACTGACAGAAGGTCGTACCTGTTCGATGCTGCTTTCATCTTGAACTTCACTACTCTTCAATCGTAGTGGTGAAGATTCCAGGAATGCCGTCATCAGGATTGGCAGCCTTTGAGGCCAGCACAAAGCGTGAACCTTGGTAGGAACCAACAGTGTATCTGCATGCACTGGCGCATCCGATTGTAGCGTCAGACAGGTGTCTAACACGCATTCTTCTCCGCATAGCAGACACCTTAGTACAGGTAAAACACACCTTTGCCACATTGGTCGAAATGATAGAAACCAAGTCATGTTCAGGTCTCTAAGCCGGGAGAGTCCCAGGATTTTTGATATCCGGTCCCGGTATCCAATGGCTAGGATCGTATCTTCCATTGTCGCGAGAGTTTGATCTGTGACATGGGTTGCCATAACGAAAAATAAGGACTAAGAATAGGATTCCTGCAATTAGTCCCAGGATCAGGGGAAGTCCGCCAAAAATCGAATGGACGAAATCTGGAAAAATACCCAGTATGGCTTTGAATGGTGTTAATGCCATCGAAAATACTGTCTTAAATACCTTTGAGACCCCAGTGGTATCAGAAATATTTAAGATTTCGCTCAGGATTTCCGCGAAATGTACGGGGGAATTAGTTGATAATAATGTATGTATCTCTGCAGTCGTCCTTGCGACTTGTAGATCATACGTTTCTTTTGATGACGTGAGCCTTGTAGGCGTCTGAAGAAGCACTGTTTTCATTCTGCTTAAAGTATCTATTCGAATAGAAGTAATTTTCAAATTGGGCCATGCCCTTGCCTCCCTGTCTGGAAAGGAGCTGGGGAACAAAGAACGTCCACAGCACTTGACCTTCGCCGTTGTAGTGACTAGATAAGGAGTCCCGGGCATAAGACTACAACATCTGCGGTCTACAATAAGAATGTAACTCCCATTATAGAGTCTTTGAAAGAATGGTTCTATTTCAGTTGCAGGTGCGCCTTGCTGGTGACATGAAAGGTTGTATGAATTCCCTTCACAGGCTCCGTGCAAACTAATACCGTTACGCAGAAGCGTGCCGCTTAGTGACATAGCACAATTGTTGCCACTAAGAAACACTTTCTGTCCTTTATTACTGACACATGCATGTGAATAGGGCAGGTTCCAAGTTGTTTTAAGGTACCCCTTTCCCAATTTCTCGTACATGCCAGCCTGTATATATTTTTGGCAGTATTGAAACCTGAAGGTTGAGATTGGAATATCTATGATTCCGTGGATTATCCATTCACTGACAGGTCGTTCTGACATTGTCATTGGTAATCTTTCTAGTTTTTCAATGCTCAAGATTGTATAATCAGCACCCTTTTGCGCCATACCGATTTGTCTATCAGTAAGGTTAAAGATTTGGAATAGTGACGTTGTGTTGATTAAACGCCAAGGCACATAGCCTGAACGCAGATTTTGTAACGTCCAGCCAAGCTGTACAATAGAACGCAATTGTGACTGACCATATTGTAATAACAGTAAGTCTTGCGATAATATATCGATTGCTGAAGACACAATGCTGTCCAATGAAAAAATTCTGGAGGACAGAGTCATTAACCCATTGTCCACTACAGAAAGTGATTTTTCCAAATTAATACGGTCAATTTCCCGTATTCTTTCTGCTGTTTCAATTTGAGTAACCTTCCAGGCCTCATTGTATGCTGCATATACAGAGGCTGCTATGAAACGCTTTTGACGCTGTTTGCGTGGTCCCATTATGAAATCACGCAAGTCAGCACCATCAGTAAGTAAAGTTAGGTGTTGCTTAATTTCAGGCAGTGTGGAAGTTTGAAGCCATTGAAGGCATAATTTGCCCACACTGTAGGTTGTTATTATCCCTGGGTGATGTCTTTGGGGATATCTTGGGTCTGGCCTGGTCATTTTGAAACCCTGTGTTTTATTCAGGAATCTATCTTGACAGTTATTTGTATCTGTGGGCCAGATCAACCATTGTTTCCAATCAGGATGTGTTCTGTTTTGGTTTAATATATGGTTTACGTCTATCTCTTCATCTGTATCAGAGCTATTGCTAAACATTGTTGGCTTTGGAATAGACGGGTTATTTAAATCTTTGATTTTGGCTAAGCCAAGACAGGTGGTTTGTTGAACAGTGTCATTTAAAAATATCATTTGTTCTGGGATCATGCAGGCTCTAAACAAAGCTTCTAAACCCTGTACTTGCCATTCTTTTGTACCCCAAACACTTTTCAAATCAAAATTTTTGTCCCAATAATCAAATCCAAAAGTATTCATTTTTTCAAAGAATGAATCTGAATATATCAATTTTGTGTTGGTTATCATGGTTTTCATCCCTGTCTTGTTTGACAATTTAAAATAAAATGTTTCAGCATTACTTATGTTAAAACCTGAAAAATATGGATATTTGTCATAAACGGTTCTTGAGCTCCCTTTTGGAGGTGTAGCACAATGTTCCCATTGATTATAATTTAAAACATTTCTAGGTTGTGCAGATTTATGCAAAAAATGGTTACCATAATGGTTATAGCAATACATACTATCATAATTTGTAGAACCTTGCAAATAATCATGTTTTGTAAATTTAGCAGACATTACTAAGTCAGACATCATGTTGTTAATGCTTTCGAAGTCCCAATCATCAGCAAATGAGTTTGGTTTTGCAAAGTCACTCAAGGAGATCTTGATTTGGTGTGGATATTTCAGGATCTCGACCGGACCATAAATTTCATAGTCAGTGTTGTCCCAGGCTACCCCACCAGGTATAGGATTGGCTGTGAAGTTGGCTGAAGAAAGTTCTCTTTTCTCGACGTGTGAAGATGTGTGTGGTTTGAGGACCAAGTTGATGTTCTGACTTGCTGTGTCCATTTTAGCATATTTTCCCTCAATGAAGCGTCCCAAAGTAAATACCATGATGAGCCAAAGTATGAGGATAAATGCACCAAAACCCACCCAAAATTCAATCCATGGAGAAACCAGATATGTTTCTTTCAGGTGTTTCAAAAGTTCCTTAGCTTTGTCTTTAAAGGATTTTGATGATGGCTGTGTCTTTGATTCACTGAGGCTTTCAGAGGAATCATCGAAGTTGATGAAGTACCCGGATGCAGTTCTGTCAATTGTTCCAATTGCTTCAGGATTTTTGTTTCTTGCATTGTCACTTGGTACTTCATTGTAGATTGGTGTGTCTCTGCTAAATGTTTTTATTTGGGTTTTCAGAGGTCTTAGTTCTATTGCATTGTTGCATAGTCCTTGTTGTTCTTCTGTAGGCGTTTCGAATGTGATGAGCCTCTTTGTTAGGACCTCTGTACTGGTAGCAAACCTTGGTGTTCTGCTACTTATTGGGAGTCCACTTGGCCTACTGTTTGTTATCGGCCACATGTTGTGGTTTTACCAGGTCGATGGATACAACTCGGTTCTCCTTTTTTCCAGCAAGTGGCGGTAGTACAACTGATCTTGTCCCGTTGACAGACAAGACAGGAACTGCTTTTCTGTAAGAAGGCCCAAATTCCTTCTTTACCGCGATCTTCTCCCTGACTAGATCCCCGACTTTTGGAATCCAGACAGGTCTTGCTGGGACAGGTGGTGATTCTTCAGTGGTCGTTGGCTGTTGTTTCAACTGTATGTTGCTCAGGTCTTTTCTTGTTTTGTTTAAGTCCTGCAAAATAGCCAAACGGTCTTTGACATCAAAGCTTTTTTCTTTCACCACTGAAGTCTGACTATCAAGGTCAGAGATAATCATTCTAGTTCCAAATAATAATTCGTACGGACTGAATCCCTTCAGAGAATTTCTTGGCAAGTTATTTAGACTACGTTGGACACTTATTAGATGTTTGACCCACCCAGCTCCCGAACCTAATACCTTTGCCGTTATAGATTGCTTTATGTCACGGTTTTTTCTTTCAACAATTCCGTTCCCCTCAGGGTGAAATGGACAAGAGTACCGCAATTGCACGCCCATGCTGACCATGGCCTCCTTATAAGCCCGAGAGCTAAAAGCAGGACCATTGTCCGAATGCAGCATGCCAATTGCGTATGTGCCGATAAAGACTCGCAAATCTTTTATAACAGTTCTGGCGTCAGCCGTTCGCTGGGGCCACATCCATATGAATCTCGTGCATGAATCCACTGCGACCAAGATATATTTATAGTTACCATCCCTTTGTAAGGGACCGCAGTGGTCTAGATAAACACAGGCTAATGGTTTATCCGAGATTAGAAGGGGCGTCTGTGCTGGACGTCTCACCGTTGATACTTTCATTTTTTTACATATTTCACATGCTAGAACATAGTTCCTTGTTTGTCTTCTCATTTGTGGCCACCAGTATCTCTGTTTTAATAACGATACTGTGGCTGAGACGCCAGCATGTACAGAAGCAAGCCCTTCGTGTGCCGCTATTATTAGTCCTAACCTATGTTCCATGTTTGGAATCGCCCTATCCCCCACTCCAGGGATTTGAGCAAAAGGAACATTGTTTGCATCAGTTATGTATGAGTATTTTACTGGAAAGCCTTTAGGGAGTGGTTCTATCGAATCCTTTTCTGAAGCGCTGACAGCTTGTAATATTTCGCTGTCTATTTTAGTTTTTGACCGGGTGACGGCAGCTACGGAAGCCGTTTGCACAGCTGCCTTCGCGGCCTCATCAGCCAATGAATTCCCTGCAACGTGAACGCCATCACGTTGATGACTCAGTGTATGTATCACGTGAGTCTTTGGTAGTTCTTTTTGTAAAAGAGCTACTTGTTCCCAGAGCATTTTATGCTTGATTGTGCCACCTTTCGCATCCTTGAAACCGTTCTGAAGCCAGATCTGCAAGTATTCATTATAAGATTGAACGCAATAATACGAATCGCACACTATGAGTGTGGGGAATTCTCGATCGGTATTTTCAAGCGCCATCTTGAATGCTAGTAGTTCAGCTCGCTGAGCTGTACAATCTCCTAGGGATTGTGTTTTAGTGAGTGTTGGTTTAAATTTCCCTTCGTGCCAACGACCTTTAACAATCGCGCACGCAGCACTGTAAGCTTGTTTACCCCCTACTGCGGGTTGTGCTGATCCGTCTGTATATATTATACAGCCGTAGTGATCTAGAGGCAGAATTTCGGTTGGCGGAGGACATTCAAATTCATATTGGAGAAATTCTTGTGTTTTTAAGTAAGGATCAAATTCGTACACCACGTCTGTTGCAGCAAGAGAATTAGCCCATTGTATCCATCTCGGATGGAGTGCTTTAGCATTTGGAATGCTTGCCTTTGTTACCGCCTCTAAGGCTGGTATCGGTGTCACGATTACTATTCGTTTACCTTGTGCCAGGGCTCGTTCTTTTGCTATAGCTGTCTGTGTTGCTGTAAGAATTTTTTCCGTTGGGCTAAATTTCATTTCAGCCTTAGTGTACAAGTGTGATTTAAATGCAATTGGTACCTTTTCTCCCTCATTAGAGGTCAGGTATGTGAATCCGCATCTCCCTGGGATGACTCGAATCACAAGATTGCGTGTGTTATCACGTGTTTCTAATTTTGTTTTAATTAGCATGTCTGTTTGTAAGGATCTCAAAATTTGTGTGTGTGTTTGAGTCCAACTGGATCTTTTAAAGTCTGGTTTAATTAGATCATAAAGGGGTTTGACCCTTTCTGCGTAATTTGCAATGTATGTTCTTCCGAAATTTAGGAAACCTAGAATTGACTGTAGGTTTTTTAGTGTTTTAGGAGCTTGGATTACGGCACATTTCTCTAGGAAATTGTCTGCCAGGCTTTTACCTTCACTTGATAACTCGTATCCTAAGAATAGGACCGTCAGATGGGCAATTCTGGATTTTTTGAAGTTGAATTTGTAACCCTCTGCAGCGAACCCAAGTATTATGGTGTTCACCCTTTTCAAGTGAGTCTCCAAGTCATCATCTGTTAAGTAAATGTCATCGACATAAGATAATGCTTCATCATCATATAGTTGTAGTAATTCTGTTACTCTCGCTGAGAATACCCCCGGGCTGTTCTTGTACCCCTGGGCTAACCGACAGAATTGTTTTTGAGTGCCATTTACTGAGAATGCAGTTAAATATCTGCTCTCTGGTGCTATGTTTTGACAAAAGAATCCATTGGAGATGTCCAAGGTTGTTTTGTATTTTTTACGCACTATGTTATTCATTAGTGCAGCACTGTGTGAGTTTTGCACTGCAAAAGTTTTGCAACATGTGTTAAGGTGTCGGTAATCCAAAACTAGACGGTATGAATTGTCTGGTTTGGAGACCGGAAACAAAGGGTTGTTCATTTGTGAGGTGCAAGTTTTAATCACCCCCTGGTATTCTAGCTGATCTAGTATTTCATTTACTTGTTTTTTAGCTTCTTGCTTAATTGGGTACTGCCTTTGTGCAGTAGGTTGTGATTTTAACTGGATTTTGTGAGGAGGAGAATCCTCATTCCATCCTACATGATTTTTATATAAAGCAGGTGCTAAGGCCACTGCCCACTTTCTAGCAAGTGTTTATTTTTTATGAATCGGTATTTGATTCGAGAAGGCAGGCATAATTACTTCTTCGCCATGAGGGCACTCCCTGACAAACTCTGGTGGCCAGTCTTTTTCAGCTAGAAGGATATCATAGCCCTCGGAGAGATTATCCCAAAATAGTCCCCTTATTTTCCTAGTCTTATCTCCCTCTATACGTAATGTTATCTCGTATATCTTGTGGGGCTTGCTAACTCTGGTGTCTGCAGTTTCCACTTGAAGGTATTCATTCGTGTCCACTGTCTCCAGATGATTCATAAGGACTTTGCGAGCTATGCTCACCTCTGCTGCGCTGTCTAGCATTGTCTGAGCCCACTCTCCGTTTTTCAGTTGTGTCCTCAGTATTCTCGGCATTGTTAACTACCTTGATACTGGCTACCTTCTTTTTTGGAAATTGTAATTTCTTTTTTAGCTGAGCAGGTTCCTTGTCTTTGGACTTGGCGTGCTCTTCTGATCGTTCTCCTCTTTCCGATTTCTGCGAGGAATTCTGAAAAGATTGAGAGGGACGTGTATCAATGTCTTGATATCTATCAGGTTTTTTAATATTATCCCTATTTCTAAGGTTATATCTTTTCCCAGAGGGGTCACTCTGCGGTGACCTCTGTCTTTGGTTTGGAGATTTCTCTCTTCGCCTAGGAGACCTTCCTCTGGACTGGAATTTCTTCTCTTTAGGATTGGATTGTTTGTTTCCATCCCAGTTCTTTTTTGGTGAATTATTATTAAAAAATATTTTTTCTGGACCTTCAGTCAGTTGCGGTTTTACTGGTATTCCACCTAAACTATCTCTACCTAGTTCCTCATAGGATTTTTCTATGATTCTGGCAATTTCAGCTGGTTGGTCTGCTATATCTGTCTCTTTTAACCTCTGGCGGATCGCCACGTTTGCTGCTTCACCTTTTATATTGGCTAAAAATATAGCCGAGACCTGCTTGAAGTCTTTTAGTAATTTCATACCAAGAGTTAAAGCTGGTTCTGGACCATATTCGTCTTGAATTTGTTTTAGCACATCTGGTATCACCGAAATGGATGGAACACCGTGCGTTTTTGTGTAGATGGAAGCAAAGACGGTACCCCAAGTGTCACAGTCCTCAATGTGTGGTGCGATTCCCATTGGGAGACATATAGTCAGAATCCTGTGTTTTTCCAGCGGGGTGGTGTCAGGAAACACCGCCTCTATTTGGGTGATTTTCTGTGCCAACCAGAATGGTATCTGTTCCCGTTTAGCTGGAACTTTACCTAGGCAGGATTGGATGTTCTGTGGTGTAATTTTATTTGTGTTCCCCTGGTGAGGGGTCAGCTGTGGAAGTTTAATCGCTGGCTGAATTGTTGAAGTCCGCATTACATACTGAACTAATTGTCTATGAATTTTTAGTAGTTGTTTTAGCTGTATTAACAGCTCTGCTGCAGGCATTCTATCGATGTCTGGATGTGGTGTGAATCCGGCTAAGACCGGCCACGTTGCTCCTGGTCTTCCTAAAGGACCGAGCCTTGTGATGTGATTGTTATGTATTAGGGCGCCATCAAATAAGAGCAAATGCTCTTGGAATTTGAGTGGTACTTCCACCTCCTCGAAAGGAGTGTACGTTTCAGGAGGTTCCTCTACTTTGTAATAGTGGAAGTACTTTGTTACAGCATTTGCTGCCGGAAAATGTATCCATGAATAGTATACCTCTGTCTGCCGATATTCGTGTGCCTCAATTACGAATATGACTGTGCCACCTCTAGGTGTCAGTCCATTTTCTATAAGTTTTAAGGTTATAGATCTCCTTTTAATGACCGGAATGAGTGTTATATTCGGGTCTGCTGCTTGCATGGTAGCATCGGCATCTGCGATTTCAGTTGCTAATCTAGCTGCCTCTCTTTCTTCATCACTTTCTGACATTTTACTGTTAGAAAGGTTATGCTTTTTGTTTGCAGATCAGGTTTCTTTATGGAAACAGAGATTAGATGCACAATATTTTGGAACAGTGTATCCTTCAACGTTGACTATACCAAGAACCATACATAGGAGTTCCCTCCTGCGAGGTTTTGGAGGATATAACCTTTCACCCACTCCAGACGTCTTTGGAGTATTTGGGAAAAGGGGTCTGAGTGAGAAAGCACGACTGAGTTACTCTAAATGTCTTACGTTAGTTTTATCGCCCTTTCCAAACGCGTTGGGCGCCATGTAGTGTAGCTCCTATTTTCCCCATAGGCTCTGCGCATTGGAATAATACCTACAGCAGTAAAGGCCTAGACCAGACGTTAACTAGGTCTACTACTGTCGATACTAGACTTAAGTTTTGGGTTTGCCAGCTAAGCTCAGAGTTCGCTAGAAACTTTCTCGAATGTTCAAGGAAGGAATTAACTCCCCTGATTAGACAAGAAGGGATTTAGTTTCTGACAACCATAGAACATGACAACTTTGCTCTCCCCTAATCAAGAGTCAATCTCAAGAGTCGTGTGAGCACAAGGCAATTATTTTACTCAGTCAGTACGTGCATTCTTAGTCTCATCAGATTGTAGAGAAAAGGAAGAGACGGGCGTGTTCAATAAAAAGGTGTTATTTATTGATCAGTCTCTTTTCTCGTACAAGAGAAATGGATCGATATTATTGCAATACTTATAGTTAAGTAAAGTGCATACATTAAAAGCAATAGTATAAAATAATACTGTAAAAACATTGATATGGTTTCTGAGCCATATGATGTTTAAAATGATTAAAATATATTTACATACACATATACATTTGACTAAACGTACTGAACTGGTGTTTCTAAATACGCCTACCCCGTGTACCTGACCTAAGTCTAATGCGTGGGCGGGAATAGAAAGTTACAGTTTAAGTTAAGTTTGTTTTTGCCAAGTGAATAACTAAAGAATTCTCTGTGAGGGGTTATTCAGTTCTGTACCTGGAATTTAGGAGGAATGAGGAATGGTATCTCTTTCTCTGCTCTCGATATTCCAGGCTGCCTGCGAGGGCTGCCCGAAAGCGCCGGTGCTGGGTCTCTCGGCTTGAGATAGCAGCGCGTCTCTCAGCGCGTCAGGAAGGCGGGGCTGCTGCCAGCGGGGTCTGCTTCTGCTCTCGGCTTCGGCAAGTGTGGCTGCTCCGTCTTGTCACCACGCGTGTGTTTGCATAGGGCAAGATCGGCAATATTTATACCTTAAAGGTGCCGAGATTGACGTAAGGATGGACGTAGATACGTCAATAAAGATGTCATACGACTTGCTCGTTAGCACATTCTTTACTAAAGTTCTCTGTGAAATCAAAACAATGGCCGCACGGATTTTCCAGGTTGTCATAGGTTTGATTTGTTATGAGAACGTCGTATGCCTTATGAGGGGCTGGAGGAATGTCGCTTGTCTAATTAGATCTCAAGCGTTATGACCTAATCAGATAACACGTTCCTGTGCCGTAGTGTGACTGCGTCAGATAACGGTATCTGCATCATGGGGGCTTTTCTTGCCTCATGGGCTGACTGCTAGTTAACTTGATAGTTAGTTTAACCAGAATAGGGTCAGGAATAGGGGGATCGATTCAGAACCTATAGAAATACACGACAAACACTGCCTGCAGGCTGCTTGTAGTGCGATGCCTACAGGACCCAGAATGCAACATTCTAAGCAGTTCTCGGTGTCTTGCGGGGGTAAGTCTTGTCCCAGCCAGTTGTAGTGCCCCCAGGGGTTCGCCGAACATCAGCTGCCTCCTCCGCTCCCCAGACCGCAGCAACCTCCAAAGTACGGGATGAGATATGATATATATATATATTAGTATATATATATATACATATATTTATTTACCTATATTTAATTTAAAATATTATTAAACAAATAATTTACATTTATATGATAATTTAATAAAGCATTTAATGTAATATATTATATATATATATATAATATATTACATTAAAAGGTTATATTAAAATATCATATAAATGTAAATTATTTCTTGCGAGAAATGCGCATGCACGGGCGCCCGCGCATGCGCATTTGGATGGAAGAAGTCGGTGCGAAACAGAGGAGGGAGCCCCGGGACACCGCATATCAGGTAAGTGCCTTTAATTTACTTTTACACTATTTTTTAAATCAAATTAGGCATGTAGAAGAGGGCGGGAGGGAGGCGGGTGGCGGGCAACTTCACTCCGTCCCCGGAGTGTGCGTAGTGATGCCTACTACGATGACTTTGCGAATCGCGAAGTAGGCAACACAACGTGCACTCCGTGGATGGAGCGAAGCACTGTGCCCAGGGTTAGAATGTACATGACAAAGTTCATTCATTTCAGTAACACGTTGCAACTGTAAACAGTTTTGCTCACACTGTTCGCAGTATACCTTGAGTCCTCACAGCATTGCTGCACATCCGGGAGAGGCTTCTCTGCACCACATCAAAATTACTCAGCCAAGTCAAAAAAGGATGACGTGCACTTGTAACGGGTTGCAAGTAAATTGAAGTCTAATTCAATTTCATATCTGCTTTCCAAACAGCATGAACCATGGAAAGGTTTACACTACACGTTTCAACATGACAGACGCCTTCCTCATGGGTACTCTGCTAGTTTAATCGTGCATAATAAATGACACCAATGTGAAAATTACAAAAATAGAAAAAGGACTCACAGGTCCACAAGTATAACAACAAATTGTGGTGGCCATCTTAACATATATCAAATAAGTATATAAATTAATGGTAGAGAATATACAAAACCTTGATAATTTTCCGATGTAAATGTCTCCTGTGTATTAAGACTTAGAATAAACATGATAAATCACATACAGTCAGAGTATTCTGAATATTCATCCACTTCCATTAACAAACGATACATTACATCAACTATTGAGTGTCATAAGGTCTACTAGTTAGTGTGCTCTGCACCGTCGGCACCCGGGGGGGGAGTTATTCTAGTAATGTGTTCTGGCTCTGATATGCTGGAGCCAAATAACTTAGCCACTCACTGACATACCCGGTGTACTACGCCCACCAAATTACATTAATACCAGAAGCCAGTTGCATCACATTTCAATACTGTATATTCCAAACAAATTGTGGTCCCAATTAAGCCCCAGTAGGCACACTGTAAAAAACTGAACAGTACTCATGAAAAATAGGAAAATCCTCCCAGCAGAAGGATTCAATAGAATGTCCTTGAATAATGACCCTCAATAGCCAAGTGGACTTAATCCACCTTCTTGTAGTGCTCTAGGAGGCGCGTTTGCAAAGTGGTGGAGAAAGGGGGGTTTGGCTTCCTAGAAGGTCTTAGCAATCCTACAGTGTAGGACTCACTGGAGGTAACAGGAGGAGTATTTGACCCCTAAGGACATCCCTGGGGGCCAACTTCCCCTCCCAGCAGGATTCATAAGAGGTATTCAGAGGCCACACCCTTTTATCCTTCACTCTACAAACGCGGCTCCTTGCGCACTACGGCTTGGGGAAGAAAGTCCACTTTATTCCTGAGGGACCTTGGGGGCAAAGAAGCCCTCCTGTGAGTCCTACACAGCAGAATTCCGCCACCGCTCTGCAAACGCAACAAATAGTTAAAAAATTATTGAAATTCACTGAAAAAAACAAAGGTTACAGGGATGTTATATTTAGGATTTAGCATTTAAAAATAAATGTAACACATTAAAAGCTTCTCACATAGACACAATGGGGCCGATTCCAATCCGGTAAAATTCTCGTCTGTACGATTCGCATCTGGAGCCGTCTCCGTACGACTCGTACACACACCGTACGACTCGACGAGTACGATCCGGACCGGGCTATCAGGACGCGATTTGTACGGTCCACGTCAGGTAAGGGCGATTCGTACGGAAAAGCGCACATTCACATACACACCGTATGGTGCGTACCCCCCATGATAGCAGGGGTACACACCGTACCCCTGCGATCATGGGGGGTATGCACCGTACACCCAGCGGACATGGGGTACGCACCGTACACCCAGCGTACATGGGGTATGGTGCATACACCCCAAGATCGCAGGGTACGGTGCGTACACCCCGTGATCGCAGGGGTACGCACCGTACCCCTGCGATCATGGGGGGTACGCACCGTACCCAGGGGGGCGTTTCGTACCTGTTTCGGGGCGAACTCTGCTTTTACGGCTGTTTTCAGCTCCCGTAGAAAAAGGGCCGTAGGGTGCGTACCCAACACAAATCGTACTTGCCGGTTCGGAAAAAGCGCCCGCGAACCGTACAGATGTCGCGTACAGCGGGTTCTGAGGGAGATTCGTACGGGGATTTGATTCGTACGGTCCCTGTACGATTCGTATGGAGAACGGCTCCTGGTACGGATCGTACTTCATCGTACGTTCGGGGGACATTGCAGGGTACGATTCGTAGGGGAAAAACACTCCGAACGGCAATTCGGAGCGCTTTTTACCGGATCGGAATCGACCCCTGTGTGTTTGGACCCTGGTGCCCCAAGAAGAAAATAGTGAAGAGACTTAGACCACGATGGCCTACTTGCCAGCAAGCATAACTGGAGAGAGATAAAGCAACAGCACTAGCTGTCCACCTAAAGGAAGACTCCTTTATAGTCCTCAACTTAGACTCGTCAGAGAGTGGAAACACTACTGATACAGACCAGTCAACCAACACATAAAGTAGACCTAAAATGCCTAAAGTGACTGAGAGCAGCAGATGATTTGATATAACCCTAAAAGAGTCCTGTTGCAGATGGCCCAAATCGAAAAGACTGGAAGTAGATCATCATATGTTCGGTCGTATGACACCAGATGAAGCCAATAAAGATGACATATAGAGACTAGGGGGAGAGTGGCCAAGAGTCTGGAAATGGATTTTGGCAGCAGAAGAGCATTATGTTGTGTTAATGTAAATTTGGATGGACGGCAGTTGCCTTTCTGTCCGGGGTAGGTAAAGCTGGGCTTAATAACAATGTTTATGGTTCTGTTACTAAAATAGATGTAATGAGGCTGATGATTGGAATTGGAGGGGGAGTACACATGAAAGCCGCATGGCTCGCCCACAGGAGAAGTGTGGCTCAGGGGTTAGAGGCAGCAGACCCGGAAGCTGAGATCGGTCCTGGACCAGGGTTCAATTCCCCGCCTCGGCGGGTCTTGGGCTAAAAATTCCACGGACTCGATAATTCTCGCCCCGGTGCCTCCTCGACTCACGGGTTCACACTCTGCGACTCTGGGCAATAGCTTGCTTAATCTCCACAACGGCCCCTCGCGGCGGGATGCCTGACTTTCACCTTGTGGATACCCTGCTATCTCACAGGGGAATACCAGGAAGGGTTCCCTAAGCAAGCGCCGGGACACCCACTGCGGGTAGCTGTGCGCTATATAAGCACAACTACATTTACATTTACATTTACATTTACATGTGGAAAGAGGAAATTGATGATAATCAGCTGGAATGTGACAGGTCTTGATATAATTGTGAAAATGTAGAATGTACAAGCTTACACAGGGTGCAGACAGAACTTCTTCAGTTAAACCATTTGACAAAGGTGGAAGGGGAATTAATTCGAAATTGTTGATATGGACATGTTTTTTACACTCATTATTCCACTTACGACAGAGGACTTTTAATTTGGTGTATGTCAGAAGTCAATTTCGAGCTGACGTTAGAGGTTAAGGATAAACAAAGATGCTACCTGATTATGGGGGGCAGTAGAGATGCAAAGGACATTGCATGACGATATTTAAAATTCTATATTTAGGTATGACAATATTTAATTTTCAATATTTTTTCTAAATACCTGCAATAATTCCTACATCAATCATGATGTAGGACTTATTGCAGGTATTTAGAAAAAATATTCAAAATTAAATATTATCATACCTAAATATAGAATTTCAAATATCGTCATACAGAAATATTGTGTGCAAGAATAATGTGGTCAAGAATATCGATTTTAAGGTAAGTAATATTGATTATAACATTATCGAAATCATTAATACAGTTTACAAAAATATTGTTGTTAATATCATTTTAAAATTAGTATGTATTCTAATTGTATAAGTTATACATTGTTTGTATAAATATTGTTAATGTTTTTTAATATATTTTAAAAATGTTAGTAGTTTTGAAATGTAATTTTATAAATGTTTTATTACTGCAGCAGGTTATGGAGTTTATATGCACACAGAGTGGGAAGTCAATTAATTATATTTAATTAATAATTAATGTTTAATTAATAATAATTATTTAATGTATAATTATGTATGTTAATTATACAATTAATTTTTTTGCAGAGTTAAATTTCAGTTGTAGGATGTGGGTTTTGTGTGGTATAAGGTGGTAATTAAATTAATTACAATTGATTATTAAGCAATGTTTAATTAATATTCATTATTTAATTGATAATTATTTATGTTTATTGTATAATTTATTTTTAAAATGTTGGGGCTCATTCTGATGTTGCAGGGGAAGTGGAACCACCGACAACTAGTCCGGTATTCAAATGTGACTACCAGCATGGCGTTCAGAAATATGCCTTTTCCAATTACTGCTTTTGCCATGGCCTAAAAAAGGGCTGCAGCATAAGCTGCAATTGAAAAAGGCATTTGTCACACATCCATACACCTTGTGCCAGGAACCACGTGGTACTTGGCACACTGCACATGGGTGTGGGGAGGGGCACCACATGTGCCCCAGGCTACATAGCAGAGGCTCAGTGGGGATGGGGGGGTCTGCTAGTGGCCCCCAAAGTCCATTTTCTGTCTGCCTTTTCATGGAGGCTGGACTGCCATGAAAAGGCAGAGAGAAACGGGCATTGTAATCCCTATGGTGGTGCCTAAGCAGGCCCCACCTCCATTGAAGGGATTACTGTCCGTCCGCTGCAAAGATAGGCTCCTTAAGCCCGTTGGAAAATCAGCGTTGGGTCCCTTAGCCTAATGTCTCGGACCGTCGGATCAGAATCCGGCAGTCAGATTGCTCCTGTAGATGTCGGTGAGCCAGCCACTGACAGTCTCTCAGTGGCGGGCCCCCAACATCAGAATAAGCCCCTAAATTTCAGGTGTGGGTCGTGTGTTTTGTAGAGGTATATAGTCGGAAGTAAATTAATTATATTTAATTAATAATTCATTTTTAATTAATATTAATAGTGTAATTATTAATTAATTATGTACAATATTAAATACATTTAAAAAAAAATTTCGGGGGTGTGTTTTTGTTTTTGTATGGGTAAAGTAATTAAGATATTCTTTAAGTTATAAATTAGTTGTGAGTTGTTGCATTTGTAGGGGTAAGGGGTGGGAAGTTAATTAAATATAATTAATTTATTTGATAATTTGTATTAATATTTGTTTCATTGACAATTAATTATGTAAATTATGTACATAATATGTTTTTTATGTATATATTAGGTGTGGGTTGTTGGTTTTGTATGGATAAAGGTTAGGAAGTTAATTAAATATAATTATTTTACTAATTCCTCATTATAAGTAATATTTTAATAACTATTTAATTATGTAAATTGTGCAAATAATATAATTTTAAGAAAGAATTTTGGATATGTGTTGTGTAGTTTGTAGAAGTGTAGGGTAGAAAGTTATTTAAGTAATAACACATTTAAAAATAGTTAATTCATTTTTTAGAATTATGGGCATCATTATGATGTTGGTTGGTTGGACTGCCATTACATCGGTCAGGAGACAGACGGTCAAGCAGGAGCCCAGAAAAAGGACCACAGCACAAGCCACAGTGTAACAGAGCACTTTTTGCTTGGTGCAATAATGTTGATGAGGGCACTATATGTGCCCCCAGGGCCATAGGGGCCTGCTTGAAGCTCCCAGAGTCCATTTCTGACAACCTTTTTGTGGGGGTTGGACTGCGATGAAAAGGCTATCGGAGCGGGACATCCTAATTCCTTCAGCGGTGCCTGCACAGTCACCGCCTCCATGCTAGGGATACAATTCTGACAAGCGCCTGACGGCATCCTAGATCCTTTTGGAGGTACTGGTCTTTCCCACCGACCCCTGTGGTCCAACACCTGCATCCTAATGCGGTGGTCAGACTGAAGGCCAGTCTGTCGGTGGGACCGCAAATGACGGTTTGTCAGTGACGGTCCCACCAACTTTGTATTCAGGCCCTATGTTACTTAATATTGTATGTGTTAATTATTTTGTGCTTTTTAAAGTATATAAAAATGTATTTACTGGTTATTATTCTGAGAATATAGGGGGTTATTCTGATGTTGGTCGGACTGCATCCAATGGGTCATTGGATGCGTTCTGACTGCCATCTGCTGTTGCGGTCTGACAGAAGCATTACCGTGCGTGCGATTGGAGGCAGAAGGGGGAAGGACAGTCTGACGCTTCCTCTCTAACGTGCACCCCCACAATGCACTTCTTATGACCTCACATATTACATCACTCATGACATGGTCAGTGACATCACTTGCTATCACTGATGAGATCTCCAATTACATCACTGATAACATCATCCAGTGACTGTGAGTGTTTGTAAAATGTTTATGAGTGTTAAATATATATATACCCCGGTGTATTGATGAATCAGTTGGTGCATGACTGACTGTTACATGAGTGATTAGGTGTCCCACTGAATATATGAGTAAGTGACTAGGTTTTGAGAATGTCTGTATCAGTCTGTCAGATGGTGTCTAAGTGGGTATGGGTTGGTGAGTGGTTACGTGAGAGGCTCTATGGGTGATTGGTTGGTTGACTGTGTGGGTGTGTAACTGCCTGCATGGATGAGTAAGTGGGTGAGTCAGTTGCTTTATTGGTTAGTGAGTGCGTAAGTGAAGAGATGTATAGGTGACTGAGTGTGTGTATGGCTGTGCTGCTGAGTGAATGGAGGTGTCAGTGGTAAATGGGTGAGTAACTGGATATGTGAAAGGCAGTATAGATGAGAGTTGGAGTATATGAGTGACTGTATGTGTGAGTGATGGATTGTGATAGTGGTGGTATGTGTGAGTGTGTATTTGTATAGGTGACTGTATAGGTGAATGAGCATGGGTTAGCATCTGTATGAATAAGTGAGAGGTGTATATATAACTGTATAGGTGAGTAAACAGCTGTTTGATTTACTTTATAGGTGGGTGGGTAGGCATATGAGTAGCTCTATTAGTGACTGACAGTGTGTGAGTGGCTGTATTGGTGAATGAGTGGATAAATCAGTGGCTGTATTAGTGAGTGAGTTGGTGTATGAGTGCCTGTATGGGTGACTGAGTGTATTTGTGTGTAGACCTGTGCATCAGTTAGTGGGTATGCAAGTACTGGTATGGGTGTGTCAATGGTTTTAAGAATATTAGTGATGTCATTTGAGATGCCATCAGTGATGTCACTGACCATGTAATTAGTGATGTAATATGTGAGGTCATAAGCAGTGCATTACAGGAGCATGAATATTACTTATCTCAGCTAACTGCTGAATTTCACTGGTTGGCCCCTCTGCTTTCTGCCTTACCCCCCCTATTTTGACACTGAAAACTAAGGATTTCCTCATGAGTGTCGAGTCAGAGTGCTCAGCTGACACTGTCAACCAAAAATTCTGCGGTTAGCTCCTGATTATATTGCAGCTACTTTACAGGGAGTACTCAACCATACTTTAGATATATCTTTCCACAGTCCTGGAAGGAAGCTACAGTTATTCCCTTACAGCAACAAAAACTTAAGTAGACCCAGACAAAATTAAAAAATTGCCCTATTTCATTATTGCCTACACCTGCAAAAATCTTAGAAAAACTATCTTAACCAAGAATTTGTGAAGCTGATTGACCCCTGTGGCATTCTTAACCCCTCACAAAATCAGTTTAGAAGTGGCCACAGCACAGAGATGGCACTCACTGCTGCTACTGACAGTATCAGGAGCCAGGTTGATCAGGGTGGAGCGGCTGTCTTGGTGCTGCTGGATTTGTCCGCAGCCTTTGACGCTGTTTCACCCTTGTGCCTAGTGCAACGTCTTCAGCAGGTTGGAGTGGGCGGTAAGGCCCTCAACCTCTTTCGTTCTTTTCTCACCAACAGGGTGCAATTTGTTAGCTTTGGTGGCTTTAAAGCCAAGACATTTATTCTTCCATGCGGGTTCCCACAAGGCTCATCCCTTAGCCCTACTCTCTTTAATCTGTATGCTGCTCCTCCTGCAGAACTGGTACGCTCAATCAGTTTTCAAGCCCTCTCATATTCAGATGACACATAAATGATTGTGTCCATCTTTGACAATCTGCCTTTGGTAGCTAATAAGTTCAACCATTGAATGATCAGTATAAGAATTTGGATAAAAGTAAACTTTTTAAAAATAATGGAGATGATACTAAGGTGCCGACATTTGCTGCACAGGAGTCTATTTGGACTAATACTCAGTGGCCAGAGGCTTGCAGCCCTCTTCCAACCCCTGTGAAATTCACAAAAAATCTTACTGTCATTTTTTACTCCACTCAGTTTTGAGACACAGGTTAATCATACCATGAATATATGTTTCTATATCATTAGGATACTTAGGGAAATCTTTCTGTTCATTCCTAAAAAAATGTGTTATTCAGTAGTCATTGTTTGGATTTCTTCTCGCCTTGACTACTTGAACCTCTTGGATGCTAAGGCATGTTTCATGATTTACACTAAATTTCCATTGAAGTCAATGGAAACTCCATGACGAGCTGGGCTCGTCATGAGCGTCGAAGGGGTTAATGGTATATACCTGAATTTTAACAGCTATTCTTTGAACAAGCTTTAAGTGGTTCAGAATGTGGCGGTTTGCCTCATTCTTAACACTCCCAAATGTCTGTCAGTCAGAGAGGGCATTCTTGGCCCCACTGTGTTCCTATCAGAAAGCGCATTTCCTTTAAGGCTCTTTGCTTGGTCTTCTTAGCATTCCGCCATAAAGGATCTAGACATCTTCCAGAGCTTTTCAACTGGTGCAGGTAGAATTCTCAGATCCGCTTCAGGCAGATAGTTTAACATCCTCAGTTTTCCTAAAGTCAGATGGGGTAACCGATACATCGCTGTGGCTGCTACCAGGCTACGGAAAACATTGCCTACTCATATCTCTAAGTTAGACTCTCTTTTCTGCTTGGAAAAGCTCTGAAAACCTGGTCATTCTCATCAAAGTTCTTTACCTGGGCATTTTAGACTTGCATAGGATCTGCTTTTTCTTGGCCAAGCGCTTAGGTAGCCTCAGGTTCAGTGCGCTTTATAAAAATAAAATTTCATATGCTCTTTCATGAGAACTAACTGCAGTATGTGGTCATAGTTCTGATAATGTAGAAGTTTGGCTTTAATTGGCTGCGAAGAAGTGCCCTGTGGTGAAAGTCATCTCAGGGGCCGGTGAGTCCTCTCTAGAGCAGGGAATTGTGTTAGTCCATCTGGTGCTATTGTTTACCGTAGTCAAGTCTCCAGATAAGTGACCATGTTATTTCCTTCAATCCTTTAAGGGAGGCCAACTATTCTAATATTGTTTCTTCCAGCCATCCCTTTGGAATCCTCACCCCTACACTCCTGGAACATAACTAAGCATGGGCGAATTTTGCGAATCTGGCGTTCTCGAATTTGCATATTTGCAAACTCGCAATTCGCAGAATCCACGAACTCTCAAGAATTTGCGGATTTTTTTTTTGTGTTCGCAAGGGTTTCTGCCAGTTCGCGAGGGTTTTGTACCAGTTCGCAATTGCGAACTTACTTGTCAGCTCGCAACGGTCGCGACTTTGTTGTTTCTACGTCTGGTTCATCATCACAGGTTCACAGCACCCTCTGTTTCACCACTGCCACCCTCTGATTCACCCATGCCACCCTCTGGTACATCACTGCCACCCTCTGATTCATCACTGTATATTATGGGGGGGAAAAGCAAGCACACCTGCCCTGCTTCAACTGACATGAATTAATTTCTGGTTCATCACTGTAGATTATGGGGGGGGAAGCAATCACACCTGCCCTGCTTCAACTGACATGAATTGATTTGGGGTTGATTAATGTGTCACTGAATTTAACCTTCCTGTCTGGCACCTGCTTCCTTATCTCTAATTTGCTTTCTGTTGCAGTGCAATTTTTTTCCCCAGGACCTTTGTGGCCTACTTGTAGCTATTCTATGAGCCTGCTGTGAGGGTCAGAGCAGGGTCATAGAATAGTTGCAAGTAGGCAACTGAACTCTGGAAGGCCCCTCAGGAAGCACTACAGGGAATGGTTACTAATGATGAGTTTGAACTTTTGCACCTGCTGAGTGCTTTCAGTTTTGCAAAACTCGTTTTTCTGCAGAACAGCAACTGTAATGCCCCAAGCAAACTTACTTGTGAAAGTTGATTTCTAATCCAAAAGTGATCCAAAGAAAGTCAAAAAGGCCTCAAATCCAAAAAAGTGCAGGCAAATGTCAACCTGAGGAGTTATTCTGATAAAAATCATCATTTTCAGAAGGTTATGCTGCTTGCTGGTGGATTTCTTGTGCCGAATTGCAAATTTAGTAATTTCGCGAGTGCGAGATTGTTGCTGCCCGCCGCATCTACATGTTCGCAATTGCGAACTCTCGCGATGCGTCGCCAAACTCCCGCGGGAACCCGCAGCAAGATCCAAAATGGCGCAGCACTCGCAAAATATCGAGAAAAACAACTCGGCAAACGCTGAATGACGGTAAGTAAACGCCGCACGCTGCAATATTGTATCACCAAGCAAAAAAATCCGCTGCGTGCAAATTTGCGGATTTTCGGTAAATTCGCGAGAGTTTGCAGATTGCGAATTTACCGAAAATCCGCAAAATCCGCAAGCGGAACAGATTTTCCGCCTATGCTTAAACATAACTTGCTCAACTAAGTACTTGACGTGTCCATGAAGCTCCTTTGTTGCGGGCTGCTCATCTTCTCCCACCTCCACCTTGACTAATTTTGCCATTTTTCTATGGTCATCTATGAAAGGAATTAAGTCCACCAGAACTGTATCAGTCTTATTCACCAGTGAATCTCTAGTGAAGGTTAATGCTTCCAGAATTGCGCCTAGTGTATCCCCAGCATTTATGTTCAACATGCTAGTCAGTGTTTGTGAGGGTCTATTAGGTTTGCTCGTGTTTTGGTGTTGCTCCTGATATGCGACATCTCTACATTTGACTGTCTCCCCATCCTTTAAATTTAACTTTAAATGTATGGTGTAAGGCTGAGATTGTTCACTCGGTCATTCATACGACCTCTGTTCCTCTCCCATTCGTGAAGTTGGCAGAGGAGTCTATTTCCTTTGGAGGGGAATATTGCTAGACCTATCAGCCTTAGGGTGGCCGCATCCACATTTGTATCCCTTCTCCCCTTCTGTTTTGCTTAATTTGTTTTTTTAGCATTAGGACTCTGTGCACTTTACCATTGAAAAACAGTGCTAACGTGATTTTGCTGACTCCCTAAAACAAGGTAAAATTGGCCTGTACCTGATTGTCATATATAATTTACTTGTAAGTCCCAAGTAATGTGGTATACAATATACCCAGGACTGGTTAGTTAAATGATACTAGTGGGCTTGAAGGACATATTGAACCACTGAAGTAGCCCCTTGAAATTTGTCTCAGGCCTGCCACTGTAGCCTGTGTGTAGTTTTAGCCTGCCAATTCAATCTGACAAAATATATCCCTTGCCAGGCCTAAAACTATTTTTAATACATATAAGTCACCCTTCATGTAGGCCCTAAATGGCCAATAGGGCATGGTACAGTGTATTTACAAAGCCGGACATGCACTTTTAGGTTTTACACGTCTTGGCAGTAAAAAACTCTCGAATTTCTTTTTCACTACTGTAAGGCCAAATGCTCCCCTAGAATAACATTGGGTTACCTTATTAAATGTTGGTATACTATTAGGACCCTCAGACCCACTCTTCAGTTTACTTTTGGACCTGAAGAGTATTCTCGGAGGACTGCCCTGCTTGCTGTGGCCTGCTGTATACTCCGGATGACTGCCCTGCTGCACCAAGAGGACTGCCCTGCTGCCTGAAGCCTACACTGTGGCCTCAGATGACTGCCCTGCTTCTTGAGACCTGCTTCACTACTTGAACCCAAGAATTCCAAAGTGACTCCAATGGCTAGTGGGCTGTCATCCTGATCAGAGCCTCAGGGACAGAAAAGGCTTGAACCTGCACCTGAACCCAGCTTGAGCGAGTCCTGACCCTCAAAGTGGTGCCACTTAGTCCTAGACCCATGGAATATGTGCTAAAGTTGCCCAGATGGCCCACATCCATACATTAGGACAAAGAAAATTTTCAGCCATAATGTACTCTGAGAACGAAAGTGAGACCAGGAGCTACCTCCTCGCCGATCCACCCAAGGCGCATTGGTGGTTGGCCGAACTTTGCCGTAGCTCCTGCTACATTCTTTTTCACAGAAGCAAATATTGAGCAGTAAACATCAGGAGACTGAAGTATTAGAAATAAAATATTGTGATACATAAATATTGTGATGCAATAATATTGTTGACAAGAATATCATTATTTGAGGTAATCAATATTGTTTGAAATAATATTTATGTTTTTTTATCCTTTTCAGTAATATAGGGCCTAATTACGATGTCGAAGACACCGTTTTGGTCTGGCACTGCCCAGCCTTAGATCGGCAGTTACGACCGCAGGATTACAATGCAACCACCCATAGGACAGTCACAAACATGCATTTTACAATGGAAGCTTGTGCAATGGGCGGAAAATGCCTGCAGCTCAAGCTTCCATTGCAACATTGATATTTTGAAACACCCCTGCAATGTATGGAATACTTAATTATTTTAATTATATTTTAATTGTAGGCTGGTAGATTTGTAGAGGTCTGGGATGGGATGTTAATAATAATTAATTAACAATTAATTATTAATTAATCCATTTACTTGATTTTAAATATGTAAACTATGGAATACTTATTTTTTAAGATATCATTTGGGTGTGGCTGCTAGATTTGTATGGGTATAGAGTTTGAAGTTAATTAATTTATAATTGAATAATAATAATTCCTGAATTGATAATTACTGAATAGTAATTATGTAAATTGATGTTATTTTTTTACTACACACATGCATATATACATATATCTAAATATATTTTGTCATGTTAATGTTAATGTTTATAATTAGACGTTTTTTCTACATTTATGGGATTACTCGAATATGTAATCTGGTTAAAGCTGAGGACTTTCCGTACTCTTGCTTAGAAGAAATAGTAAAATTAATCAAAGTCCAGCACTTTCCCTACTGTTTTATGTTTGGAGTGGGAATGATTAATTTCACGATTCTGAAATCCTGCACACTCTGGAATTGGAAAAGTAAAATTTACCACTCCAAAGTCCAACACTTTCCCTACTGTTGTGGGGTTTGGAGTGGGAATAATACATTTAAACCCTCTCAAGTCCAACACTTTCCCCAGTATTGCACAGACTGGCGTGGGAACAGTTAATCTTACCACATCAAAGTTCAATACTGTTACGCTGTTTGGAGTGGTAATAGTAAATCCAATCCCTCGAAAGTCCAACGCTTTCCCCATGTTTGTTTAGACTGGAGTGGGAATAGTAAATTTCACCCCCTCCAAAGGCCAACGCTTTCCCTACAGTGACTCAGACTGGAGTGGGATTAGTAAATGTAATCCTCCTGAAGTCCAACACGTTGCATACTGTTGCGGTGAAAAGAGTAGAAATAGTGACTCTAATCCCTCCGAAGTCAAACACTTTACCTTCTGTCATATAAACTAGAGTTGGGATAGTAAATTTAAAGTTCTTAGACTCTAGTAGTTTTCATAATGTTGGTGAAGTAGATTTTATAGGATTAATTGTTTATGTTCCATATGTTATATTATATGTTTATATTTTAAAATGTAATTTAAAGTTTATAGTATATTAGTAAATGTGTTTTTTGGGTAGTTAAATTGTTATATTTTATTTATTGTCTACATTAATTAATATATTTTTTCTTATTGAGTTGTTTATATTTCTTATGGGTTTATTGTCATAATATGAATTTAAAATGTAAATATTATTTACAGTAAAACATAATTATTTTTAAAAACCTTTTGCATTATATATATATGTATATATATATATATATATATATATATATATATATATATATATATATATATATATATATATATATTTATATAATAATGAATTTAAAAGTCTTACCAATATTATGTAAAATAAATATATTCATTTATTATGTTACACTGTAGTTATGTATATATATGTGTATATTCAAAATTGTGAAAAATAAGACTGCGCACTCGGAGGGGAAAATACAATCACCAAGTTTAATCCATTAAACAGTTATGCGTTTCGACACTCAGCGGTATCTTGGTCACATGATACATTCAGTATACACGGACGTGCTTAAATAATAAACATGAATGAGGCACTACATTACTGCCTGCTACACTTTCATGAGCGCCATCTTGGAACAGGAATGATTTTGTGAACAAAATGTTAAACATATGTTGCTTTGCATACTTCGTATACGTACACAGGCCAATAATATATACCACAAAGATTAGTTAAACAATATTGTCACATGTAAAACATTAATGCGGCAAAAACCGTTTGAGCATAGAAAATTTAGAAATACTGTGGCAAGACAGTTGAGTAGCTCAAATGTAGTAAGATTAAAGCCTATCCTTGGCCAAAATTGCTCCATTTGAAAAAGGCTTTTCAAATGCATTTTACAACGTGCCTATGAGCTAATTTATTTAAGCGCTAAATTTGCATTTTTACAACAAACACAAACAGGAAACGATGCGTGCGTGTCTGTAAAACGAACAGTTCTAAGAACATGCTAAGCATATTGATTAAGTATGCGTGGGAGGACCGTGAGAATATAATCTCAGAAATAAAGGAAATTGAAGAGGAATTAAAAAAAAGTACTGAACAAGACAGAATTAAAAAATGTAAAGATGAGTTGAAAAATAGAATAAAGAAATATGAGGATGACATAAAATACAGAAAATAGCGCAAACTGCACAGAGACTGTTGGGACTATGAACGTGGTAAGATTCTGACCTACAGTTCTAAATATGATCATCTTTACAAACAACAGAATATTTCTGGGAAAGAGGCCTGTGAGATACCAAGAATGGAAGACCAACAGGAACAAGCGCAAGTGAGTGACTCTGACATTGACATCTCTATCCAAACAACCAGCACCCTGTCAGTTGTGGAAATAACAAAAGAGCCTGACACTTTTTTAGACGAGTTCAGGGTTTTGCGCTCAAGACGAGAGAAAAAACAAATGCGAGGAATGAACACAACTCCGCAGAGAGCCCTGGGACAAGGTCGGCATCGAGGAAGAACAAGAGGCAGGGGCGCTCCAAAAGAAGATGTCTCAAAAACCGGCAAAGAAGAAACAAACAAGAAGCCCATGGGAAACAGACGAGGTGGCTACAGAAAGGCCAAACAATGATGGACAAAGAAATGGTAAACAGAACAATCATTAACTTATCTGCAAGAATTCTAAGAGACACAGAGAAAACTACTCTGTGTCTTGGATTAACTTTTTGTCCTACTGAACTTTTTAACTATTCTAATACCAGAGTAGATATTTTTAAGTTTAAGTTAACGGCATTCCATGTACAACAAAATGCCCCATGATTCAATTCCAAACATGGGGGAGAATCCTAGTATGTTACAGTTATCTGTGGGTGACATTGAAATGTTACAAACAGTGTATGATCTTGGTAATGGTCAAATAGGAGGCGAGGGCGGATGGGAGCTGCAAGACTATGATGGTATCCCCATGGATAGAGCAGCATGCACAACTTTAATGCCAAAATCAGTCTTTTGTCCTATTATGCCACATGACACCATAGATTCATTTCATGAAATAGTGACAAAAGAGTTGACCAAACACAAGCACATGACAGCAAAAAACAGGAAACAAAATTTTAACCCGTCCAAAGTCCAAAGATACTTTATCATCTCTCTAGCAGGAGATGAAAGTGTTATCATTAGACCTTCTGATAAGGGGGGTAACATTGTCCTGTGGGGGAGGGAAATGTACATAGAGGAAGCACAAACAACTAAATGATGGTGAGTATTACCGCAAGAGTAGCACTATGGAGTATAATCAAATCATCACCAGTACATGGGAAAAGCTTACAACCTGGTAGAAGGAAGGGTTACTTACATGGCAGAAGTTCTGCTACCTTAAAAAGGATTATCCCAAGTTACCTATTCTATACCTCTCCCTAAGGTACATAAAAATGCCAGCAAACCTCCTAGCAGACCCATTGTTTCTTCCTTGGGAAGCATTAATGAAAACCTCTCGAAATACATAGACCATTTTCTGAGAGAGTATGTGACAGAATTACCCTCACATATAAAAGATACTAAGGACTTCCTTAATAAAATTGAAAACATCGAATGGGAGGAGGAAGTCACCCTGATTACCATGGACGTGAGCTCACTCTACACTATTATTGACCATGATCAGGGTGTAGAGGCATGCTTCAACTTCATGAAAGCTAGGGACATTGCATACCTGGGGCACACGCACATGCTTGTGGAGATGATGAAGATATGTCTTACCAACAATATCTTCATGTTCAATGATGATCTCTACAAGCAGGTGCATGGAACCGCGATGGGTTCTAGCTTTGCGCCGAGTCTAGTGAATCTGTTCCTAGGGAAGTGGGAAGAGGAGATTCGCAAAGACATTAACCTTAAAGCAAACTTCATGCTTGTTAAGGTTTGGATTCGTTATATCAACGATCTTTTCGTACTCTGGAATGGCTCAGAACTAGAGGCCAGAACTTTTGTTGCCAAACTTAATATGAACTCATATAATGTGAAACTACCATCTAGCATGAGTACAAGCAGCATTGAGTTTCTCGATACCCAAGTTATGGTACATGAAGGCAAATTAACCACAAAATTGCACAGGAAGGAAACTGTAGGTAACAGTCTTCTTCATGCCCTCAGTGTTCATCCGGATACACTCAAGTGGAGTATACCTTACGGAGAGCTACTGAGGGCAAGAAGAAACTGCAGCACAGATGAACTCTTTGAGTTAGAACAGACGAAAATGCTTTCCAGATTCAGAGAACAGGGATACCCTGAGTGGGTCTTAACCAAAGCAAGGAATAAAGTCAAAGATAAATCGAGATCCAGTACCCCTTGAAAACAAAGCCAAACCACCCGAAGCAGAACCCAACACTAGAATCATCACAACATTCAATCGAGATTCCAACAAGGTACACAAAGTGTTAGTAGACAATTGGAAAATACTTCAAGCAGACACAATCATAGGTCCCAGCATTGGAGCAAGACCCCTTGTTACATACCGTAGCGGTAGACGTCTCTGGGATATTCTAGTGAAGGGCGATATCTCCAAAACCACCAGCCCTAGTGTTCACAACCTTAAAGGTTTTTACCCCTGTGGGCACTGTAGGACATGTAAATCGAGCCATATGGTCAGGGAGGTGGAAATACCAGGAACTAGTAAAACCTACAGTATAGGACAGTTTCTGACATGCTGTACCAACTATGCAGTCTACGTCTTGGAATGCCCATTCAGACTGCGGTATGTTGGCAGTACTGTGTGCATGGCTAAGAAACTGGTACAAGAACATCTCTGGGCTATAACCAATGTTGATCTACACTATCCAAATGCACGCCATTTTCAAGCCAAACACCTGTCTAATAATTCACTCCTTAAATATTACGACATTGAACAGGTGAATATAGGCAAAAGGGGAGGCAACAGGGAACTGGCATTGAGGAAAAGGGAGTCCAAGTGGATAAGGGAACTCGAAACCAGATTCCGGGGGGGCATAACTTGGATGAGGAATTGGCCACCCACCTCCATGAAGATTAGAAGAGCAATCTGTTATTGTGATTTGTGACAAATAATGATAATTAGAAATACTGCAAATTGATTGTGAAGGTTTTTAGATACTGTTTTTAATCAATTTGTCTCATTCTGTTTTTTGCAGGAGGACCCTTCACCCTCACTTTTGAAACCTCACGGGCTCCCTACCCTTTTCTTCACTTGGATAGATATCACACATTTACAAGATAATAGACTTTCCACTTAGGGATGGGCACTTTTTGTATTTCTCTATTTTTTATTTATTTTTGTAGATTAATTGTGTTGGACTTCGGATTTTGAAGTAAATGTGAGGCTTGGTATTAAGCCACTTGGCAATATCAGGATGCCTGCACCCCATCAAAACAGGAATTTTGTAAGTAGGGCACTAGTTCTCTGCAATTTCGTAAACACAGGGGAAATTTGGGCTGAATACAAAAGGCACTAGACCGCTGGTATAGGAGTCCGCTACTGTAGACATTTACCCCTATTGCCCCGTTTTACAGGCACGCACGAACTTTGCCCCCCAGGAAGACCCATAATATCGACAATTGGGGGGCTCTTTGAGAACACCAGCAAGTTCATGATTACTTTTTGCAACCCTATGTACAGAAATTGCCTTCATACATCAAGGACAGTGGGGATTTTTTAGCAAAAATATATAATGTGGATTGGCACTCTGACTTTGTCTTGGTCACTTTGGATGTACAGAGTTTGTACACCAGTATTAGACATAGTGACGGGCTGCATGCTATCAAACACTATCTCAATACCAGGGATATAGCCTTACATCAGCACACTGCCATGCTGTTGCAGATGATTGAATGGTGTCTCGAAAATAACACATTCATGTACAATAAACTTCTCTACCACCAAATTCAGGGGACTGCCATGGGCACTTGCTTCGCCCCCAGTTATGCTAATTTGCATATGGGCTGGTGGAAGGAGCAAGTGCTCATGGCAAAATATAGTACACAAATGTCGGCTAATGTGATGCACTACAGTCGTTACATAGGCGACATTTTCCTGTTATGGAAAGGAAGTGAGGAGAGTGTCAGGGAGTTTGTGGAAGAATTGAATGAGAACTCTCTGAATTTGAAGTTCACATGCAATGCAAGCAAAACCTCGATTGTTTTCTTAGACTTGGAATTATTTGTTTCCGAAAACAAGATTCAAACGAGGACCCACAGAAAACCAACTTCCGGCAATACCATCTTGCATGCCGGAAGTTTTCATCCTCACAGTCTCATTACCAGTATCCCCTATGCTGAGTGCCTCAGAATGAAGCGGAACTGTAGCACGCAAGACAGCTTTGAAACATCAAAAAAGCAGTTGTTCAAAAGATTGCGCTCCAGAGGCTATTCTGATAAAATTCTAGAAACAGCAGAGAACAAATCTATGAACAAAAGTAGAGAGAATCTTGTACTGAGAAATATCACATCTGTAACATCAAATAAAAAGACTGAGACGCCACGAATCATCACAGGGTACAATGCCTATCATACCAATGTACGCAGAATTTTGTACAGACATTGGCCCATAGTACGTAGTGACCCCACACTAGGACCATCATGTGCTAAGTTGCCGCAGATTACATACAGAAGGGCTAAGTCTATGAAGCAGGAATTGATATCTAACATTCCGAGCCAAGTGAGTAACACCAATTGGCTTCAGAATAAGAAGGGATTTTTCAAGTGCACAAAGTGCAAAGCATGCCAACATGGTATCAATGTCAGCAAAGTACACCTCCCACTCAGGAAAACACCTTTGGAGTTGAGAGGGAATTTTAATTGTAAAACAGATTATGCAATCTATGTTTTGCAATGTACTTGCAAGAAACGGTACGTTGGAAGTACCTTGCATCCAGTACATGTAAGGATTCTACAGCATTTGAGAGCTGTGGCCAGCGATGACCAAAGTTACCCTGTGGCACGCCATATCAACGCTTTTCAGCGTAGAAGATTTGCAATACTTTGTTATTGACTGTATTAACAAGAATATAAGAGGAGGTAATAGACTCCTAGCACTTAGGCGATTGGAATCGAGGTATATTATCTTGCTCGACACCAAGGCTCCTAACGGCTTAAACTCTGATGAAGCATTAAGTGTGCACTTGTAACCGAATACACAAATGACTAGCCCGACATTCAGATATATACCCTTTTTTATCTCTAATTTCATTATCAATTGGCTCCATGCAAAAATCACATATCCCACTCCTCTGAAACTTCGTGATAGGGATATGGGTAATAAAATTACAGTATTATCACTTTAGATTGAAAACAAATTTCACAATGAGATAGTTTGTTTTTTTTGGAGCACAAAGGTTAATTAAATTTTAGTAAATTTACACAAGTTAATTTACAAATCACAGTACTGAGTTACCCAATATGAGATAAAAGAGAGATATTGGAGGCCAACATCACTATGACATACATATGGGAGTATTACAATAGTCCATAATCGACCAATAGCCCACTGGGGCAAGATACCTCGTGTAAAGATGCTATAAATTGATGTCAAAAGGCCTATTGAAACTGCTGTAGGGTTGTATAATGATGGCTACAATGCAATCCAGTACTGCGAGAAGTCACGCTGTTTTTAAATTTCACAGCATATATTCTTTAAATAATTTTCTCTCACTGTTTAAAAACATAAAAAATGTTTATGTCTTGCACTTTTGTTAGATGGTCACAAACACAGGTATTGTTGTTGGATGGATACATCATTACAGAAACATTAGAAAATAGAAATGATATTGAGAGCAATTGCAAATAAGATTGTTCATGTATGAACTGTTAAAGTTTTACAAAGAGAATGAATTATGTTTTAGTTTAAGGAAAATCTAAAATTAGGATTTGCAATGCCCGGAATTACTCGTGATACAAATGTTTCTGTCACTCTAATGTAGCTCTTCCATGTCTATGATAATGGGGAGGGTAACCATAGCAACTAACCTACGTCATCAGGAGGCTCCGACAAACCTGTTGTGGGTGTGTATATATTCTTAGCATTTTCACTTTGAAGTTGTTGTGAACAAGGCGGTCGTCCCGCCGAAACGCGTAAGCCATCATCGTTGGGTGAATAAAATTCCTCTTTGACAGAATCCCACGGAGTCAGCGCCTTTGTGTATTGCTGTAACGAAGGTTTGGATGACATACATATATATATATATATATATATATATATATATATACACATTTATATATGTTTTTGTGTTTCTATAATTACATATTTATATATAGTATTAAATATTAGTGGAATTTATTTAATTTTCATTATTTTTAATGTATATATTATAATATTTAACATTTACTGCTAGCACCTAGGACTGTCCTATCTTTTTATGTGCAGAGACTCACACTTGCAAAGAAAGTACTTGTAAATCTCTTTGTGAACAGCAAACAATCATAAACTTACACAAAAATGTGTATGTTTACTTTTGTGAGTTAGGCTCTCAATGTCCATGGTTGGCGCTTTGATCTTTTAGGCACTAATTTTCATTTTAAACTTTCAAAATTCATAACTATTGTTCTACTCATTAGATTTCTGCTGCTTTAGTGTCACATACTTTATTAAAATGTACTCTGTGTTTCTAAATTGGTATGGGATTGCTCTGGTGTTGTGTTTTCACATTATTGCCCCTTAAGTGCTGCATAAATATATTAGACATTTCTTTTAAGTTTTGCCTGCCTGTTTTTGTGCCAAATGACCAGAGAGTTAAGCAAAGGTTAATTTAGTGACTTTTTGTGATTCACCCCGGCACGGTGTGGCAGTTGCTTGAGAAGATCTTCCACCCCCACCCTCTCAACCAACAACCCAATTTCTGAAAGGCATTTATTCAGATGTTGGGTACCATCCCTCCTTCTTCATCTGTGGAAAGGCCAAACACAATCTGTCAGCAGTGTGGTACAGTGCACTATCTTCATCAACAATGTGTTTGAACAGTTTTGCTGTTTCTCAGGGTGTGCTTCCAACCCCAGTGGACTGCCATCGCTGCCCAACCCAGCTGCAGATTTCCGTTCAGCTTCTCAGAGTGATCAGGAGGTCAGTTGATTTGCTCCTCCCACCATGGCATCCAAGCCATGCCCAACAATCCTCATCTGGTTGATGAAGGTCTGCGACAGCCAGTAGAAATTTCATAGATTGTGCCTCAAATTCCCCTGCCACTCTGCAGCCGCCATCCCTTGATAAGACGAGTGATCCAAAGACTTGGCGGCTTGACAACATGTCATCCATGAGTTGAGATCCCATGTCTAGGAGGGAGGCCAATGTTACAACCTCCAACTGTATTCTCTACATTCCCAGTGACTAAGAGAGTATTATGATTCCTTATTAAACAGTTACCAGTTTGTGTTGACCCCATTGGCTATAGTTGTGATTTCAGCTACCAAAAGGTGCAGTGCCCCACCCGGCACATATGTGACAAGTATCACTCATCCCTAATTCAGAATTCCTGATGCAGCTACAGATATATTTAAAGGAGTAATGGAGGACTTGGGCCCAGCCCTGACATGTTTCCTAAGTGTGAAGAAAGATTTGGAGCTGTATGGTCAACTGGCTTGTGATCTGGTATAGTTAGCAAACATGAGAGTGTAGGTACGTGACAATCTGTCATTACCAAATCTAGTGCACAGTTGGGGTGAATCTATCACTCTCCTAATTCATTTAATCAAAAAAACTGAATTAGCCTGTTATCATAACTTATTGATATGTTTCAATAAACAAACTTCTGAAATAAAAATGACATTGATCACAATCTATTCACAGTGTTTGTGAATTCCTTGTTTTTGGTTTTTGATTTGGTTTAGTTTCAATTCTTAAATTCTTAATCAAAACAATTTATGTGTTCGTTCTATTTTGTGACATTCATTACTTCATGATTCCCAGATATATGTTCATACATTCTACTTAGTTATTAATCGACGACACGGCGATTGATGAGGGTGGCCCGATGCATTTCGGGACGCCTGTCCCTTCCTCAGGGGCCTCTGTGAAAAAAATACAGGGGTATATTATCAAGGGGTTTTATCTCCGCTTTTTTGGCTTTAAAAGCCAAGAAAGCGGAGATAAAATTATCTCCCTATTACCAAGCTGTCGCTAACACCAGTTAGCGACAGCTAATAGGAGATAGCGACCATCATGGGCCCCACTTTGCATGTCAGTGATATTTATCACTAATGACATGCAAAGTGGGCGTGCCAAGATGTTAGCCACTGGAAACAGTCGCTAACATCGCTATCTCCTATTATCAACTTTTGGAGATATTCGCGCTAAGCGCGAATATCTCCAAAAGCTAACACCTGCCCTGAGCAGTTCTTAGCCATGTTATCCAATGGGAGGTGGATAACATGGCTAAGAGCATTTGCTCGATAATGCATGAATATCGCTGACTTTTCAGCGATATTCATGCATTGCGGCCGTTTTTTATCGCATTTGCGATAAACCTTGCTAATAGCAAGGTTTATCTGCGATAAAAATCGCCGATTTGCAGCGATAATTTTTGTCTCTAAACAAGTTAGAGACAAAAATTATTGCTAGTTGTTGGTAATATACCCCACAGTGTTTTGACTTTAAGTTATTTACACATACTTATTTGTGTTAGCAAGGTGATAATATAACTTATCTTGAAACCAAGGAGAGGGGCTCATAAAGTCCAATAGGGACAGAACACCAGAAATAGTTGTATAAAAAAAGGCTTCCCTATGGACTCTTCTATTCACTTTTAACAGTCAAACACACCTCACTTACAGGTTTGGAACCACCAAAGGGACAATATACTACTAGTTTGTTACAAATGTATTCAATATCAGACACAAAATTAAAAACACAGGAGATCATACATATCTCAAATTAGATCACGTCAATTGATATCACAAAATATAAAATTTCATTACATAAACATTACAACCAATACACATTAAAAACAGTATGCCTAACTAAGCATATGTGACGAAAACACAGTAAAACAATATCAAAATCCATAAAACTTCATACGGAAGGAAAACAAGGACAAGGCCATAAATTTCGGCCCTTATGGTGTTAATCTGGATTGTGCTAAAACCACAGAAGGAGACCAAGGATTTGATAATTCTGCTCTGTGTTCTGCTTCAGATTTAACCTCAATTAAGCGTTGACGCGTTTCGGCGGGGTTATGTTATTATCTTCCACCTTCTTCAGGACAATTTATAATAGAGATCCTTCCTCTATTACTTCTTTCAATAGAATCTTATTCTTTATAGTACGTTGATTAAACAGAGCCCCTACACAGCTTCCATATTTCGATCCTCAAACCCTTTGTTGTAGGATCTCTTCAGTTAAAAACTTCAGTCAATTTATTTTGTTCGTTTCCTCTGTATCCAGTCAAATTATGGAGACAAAGAACCTTGAAAACACCCAGAACCCCGGTCTCCAATGTGCAGTTTATCTTGAGCTACTTATTTCGGCCGTTCTGCCACTTCACAATTTTTTCTTGTTTTGATGGTCGGGACATTCAATTGTTCCCATCCGTACGTGTTCTATTTTCGATTTTCTTCAAAATACCAGGGCTCTATAACTCCTGGATATTCACATAACTGTCGGCGTCTGTTCTACAAAATCGACCGCAGCAAAACCGAGTGTGGTTCCAAAACAGAAACTCTGTAAGACATGAACAAAGCGGTTCCATGGTGATGATATTATAATTTCCGAACGTAAAGTATTCGTACATGAATTACTCTCGAATGCTTGTGCTAATACCGGCAGGATTGTTACGAACAACTCTCGTCGTACTTTAACATCACCCAACCCGCCAAAAGCATTTGAGAGTAATTCATGTACAACACAGGTATTTACTTGCACGATCAACTCTGAGCACACCTTCACGAATACTTTATGTTCGGATATTCATAATATCATCACCATAGAACCGCTTTGTTCATGTCTTACAGAGTTTCTGTGATTATTTTCATAAAACCTCCGAATGACCAGCATTTAAACTCTGTGTTAAGGTTAGTGTCATGTTTTAATTCACGTCGATCACATGTTACCCCAGCACGAACGTTTTCACCTTAAGCACCCCGTCAGTTTGCACCTTGGTATAATCACTTTTAAACTTTAAGTACTACAGCCATCTTTTAATCCATAGCATACACTCCACGCTCGATACGTCACCTCGAGTCACAGTAGACACACTCAGCTAAACGTTAGTGTATTCACTATCCTTTATCTAGAACAGTATCACACAAGTAATCAAAGATTTAATTCTGTGTAAATGCATTGCATGCATAAGAAAGCAGCCCATCTCCAATGGTACACTTCTCAATGTACAACAAACAGGTCCTAATGCATGTCACGAAAAGCCAAGTTTAGCATCAAAGTATATGTGTAAGTTATATTATCACCTTGCTAACACAAATAAGTATGTGTAAATAACTTAAAGCCAAAACACTGTATTTTTTTCACAGAGGCCCCTGATGAAGGGACAGGCCTCCCGAAATGCATCGGGCCACCCTCATCAATCGCCGTGTCGTCGATTAATAACTAAGTAGAATGTATGAACATATATCTGTGAATCATGAAGTAATGAATGTCACAAAATAGAACGAACACATAAATTGTTTTGATTAAGAATTTAAGAATTGAAACTAAACCAAATTAAAAACCAAAAACAAGGAATTCACAAACACTGTGAATAGATTGTGATCAATGTCATTTTTATTTCAGAAGTTTGTTTATTGAAACATATAAATAAGTTATGATAACAGGCTAATTCAGTTTTTTTGATAAAATGAATTAGGAGAGTGATAGATTCACCCAAACTGTGCACTAGATGTGGTAATGTGGTAATGAGTGGGCATTGGAGGACAGGCCCTTTCTTGGTTGGAGAGTTTCCTGTCCGGGCGCTCACAATCTGTCAGCCTGGGCCCCTATCGCTCCACCTCAAGGGCGCTCACGAAGGGGGTGCCACAGGGCTCATGCCTAAGCCCCACATTGTTCAATGTGTATGTGGCCCCCCTTGCTGAGATTGTGAGGAAATACGGATTCACTCCAGTGTCTTACGCCGATGACACGCAACTCCTCTACCCTTTCCACTCCCTTAACTCTAATGTTAAGGGAAATTTCGCTGAAGGCATGAGGGCTATCTCTAACTGGATGGCTTCCAACCGTCTCCAATGTAACGTTGGGAAGACGGAAGTAATGCTCTTCGGAAAAGCATCCATACTATGGTCCCCTGACTGGTGGCCCCTGGACCTAGGACCAGTACCCTCCCCAAAATCGACAGTGAAAAATCTGGGGGTGAAGTTAGACCAAAATCTAACCTTAAAGGAACATGTGAATGCGATTGCTGGGGCATGTTTCCACACCATTGGTCTGTTGAGGCGAGTCTTTCCCTACCTATCGGACAATTATAGAAAGACCCTTGTACATACCATGGTGATAAGTCGACTAGACTACTGCAATGGGCTCCTGATACAAGCCAACGAGGAAGCCATTAACCGTCTACAGGTAGTCCAGAATACAGCTGCAAGATTGATTTTGAATGCCCCCACTAGAACCCCCTCCAGGCCTCTGCTGAAAGAACTTCATTGGCAACCGATACGGCAACGTGTCAAATTTAAAATCTGTTGCACTGTCCATAAATGCTTATTCGGGAATGGCCCCAACTACTTGACTCAAAAGTTACCTCCCTATAAACCAGACAGATCCCTACGCTCAAGCAACCAACTACTAATAAAACCTCCTCTTGTAAAAAAGACCAGACAAGGTGGCCGTGCCTTCTCCCTCGTGGGGCGAACCCTGTGGAACAACCTGCCCTTTAGTATTAGGCAAACCTCCAACCACCTCTCCTTCAGGAAAAAGCTAAAAACCAACCTCTTCCTGGAGGAATAATTTGGATTAGTCAGCTCACCAGACTACAGCTCATTTAAAAAAAATCCCTCTCTTCCTACACCCTAGCGAGCAAAGCGCGGAGATACCCCTTACGGGGTCGATTCTTGCACTATACAAGAAATTAAATAAATAAATTAAATAAATGACAGATTGTCACGTACCTACACTCTCAAGTTAAGATAACCTAGGGACAGGCAGCCCTTTGACATCTAGTAGCACGTTCAAAATAGAACAATAGCCAAAGTGGACTTACATTTAAGCTAAAATAACGAGGAGTGCTAGTAATTACAATCCATAGATAGTTAGCAAACATGCTATCCTACACCATCCTCTTTAATGTTTACAAGAAACCTTGGCATTATCTGCCGGAACCACATGGGCAGGTTTCACATCAACATGGATGATACATCCCTGCTACTTCCAATTATTTGAATGGTTCTAACTCATCCTGTATGTCTGACCTTGTGAATGAGATTCTCACAAGGATGCAGGAGACCTGGTGTGTGTTTCATGACAGAAAATTGGAACTACAGGTATTTGGCTTCAAGGCAACAATAAATAAACTAAGTTCTTCACTTAATCTGGAAAGTGGGAAGTGCAGAAGTGGCACTCAACAAGAAGGTTGACACCTCGGGTTCATTATTTATAGCTACCCTTCTACGGATGACTAGGTCAGCTATGTTTCAAAAACCTGTGGCTACTACTTTCTTCTCCTTGCTAAGCTTAGGCCCAGATTTACTAAGATTTGGCACAAAACAACACAACAAGACAACTTGCTCCGCTGCACTGCAACAAACAGAGAGGTCCGAAATGCATCTTATTTACTAATATATTGGTCATTCCTGCTCTCTCTTTTTGCTCTGTCGCACTATGTGCTCCCAGCATGGGCACCCTTGTGCTGTGATGCAAGGGTACCTGTGTTATAGGCAAGATTGTTTTTGTACAGTAAAGGACACCTTCCTGCACCAAAACAATCCTCAGAGGCATTTCCCTCATTCTATGTGTGCAGCAGAATGTAGCACATACAGAAAATGATAATAATGAGGCAAAATAACCATATTTCTCCTTGTTACATGTCTGTTGGGATGGTGTGCCATTTGGATGCATTCCCAGGTTTACTAGTTTTAGTAAATCTGGGAATGTGTCAAAAACCTTGGGTAGATACGTGGAAACATCCATGCCAATGCAGAGTACCCCAGGGCAGCAACTTGTGCTGCCTTGTGTTACCCCAGATTTACTTAGCCATGCAGAGCCATGCAAGGTGGCTCAGTGAATCTGAGTTAAGGGCGTGCGTGGCATTGCGTCGCTTTGCATGATGCCAATAGCAATGCAGGCCCTTGAAACATCTGGCCCTTAGCTTATTGTCAGAAAACTACAGATCCACTATAGCGCAAGCAAATATTGAGCCCAGGGTTGATTGCTTCTGTTCAGTTTTCATCAAAATGGCTCAAAAGATACTAAAAAGGCTAGAACAAAACTGATTATGTCTGTACAATGGTGGTTGGTATAAGTCACTGGCACCAATCCAGCCTGACTATCCTTGACTTGTATTGTCTTCCTATTGCAAGCCGTGAAAGATTTTGCCCTGTGGAAACGGTTGATAAAACTATTTACAAGATGGGCCTGGGCAATCAGAGACATGAGCTAAAGTTCTATGCAGCCTGACATTCTGTGAGAACTAACAATACGATATACCTCTCTGGTAAGTTTTTTTTTTTAACTTTGGAGCCACAACTGGCACATCGTAAACTGCAAAGTGGTGGAACAAGATTGAAATGTTTACTTTTCTATTTTGCTCACTCACTCCTCGGTGGGTCTTTGGGAAATGTCCACACAATTACATCCGCCAGGCTGTATGTGCTTTATAAATTCCCATTGATTTTTGGCATGATGGGCTGCAGCAGTAGTTCTTTGGGTCAGAGTGTGTTCCAGAAATTGGGCTGCCCATAGGAGGTAGGCCCATGGTGTACTGATTTGGGTGGGCATGGAATCAGGAGTCAGAGTTTGACATGAGAATGCATTAGCCTCATCCATTCAAGCTCTAAACTGGACCCTATGGGTCAAGCCAGGTCACGCGATACTGGCTGTGCTTCAGCTTTCTTGATAGATCATTTCAAATCTGCATGTCCTGTGTTAGAATGCTGTATGGGTCAATCCAGAATACAAGATTGAGACACAATCCGAACTTCTTTGATTATGCCATATTGGATCTTTTATTAAAGTTCTTTAGATTTGGCCTACCTAACAAGAGGTATGCCGACTATGAAGGGCAGTGAGTCTAGCATGGCCCAGAGACTGATCGACTGTTAAAATGTGTTTTTTCCTTCGTAAAGCAACTGTATGACATGAGGGGATCAAAGATAGAGGTTAGCCAGGGCCACTTGAATTATGCAGCAGGTGAGGACCATATTGACTGAATTATGCAGCAAGACATGACAAATTAATCATCTTAATACAGCACTTTCGTGATAGTATTATTTCATTATTTTGTCATTTTTACACGTCATAAGACTGGCTGGCCAAAGATTTCCACTTATTAGTACTAGTTTAACACAGAAAGAGGTAACTAAAAGATCACCCTTTCAGCCTTTGCGAAGGGCCTTCCACTGTTTAGGAACATATGTTGCCACTTTTTTGGTAACTTTTGATCCGTTTGAGCTAGAAACATTTTTTTGTTAAAATCTGCAGATTATGCAGCAGACGATTGATTGTGTGGCAATTACGGCAAATCCAAAATTAAGAAGAACACGCCAGTGCTGCAGAATATGACAAGATCAGTAGCTCTGAGTTTAGCTAAGAGACAAAACTGATTCTATGCCTTTCTTTGTGTATTATCAGAATTATGCCGCGTCTTGATTACAGCTACTGCCTCCTTCTGAGGGGCTGAAATTAACGCCGGGTAGCTTCAGGCACGGGGGGGATTACAAATGGAACTCATAGATTCCACCGAATTAGAAATGACAAAATACCAGGGAGTGTGGCTATAATGCACCGGATTACAATGGCAAGTCCTCGTTCGCTTCAGAGAATAAGATAACTTCAGTTACTTTCAGCAGCCGAAGTCCCTGGGTGAAACTGAACTTGTAATTCTGAATGGGCTAGCAATTCCAGCTACAGGCCCTATTAGAAACGCATAATGAAGTCTAGTTAAACTCCTGCAAGTTTTTAAGTTTTCTCTTCTGTCTTGCTTTCTGTGGTTGCTACATCTTGTGACGTCAGATTGCCTGCCATCTAAGAGGGCAGTTAGATACTGGGCTGGGTGTGAGATTGGAGTCGTGTGTTTGTGGAGGGGCGCGTTGATTGCTATGGTTTTTGGTCAATGGAGGTCGATGACAGGCCAGGATTTAAGGATGGTTATTTATCTGCTGTTTAGTAAAGTCCATTCAGATTCAGGGGGTGCCTAAATAGCGAGCCACAGCCTCTGAAAACGTCAGGTTTAGTCTCACCGTAGAACCACGTCACCTTCTGAATTCTTTAGGTGAGGTAGCGGAGGTTTGGTGGGTCAGGTAAGATAGATTTTGAGAAAAGCAGCGTGGCACAAATAAGGTGATTTCTTTTCATTTCTCGTGTATATGTTAACGTCTCGTTAATGCCCGCATTCCTCGCCCCCTTCTCCCTCGCTCGCGGTTCTCTCGGCTCTCTTTCATTGACTTGGTTCTTTTCCCTCGGCTCCCCCTCCGTCTCCAGTCTTGCATCTCTCCTGCTCCCTCGCATCTCTCCCGTTGCTGTCGCGCTCATCTGCCGCACTCCTCTTCCCGCCCCCTCTCTTTCTCCCCACGCTGCCTCCGAGTAACGTCTGCGTCTCTGCTCCCAGGCTAGGCAGCTGAAAGGCTGGGGAGTGGGTGAGACTGCAGTATTTTATTGATTGTCCGCGGGGTGCCCAGAATGGGGGCAGATAAAACTCACGAGTGGTCGGGATCACTTACCTCCCCGGCCCTTCACCTCAACAAGCTTTTGTGCTAGTACAGAGCTACCCCCGCAGCTATCAGAGAAGAATTAGCCATCTTTCAAAGTAGCGCTCCTCGAAGCCTCTTCTTCCCTCGCACCCTCTGCCCTGCAGCCCCCGTTCACCACAGACGCACACGAACACCACACGCACACAGTCCTTCCACAGACCCCTCACACAGAGGGAGAGTTCGCCTGCACCAGACAGCAGCCGTCCGCCAGAGCCGGATCAAAGGGTTACATCGATTAGCTGCATTTCAACAGTTCAATTGCCCAGGGCTCCGTTTCAAAGGGGGAGGACTGGAATCATTTCAGCACCGCGGAGAGCGCCAGGCGGAGGACGGCTGAGACGCACGCGCGCCAAAAGGACGCGCACTGTTGCCCAAGCTCGACGCGCTCCTTCCCAACCTAGCTGCAGGGGCAGAAACCGAGGGACATCTCTGCAATCCATTCGACCCTCACACTGTGGAATTAACCCGGACACTGAAAGTTGGGATTGTGCAAAACTGCCTTTTGGAACGCACAGTTAAAATGGTCTGCTTGCCAAATGGTGCTGTCCTCTGCTGCAGGAAAGTGTGCGCTTGGCACGAGGCGATGGTGGTTGGGTTACTTGGATACGGTGCGTACTGAGAGGGGTCCTCCTGCGTACACCCCCTGCTCCCAGTGAGGTTACACACGGATGCCCCCCTCGCGCGAAGCTCTGCTGGAATGTGTTGCTGCATCTCTGAACGTGACTGCAGCGCGTAGCAGGCGCAGCCAGACCCACACGCCTCCTTCTCTGCTCAGGGACCCAGGCTCCTCGCCGCGCTGTACCTCTGGTTCTCACCTCAAGGATGTGTTGCCGACTGAATGCCTCAGTTTCTACAAAGCTGTGATGAAGACGGTGGCTGGGGATTCGAGCATGTTAGCCCCGCTGCTGCGGAGAGAACAGCGTAGCAATGGAGTGAAAGCGGAAGCTGGTTTGTGTGTGGAGTAAAAACACCCAGGGTTGCCTCTGAACTTGAGCACGGGGAATTCTGCCCAGAGAGACGATGGGTGCCTTGACTGCGGCGCGCAGCAACTGCACCACAACACGCGGGGATTAAGCAGGCGCCTTTTCTGCTGCATTGCCTGCGAAGGGACGGCTGGGGGCAGACAACTGAAATGACTTTGAGGAACCTGAGCCTGGGACTACATTATGTGGAAAAGGAATGCAGTAAGTATGGTCCTATTTTTCTGATCGTCTGCCCCTCTCTTGCGTTCACGCGCCAGCGCGAGCTGTTTACTTTGTCACATGGCAGGATGGCACGCGTCTGCAGCAGACCACCACACGCGAGTGCATGTGTGTACGTAAGGCATGTATGAGAATGCATATTTCTGTAGGAGAACGGTGAAGATTTGCCAGACGTGAATTCGTTTTTGGAATACATGCGCGTTCCTCAAATCTACAACCGAGGCGTGTTTTAAATATCAATTTATGTGAATAATTATGGAATAATTATGAATGGCTGATTGTCTTTGAAGTGGACTAAGTGTATCCTTTGTCTAGAAGTCGTCTATACGTCATGAACAAGAAGAATACGAACTACACCGTTTTGCCCCGTGGCGATCTCTGTTTACCGCACGTTTGCACTGAGCAACTGAGACTTCCGACTGTATGTATAGCGGTCGCTGCAACCCTTTTTGGAATGAGGAAAGGGTGTGCTGTTGTGAGTTCTTGTCGCTAGGACTAGTGGGGACCCACATCCACACAGTGTCTATGCACGTCGGGTGTCTGCCTCTTCTGCACAGAAGTGCGCTTTCCGCATCCGTCTCCACCAAGCCTGATCTGCAGGCATCTCCGCCACTCGCGCCCCTCCTCCTTCCGCATCCTCCGTGTCCTGGGCAGACCCTTCCTGTTACCCGCCCCCCCACCCACCTGTCAGGAAGGCCCCTTCACCTGAGATGGATACGGGGGCACAGGGTTGAACACCGGCCCTCTTTCTGAGACCTAGGTATTGCCAAAGTTTTATTTTGTACCAAGCGAAAAGTGCGGAAAACAAAAACTTTACAGTGGGGGATGGCGTGCTCGCGGGGGCCGGTAGAGGGCGCTGCCGCCTTTCTCTTCCGCACCACGTGAGCGGAGGGAAACTCTGCAGTGCTCGCAGTCACACGTAGTAAGAGGAACTTCCTTCGAATTTACAGACACGCAGCTATACTTCTGATACCACTCGTCCGTTGCCGCAATCTCTGTCTGTTAGCAGCGTCTAACTGAGCCTTAGCCAAAGCTAAGGAAACTGTTCTTTCCTCAGTGAGGCCCTCCACATCGGTTGAGGACGTTGTTACCTCGCGAGGCCGACCAGGGAACGAATCCCTGGGGATTCCCTCGGAGCCGGGGGAGGCATGGCGATCAGTGGTACTGTGAGAACGGCGCCTGTGTCCGACAGGCCCCAGATTCTTGACTGGCAGTGCCCGGGGATCCGGGGAGGGTGCTGGCGGGCCCTTCATCTGTGCGTCTTGGAAGCGGGGGCTGGCTTCCGCGCCACATTCCCAGACACCTCATGCCAGCTCTGTGCTGACGCTGTGCGTGGGACGAGCGATCGGGGAAGGGAGCAGAGACGCTGATTGGACAGAAAGAATCTCACACTTGTGGATGACGCCGAGGACCCCTCTTAAGCAGATGCCAGGCAGAGTGCGGGGACTCCCTCTCCCGGTGCCAGCCTGGATTCGGCGGGGGTAGTAGTCAATGACCCCCCCCCCCACTGCCCCCACCCAAGTGAGAGTATACTGAGAGATGAGCAACTCTCCTGTGCTTGCATAACGTAACCATGCCAAGTGAATACCCCTCCCGATAAAAACGCATGACTGGGGAAAGCGGGGGGGGGGGGGGGGGGGGGGGGGGGGGGAATGCAAAAAAAAAAAAATGACTAACGGAATCCTGAAACAATGTTAAACATTCACCACAGTACAAAGGCGTGGGCCTAAATCCATGTTTTGTTTTGTTTTTCACACCTTGCCATTCCAGTTTAGACCCAGCCATATGCAAATCAACCTTACCCTGCTACACATAGGAACAGTCCAGCTCAAACTGCCAGGCCAGGGCCTCCCATGATTGGAAACAAGATCATGGGACCGGTTTTGGGGGCTAGCTTGAATTCAGTACCACAGTAATCATAGGGCCACCGTCTAGGATTACCCTTCCACCTTAGGGCGATGCAAGAAGAACAAATGATGGACAGAATGCTAAAACAATGTCTAACATTCACCCCCAGTACAGAGATTTGAGCCTAAATCTATTATTTTTACACACCTTGCAATTCCAGTTTACACCCAGCCATATGCAAATCAATCTTGACCCTGTGCCCAATGGGAACAGTCCAGCCCGAACTGTTAGGCCAGGTCCTCCCTTGATTGGGAGCACGCATCCTGGGGTCGGTTTCGGGGCATCACTCCCCGTGAGCCAGGCTAGCTTGAATCTAGTGGCACAGTGAGCATTGGCCCCATGTCTGGGCGTACCCTACCCACTTAGGGTGACAAATGCAAAAAGAAGAATAGGGGGCAAGCGAGGAAGCAGCCGTGCTTGAAACAGCGTGTGAGGGGGAAATATGTGTCTGTTGACATGTCTGTAATTTATGCCAATGCCCCTGAGAGCTGGGAGGTGATGGGAACTTGGGTGGCGGGGATAAGGGAGTTTGAGGTGTGCTAGGGAGCATGCTTTCCCCAGGGTCTCCGGAAACACTTGTAAGCGGTGGTTCCACAAAAGATATATTACGTGAAAGGTGTGATCCCAATACAGGCACTGCGCGCGCCTGTCAAGTCATGCAGAGACCATCCATTAAATAAATATATTATTTAAATACTGACCATTCGTTCCACAGAAGAAGGCCTGTGAATGACACTGTTCCAGTAGAGGTCACACGCATGGTCAGATTAAGTCAGGAACTTTTGTTATGGCGCTATTGAACTCAGTCATGCTTCAAAGCGCTTCAAAAGTGGCAAACAACTACCGAAATGACGTCGCACCCTTCTGTCTGTCAATGCCGCACCAGTTACTTCCAACCACACCGGTGCAAACCTGGAATGTCTGCGAACAGAGAAAGGCGGTGAGAAGAAGGGGGGTACGGCAGACATTTAGTCCAATGCCGCAGCTGTGGCGTGTGGCGCAGCGAACTCCTGTTATTAATGCCCGCTTTACGACCAGTATGCAATTCCTGGGGAAATAAAACAATGTCCCACTTAATAGACCCCCATCTCTCTCCACCCCCCAATCGGCCGCCACCTCCAAATGAAAAGTCCGTGCCTGTGTTCTATCCAGTCAAACTTCACTTTCTCGTCCTGTAGAATTTCAGGCAATAAGTTACGCATTCAGGTCAGGGCTAAGAGCCGCAGCCTCGTCCGTTTCCCGCTCACACCGCGCCGCGTCTGCAGAGACCCGCACCGCCTCACACCGCCTCCCGTCCCCAGACCGGGGAGGCACGACTGACAAACAGGGTGCGCTGCGACAGGGCTTCTCTCCGCGGCGCCCGTAGGCCCGATTTAAATTGTAAATGAGCTGTTGGGGACGAACACGCACACGCGGCAGCCTGGGAGGTGCGAGTGCTCCCCGTCTACTACGGTCCTGGGCACACCCCCCTCCGCGGCCATCCCGCGAAACCCACGCGAAACTGCTGCTCACCTGCGAACTTCTCCCGGGGAGTGGCACGCAGGAACAGAGCGCCTTCAACAAAGAGAAGGTAGCGCTATTATCGGTCGAGGCAGGGCCAGCGCGAACCTGGCACCGCTGAAAAGCTACTTTTCGGGGAGGGTCCCGGCAAACTCAAGCCTTGACATCTGACATGTGAGGTGGAAAGGCCCGGGTACCTGGTCAGCGAAGGAAGGCGGCTTGAGGAGGCGGAGAGAGAATTGATCGGCTCAGTGCTTGCTCGAGGCGCGTTGCAGGTTCCAGAGAGCTATTTCTGTTCCTTAGCTGTTACCGTCTCCTGGTCTTTTGTCTGGATGAAACACGTCCAGATCTCGGGTGGTATGGACCGAACTGAGCTAAGGATGTGCGTAGGGAATATTGGCAGAGTGCGGGCCTGACTGGACTCCCTCTTGAGGTGATACCACTTGTGCAAGAGATGGCACCACCACCTCAAGTTATCTGAGGGAAACAAGCTTTGGCCTGGGATTTACACAAATGGAAAATTGGTGAGTTCTGGAACATGGGTTTAGGGCAGGTTGATACAGTGGCGCTTTGAATGCCGTGGGCCCTCTGCTGTGTTGTGTGTGTCATCCCACACTACTTCCTCTGATCCGATGGCTGAGAGGAGCAGTTATTGACCTGGGGTTTAAATAATTTGGGAGCTGTGGGATGCATTGATGGAGCAGTGAAAGAGTTCCTTTCGATTATTCGGCCGATGGAGAGGCAGTCTGTTGTCTGTGTTTTTTTCTGATCTGTGATCAATAAACTGAGACTTGGTGGCCTAACTTGATGCTTTCTGGTCGCCCTTCCAGGGACTGAAGCTCGCCAAGATGGGGATGTTCAGCTCGGCTCTGCTGCTGTTTCAGGCTCTTCTGGTCCAGCTGGACTGTGCCCATGGGGCCGAGAAGACCTACCCCGTGCTGAACATTGCGGTCATCCTGGGCCGGACACCCTACATCACGGAGAGGGACATCCGCGCCCTCTGGACTCGGGACATGTCCACGGATGTTGACGTCAATGTTGTGACCCTGCTGGTGAACCAGACTGACCCTAAGAGCATCATCACCCACGTGTGTGACCTGATGTCTGGCACCAAGATCCATGGGGTGGTCTTCGGCGATGACACTGACCAAGAGGCCATCGCGCAGATCCTGGATTTCATCTCTTCGCAGACCTTCATCCCCATCCTTGGCATCCATGGGGGATCTTCGATGATCATGGCTGACAAGGTAAGGTGGCAACCTCCCTGCGTGAGGAGGTGCATCGGCTGTAGTGTGATGAATCCCAATGTGCGCGGAGGTGAGTCTGCTGAAGTGTGGTGACCCACACTGCGTGCTGAGATGCAGCTCCTGTGGTGTGATCAAGGACATTGTGTGTACAGGTGCTCCTGCTGTAGCGTGATTAAGCTCAATGTGTGAAGAGATGCACTTCCTGTGGTGTGATTAACCCCAATGTGCACAGAGGTGCACATGCTGTGGTGTGATCAAGGACATTGTGTGCACAGGTGCACATGCTGTGGTGTGATAAACCTCAATGTGTGCAGAGGTGCACATGCTGTGGTGTGATGAACCTCAATGTGTGCAGAGGTGCACATGCTGTGGTGTGATGAACCTCAATGTGTGCACAGGTGCACATGCTGTGGTGTGATGAACCTCAATGTGTGCAGAGGTGCACATGCTGTGGTGTGATGAACCTCAATGTGTGCACAGGTGCACATGCGGTGGTGTGATGAACCCCAATGCACGCAGAGGTGAGCCTGCTGTAGTGTGATGACCCACACTGTGTACAAAGATGCACCTCCTGTGGTGTTATCAAGGATATTGTGTGCAGAGGTGCACATGCTGTAGTGTAAGGAATTTCATTATGCGCAGAGGTCATCCTGCTGTAGTATAAGGAGCATCACTGCATTTAGAACTGCACCTGTTGTAGTGTAAATAACTTAAATCTGTGTAGGTTGTTCGACCCTGTAGTGTCATTAACTCCATTATGTTAGTAAGAACGCCTACTGCTGTGTGCTGAGACTCACCGCGTGCAGAGGTGCATCTGCTGTGGTGCTATTAACACCATTGTTTGCATCAAGCACACCTGCAATGGTGTGATTGACCCCATTGTGCATGGAGGTGCACCTGCTTTAGTGTGATAAACGACATTGTGTGCACTAGTGCACCCGCTGTAGTATAAAGAACATCTCTGTGTCTAGATGTGCACTTGCATGTAGTGTCGTGTGCACAGAGGTGGTCCTGCTGCAGTGTTATGAACTCCATTGTGTTCACAAGTGCCTCTGCTGCTCCTGCTGTAGGATAAGGCAAATCACGGTGCCTAGAGGTGCACCTGCTGTAGTGTAAATAATTTAAATCCGTGCACCTGCTATAGTTTATATCATTTCACTGTGTGTAGGTTGTACCTCCTGTAGTGTTATTAACTCCATTGTGCTCACAAGTGCCCCTGTCTTAGTGTGACGAATCTCATAGTGGGCAGAAGTGCAAATCTAGCGCAGTTCAAATAATTTAAGTAAGACCAGAGGTGCTCCTGGTGTAGTGCTACTAATTCAACCTTTTGCATAAGTTCACCCGCTGTAGTGTGATTAACCTTAATGTTTGCCAAGGTGCCCATTCTGTAGTGTGAAGAACAGCATAGTGTGCAGAGGTGCACACGAACATCACTCTGTCTAGAGGCACTTACTGTATTGTAAATAATTTCACTTGCCACACAGGCGGTCCTGGTGTAGTGTTATTAGCTCCATTGTGTGCGCAAGTGCATTTTCTGTAGTGTGATGAACCTTGCTCTGTGCAGAGGTGCATCTGCAGTAGCGTAAAGAATTGACACTATGCTCAGAGGTGCTTGTGTTGTTGTGTTATTAACACAATTGAATGCACAAGTGCATTTGCTGTTGGGTGATGAACTCTAGTGTGTGCAGAGGTGCACCTGTTGTAGTGTAAGGAACTTCACCGCGTTCAGAGGTCCGCCTGCAGTAGTGTTATGAACTTACGAGTGTGCACAGGTGCACCTGCTGTAGTGATAAGAACTTTACGGTGTATTTGCTTTGATGCCCCCCACATGTGCACAGGTGCCTTTACATTGCAGTTCTGAACCTCAGTTTGTTAACCTGTGCACTTGTATTGTGATAACCCCATTGTGTGCACCTGTTGTAGTGCAAATAACAACTCTGTGAACTTCCAGAGTGCAATAAAACTCACTAAGTGCAGAGATGCACCAATTGTGATATGATGCGCCCCATTACGTGTACGTGGGCAGATGCTGTAGTGTAATGGACCCCAGTATGTGCAGAGGTGAATCTACTGTTGTACAATGAAACTCACTGCTTGCTGAGGTGCACCTCCTGTAGGGTAGTCAGCCCCATTGTGTGCACATATGCACCTGCTGTAGGGTGATGAACTCTACTCAGTGTAAATTTACTCGTCCAGCAGCGAACATGGCACGTTAGTCTGCATGCGCTTACAACGCATGCCATTACAATGCGGTTGTTACAACGACCCTGTTGTTACACTGCATACCTTCACAACGCAAGTCGGAACAACGACTTGCTGTACGGGGCGCTGGATGTTGGAATAGTATAATTTACTATTTCAACTCCAGTCTGTGCAACAGTAGGGAAGGTGTTGGATTTTAAATCCAACACCTTTTGCCCCCTAACTCAAGTCGTTGTGTCGACTTGCACTGTAAAGGTATGTGATGTAACAATGCAGTCGTTGTAACAACTGCGTTGTAATGGCATGAAACTGTACTGTGATGAACCTTATGTGTAGAAGTGCACACCTTCTGTAGTTTGACAAATTCTTGTGTATTCAGAGTTGCAACTGAAGTAGTGTGATGAACATTATTGTGCCGAAGTGCACTCCTCCTGTAGTGTGACGTACTCTTCTGTATGCACAGGAGCAACTGCTGTAGTGTGATGAACCTTATCATGAGCAGAAGTGCATATCATGTAGTGTGATGTACTCTGCTGTATGCACACGTGGAACTGCTGTAGTGTGATGAACCTTATCATGCGCATAGGTGCACATCATGTAGTGCGACATACTCTTCTGTATGCACAGGTGCAACTGCTGTAGTGTAATGAACCTTATTATATGCAGGAGTGCACACATCCTGTTGTGTGATGTATAAAGACTGATGGAAGGAGCGTCAAGTCCACAAAATAATCTTCAATCCAATATCACGGTCCATGTATTTTTATTTTTCAAAAAAATTTCACAAAATCCATTCCAATAGAATTTTTTCTCTTTTCAATCCAATATGGTGTATTCAATCCAATACAGAAATTAATTTTCTCCAGATAAATTTTTTTTTTCACAAACGAATATTGATGAACTCAGATACCGCCTATGCGTTTCGTCCTCCTAAGACATCATCAGGGCATTAAAATTCTGTATATTCATACTCCTGGCCCGAAAGGGTTTAACTTTTAAATCTCCATCCAAGTATAACAGCAGTTTTATCAGGACCTGTTGTCGGCGATGTTGGACATTTTAAGACTGAGCGTACTTACACGGATAAAAAGATTTACACTTGGATGGAGATTTAAAAGTTAAACCCTATCGGGGCCAGGAGTATGCATATACAGAATTTAAATGCCCTGATGATGTCCTAGGAGGACGAAACACATAGGCTGTATCTGAGTTCATCACTATTTGTTTGTGAAATAATTTAATCTGGTTGACATTAATTTCTGTATTGGATTGAATACACCATATTGGATTGCAAAAAAAAACATTCTGTTGGAATGGATTTTGTGAAATTTTCTTGAAAAATAAAAATACATGGACCGTGATATTGGATTTAAGATTAATTTGTGAACTTGATGCTCCTTCCATCAATCTTTATATTTCTGGAAAAGTTGGTCTTAACAGTAGGCCAAAGGAAGAGGAGCACCGGAATCATTAAGGCCATTTACTTTTATGAACCTCTCACCAGTACTTACTTGGTATCACCCTTATGTTGTTCGAGTTTATATCACCCTTACCCTTACCGTTGTTTGAGTTTATAACTGTTGTGTGACGTACTCTTCTGTGTGCACAGGTGCAATTGCTGTAGTGTGATCAGTCCTATCATGTGCTGAAATGCACATCTCTTGCAGTGTGACATACCCTTTTGTATGCACAGGTGCAACTGCTGTAGTGTGATGAACCTTATTATGTGCAGGAGTGCACACCTCCTGTTGTGTGACGCACTCTTCTGTATGCACAGGTGCAACTGATGTAGTGTGGTGAACCCTATTATGTGCTGAAAGGCGCACCTTCTGCAGTGTGATATACCCTTTTGTATGCACAGGTGCAACTGCTGTTATGTGATGAACCCTATTATATGCAGCAGTGCACATTATGTAGTGTGAGATAATGTTCTGTATGTACAGGTGAAACTGCTGTAGTGTAATGAACGCTATTATGTACATGAGTGCACACCTCCTGCAGTGTGACGTACTCTTCTATATGCACAGGTGCAACTGCTGTTGTGTGATGAACAATATTATGTGCAGAAGTGCACATCCTGTAGGGTAATGAACTCTCCTGTATGCACAGGTGCAACTGATGTAGTGTAATGAACCCTAGTATATGCAGAAGTGCACACCTCCTGTTGTGTGACATACGCTTCTGTATGCACAAGTGGAACTGCTGTAGTGTGTTGAACCTTATTATGTGCAGGAGTGCACACCTCCTGAAGTGTGACATACCCTTTTGTATGTACAGGTGCAACTGCTGTAGTGTAATGAACAATAATATGTGCAGAAGTAAACATCATGCAGGGCAATTAACTCTCCTGTATGCACAGGTGCAACTGCTTTAGTGTGATGAACCTTAATATGTGCAGAAGTGCACATCATGCAGTGTGACATACTCTTCTGTATGCACAGATGCAACTGCTGTAGTGTGATTAACCCTATTATGTGCAATAATGCACACCTGTTGCAGTGTGACATACCCTTCTGTATGCACAGGTGCAACTGCTGTAGTATGATGAACCCTATTATGTGCAATAATGCACACCTGTTACAGTGTGACATCCCCTTCTGTATGCACAGGTGCATTTGTTGTAGTGTGATGAACCTTATTATGTGCAGGAGTGCACACCTCCTGTTGTGTGACGTACTCTTCTGTATGCCCACATGTAACTGCTGTAGTGTAATGAACCCTATTATGTGCAGAAATGCACACCTCCTGCAGTGTGACATACCCTTCTGTATGCACAGGTGCAACTGCTGTAGTGTGATGAACGCTATTATGTTCAGAAATGCACATTATGTAGTGTGAAATACCCTAGTGTATGCACAGGTGCAAGTGCTGTAGTGTGATGAACCTTATTATATGCAGGAGTGCATAGCGCCTGCAGTGTGGCAAACTATTCTGTATGCACAGGTGCAACTGATGTAGTGTGATAAACCCTATTATATGCAGGCGTGCACAGCTCCTGCAGTGTGACGAACTCTTCTTTATGCACAGGTGCAACTGCTGTAGTGTGCTGAACCTTATCATGCGCAGAAGTGCTCATTATATAGCGTGACTTACTCTTCTGTATGCACAGGTGCAACTGCTGTAGTGTGATGAACTTTATCATACGCAGAAGTGCACATTATGTAGTGTGACGTAATGTTCTTTATGTACAGGTGCAACTGCTGTAGTGTGATGAACCTCATCATACGCAGAAGTGCACATTATGTAGTGTGACATAATGTTCTTTCTTTATGTAAAGGTGCAACTGCTGTGGTGTGATGAACCTCATCATATGCAGAAGTGCCTGCCTGCAGTGTGACTAACTGTTCTCTATGCTGAGGTGTGTGTTGTAGTGTGATGAACATTATGTACAGAAGTGCACACCGCCTGTAGTGTGACTAACTGTTCTCGTTCTCTATGCTGAGGTGTAAGTAGTGTGATGAACATTATGTGCAGAAGTGCATACCGCCTGCAGTGTGACTGACTGTGCTCTATGCTGAGGTGTAAGTGTTGTAGTGTGACGAACATAATGTGCAGAAGTGAACACCGCCTGCAGTGTGACTAACTGTTCTCTATGCTGAGGTGTAAGTGTTGTAGTGCGACGAACATTATGTGCAGAAGTGCACACCGCCTGCAGTGTGACTAACTTTTCTCTATGCTGAGGTGTAAGTGTCGTAGTGTGATGAACATAATGTGCAGAAGTGCACACCGCCTGCAGTGTGACTAACTGTTCCCCATGCTGAGGTGTAAGTGTTGTACTGCGACAAACCTTATGTGCAGAAATGCGCACCGCCTGCAGTGTGACTAACTGTGCTCTATGCTGAGGTGTAAGTGTTGTAGTGTGATGAACCTTATGTGCAGAAATGCACACCGCCTGCAGTGTGACTAACTGTTCTCCATGCTGATGTGTAAGTGTTATAGTGCGACGAACATTATGTGCAGAAGTGCACACCGCCTGCAGTGTGACTAACTGTTCTCTATGCTGAAGTGTAAGTGTTTTAGTGCAACAAACCTTATGTGCAGAATTGCACACCGCCGGCAGTGTGACTAACCATTCTCGTTCTCTATGCTGAGGTGTAAGTGTTGTAGTGTGACGAACCTTATGTGCAGAAGTGCACACTGCCTGCAGTGTGACTAACTGTGCTCTATGCTGAGGTGTAAGTGTTGTAGTGTGACGAACATAATGTGCAGAAGTGAACACCGCCTGCAGTGTGACTAACTGTCCTCTATGCTGAGGTGTAAGTGTTGTAGTGCGACGAACATTATGTGCATAAGTGCACACCGCCTGCAGTGTGACTAACTGTTCTCCATGCTGATGTGTAAGTGTTATAGTGCGACGAACATTATGTGCAGAAGTGCACACCGCCTGCAGTGTGACTAACTGTTCTCTATGCTGAAGTGTAAGTGTTTTAGTGCAACAAACCTTATGTGCAGAATTGCACACCGCCGGCAGTGTGACTAACCATTCTCGTTCTCTATGCTGAGGTGTAAGTGTTGTAGTGTGACGAACCTTATGTGCAGAAGTGCACACTGCCTGCAGTGTGACTAACTGTTCTCTATGCAGAGGTGTAAGTGTCGTAGTGGGATGAACATTTTGTGCAGAAGTGCACACCGCCTGCAGTGTGACTAACTGTTCTCCATGCTGAGGTGTAAGTGTTTTAGTGCGACGAACATTATGTACTGAAGTGCACACCGCCTGCAGTGTGACTAACTGTGTTCTATGCTGAGGTGTAAGTGTTATAGTGTGACGAACCTTATGCGCAGAAGTGCACACCACCTGCAGTGTGACTTACTGTTCTCTATGCTGAGGTGTAAGTGTTGTAGTGCGACGAACCTTATGTGAAGAAATGCACACCGCCTGCAGTGTGACTAACTGTGCTCTATGCTGAGGTGTAAGTGTTGTAGTGTGATGAACCTTATGTGCAGAAATGCACACCGCCTGCAGTGTGACTAACTGTCCTCTATGCTGAGGTGTAAGTGTTGTAGTGCGACGAACATTATGTGCATAAGTGCACACCGCCTGCAGTGTGACTAACTGTTCTCCATGCTGATGTGTAAGTGTTATAGTGCGACGAACATTATGTGCAGAAGTGCACACCGCCTGCAGTGTGACTAACTGTTCTCTATGCTGAAGTGTAAGTGTTTTAGTGCAACAAACCTTATGTGCAGAATTGCACACCGCCGGCAGTGTGACTAACCATTCTCGTTCTCTATGCTGAGGTGTAAGTGTTGTAGTGTGACGAACCTTATGTGCAGAAGTGCACACTGCCTGCAGTGTGACTAACTGTTCTCTATGCAGAGGTGTAAGTGTCGTAGTGGGATGAACATTTTGTGCAGAAGTGCACACCGCCTGCAGTGTGACTAACTGTTCTCCATGCTGAGGTGTAAGTGTTTTAGTGCGACGAACATTATGTACAGAAGTGCACACCGCCTGCAGTGTGACTAACTGTGTTCTATGCTGAGGTGTAAGTGTTATAGTGTGACGAACCTTATGCGCAGAAGTGCACACCACCTGCAGTGTGACTAACTGTTCTCTATGCTGAGGTGTAAGTGTTGTATTGCGACGAACATTATGTGCAGAAGTTCACATCCGGTAATGTGATGAAGCCTTCTGTATGCACAGATCCGTCTGCTGTAGCTCATTAACCCTACTACTTGCAGATGTGTAACCCCTGTGGAGTGTGATGAATCGCTCCGCGTGCCGAGTTGACAAGCTGTGGCGTGATGTACGACACTGTGTGCACTGCGGCGCCTTCTGCATTGTGATAAACCCGAAAGGCTCTGCACCCAAATAGTCTTAAGGCTGTGGTACAAGGACTTACCACAGCAAAACAACACAGAGGAGCGACTCACACATGCGGTCTTTTAAAAACAGCGGGGCAGATTTACAAGCCTCATGCGCCACTTTTGCGTCACTTTTCCCATGTTAGAAGTGACGCAAAAGTGGCGCAAGGGGCTTGTATATCTACCCCTGTTCCGAGTGGAGTGAGGCACCTCACTACACGGAAGTATGTTCTATTTTTCACCACATACACATAACGTTTACTTGTTTTAAGGATACTAATGCCCAACCGTTTCAGTTTCCGGTTTGTGCTCTCCAGCAGTGCTGCCGACCTGACCAGTATCTGGTTTATATAAAACCACCATTTCTGCTAGCCGGGAACACCCCCGCACCGGCACCCACAGCCTCTAGTGCACAGAGATACTCGCGCACGCGGTGGCGCAGTTCTCCCTGCGCCCAGCAGTGGCGCTGTGGCGGGCTGAACAACAACAGCCACCTATTTATAGAAGAAACCAACGCAGCACAGCCTGTGCGCAGAAGCAGCAAGAGGCGGCTGCGGGACATTTAGTGCACCACAACATCTGAGAAGCTGTTAACAATTTACGGCGTGACAACTGATGTAGGAATTGGTGCGTACAAATAACACCTTTAATAAAGCACAGCAGGGAAGTCAAGTGTAACTGCTGTCAGAGTCCACCTCATGGCGCGCCTGCAGCACACCGACACCCGAGGTGAACTGGTGGGAGCACTGTCTGGAAAGTTTCTAATTTGTTGATGACAAGTGCTTGGAATGCTGAAAGGTAATGTCAGTGCTGCCAATGGCATCTCGACTTGACTGCAATTAAAAATAGATAGGTTCATTGATTCCTGCCTAATTCGAGCTCATTATAATGGGAAGGGAATTTTAATCTCTCCCCTTGACCCGTCAGACGTGGTCTAATTTTGAAAGTAAATGCCGCATATGCGGCGGTACACGGGTGAACACAATCCCTCACAGGGAGACTCAAGCACGCAGACATATACACACGAAGCAACACACGACGTGCAGTTAGACACGGAAACATCCCCAAACAGAAAGCCAGTTTCATACACACAAAAACAACACATATAACTCCTTTACAAACACCAACACGCACCCCAGCACACATACTAATGCATCTTGCATCAGCACACGTTTACACCTTTGCAAACAATGAAACAGAAATATAACCAACTCTAAAAAAGAAACACACAGTGCACAAAAACACACTCACGTAAATACCAACACACACACTCACATACCAAGTCAGATAGCAAGATTCACACCACACAAAGCACATATATACTTATAAAACATCCCACACAAACAGCATATCAACACACAAACACCAATGCCCCCCACACATACCAAAACAGTCAATAATACACACACACCAAAACAGCCACACAAACACACACCAACAAAAACACACATCTCAGCACACAACATCCCTAACACACCCTTGCAGGCCTGACATTACTGTCACAATGCCCATGTGTTGCAGTAATCGAAATGTTCTGTTTTCACTCGATGAAATGTGATTTGTTTACATAACATATTAGCACCCCAAAACACACTTTTAGCTGCAAATATATCAATTTTAATTACACGTTATTTCAACCTCAAAGCAAATGTTGACATTAAACCTGTATGTTTACATCACAAAGAACGTTCCATCTTGGTAGCAAGAGCTGCAGTGTCCCTAAGAACATAATGTCGTAAAACATGCTATCTATCCTAAGGATTATCAAGGAGGGCATGCCTGACATATTACAGCACATGCAGTAGCATAAAGCAGATTCTAGTGCCACGAGGCGTGTGCTACAGATATAAATTAAATGTAATCACGCACGAGAGCTCTGCCATACTCCATGATCATATAACGAAAAACATATTGAGCTTCTCATGCATGAAAAATGCACGGGTGCCCACAAAACAAAGGCCATTGGTGTGAAGCATGTCAACAGCACGCATGCGTTTAAAATGAAGCAGAGGATACTTTTATGCAACATGTTATCTTTTCATGACCTCTGTGTTGGTCCCAGAATGTCAGAAGCCTCACTGCACGGGCCATTAAGAAAAAAACACTTATCTTTATGATATATTGTAGTTTACTTCTACCATGTGTATGGCACCTTAGATCTTCCTTGATGTGGATACCTTTCCCAGAATCCGCCAAGACTTTCCTCTACCGGTTCGGTTTGATTGTACTTGGTTGGCTTCAATTGCTTAGCTCTGTGTCTATCTTGACAATGGTTCCTGTTGGTTGATGTGAGAACGGAATGGGCCAGAGCCCACTTGGATTCTTTCAGTGTACTTTGAGTATGGATGGATGTGCTGATGCTGAAGCATGACGTACTATTCTGGACGTCAGTCTACGGGGCGAATTGTCCATTTTGTGACCCGAGTATAACATTCCTTAGACTAGCGTCACTTGCCAACTCTGCCGCTGTGATACATTGTTGTGTATATGAGGATGCTATAGGTTGTAGCTAACACAGGGGCGGCTTCAGCATTGAGCAAAGGAGCGTCGGCCCACACCCAGAGCTGAAAAATAAAATGCTAATAGAGTTTATTTATCATCATTGTATTTTTCAGCAACTGCCCCGTCCTCAACCTTGTGAAAGGATAGGGCGGGGCCAGTGCTGCCACTGGCAGCATGGAGACGTGTGCTTTAAAATGCGCATGTCTCTTTGGCCGGCTGTCTTGCGATGGCCAGCCAGACAAGCGCATTTTAAACTTCTCTAACACAACTGTCTAAGACAGCTGTGTTAGAGAAAGTGCAGGCCTCCAGGGATCCTGAGAGGGCTCAGTGAAGCTGCTCCCACCAATCCTGGGGCTGCTGTCATGTCAATGAGAGCAGTGCCAGGATTGGGTAGTGCAGTTTCCTGGGTTCCGCGTTGGAGCCTGCCTGGAAGAGAGAAGACCAGTGGAGGAGGATGTTGCGCCGTGCCTCAAATAAGTGTTTTTTTGTTTGTCTCCGACCCCTTCTGCCCACCACCCTCAGTTCAAAGTTTAGATTTACACGCCTGCACCCTTGAACTCAGGTTGTGGAACCTAAATTACAATTGTAAAGTTCCTACTAGTAACTGTTCACAAGTAGGTGGAGGCAGAAGTTGTTTGCCAACCTGGTGTACTGCCACCCAAGTGGAGATCTCCTGATAGTAATTTATAGAAACATTTAAAAATGTTTATTGAACCAAAAAATAAAAAATATATTTTTATCTTTTATGTTGTTGTAAAATAATTTTATATATTTACTTTAAAATTAGAACGGCATACAAATGCTGCAGAACTATTAACTTAATTTTGAAGTAAATATTTATTAAGGTCAAATATATTAATTTAAATATATTTATTGAAAAAATACCCACTTATAATAAAATGTTTATGTTTATTAGTCAAGTATTAAAAATTACAGAAGATTATGTGTAGAATTCACTTAGTGTAATTATTGTAAACATTTTTTTTTAAATTCATAAAATATGCAAAAATAAATAAATATATATACACCTCGTAGTTTGGCTGCACCCAAGCCTCTACGAACAACGGGCACACAGCGGGGTAAACTGAAAAATTTGAAGGCTCTATATAATATGTGGCACTTCGAGGATTTATCGCATCCAGGCATTTATTGAATGAACAAACAGCCGCGTCTCAACCGTATACCGACGCGTTTCCACTTGTAGTCTAAACACGTCCGTGAGGGGTGTGACACAGCTGATTCTTCATTCAATAAATGCCTGGATGTGATCCTTGGAGTGCCAAGTATTAATTTTGGGGAGAAATAACCCAGCACATATGGGTTAGTCTTTGACTGAGGCACCAGCTCGACTTTGCGTGCCGCAATATACATTTATATATATTTTTTATCAATCAAAACACTTCCCATTCACACTTAAAGTGCTGCATCAATTTTGCAAATAAGAAGCAGAGAACTCTGGGTACTTCCACAATACCAGCAACTCTCTAAATCTCCTCACCTCAAAATTCTATTTTTCTAGGAAAGTTTTTAAGCATAGAAATACCACAGTGCCACCCAAGCTGAACTAGAAAGATACACATTATTTTGCTATTTATACACCAAAGTCCTTAAGCCTAGGATAAGCTAGTGCCATCCATGCCAATCTCTATAATTCTTTTATCACTCCAGGCTCAGTAATACAGTTTTGGATTGGAAAAATACCATCCAAGCTAACTTGAAATGAGTAAAAGCAACTCCTGACCCAAGGTTTGTTGTCATTACAGCTCTTCAGAGAGGTTTAGCTTTGTCCAGACACAAGGGAGCGCCCATTATAAGTCAAAGCCAAAGCAATACCCTCTCATGCTTAGAGTGCCACATACGTTATGCATGCAAGAAGCAGAGAACTCTGGGTAGTTCCCAAATTTCAGTGAAGAGCAGCTTTTATATAGAGCACCCTACTGTAGGAAAGTGGAAAAATATGAAGTGAGGCTGGTTAGGCTTCACTATGCAATACACTCATAGGGGCATATTAGCAAGGGCAATATCGCCGCTTTAGCGGGACTTTTTCCCGCTAAATCGGTGATATTTTTATTGCCCTATTAGCAAGCTGTCACTAACAGCAGTTAGCGACAGCTTTTAGGCGATAGCTACAGGTTTGGGGCCCGCTTTGCATGTCAGCGATATTTATTGCTAATGACATGCAAAGTGGGCGTACCCAAACTGTTAGCGACTGAAAACAGTCGCTAACACAGCTATCGCCTATTAGCAAGGCAGGCGAAGCGATAAAAAAAATCGCGCTAAGCGCGATTATCGCTATAAACTAACGCCTGCTAAAAAGTTGAATTACCTGTGTAGTCAATGGGAGGTGGGTTATCAGATTAAGCCCCCATTGGCGTTAATGCGAGAATATTGCTGGATTTCCAGCGATATACTCGCATTTCGCTGCTATCGCTGGATATTTTAGCACAATGGAGAAAAACTTTGCTAATAGCATTTCTTTCTCCGCTAAAATATCCAGCGATAAAAAAAAAGTCGCTAACCACGTTTAGTGATAAATATCGCTATTTCTTGCTAATAGGCCCCATAATTCCCCAAAATAATTCCTTTGGATTTACACTAATAAATCCCTAGGCCAGTCCTGGTAGAGTGTCACTGAGCAGTCAGGGTTTACTAGAGGAACGTGTTAAGCATTTCATAGTACCAACATGGAAGATAACTAATTGACACGACTTGTAAGAAATCCAAAACCAGTTTATAAAAATAAAGCACATTGTTTATATAAGTGTAGATACCATAAAAACATAATTGGATGAGTCTAACAAGAGTTATGGACTTTAGAAGAAAAAATAAATCAGTGAAATTTACTACTGCAAAACTTTAACGTTGCAATCAATGGGAAAAAGCATTAGTGACAATCGGTCACTTACAGGTTGAGTTGTAGGGAACCCACTGGGGGTAAGGTGATGCAGGTTACAGGGCCAGGCCATGACAATCAGTTAAGATTTTCCTGGCTTGTAGGACCCCAGTGCTGAGTTGTCCTGGCTGTTCCTGGTGCTAAAGCAGGAGCCGCGGGGGAGCTGGTTTTACCGCTTAAACTCTGCTGGAGAGGAAATGGATGAACAAACTCAACAATGGGGCTACTGAGGTGGTAGGCTGCTGGGTTCCCTTGAGGCACAGCGTCGAACAAAGATATTGGTAGCTCGACTAACCAAAAACAAGCCTTAGCAGCTGCAATTTCAGTATGAAGTTGCTTTCATGTCCTGGAGTATGGGAGAAAATGGTAGCCACCTGAACCTTGCTGGATGTCAGAACTACATGTAACACAATGCAATAGACCATTAACTTTTGAGCGATCCCTCAACGGGCCCGTTGGCAGTGATTCTTTGGTTCTGGGAGGGTGCTTTACCTGCTGACTGCATGGGACTAGTGCCACTAGTTCAAGGGAGTACTTGAGTTGCCTTTGGCTCTCAAAGGGGTCCCTCTGTCTGGGAGAACTGGTCTTTGGTCCGGGAACATCTTGATATGACAATTCACTAGCCATACTGTCAGGGAGGGAGGTGCTACCTCCTTCCTGGCCATGCCTTTGTTTGTGCCTCCTGGGAGTGTTCGCACCTCCTGGCAGGGGGTCAGGTTCCTGTCTTGGCAGCAGCAGCTGGTGGCTGTCAGCCAGGGCACAGGAAAGGCTGTGGCAACCAGGTGGACAACCTTTAGGGTAGCCACCTGGGTGCATGTGATATCAAATCCAACATGGGAGTCATGTCAGTCGTTATGAGAGAAGTTGTTTGATACTAAACAGGACCATTTTCAGTGGGACCATAATGGAGGTGGCATCCTCAGGGTACCTGGGTGCCAGCCCATTCATCCTGTGAACCCTCTGAACACTTATAGTAGCCCTTAATGAAAAGAGGACACTAAAGTGACATATAAGCTTGCACTTATATCTCCAAACCTTTAATATAATACTCCCTGCCTCCTGGGCTCAGAAGGCCTACCTTAGGGATGGCCAACATATATTAAAAATAGTGCTGTGACCTTGCCACTCATGATGAGAGCAAAGTCGAGGTTTAGCAGTTTGCACTGCTCATGCAGTGTGCAATGGCAGGACTGCTGTCATATGTTTACTTGGGTTACTCAGAGTGGCACAATCAGTGTGCTAGGACTTGGTGACCCCTTTAACTCCAATGCCCTAGGTACCACTGGTATCACTTACAAGCGGCATATAAGGGGCCTTATGTCTTGTCAATTGGGGCTACCAATTTACATACATCATATAAAGGGCAAGAGCACTGGCACTGAGTCCTGGTTAGCTGCACTGTCAGAGTTGAAAACCAGCAGCTAGAAGTCCAATCTGGGGCAAAATGATGAAGAAAATCTTCAAAAAGCCTGTATTCTTATACCTGCTACACCAGCGACACACTAACCCTGGTCTCCTCAAATGTATGTTTTTCTAGCAAAACGTTATGCATAGGATTAGCACAGTGTCATCCAAGCTGAGCTAGAAAGGGACAACGTATTTTGTCATTTATACAATAGAGTATTTAAGCAGAGGATTAGCTAGTACCATACATGCTGAGCTGTAAAATGATGAAAGCCTTTTACCACTTCAGGCGCAGTATTACCGCATTGGATTGGTAAAATATCATACAAGTCAACGTGGAACAATTTAAAGCAGTTGCTGGACATATGTGTTCCGCTCCTTTTAGAGCTCAACAGCTCCAAACTCAAAACCAGTCCTCCCCAAGATCGGCGCTCACACTAAATGGTCTACAGTAATACCATAAAAACACGCCAAAGATGGGCGTGGACATGGCAGTCTTGATCAAGGCTGCCATGGCTGAAACATGTCTTCTGCGTGTTTTTCTGCAATCTGCAATAATAAAGCATAGAGGACTTTCCAACTTCATAGCAGCATATGCTAGTTCCACAGACTTATGTTGGGATTACAGAGAAAAATAAGTTAATATAGCATGCAGCATAGTGCAGCTTAATTAGTTGCATAAGCATTCACTACTTGAAGCAAGAATTGGCAATGTCAGTAGGTCTGGCTTTGGGAGCAACCCTTTTGGTTTTGGCAATACTTGTTTTGACTTTTGTTTTTTGAAAACGTTATTGTTAGGGGAGCTGCTTTGCCATTGTCAGTATAAAAAATACCTAAAATCAATAATATGTTGTTGGTTTCAAAAAGCACACATTGCCATAGTGGTCTATGGCACTGAAGGCAACTTCAATGCTTGCAGATAGTCTCCCTGTAAAAGGGTGATATGAAAAACAATGGTCCTAGACCTAAATTTAAGATAGAACAAAGCAAGCCTATAATCCCTAGTTCCTTATTTTGAGCTTGAACATCAATTACTCACAGTATTAAATACTACCAATAGACTGATTATGCAACAACCCAGACTCACTTGTTGGGGAATAAAGATTTTTATTCCACCAAATTTCAATAATAAGTGAAAGGTTCATTACATTTTTGACACTTTTGGTACATAAGGAGGATACTCCCAGGAACGTGCAAGAGAGAGGTCCTCAAGAATTGAAAAGGTGAGTGAAAAGAGCAAAAGTTTGTGATTTTTTTAAAAACACAGAGAATTATGGACTGGTTCAACAGGCTTTTTGAAGATTTTCTTCCATATTTTGTCCCAGATTGGACTTCTAGCTGCTGGTTTTCAACTCTGACAGTGAGTCTGGTTTGTTGCATAATCAGTCTATTGATTGTATTTAATACTGTGAGTAATTGATGTTAAAGCTCAAAATAAGGAACTAAGGATTTTAGGCTTGCTTTGTTCTATCTTAAATTTAGGTCTAGGACCATTGTTTTTCATATCGAACTGTACCCAGGTCTAGTACCATTTTTGGTCACCCCATTTTTGATAATGGCTACCTTGTAAAAGGGCAGCATGTCACCCCTCACAGTGAAGTGAAGCAGTGGCTTTAGTGCACCAACGAAAAATGTGAATGACACAACAGACCAATGGGTGAAGGGAGTTTGCTGAAATCCCCAATAAGTAAGCATGTTATACATGTGATCTTAGTAAAAATCAAAGGGGCAGATTTACAAGCCCCTAGCGCCACCGGTGCATCACTTTTTGTGACGTACCAGTGGTGCATTTTACTGCTCCATATTTACAAAAACAGGAAAAGCCACCTTGCGTGACTCTTCTTGTCCTTGTAAATAGAGCCCCTTTACATGCAACACTTTGCGTGAAAGGGGCGTTCCATGGGTGTTGCTGTGGGTGTTTCCACCCAACACCCATGGAACCAGACACATTTCCAGATTTACCAGGATTCGTAAACCTGGAAATGCGTCAAAATGCTGCGCCACCCTAGGGGTAGAATAGCGAGGCACAACAAGGAGAAATTGTTTTATTTCTCCTTTTTTTACTCTTTCAATGCGTGCTGCATTCTACATCATGTATTGAAAGTGGAAAATACCTTTATGTGTTTGTTTTTGTGCAGGAAGATGCCCCTTCCTGCACAAAAACAATCTCCCGATGACGCAGGCATCCTTGCACTATGCTGCAAGGGTGCCTGCACCGGCGCATGGCAGCTGTTTGTGCGCCAGCACAGGGGAGAGCACAGGAATGCAACATATTATTGTAAAGATCTTGCATTCCTGTGCTTTGAAAGTGCTGTAGCGTGGCGGAGCCAAAGGGCCTTATTTGTGGCGCTGCGCCACTTTCTTATACATCTGCCCCTAAATGTCTTGGTTAACACTAGATCTAAAAGTCACAGGCTAGAATCATGAGGCATATTATCACAAGCGACATACACATGTCATTAACATTCTACTATATACAGCATAGCAGTAGCACAATACTTTTTTTTTTAAAAAATTCAAAAACCTTTATTGAAAGAAAAAAAATGTGCCATAGTACATCACCTTGTGACTGTCATAATTCCACATTCGTTAAGCAGTAGCACAATACTTGTAATAATAAAGAACATGTCACACGCATTAAAAATACCATCAACATAGATGTTTGGTTGTTTTCATCTGTATTTTCATATTGTATAAATGTTCCCATTTCTGGCATATATGGAAAGTTAGCCAAAGGGAGGAATTGTAGATTTCATGAATCCTCAGCGTGATGTCAAATGTGAAAGTCTGAGCTGAAACCCCGGTGTCTCACTTCACAAAGTCACCTTAGCCCCTAATAAAGCACATAACGTTATCAAAATCAATCAAGGTCACCAAGGACCATATGGTGCCACAATTTACCACACACTATCCAAATGCGCATACTGTCATCATTAATCAATATCATCACAAATCTCAAGGCATCACCAAAAAGTACATGCTTTCAGTGTAAACCAGATAGTAACAGCAAAATCCCAAACACATGGTAGCATTGTAAGGCACAAATTGTCATTATAAAACACACTATATACCTATCGATTGTATGCTAAAAGCACCAAAGCTATGGTTTCAATAAAAAGCATACACTACCATTACACGCAGTTTAATACGACAATGAAGCCTAAGTTACGATTATAAAACAACAAATCGTATGAAAGCACCTCAAAAGTTGTAATCACAAAGTGCATAGTGTCATGACTCCTGAAGCACCAACCTTTACTTTGAGTTCACTTAATTAGAAAGCTTGTGATACCTTCACGTAGCAACTTGTAACACAATAAAGCACAGACACTCATAAATATAGCACATATTATCCCCTAACATCACACAGTTTAAACTTACAGCATACAAATACAAAATGAACACAGAAGACACAGTTATAATAAAGCCCAAAATATCAACAAAGAACAGACTATCTGTACATGCCGTCACTAAATCCTAATTTAGATTCATGTTTCGTTTTGAAGAACATGCTATAACCAAACACTAAATGTTAAAAGGCTAAAGCTCACAGTAACACAGTAACATTGATTTCCCATGTGAGCAGCACTGCCTCTGTGCAAATGGGCCCATTAGAGGTCGCAAAGAGCCCAAAAGCTCTAGTTCACAAGTTTGAGTGCCACACCAGAACCTGAGCGGCACCACTTAGGGGTCAGGAATTTGCTGAAGACAGGTCAAGGAGATGTTGGGGAGCTTTTTATGTCCCTAAGGCTCTGATTCAGAGACCAGCAGACTAACCCTTTGAGTCACTCTGGGGTCCTTGGTTCAAAATGAAGTTGCTGGTCCGGTTATTCCTCCCCAGGCAAGAGGGCAGCAGGTCAGTGCAGCAGGACAGGACCTGTTTTAGATTAGCAATCCAGCACAGTAGCAGTTCTTGTAGGCGTACAGCAGCATTCTTCCTGGCAGAGTATCCACGGGTCCAGAAGTGCACTGAAGGGTTGCTGTCTGATGTCCTATTTTATGCACAGTTGTGCCTTTGAAGTGGGGATATGTTTCTAAAAGCATGCCTTTGAAGTGCACAGATGCCATGCTTTCCTAGCCCTGGTTCCAGACTAACCACAGGGGGTTATGCAGCCCTTTGTGTGGAGGCAGAGCACAGTCTGTTCAGGTGACCCAGCTCCTCCCTCCCATCCTGACAGTGATGACCCATACAGTCACACCTAAGCTCCCATTGTGTGTGGCTGTCTAGGAGGAATACACACTGTGCAAAAGGTTAGTATGGAGGAAAACATATATTTATCAATTTACTTAACCATAGGGAACATCAAATTACCCTATAAATGGTACAATGTCCCATTCCAATTTTTAGACTTTCAAAAAACACACATACTACAATAACTTCCTTTGGCAAAATTATTAATTACTTCAATCTGAATAAAATTACACATATAAAGACATATACGTAACAAACATATATAGACATATACATAAAGAAATCTTGTTGCCTATACCCACTTTTTACAACAAATCAGTGTTCGCACGTTCAATCTAGGCAATGCACTGTGAGGTAATCCTATTTTCACATGAGGTTTCTACACCTCTACAAACATTTACTAAATGTGCCTCGAAATACAATTCTAAATCTTGTTTTTCAAGTGGAATCCTCCCATCAAAAATGTTGATGCGTTTCAACCCCCATTCCTTCTGAGCTTCATCAGGACAAGGGTAAAGGAACCAAAGTGTACTTAAAGCTTCAGACTCTTGTTCATGCTCTTAGCAAGTGTTACCCCGTGTGGGAAAATCAAGTCCTCCCGTACAGCATAATCCAGTCACCTCTCGGCTGTAAAGTATTATTCAAAGGCCTCAAAAGCCTTATAAAGCCCAACCATGGTGGCTGTTGTGGTCTCCCTGCGTCTGCTGTACAAGTGTAGCCGCTCCGGTATTCCACGTTATATGCTCCGACGCGCTGGGAGTAACACACAAAGCCCAACTGCCAACAACACCCAGTCATGTGGCCAGAGACAGGCCGCAGGCACCAAATAAAGAAATGCCAACTTGTGATTCCAGAGACACCAAACATGAACTGGTCATCTTGTCCCAATTAAACGTATAACATGTAATAAGGCAACTCCAAAGTTATCCAATGAGAGATATAGGCCTTGTAGTAGTGAAAAACGAATTTAGGAGATTTTCACTGCCAGGACATTAAAAACGTAAAGGTACATGTTCTACCTTTTAAATGGACTGCATCCTGCTCTTACTCTGCAGAGAACATACCACAGGGGTGAATTATATGTATAAAAAGGGAAGGTTTCTGCATGGCAAAAGGTTTACTTTGATAGTTGTATATACTCCATCCATTTATTTTCATCAGAATTTCATCACACGTTTTCACAAGTGCCTCACAAGGCTTCTCTTAGCTGCACTAGAGGATTAAAAGTTCCCCATGATGCTTCATCTTTACATAGTACCCACTGCATTTTAGAATAACTCCATCGGGGTAAAAACAATGTGAAATGGTAAAAAAGACACAGGTGTCATTTTTTTACCATTTTACTCATCTTCCATTTGAGTTTTCTTCAGATGGACAATGAGCAGTAAGAGCAGTGGCAGTATACGTCACTGACGAAACAAGGGATTCTTACATACACACTACAGCATTTTGGAATGTAAGATGCCAAAGACTGCTAGACCAACATGTTTAAGGCAATCAACGACCAATCTAGCCATAAGAAAACTAAAAGTAAGGAAGAGAAAAATGGGCCGATAGAATATGAAGGGGGAAAATGTAATGTAAAAGGGGAAAAATTAAATGCAAGTATTTACAGTGGAAGAGGGATGAATAGTATAGATGAAGTGGAAAGGGGATAATGTTTATAAAAAGGAAAGCCACTAATGTCTAAATGCTTAAGCCTATCTCAATATCCCAAGCTTATAATGAGCCTTTCTTTAAAAATGAATGGAAAGGCTGCCAAAAGTTCTCAAACAAACTCCAGCACTGTGTTTCATAGTTCAGATTAATAAAAAAGATCCAGAGGGAAAACTGTGTGCTTTTCCAACAGGCTTATTGAATTTGGACTACTATCAGATTTCAGTGCACAGTAAATTAGCTTCCACATAACAATCTCAATTTGAATTTATAATTAATGTCTGGACAAAGCTATGCTCTGGTGAGCTCTAATAGGAGCAAACCCCACATGCCCAGCAAGTGCTTTCATTTGTTCCAGGTTGGCTGGTATGATGTTTTACCAACCAAAGCTTCAGTACTCTGGAACAGTTAAATAGTATAAAAGCCTTTTTCATTTTTTTGCCTTCCATGGAAATCACTTGCTAACCTTGTGCTTGAAGACTTTGCTAAACAATGGCAAAAGCCTTTATCACTTCTCTAGCTTGGCGTGGATGTCATTGGGCTTATCAAATGCTTCAAATGTCTGATAAAACAGACATTTCAAGTCAGCAGATTTAGTTATATGTTCCAAATAAATGAACAGCTCTCCATGTAAAGACTGAACACTACCAGGGTCCTCTAAGCGTGTAATATGTGTATGTTTTGTCAGAACACCGTAAATGTATCTAAAGTTAACAAAAACTATGGTGACCATCTTAGGCTATTACTCAGGTGCAATATGTGTATAACACAATTGTATAATATTAAGAAATAAAACCATCTTTGAAAAGAAATTCAGAAATGTGAAGGAGAAATACAAATTATTTACTTACAACACTTGCCATTCATTAAAGTCCAACCCAATCAGTCCTTTATCAATTATATGTTCCAGTTCATCACCCATTTTGTCCACACATTTTATATGCTATGTGTTCCATCCTACAGTAGTATTAACAAATTGAAAAAATTATAAATCAGTGTCTTCATATTTCATTGTCAAAATTGATTTGTAAACCCCAAGTGGGCAAAAGATCTATAACTGATTGGTCTAAAAATAAATTCTGATTTTTTTGTATCTTTGTATAGAAAATAATACCTGAATTCATATCAGAGTTGGATATAATATTTTTGCTATTGGTTCTTCTTCATAATGAAATTACATATAATCGTCAGAAAAGGATACAAAAAAGAGAAAGAGAAATAAAAATAGAAAAACTAGAACTGTGCAAGGAAGACTGTGAAATATTAAAAACAAATATCACTTTGTTCTTCTTCTAGCAACCTGAAAAGGAAAATTTGTTATGTAGTATTCGAAGAATGTATGAAGTTCTTCCTCTTTGTTCAGTCGCAAAGGATATGCTGTATTGAGTTCAACTTTATACGTAGACCCCAAACATCTAAACATAGGTTTATGTACCTTTGGTCGAAGATATATAGTGGTTAAATGTGAATAATCATTTTTTTTAAAAAGTACTCCTCTCTTTCTAATAATCTAATTTACCTCCATGATTTTAATTCATTGTTGAATTCCTTCTTTATTCTGATATACTGTTTAAAAAAAATATTTTGTAACTTTCAGGATTATGCAAATGATTCACAATCTCTTCCAAATAGATATGTTTTGGCTACAACACTGTTACCTCCATTTCCTGCGAGTTTCACAATTGTATTATCTTTCTCTCTCAGAGATTTTATCACTGGGGCCAGCTATTCCTCTTCCTCGAATTTACAAAGTAATCTCTTTTTGTTTTTAATTGTAGTTTCTTTATTTCAACAATAATCAATGTATTCAATGTATCTATGCCATCTGGGGGCATCAGTGGTACATAGATCGAGGCTGATTTGAATTCAGTGTTAGCGCTGTGTTGTGTGTATAGACCAACACCCCTAATGGTGACATCCTCAGTATCCTCTATTATTTGTATGGATTCCATTCCATCTGCTGCTTCATACTCAAAGGCCATCAAATAAATTATCATTCATGACCTAAATGGTCCCATACTAGTTGAGGCCTAAATTTCTAAAAAACATTTGATCTTGAAAGTGCTGCCACTTCTTTAATACTCAGATCGTTTGGAGTCTCAATAGGTAATTTACTTGGCTTGTGTGAAAAATGTAACAAGTGTCAATTTACAATAAATTAATAAACATCCACATATGTTTTTACAATTGCTGAATGTAGTCTCTGAGCAGTAAAATAAACACATTCCAATAATTGTTGTTCATCAATACTTAAGTCTTGATCGGTCAGATAAATCACTAAATTAGGATCAGCAATTAACTGTTCTCAGTTGGTTTCCTCCATTTACACGTTTGTATCCCTTTGCTTTACAAATGAAAGCTGTTTTATAGACCTACTGTGTTTAACGGTGACCAACATGACCAAGGCTGCAAGGTCAGCCAAAACACGTTGCCTTTTTGATACTGTGAATCGTCTGTAAAAAAAATGCATTATCAGAAGATCCTGGAATGCAGGTTGTTGCGGCTACAGATCCTGGAATGCACTGCCACTGTCACTTAGGAAATGCGGGACTCTTTTGTCTTTTAGAAAAGAGCTGAAGACGTGGTTGTTCTGCAATGAACTCCCCTCGGCCGTGATGGTTGTGTTGTGTTGGGTCTGACAGCGCCGGGAAACTCGGTCCGAGTAGCTGAGCGCTTAATAAAACTCTATATAACATTAACATTAACATTAACATTAACATTAACATACAGCCCAAACCGTTGAATGGAATTACACCAACTTTGGCAGAGAGGTAGCTCTTGGTCCAGAGTGCACTCTTTGCTTTAAATGGTGTAAATCTGTTTAGTAGTTCCTGAGAAATTCATAAAATAAAAAATATTGATATCTGGTGACTGCAGTGGATCCGCGAACCCGCCCGAGCACGAGCTTGATTCTGATTGGCTGCAAACACTTGACACCAGGAAGTCCCCAAGACATATAGATTCCACAATACATTAAAACAAATGAATACAACAGGGTAATCTCATTTCCTAAATCAATATATCTTCATGGATCCCAGATTTGACACAAAAAATCACATCATGAACAGTTAACCCTCGCTACAATTTAACCCTTTCGGTGTCTTAGTTTGTGGGTCAATAATGTAGCGAGACTCTAGTCTTCTCAAACGCTGCAGTCTATTACCCCCTCTGGGATGTATCGGAACGTGATCTATGCCAAAGTACTGGAGTAACTCCCTATTGCTTTGGGGTTTTAAGGCAGAATGCCGTGCTACAGGGTAGTTTTCGTCTTTATTGACTATGGCACGTTGGTGTTCCAAAATTCTGACCTTCACATTGTGAACAGTACTCCCTATGTATTTAAGTCCACAGGGACACACCAAACAGTATACCACGTATGGAGTAAGGCAGGAGATAAATTTACTGATCAACCTGGGTTTCGTCATTTGGAATGATACCATCTTTTGTACCTATGAACGATTAGTTGCCTACGCCGATCCACGGCTATATAATGTTGTCCACTTTGGAGGCTTATGGGGAACCACTATTCAAACAATTGTCTTATCTATAGGATTTTGAATCAATTTGATTGCTACCCCGCCCCAGCTATAGGTGGACCCATGCCGATCCACGGCAAGATTTTTGTATTTTGGCACTTTTCGTCCATAAATGTCATTCATACTGGCTTTGCAAATGTATAATATATATAAATGCCTGTATGTTTAGGACTATGCACCTATCCCCCATAATTTAAGTTTCACATACTCAATTGGAAGTTTGACTAGGCTAAGATGGCGGCCGTAACTGGAATGGTCCTGTTCCACCTAATCCGTCTTCGCTGTTGTTTGTTCAGTGACGCGGGAACATTAAAAAGGGATGTGAAACTGGTAACTTTGTAACACTGACGAAGGAGTATATCCGAAATACGTCTGTTTCGTATTCCATCTGCTGAATAAACGAATTGATGGTGGCTTCCTGTGTGCCCGAGTTTCTGTTACAGATTGACAGAGTTGGTAGCGCTATCTATTTCGCGGGAAGCACCGCCGCGTTCGGGCACCCGCCCAGGAGTGCAGAGTTCAGGTGCAAAATTGGAGCGTTCATATATATATATTCACTGAAAAAACCATAGGTTATAGACCATATATAGTTAGGAATTAGCATTTAAAAAACCTTATTTTACTCACACAAAACCATTGAAATTCCATATATAGTTAGTAGTACTAACTATATATCGCGCACCCGCAATCCACTGCTGATCATGTCACATATTACATCATTCATGACATGGTCAGTGACATCACTGATGACATCACTGATGACATCTCAAATGACATCACTGATGACATCACTGATGACATCTCAAATGACATCACTGATGACAACATCCAGTGACTGTGTATTTCTGTAAAGTTAAAATATGTCTTACATATTGAAGAATGAGTGGATGTAGAAGTGTCTGGATGAAGGATTTAGTAGGTGCATGCCTGACTGTATGAGTGAGTGGTTAAATGTGTCTCACTGAGTGCATGGGTTAGTGACGAACTGTCTTAATTTGTGCATCATTATGTTTGTTGTTCTGTAAACTGCTGCATGTGTTGATCAGTAGCTATATGAGTAAGTATATGGGTTATTGATTGGTTGCTCAAGTATTTGTATGGGAGACTGAGTGTGTGTGTGGGTGGCTGGGAGGTGTATGACTCTGTGCATAGATGTGTGAGCAGTTGATTCACTAGATGTATGGGTTCAAAAGTGCATGTGGAAACAGCTGTATGGGTGGTTGACTGTGTGCATGAGTGCATTGGTGAGTGAATGGATATCTCAGTGCTACATGTCAAAGTAAGTACATATGTAAAACACAGTACATGTGAGAATTGGCATATATAAATAACTGTGCATAAGAGTCAGTGAATGTGTGAGTGGCTGTATGGATCATTGTGAACTTGTATCAGGGATTGTAAAAGAGAGTAAATATGTGTCTTCCCCTTTAAAGACCTGACACCTGCAATAAAAAGATCTTTTGCAGAGGGAATGAGAGCAATATCTGCATGGATGTCATTAAATTGTCTCCAATGCAATATAGGAAAAACGGAGGTGATGCTGTTTGGGCAAGCAGCAACACACTGGACACCGGATTGGTGGCCCCTGGAATTGGGCCCTGTTCCCAGCCCTAAAAGCATGGTGAGAAACCTTGGAGTGTTATTAGATCAGACACTCACTTACAAGGACCATGTAAATCAGGTGGCTAGCACCTGTTTCCGAGCCATCGGAATGCTAAGAAGAGTGTTTCCCTATCTGCCAGACTGCCATAGGAAAACACTCGTACAGGCATTAGTCATCAGCAGAGTGGATTACTGCAACGGCCTTCTTTTAGGAGCGAATGAAGGGCAGCTCAAAAAGTTGCAAGTGATCCAAAACACGGCAACAAGGGTAGTCCTTAATGCTCCCCCCAGGACTCCCTCCCTTCCTCTGCTGATCAGGCTCCACTGGTTACCAGTGAGGATGCGAGTGCATTTTAAGACCCTATGCGCTATCCACAAAAGTGTGATAGGCAAAGGCCCAAAATATTTGGCCAACATCTTCCTGCCCTATGCCCCTGGACGAACCCTTCGCTCTGGCAACCAGCAGCTTTTGCAGGTGCCTAGAATAAAAAAGTCCAGACAAGGAGGGCGAGCTCTGGCCCATCTTGGACCAAAGCTCTGGAATTCCCTACCTCTTGAGATGAGAATACTTACCAACCATTCGACCTTCCGTAAGGTCTTAAAAACGCACCTATTCCCCAGCAACTGATTCCTTTTCTGTCTATATGTACCATTCATCTACCCATAATCATCTGAGGATATTCTCACTGGCAAAGCGCGGAGATACCCCTTCGGGGGTCTATTCAGGCGCTATAGAAGAATATAAAATAATAAAATAAAATAATATGTTTGAATAAGTAAGGTGTGTATAACTGTATAGTTGAGAAAATTGAGGTGTGATTGATTCTTTGCATGACTGACTAGGTGTGTAAGTAACTCCATGGATGAGTGACAGTCTGTGAGTGTCTGTTTACACTGAGTGTATCTAAGGTTATATTAGAGTCTGAAGAGGTTCATCGTATTATCACATGAATGATGTCATCAGTGATGTGATCAGTAATGTCAAATGAGATGTCATCAGTGATGTCATCAGTGATGTCATTTGAGATGTCATCAGTGATGTCATCAGTGATGTCATTTGAGATGTCATCAGTGATGTCATCAGTGATGTCACTGACCATGTCATGAATGATGTAATATGTGACATGATCAGCAGTGGATTGCGGGTGCGCGATATATAGTTAGTACTACTAACTATATATGGAATTTCAATGGTTTTGTGTGAGTAAAATAAGGTTTTTTAAATGCTAATTCATAACTATATATGGTCTATAACCTATGGTTTTTTCAGTGAATTTTCAAGGTTTTGTAAATGCTAATTCCTAACTATATATGGTCTATAACCTATGGTTTTTTCAGTGAATTTCAATGGTTTTTTAATAGCAAATATCATAAGCTGTCGATTGTCAAGTACGTGGTAAGAAAAAACATTTTCGTGTTTATGCACACTGATCTGCTTTCAATGCTGCCCCCCCCCTCATTTCTATTAGGAGTACTCTCTCTTTCCAGATAGTGAAGGTTAGTTAACGCAGGCCTTTGCCCCCGTTGTAATCCGTCGTGCCTGCTTCTCTCTCCATTTGATTGATTGTTATCCAAGCATTTGCAAACAAGCACAGAATCGCCATACTCTGTTTAGTCTTTGCAGATAGTGAAGGATAGGTAAATGCAGACTTTTGTCCCCATTGTAATCCGTCATACCTATTTTTCTCCCCATTGATTGATTGATTGAATCGAGCATTGAATTGTTCGAAGTTGGTTCTCTTAAGGATCTTCTCTGCCTGCAAACGGGGAAGAATAGGAATATTCTCTCTCCCTTTGCAGATAGTGAAGGGTAGGTAACGCAAACCTTTAACACATCGTGCCTATTTCGTTCCTCATTGATTGATTGTTTGCCCGAACATTGACTGTTTGGGAATTGGTTCTTTTTGGAGGTATTCCCTGTTTGCAAATAAACGTAGGAAAATCTTTGCAAGTAGTGAAAGGGTAGGTAATGCGGACCTTTGTCCCCCGTTGTAATCTGTCATGCCTATCTACTCCCCACTGATTGATGCACCTGTTTCACCCGGACCATTTACTAGAGATAGGTCATCTGGCCCGACCAGAGAGCACCCCTAGTGAAAAGGACATATGCAATAATAACGAAGTGATCACTGTATCCTGTTAACAGAAACTTTAGCATGAAACAACCTGGAAAGAAAGGAATAGGAAAACGAAAATCAGTAGGCCACTGATGAACTTTTTATTAAATAACAAACAAAGAAACGATAACAATACGTAATGATAAAACCTATTATTGTCCTAGAAACAAGAAACGTTAGAAGTAAGCCCGTAATAAGAAACCTGAAAACAGTAAGAGAAACCAAGTGTGACATTGCAACGGCCACAAGGCAACGAGGCTTCATCGCCCCTCACTGCCCCAAAACGTGTCTGTCCCACCGCCTGCCACGGCCAAATAACGGCAAACTGGGAAAGATACAAGTCAGCAGACATCCGCCCCATTCTGGAAACTTCCAAAGTGCAACAGGTTTCCGGCTACGCCCAGCCGGAAGCAACACATATAAGGCGGGTCCTGCTGCCAACCGTCGGCAGAAGATCATCACGTAGGGTGTAGCCGGAGGAAAGGCCGAGGCCAATGGCACCCGTCCAGGGGGATTGCTACGACCACCCTGGAGAGTTGCAAGGGGGGGAATGTCTGTGTCCTCGACCCTCCCCTCTCTCTCCCAGTCCGGCCACCATCAACCAGAGGCCGAGGCCGACGGGATCCGGCCGCGGTGGGCGGTAACCCTGGAGAATTGCAGGTTAGACCCTCTCTCTCCCAGTCTGGGCCAGCATCCATGGAGGGCCTGGGAGTGGAGAGGCCACTGCACGAAAGGCCCAGGAGAGGCACCACACGCCAAGGCCTGCCCCACCGGATGAGCCAAGGAACCCGTTCATGGGGCCAGAGCAAAGGGCGTCCGGCCGCCATCCACCGGAGGTCCGGCCCAAAGACGGACGGGACATTTCTTCTTTCTTTTATAATGGCTGCGACAACACTGGGGGGGGATGTCTTGCACATGCCTCCGACCCCCCCCCCTCGTCCTCATCGCCTGGTCCGGCCATAACAAATGTCAAGCGAGACGCCGTGGGGTGCACTGGGTGGGAGAGACGGTGCGAACAGGCCTCTCCCGCCTCCCCAGGTGGAGGCTTCCCAGCTGCACCCTCAGCGCTCCAGGCGCCCGGAAAAGGGTTCTTCCACTGTGGCGATGCTGCAACGTTTCGCCCGGCAGGGTGGAGCCCGTCCGCTCATTTGACCCCGCGATCGCCGGTAGCTACCGAACTCTCAAAATGGCGGTCGACCTGGCAAGAGCGGGCCCAGCATAAAGAAATGGCCCGGTCACTGGTTGACTCCACCACCGTAGTCCTCCACGACCTTGAAGATTCTAGAGGAGCCGCGGGAGTCCCCGACCCCCGCAGACACCCCCGATGGGGAATGACTGCCATGATCGCCCGTGGAGTGACGAAACTGTAGCCGCGGGACGTCGGCGCTCCCATGCTGGCGCCAGCCTCAGTTTGAATGACTAGAATCCTGCAGACCTCAGTTCCGGTGAAAGCACAGTGTGACCCGGTAGGAAAAATTGTTGCACCCCCTCCCCTTTTTGACTGATGGTTCAAACCACCGATCCTTTCCTTTGCCCTTTTAACGGAACTTTGGACTGCCTCCCCCCCCCCCCCCCGCGGCGCCCCACGCCGTTATTTGGTGGGCGGCAACTTACTGGACATCAGCTTGGTGCCATCCAGATTTCAGCGTGTTCTGCTGCCTTGGAACTATTCGCACAACAGACCGCTACTGACGACCCACCCCCCGGGACGCCCCACGCCGGATACCCAAATCAGTGCGGCACCCAGGCAACATCTTCTGAATTTTCATAATTTGAAAGAACTACTAACATGTCCTCATCAGGAATTTCCTCTTCAATCATCTCATCAGGAATCTCCTCATGAAAAGTCTGCAATGATGATTCTTGTAACCCTATGGTCTCCAAACATTCGATAAATTCGCCATCAAGAGATTGACTCCACCACCGTAGTCCTCCACGACCTTGAAGATTCTAGAGGAGCCGCGGGAGTCCCCGACCCCCGCAGACACCCCCGATGGGGAATGACTGCCATGATCGCCCGTGGAGTGACGAAACTGTAGCCGCGGGACGTCGGCGCTCCCATGCTGGCGCCAGCCTCAGTTTGAATGACTAGAATCCTGCAGACCTCAGTTCCGGTGAAAGCACAGTGTGACCCGGTAGGAAAAATTGTTGCACCCCCTCCCCTTTTTGACTGATGGTTCAAACCACCGATCCTTTCCTTTGCCCTTTTAACGGAACTTTGGACTGCCTCCCCCCCCCCCCGCGGCGCCCCACGCCGTTATTTGGTGGGCGGCAACTTACTGGACATCAGCTTGGTGCCATCCAGATTTCAGCGTGTTCTGCTGCCTTGGAACTATTCGCACAACAGACCGCTACTGACGACCCACCCCCCGGGACGCCCCACGCCCAAATCAGTGCGGCACCCAGGCAACATCTTCTGAATTTTCATAATTTGAAAGAACTACTAACATGTGCTCATCAGGAATTTCCTCTTCAATCATCTCATCAGGAATCTCCTCATGAAAAGTCTGCAATGATGATTCTTGTAACCCTATGGTCTCCAAACATTCGATAAATTCGCCATCAAGAGATTGATCAAAAAAATCATTCAAGTCATCTCCTCCTTGTGAGAATATTTCATTATTGGTGCTGTCAATTTCAATAAATGTAGTGGATAATTCAAAAGAAATTACCACGGTCTCTTCATTGTTTAAATGTTTTTACTGTTTTTGTTTTGTTGTATATATTTATAAGTTATTAAAGTTTTATATTCCTACTACTTTGTTGGAGTGCTATATATTTTTAATGTGACACATAATTGTAAAAACTTTGATGTACAAAGAGTCATCCCTGGAATCTTCCGCTTCAGGCTCGGTCCCCTCCCCAATCACAATACAGGATGGGTTTCAGATAGTAGGAACGCGTGTGGTGTGACGGATCTCATCGGGTGTGGGCCTTGATCTACTATAACTCCTTTGAAGAGGGGTGATTCTTTACAGCTGGGGCCATAAACTACATCTGCAGGGCTAGCTGATAGCCTGGGACCGGCCTGGACAATCGGACACAGAGGAAGAGGAGTGTCAGAGGGTGCGGTAGTGAATAGGGCGAAAGGGAGGTGTCGGGCGGGCACAGGGTGTGATTCTCAGGGAAGAGCAGCGCAGATGGGGGGAGGTTTATTGCCCATGCATAAGACAGAGAGCGGGGGTGACCAGTGCCTGGGGAAGATGCTTGCGAGGGTGGGGGGCCATTCTACGGATCGACAGCGTGCAGAGAGTGGGTCTGGTCAAGGCATCTAAAATGGCTGCCGTGCACGACAAAAGTGTGGCATTTGAAAAAAGGCAAGATGGCGCAGACAATGTTTTTCAACACTTCCTCATTTCCTTCGAATCGAACGTTAACAGACGTTGGGGCATATTACCAAAGTTAAGCGATATTTATCCCTAACGATGCTTAGCAACGAATTTTTTACCGCTAAGCATCGTCAGAAATTATCGCAGATAAACCTTGCTATTATCAAGGTTTATCGCAAATGCGATAAAAAATGGCCGCAATGCATTAATATCGCTGAAAAGTCAGCAATATTCATGCATTACCGAGCTAATGCTCTTAGCCATGTTATCCACCTCCCATTGGATGACATGGCTAAGAACTGCTCAGGACAGGTGTTACTTTTTGGAGATATTCGCGCTTAGCGCGAATATCTCCAAAAGTTGGTAATAGGAGATAGCGATGTTAGCGACTGTTTCCAGTCGCTAACATCTTGGCATGCCCACTTTGCATGTCATTAGTGATAAATATCACTGACATGCAAAGTGGAGCCCAAGATGGTCGCTATCTCCTACTAGCGGTCGCTAACTGGTGTTAGCGACAGCTACGTAATACGGAGATAATTTTATCTCCGCTTTCTTGGCTTTTAAAGCCAAAAAAGCGGAGATAAACCCCCTTGATAATATGCCCCGTTATCTCTCCCACACTACCGGTCCCCCTGGGCTTAAACGCCGAGATGGTAGGGACTGCATCCCGTGGAGATAGGCCGAGACGTCACTCAGCAGAAAAACAAGTCTATAAACATACAATAAGTTAAAAGTCAATCATTCTTCTTTCCTTGTAGTACGCTCCCCAGTCCACTTCCCGTTACGCTAACCGGGCGCACCCCACCAAAAAAACGATTTTTTTTTTTGCCCCTCCAAAAAGAACCAATTTTTGCACTCTATACTATAAGTCTTTTTTTATACTACAATCACTTCGCTACAACCTCATAAATTAAAAATAAAAATGAATAATGTCTCAAACAATTTTTGATTTCTAAATATGAATTTATTCTTCTGAATTTTCATAATTTGAAAGAACTAGTAACATGTCCTCATCAGGAATTTCCTCTTCAATCATCTCATCAGAAATCTCCTCATGAAAAGTCTGCAATGATGATTCTTGTAACTCTATGGTCTCCAAACATTCGATAAATTCGCCGTCAAGAGATTGATCAAAAAAATCATTCAAGTCATCTCCTCCTTGTGAGAATATTTCATTATTGGTGCTGTCAATTTCAATAAATGTAGTGGATAATTCAAAAGAAATTGCCACGGTCTCTTCATTGTGATCCATTTTATTTTGAAATTTCTTGCTGTAAATTGCAGAAAAAAATAATCACTTTCATTTATCATTTTGAGTAATACATAATATAAAACTAACTTTATCAAGTATTTAGTATAACAGAAGGACTGAAAATGAATAACAGAAAACATTTTTCAAATTATCTTAAAGTGTACAACATAGTTCCCCTTACAAATTAACAACTCACCTTTTTGAAAGTAGAAGTGTTAGTACTGTGTAAATCAAACACCAGAAATTGAGCACCAAAAATTCCTCACAAATGTACCTCAGACAGTAGTATCACAAAATGGCTGTGGGTTCCTCTCATTTTAGATATATACATAACCAATTAACTTTCATCACACACAAATACAAAACCAAAGTAACATTTTAATTGGTTCTAAATTTCAACACTTTCAAATGTGTTTTCCCCATGCAATTTTCCATAGGACATTTAGATACGTCTATAGCCTGAATGGCTGAACGGAATTACACCAAACTTGGCAAAATGGTACATCAAACCTAAGAGGTCAGTGAGGATCAACTATGCCCCCTTATGGTCATTTGCCCCTTCGCTTTGGCCTCCTCTTGTCTCTCGATCCTACCGAGAGACAAGATGGCGGCCGCTACGGACTGTTTGGAATGTTTACAGACGCCGGAGAACCAATCAGCTTCGCAAAGCTACGTAACGCGAAAAGTACGCGAAGCGGAGCGCTGTTACAGATATATATCTTTTTTTGAACGTTAATTTCTCAAAATCCACTGGAGCACATATATTGAGACCTAGCAAAGGCACATCGGGCTACCAGTCCCTACAATTTTGCCAAGTTTCGTGCAAATCCATTCAGCCGTTCGATTATTATTTTTTTTTTTTGCCCCGCGGGGCCCTTTTAAAACCTCCACATCAAACCTAGGGGGTCAGGGAGGATCTACTATGCCCCCTTATGGTCATTTGCCCCTTCGCTTTGGCCTCCTCTTGTCTCTCGATCCTACCGAGAGACAAGATGGCGGCCGCTACGGACTGTTTGGAATGTTTACAGACGCCGGAGAACCAATCAGCTTCGCTTCACAAAGCTCCGTAATGCGAAAAGTACGCGAACTGGAGCGCTGCCTGGTCCGCTGTTACAGATATATATCTTTTTTTGAACGTTAATTTCTCAAAATCCACTGGAGCACATATATTGAGACCTAGCAAAGGCACATCGGGCTACCAGTCCCTACAATTTTGCCAAGTTTCGTGCAAATCCATTCAGCCGTTCGGGCTAAAAGTGAGGCCAACCGCCCTATGGAAAACTCAATGTTAAAAACACGTTTTGGGACCCCCCTTTTTTCTCGGCCCCCCCTTAACAAAACCCCCCCAAATTTTCAGGGGCTGCTCAGAAACAAAATGTTCCATTTTCCTGAAAATGTCAGCCAATTCCGTCCACAAACGCCAAAGTTATTAGACATAGAATTTTCAAAAATCCCATAGAGAAAAAATCCTAACTATATATACCTACTGGCGACCGCCAGTAGGTAATATATATATATATATATATATATATATATATATATATATATATATATATATATATATATATATATATATATATATAAGACATGTGTAAACAGATGGACTCCAACCACTGGTAATGCAAGTTTATTTAGAACTGAAATGCTGATTTTTTTATTAGAGAGACCTTTGGAAGGAATACCTTGTGGTAGTGGTCAATCAGCACTAGAAAAATGCCCAAAATTAAATTTTGCGGGAAGTAACAAATGGAAATTATTGCGAGAGTAACAGAGTATGTGAATCATAAACATTGTTTGCCAGTTTCAATGTGGACTGAATGAGAAGAATTAACTGAATATTTCCCCCATTATTTTTCTTGAAATTAATCTTTTTTTCAGTTTCTGGAAAAGGAAAAGAATATTTTTTAGTAGAAGAGTGATATATTAAAATCCAATAAATAGAACAATATATTAGAGCAATGGTTTCCTCATACAGTGATCTACTGAACCAGTTTATATAATTGCAAGAACTTAATTAAAAATGACTGTCATTTTGTATATTACCATGACGCACTGACTCCAGATCACTAACTGAAAAACACCTTGGAGGTTTACAAGCATTTTGCATTTTCATTTACATCATGATCAATGTTGTTCCTACTTTTGGGCAGTATTTTGTGTTCTTTCTATCTCTTTTGAACCGGGAGACACAGCAAAGCTTAATGTATGCCCTGGTTTCAGGAGGTAGGCACTGGCACGCATTGTTTTTCATCATCGGGCTGTGACTTAGACCAACAGAAAGAACAGGGAGCAAGAAAGAGGAAGGGAACAATTGGAAAACAGTGACAGAGGGAGAAAGCATAGACGAAACCTCCAAAAGTGAGATCAAGAGACAGGAAATGTCTGCGGATGGATGAAGGAGTCATGATGTGGAATCAAGAGTGGGTAGCCTTGGTAAATAGCTACCCCTGCATTCTGGTATTAGACTCCTAAGAACTTGGAGGCCCTGTGCTTATCCCTGCATCCAGGTATTAGACTCCTAAGAACTTTGAGGCCCTGTGCTTTTTTTAAAACAAATTAAGCACTCCACACACCCAATAGGACAACTGGATAAATAACCAAATAGTGATATTTGGTGCATACCTTAGTACATCAGCATGCAAAACCAGGAACACGTGCCTCATAGTCCCCTGTGGCTGAGATACCATATATTTAAATATTTATTGTTAGTTAGTGAAGCATCCTGAAGAGGGCAAGTTGACACCATTTTGCACACTGGAGATCCATCTGATAACATAACATTTTCCAATAGTCATTATTAAAAATACAATTCAAATACTCTTACGTGTTACATTCTTTGTTTTTTACGTGTTCTACTGTGCTGCATTCGTTTCTCCAGGCGTAACCTTTTTTGCAAGTGTATGCTATTTTTAACATTTCACTATAGTGTAATGCGTTTTATTGTTTAACCAATTTAATACACTAGAAAGCCTTAAGTTGTTTTTTTATTAAAAAAACACCGCAATGCTCCCATAATATTGTACCTTTTATATATACAAACATATGGCGAGAGTCTGAATGCCTGAAAACATTATTCTGATTGTTATTCTGATTGTCTGTCAGATAAAACATCAAACCACATTCATAAATCTTTGGCGTGATTGACAGAGACATTTATGCTAAACTTATTGTGGTTTCAATTGAAATGACACACAGACACTACCCATATGCATTATACACAACGCTTTCTTGTTTTTGTTACGCATACCTTTATTGCTCTTGCATTTCCAGGAATCCACCATGTACCCTGTGGAACTTCTTTTTGAATATTCTTTTGCTGCTTTTGCCTACACCACTTCTGTTGGAAGGCGGTTCAGTTTACAGGTGAGGTACAGCTTTCAGACCAGTCAGGCTTCCAAACGCCCCCACCCCCCATTCAGGTCCACCTAAGCATTGAACATTTTGTCACAGAAGGAAACCAAGTCCATTATGCTGTATTTGCCTTAGAGAAATCATGCCATTCTCAGGCCTTGTTTATTATTCATTATAAACACAATAGAGAACAAGGCATTAACGAGCAATGAAGTGAAATATTTACATTATTTACACAGCAACAGCATTGCAAGCGACCGACACATTAAACCCTACATTTAAAGAATACATTGACAGAGTCAATTCCATGTTGCATCGCCAGTAGGCAGTTGTCCTGGACCAAGGGGAAATACCCCTTTCTGGTTGTTCCATGTGTTTTCCTTACAGGGCAAACCCATCTGTTCTCTCAGTATAGAGGAAACCTGGGCCAGTATCAAACTGGTCCCCCAGCAGCATAGCTCACCAATCCAGAATCACCCATTTAGGTATCCCTATGGCCACCATGTGGGAAAGGGCTGGGCCACACCTGGACTTCCCTATCCCTCCAACTCCCATCAGGGCAATGTAAGGAAAAGCTATGGACACTTGCTGTAGCAGACACCACTAGCCCTTCTCTAAAGATTGTGTATCACTCCCCCTAGTTGGGACATCAATTAGGCCAATTCCCTCTTGGACTCGCCTGCACTTATACCTCATGCCAAGGTTGTCCACCTGTTTTGTAGCCAAACACGACTCCACTCCTGTGGTGAACTAGGGGATGAGTGGGTGGGGAAAAGCAGGGTGACTTGGCTGCTGCTGGCAAGGCGTGCGTGTCCATCAGCAGCATCCTGGGAGTGAGGTGATAACAGGTAAAGTTGCCCCGATATTTAAGGTCCCCTGTCCGCCGGACGCTGAGGCGACCCAACATCAGCCCCTGGCAGCCAATAGCAGTGCAGGCTGAGCTCATGAAAATTCAAAGTTGCGGCCACCATTGGCTGCCGGTTCGCGCCGGTCGAATCTGTGATCGAACAATGAATATATTAATAATCACAAACAGTTTAACCGTATGTAAATATTTAAGCACTTGATTTGCAAAGGAGTTAGAAAACCTGCACGCTGGCGGAATTGCTGAGGACCTTTTGTTGGCTGATACTACCCTTATATCACCCAAAAAATAAACAACAAAAGAGAATATTCATCTCTCACCACAAATTGAAGCATTTTTTTTTAATTATTTTCCAATATTAAAATATGAACAGTAAATTACATCCTAAATATTGTTTTCCTCCCCTGGTTAAATTTGATTTTTGAAGTTATTGTTTCGTCTCAGGACCACACCTTTCATCTGTAGTTCCTCAGGGTAACTGAGGTGTATTTAACGTGCCGTTCACTTCTCAAGGGCCACCACATTTTGCAATGTTCTTAATCCCAAGCACCTACGGGGAGCCATTCTTTTGCAAGAGTGGAGGTGTTCTCCGAAGCCTTTGTTCGAATCAGGTCAGTACATCTGTGATTCCATGCATGCTGCGCTCCCCGAATGTTCGCTGCAGCTGATCCAACCAATTACAAGCCATGCTGGCGGATGCCCCTTTGATCTTCTGAGCTATTATCTTCTTCTGTCAGGCATGTGCTGGCCTCCTAGGGATCCCTGCGTGCCTTCAAGGTCTGCTGATGTCACTTGTACTTTTATCCCCTCATCATCCGCCATCCTGTCTTGGGAGTAGAGGCATTTCAAGTCTGTGGGAGACATGGGCAGCCTCGAGACAGTGCCAATGCAACCTAACATGCCAGTACCATATTCCCGAAATCTAGCAAAATGCCTACAAATCTATGTAAACATCATAGATTTTTAAAGTAAAATGGTGAAAAAGGATATTCAAATGATGCAAAATAGTAACAGGTTACCTCGTTTGGTACTACAAGGTCCTTGTTTGGCAAAGCTGATTCTACTGAAAACATTAAAGAGGCATTCCTGGGGAAAATCCTATTGATATTCAAATTTTGTGGAACCTGGAGAAACTTCAAAATGCTGAAGTTTTTCCACACATGTCTGTGTATTTCAGCACCAATTAATAGTCTAATACGAGATTTTGTAAATTTTATTTCCTCCAAGTTTCTATTTTATGTTATGTTTAGTAAGCGCTTCATCTTTGGGTACATAGACACATGAAAGGGATTTTGCAACTGGAGCTTATTTAGCACTTTTCCTGGTGCACATAATCTCCAATCTGCAACTTGTTTTCCAATATCTTCTCCAGTTCACTGAAAAGAAAAGCAACTGTGTTTATTCATCTTAGTTGAATTGTAGAAAGTTAAAGCTTAAAAGCCAAGTAGAATTCTGTGTGTTTGTGTGACTGTCCACAATATTCTTTGACCACCTTTAACACCATTGTGGTGTTACTGTCTTGTTTATTTCTTGTCCAATGTTTGTATCCGCACAGTGTCACATGGGGCGTGATCGCATGTATACTTCTGAACTTTGTTCTTATAGATGCATCAGTGCTTTTGGAAATCTCTTCTAAGTCTTTCGCCACACCTCTGCACTATGTTAAGTTGCGAAAATTGTCTTGACTGTTGGAGCCTTTATCACTCATGAGTGATCCCCAAAGACAGAAGCTGTCCATCACTTCTGGAGCTTTAAGATTAACTTTCAAGTTGGTTTCGTTAGCTGTTGTCATCATTTTGGTCTTTTTACATTTAGTTTTATTTTATTACTATGCATGTTAACATCTTTTGAAGGATTGACGTTCAGTTATCAGAGTGATCAACACACTGAAGGTTGTTGATGTTTCTTCCAGCACTTTTGAAAACCATGCTCACCTTCCAGTCCATCTTCAGCAATGATTTATTCTACATACTAGTTTAATAGGTAAGACAAAACAGTTCAGTGTTGTCTCCTTTCTTTGCCGGTATGGAACCAGTTTGTTTCCACATGTTCTGTCTAGCAGATGTTTTCTTGTACACTGTATATGTGTTTCACGAGACAATCAGATGTTCTCTGATACACATTTTCCAGAGGTGTTTCCACAATTTGGCATGGTCGACACAATCAAGGACCTTGCAGTTGTCAAACAGTATTTGTCGATTTTAGCCACGGTCTGTGCGGGTAAGAGCGGTAGGGCGGAGTGGTTTTGGTTGGGGTGGGGGGGTGATTACCAGATGACCACGAGGGAAAATTAAAAAAATAATTAATTTTCTTTTGTCGTCTGTCAAAATAACCCCCACCTGCCATGGCTCTTACCTGCGCGGGCCGCGGCTGGTCGATGTTAGGTTTTTGGCTTTTCAATTCTCCAGCGGATGTCAACTATGATCTCTCTTGTTCCTCAATATGTATGGTATTAAGCTCTACATTTGATAAGTCTTTTTCCATGTGGCCTTGAATTTGTGTTGAGTTATCTCGAGAATTATGGGCCAGATGTAGGTGGCCAAATACCAATCGCTAATGCGGAAATTCGCAGAATTTCAGCGTTTGCGATCAGTATTTGGCTGAGAGCAAGGTAGGTGAGTTTAAATCTACTAGCAAAATAAGGAATCGCAAAATTGCGATTCCTTACTTTGCTCCAGCATTTAAGGAATAGAAAATTGCGATTCCTTAAATGCAATGTAAGTAGCACAAAAAAGTGCACTTCAGCCTTTAGGAATCGCTAATTACCACCGACTTATTTGCTTTTTTTTAAAATCCAATGTGGCACACATGCATATTTCAGGATTGCAACAGGGTGTCCTTTTGACACCCTGGCACCCTTGAAATGGCTCCCGCTATTTGCGATTCTTTAATACCGAATCGCAAATAGTGAATATCTTCCCATTCATTCCTATGGGCCTCCTAGCCCATAGGAATGAATGGGTAGGTATTCCTTATCAACTAATCTCATTCGTTATTAAGGAATATTAAGGAATCCCTAATATTTAGGAATTAGCAACATTTTACTATAGTTTACAAAGTCTGTGCGTGCTCCTTTCTTCGGCACTGAAATGCCAAATGAGCTCTTTCAGTCTAGGCCATTATGTTGCTTTCCAAATCTGGTAGAAAGGTTAGGAAAGCAAATTGACTCTCATGTTTGGAAATATCAAAGGAAAAAGAGGAAGAGGAGGGCCAGCAGCATAGTGGATGGACTCAGTCTCAACAGCAATGAACTATGCTTGGGAAGCCAGTAGATGGAATAGAAGACAGGGCTTTTTAGACAACGTCTATCTGCATGGTCGCCAGGAGTTGTCCTAATCTTGATGGCATACAAAACAACAGAAAAAATACATCATCAAATAAATTTGTCAGATTCATGAAATGTATATTGGTTCTTACATTTTCGAAAACATTAGCATTAATGAATAGTTTTCTAAATTAAACCTACATGCTCATTTTAAACCGTCTGTTTTTCCGACAATGGTTTAACACACAGGTGAGATCAGGGCCCCTTTACCTGCAACATGGGACCTTGCAGTGGATTAGGCTTCCTTCTATGGTCATGTAGTATAAAACAGCAATCTATAAAAGGTGCCAGTCTGGCCACTCAACCCCCTGTCCTCTGAGTCTGCTCATGGAAGAAATACTAGTTTTGGGTCATTCTCCCTCACCCTTTTTTCCCAGGATGCTACATTCATGGATCCTGTCCACATTACTTTGATTCCCAGCATTGTTTTGGGTCCAGTGACATTGTAGTGCTATTTTCATGGCAGCACGCTTTCTCTGTCTTTTTCATTGACACTGTGTTCAGTTTGAGACATACTAAGTCGATATTCCTAGTCAAATTCTTAACTTTATTTGCTTCAAAGTCAGTAATTTCGCAGTGAGGTAATGATTTGGTAATAAGGAAGCACTACTTTGGCCTGGGTTCACATAAATTCTAGGGTAGAAGTTGGAAATTCGTACAGTAGGTCTCTATTTACAATTTTTGTAAATTTAAGGCTAGCACATGATTAAATCTTGGGGTCTGCAGTTGGCTCATATTCCCAGGAGTACTCATGTGCCTAGCTTCTTTTTGCACACTAAAAGGTGCAGATTCGCTCTGCGCGTAGAAATATCATTTCTAATGTTCTTTTGTTCTATTTAAGATTTGTCTTTATTTCTCTAGTGGGCCAACATTTTTTCACCAATAAAAACCCTCTTCTACACCATCATCCATTTTGGAGGTATTCTTGACCCTTTTTCTCCGTGAAGGCAGTATACCCTTGCCTTTGAGAGGAGTAAATATACAAATGCTTTCAGTGTTAAAAAATGACCTTAAACGGTTTGGGAATACCGAAAAAGATGGACGCGTTTTGCAAGCAGACCTGCCTTGAAATGACCTTAAACGCTACAATCTTTGCAAGTATACTAAAATAGAAATTGTACAATGCCGGTGGAATGACAGCATGACAAAATCTCATTTACAGTGGAAAATTTCTAACATTCCTGATTTTGCACGACAATTTTGCCTCAGATACTGCATCTTACAGCAAAATATTTTATGTAAGTAAGCACATTGCTTTGAGAAACTTGCCCACTGTAAGCATTGTTTGCGACCGTCTCTAGTTCAGTGGCAGGGAAGTGCTGTGGCCTTGCTGTTTGTTCGTCTTTATTTTTTATATCTTATTACATGTCTAACGTTTGTTTGAAATAAGCTGTTTTCGGTTGGGGGTTAGGGGTATTAGATGACTTGATTATGTCAAATGTTCACAGTATATCATGGATGTATAAATGTCTGTAATTTATTACGAGATTATTAAAACACTCAAGTTGAAGATGGTGAACCATCAAATAAATTATTTGTAAATATGTTATTGCACAAATATAAGATTTTAAGATGCTGTTTTGATTATATGATTTTTATCCCCCCTAAAAAAGAAATCTTATAGTTTTAACCGCGTCTACATCTGAATCTTAGCTTGATCTTGAGGTATCAGAGGACTCCAGGTTTTGTTTGCCCTCTTTATTTCAATTCTTTATACCTTCCACATTGCTTCCCACCTGCACCTATGTGTGCACAGATATTCTCTGCTGCCCAAACGTCAGTTTATTCAGATTAAATATTAACATACTGTATAAACATACTGACAATGTTGTGTTACTAAAGTTTTCCAAATATTAGAATTTACTTCTCTGAATCCAGATAACTGTTCCGATCCATTCCAATTTCAGAAATTTGGGAGTGTTTCTAAATCTCAAAAATTTGAGAATGTTTCTAAATCTCAGACTCACCTATTTTGTGCATGAAAAGAAAAGTTTAATGTTTAAATATGTTCACCCTTAATCATAAACCAAAAAGTAGTAGCACAATCGGGAATCTAACACCAGACTTGTAAATAATATTCAAACCAGCTCCACTCCTGGTAGACTAATAGTAAATCTCCCATCAAGGGCATAACGCAAGCCCCTGCAGTCTCTGTGGTGCAGCAACTTTCCAATTCTTCAGGGGGCTGGGGGGCATTCAGACCAAGACCAATGAATATCAGTGAGACTCAGGGGCCCCTCACCACATTTGCAGGGGTCCCCATCATTTTCTATTACACCACTGCCTCCCACCAGAATGGTGACTCTATAACGCTTGTAAGTTAATACCACGGAGCCAGACACGGGTTCCGCTGTTCTACAGGAACAGAGCGGGTGGAAGGTCCATTTCCTACTTGCAGTCAAGACAAGGAACAAGCTCCCCCTCCACCTCTGGCGAAGCACAACACTGCACCAATTCAGAAAATACCTCAAGACCCGGCTTTTTGAATTACCCCAATGGAGTACCACAACCCTCCATCCTCCCAGTGCCTTGAGACCCCAATGGGTGAGTAGTGTGCTTTCCAAAGCCCTGATTGATTGAGACAAGTTTGCCTCTGACTACCTAGTCTCAGTAAATTGAAGGAAAGTAGTAGATTACTGTCAGGACATTTCACCAAAGAAAATAATTATGAAATCCATGAAATCAATTTGTTATTATAACTTCTTTGCAACTGAATTTAATGTACATCTGACTCTGCTGGGTTAACTAAATAACAAGGGGACAGTTATTGAATGTCTGCCAAAGACCATCTAATTCATGCAGGATGGGAGAGTGCATTCGGAGTCTTGAGCCAATCAAGTCAGAGACCACACACAGGTCAGGCTGAATCTGGTCAGAGTAATTATCCCTGAAGCCTGTTACATTTACTGAAGGAAAACACAGAGAAGTGCACCACTAATCTGATTGGATGGATGCCCTTTTAGCCTACTTCATCAAAGTCTCCAACACTTGTTGACTGCAGATATCACTTAAAATGACCACTGTCTTCTCCTTCCTCCACTCCCTGCTTATCCACAAGATCCCTCACCGAGATCATATGATGAACCTATGCTGTATCAGCGTCAATAAAGATGAAATTAACTGATAAATCTGAGGTCTGAATTATACCTAAAGTGCTACTATGTTAAGGATGGGTGGAAATGTTCCTCAAATAGGGGGCAAGATGGAATCTTCAATTTTCTTAGTTCACCAGCAGGGCAGGATTTTTGCTAAAAGAAGGCAAAATCTTGTCAATTTTTAGACTAGAATCAAGGGTTCCCTTCACAAATACAGAAAAGTACACTTTTGTTACGCTTCTCCATGAGATGCACAACAGTCCATGGAGGCACGAGCTGGCCGGCTATTTTGAATAAATGACCTCAGCCACCATGGTAATCCTAAATAAATGACCACCAGCCATTCAGAATAATCTAAGCACAGACCGCCATTCTGTTTGGTTGATTATTGTCACTCAGGATGGATCTCTCTGTTTAGACTGTTCTGAGTTCCAGCTGGACAGCTATCACATTATTCCTGTCCTCCGCAGCCCATCTTGTCACAGACTGTCTGTAATATGAAAAGAGTGACAGCAATCTTGTAGCATTTCCGGTCTGCTGTCACATACCGCTATGAATTTTCTTTGTGTCTGCGTGCGTGTAGGTGAATAGCGGTGATGACATATTCGCCCAGTGATTCACTTCCACTTCCCACGGACAGTTAAAAAAGAATTCACCCACCCCTATTCATCACAACTCACAAATGTCACCTACTTCTACACGGCTCATGTTCAGTGTATAATTGACTTTAGCTGAGGGGTGTCCGTGCACAGTTCTCCCTCAGTATGTGGTTGACAGTGCACAAGGAAAGGGGCTGCAAGTATGCATGGATTGGTACAGTGTATAGTGGTATGTAGAGAATTACTCAAAATTAGATAACACTTAACAAACAGAGCTTTGGCTGCAAAAACAAAACATGAATTCATGTATGTATGTATATAGTATTTCTATAGTTTTAAACTAGCTAAAAGGTAGCAGAGTGCTGCACATGGTCAAAGACAAGCATAACATCAATGAGTGAGGAAGCTAGATTGTAGACAGTTTTTTTAAAAACATGTCTTTATTAGCATTTGACATACATAAAGGGAGGTGCACGAGAATAACTCAGTCAATGTATAACTACACAGGGCATCAATGTGCTCGGCACATCATCCAGCATGCTCACAAATGGTTTAAGTGATCAAATGTATGCCATAAACAGTTTTGAAAAGACATATCGATACATATAAATCAAACATTTAATAGATAAACAGCGGCAATCCCAAAAGGAAGGGGTAGTTCACATTGACAGAAAACCCTCCCCAACCCCCATCCAGACACGGCAAGTGTTGGTGGATAGAGATACATTTCAAGATGGATTATTGGGACAATAGATGAAGAGCAGCTGAGGGGGTAGAGGGAGGTCAACGCCAGAATCCGGGGCTTGGTGGGGCTTGTCGCGCCCAACCAGAGCCTTAGCCTTCCCAATGCACCATCACCATCATTCTACTGTACTTTAAGAATGGGACTGCAAATCCAGTCTCCAATTCCGACACAGCACGTGAGCCCACCAACAGGGAATCCTCAACCCTAGATCCCCAGAACTACCAGAGAGGGTATGGGGTCAGCACATTCACCTCCGACCCAGTCAACAATTCCAAATCATGCTCGGCATGTTCATCCGTGTGCACAGCCCACAGACATCTCTCCTCTGCCACGCACCTGTCTTGCATGTCCACAAACCATTTACTGCTCATCGGGGGAGTGGACTGTGTCCAGTGTATGGCCACCCTCCTTCTGACCACCACCTGTCCCAGCAGTGCAAACCAGAGGCGTATGCGAGACCCATGCTGAGGCATCAGGAGTACCTCGAACAAGCAGTGTTTGAAGGAGGATTCCACCAACACCCTTGTTGTTCCCTGCAGTGTCCTAATGACCTCCTGCCGGTACCCTCATAGTTTGGCACAACCCCAGGTCGCCTGGGGTCCACCGCAGCAGGGACAGGTTTTCTGAGTGAGCCCTGTTCATCTTATGTAACTTCAGTGGTGTCAGGTAGGCTTTCTGTAAGAAGTAAAACTGTGTGAGTTTAAACCTCAGATTGCTTGCCACTTCCTTAACTTGGGCAACTGCTCTTTTCCAAGCACCATCTGTGAGGGGCGTTGTCAGTCCCCGTCCATCTATCCCAAACTACCGCCATGTCCGTATGACGATCTTCTCAAAGAGCCTTGTAAAGATACGTGAGATCAAGTCTGGTATAATCTGCAGAGTCCAAGACGCCAACGGCTCATTGGGAAAGGTCGGCCATATCGCACGTATCATGTGGGATACTTTGGCATATTGTAGGAACTAGCCCTGGTGGAGGCCAAACACATCACTAGTTTCCAACATTGTGAGGAATACACCTAGATTGTGGACAGTTTATGCATTGTGAGATGTAGTGCTCATCACAGGACAAAGGCTCCATTTAGTACAGTAACCAGTGTCCACATTGGGAGAGGGATTTTGTTTTTCCAAACCTGAAGGTATTGGGTCACTTTACAGGAACACCTGTTCCATTACATAAGGAACAGATACATTTTTGGTAGGCACGGGGAGATTAAATCATTTGCCTAGAGGATGGTACCCTTACTGGACTTCTGGTGACACACTACCTGGGATGTGTCAACACCTAAGTCCACTGAGTGGTAACAACATTTTATATACAGGTAAATATATCCTAACACTAGTTGGATCACTACTTTCTGTTGCAATGACCATTTTTCCATGAAATGGGGAGGAACTATAATTTTTTCAGGTAGGGTTTAAGATCTACACAATTTAAGAAATACTTTGGCAAACATAGTCGGAAATGTGCTGTGTTACATTTTTTGAAAGAAACTGAATTCTTCAAATTCAGATAATGCATATTTTATCAATAGCAGTACATAAGGGACCAACGTGCATGGTCTCGGCTGCTCTGCAGAGCCTGGAGTTTTGCATAATTCAGATTTTCAGCTCTCTCATTTAATTTACATGGACATATCAATCTGCTGGTTGAAAAATACTTAGTTTCACAGGAACAGAAGAAATTCAAGCCTTTGCGAGAGAGGGTGGGCAGGTGGGTGGAGGATGAAAGATGCAAGCAAAATGAAAGGAAGCTGATCTTTTAGAGAACCTTTTTCATATTTGAAGAACATTTAAGACTGGTACTTACAGGTATATTCATCAAGCACCTTTCTCATCTTTGTGAATGGTCCTTCATTTTTTGCATGAGCATTATGTCAATATTGTACTTGTCCGTGTTCTTCGTTCCCTGGCTAAAAATTTGATCTGGAGTCATCTTGAAATGTAGCTCTTTATCTCTATGAAAATATGGGTGCGACCTTCTCTTTTACTAAATGTATAACTAAATACCTGCCTTAAAAGTCACATAAATACTTAGGGCCTTATTCCAATGTCGGACACCGTGGCGGAATCAGGACCGACTGACCTCTGGCCAGCGGTCCCGTCCGCAGCATTACAATGCAACAGCACATGGTGCTTTCTCATATCCCCATTTCACTATGGGAGTTTGTGTTGTGGCCATAAATTGGCCGTAGCTCCCGTAGAGAAATGGGACAATCTTTTCATCCCTGCACTGCGTGGCAGGCACTTCAAGGTGCCTGCCACATGGTGCAGGGATTAACAGGGGAGCACCATAGGGGCCCCCTCTGCCAATAGCTGGAGGCCGGAGGGAGAAGGGGGCCATGATAGGGGCCCCCAAAGTCACTTTCCGACAGGCTTTTCCTGTTGGAAACAGATATCGTAATCCCTACAGCGGAAACGCCGTCCATAGGGATTACAGTGAGGACTCTGACTGGCCGACAGGCTCCTTAAGCCTTCCGGAATCCAGCCGGAATGACTGGCCGTTTTCACGTTCGACCACCTGCATTGTAAAGCGGCGGTCGAAAGTGAAGCCCACGATATGGCTCGGAAAGCCTCCGACTTGCGGTTCGAGGCTTTCCGAGTCTCCTCGCAATGAAGCCCTTAATTGCTTCCACCGTATATTTTTGTTGGTAATGATTTTATCAGAAATGACATTGGAAAACAATTTCCTATTGTAAACACACACAATTTTCACTGATCTGATTGACTCCAAGATTCCACACAAGGGTAATATAGTCAATTGACGATTCTTTAAAAACAATGGCATTGTTGTCATAGAGGCATTGCGCTTCTGGATGCTTTAAGTAGAAACGGCAAGTGCTTTCTAGTATCATGTTGACTGCCACCTCTTTGAGAGGTGCTGGGGTAACATTAGGTGGGTCACGCCTTAACTTTGCAGCAGATGAACAGCTAATCTCATTTGAGGCCTGCATCTTTCAGGTATTACATATACATCATCAAACCTGCACATATGTCCATGAGCAGATATGTACTCTGTTTTTCATGGGTGTGCATTTCTAAAACAGTCAACAGCACATCACTGAGAAATGTCAGCAGGGTAGTAGATCATGACGTTTCAGGTCACCTGGGTACAAGTTCTCCTAGCACTGTGTTTGTTGATGCATGGACAGTGACATTACAGTTAACTGTGTGATAAGAGCAATGCAACCCAGGAGCAATAAGTCTCCCAAGATCGTGGTCACTTAAACCGAGCTTGGCATGAGGCCACTCAAGGCGTGACGATGTGTTTTAGAGATTAAGAAATTAATGCTATCACATTAAGGGTCAGGTATATCAAGGGCATGTAATGCCCATGGATGTATGACATTACAACGCATGTTTTTACATCGCATGCCTTTACAACGCGGTTTTTACAACGCATGCCTTTACAACGCATAGTGCTTTGGGGCGCTGGATAGTGAATTGTTTAATTTACTATTCCAACTCCAGTCCCGGTGGATAGTAGGGAAGGTGTTGGATAGTACATTAAACCTATTCCCTATCCTAGAGCGCCCCCCAGCGCAATGCGTTGTAATGGTTTGCGTTGTAAAAGTTGCGTCGAAAAGGCACTGCGTGGTAAAAGTTGCGTTGTAAAGGATGTTCCCCAATGCCCATCAATCAATCAATCGGAGCTTATATAGCGTGGCTACTCACCCGTGAGGGTCTCAATGCATCCATGACCATTCGTCACACAAGATGAGGCAAGGACAGTGCAAGCCCTTCGGTGAGATTTATTATGCTAAACAAAGCCACCCTGCATGGATATCTGTGGCATAGTAAATCTGGAGTAATGCAAGGTAACACAAGTGACTGCTGTGCGAATCTCTGCCCTGAGAAGGCATTCTATGGGTGGAGCATGGGTGTTACCATTCATCCACCTATGGTTTTGGCACATTCCCAGATTTACTAACACAAGTAGACCTGGCAATGCTTCAAACTGGTACGCCTTCCCAGAGGAGGCTTAACTAGGAGAAATAAGCTTATTTATCCTCATTCTTTCCTCCTCCTGCATGTGCTGCATTCTGCAGCAGACATAGAAAGAGGAAAAAGCCTCAGAGGATTGTTTCGGTGCAGGAAGATATCACGTACTGCACAAAACAATCCTGGCTGTATGCAGGCTCCCTTGCACCATGGTACAAAGGTGCCTGCATTGGCGCTTGGAAGCCACAAGGGTATACACCCGTTACGACGCAACTTTTACTCCGCACTACCATTACAACGCGGGCATTACAACGCATGGCATTACAACGCATTGCGCTGGGGGGCGCTCTAGGATAAGAGGTAAGTTTAATTTACTATCCAACACCTTCCCTAGGGTCCACGGGGACTGGAGTTAGAATAGTAAATTATACTTACCACTATCCAGCACCCCAAAGCGCTATGCGTTGTAACGGTATTCGTTGTAAATACCGCGTTGTAATGGTACGCGGAGTAAAAGTATGCGTTGTAACGTCATACATCCAGCCACAAGTGACCCAGTGCAAAGGTAGAACAGGAATGTGCCATATCTTCATAGATATGGCACATTCTTGCCCTTTACATTTGACGTAGCTCAGCAAGTTATCTTGCTGCTTTGCGTTGCTGCCGATATTAGCAAATCTGCCCCTAAACTTAAAAAAAAATACTCCCAGAAACAAATTTGAAGGGTATCTATCATCCCTTAATGAAGCAAAGCAACTGATCTGCGTTTTTGTTCTTTTGTTCTTTTTCCCTTTTATTCCTATTATTCCCAATGTGTTCTTAATGCTCTTGACATGTACCACATTTGTTTTAGAAATGAATGGGAAAAATCTGACTTTCATTGTCAATGGGACCAAACACTAAGGGACAAGCCTATTAGAGGAACTTTACTAATAAGTTTGACTGCATGGAGTAATTACTTTACACAGAGAAGCAACTTTCCTAATAGTCACTCGGTCTATTCAACGTGCTTTTACCTTGCAGTATAATTTCATTCTAATGAGGCACCAGATAGCTTTGGGTCTAACCCTAACACGCTGCAGTGTGACATACGTTTATACAGTTTAATTATACGTTTGCAAGTCTCCATCAGTCTTGGGCTTCAGGGAGAAGACCCTTCAACCATGTTCTTGTGACCCTTTGTTTGTCTACCAGGCGAAATTGTGAGGTTAATCTCCTGACTGAGCATGGAATGTCTGCAACAAACCCTAGAAACATGACCAGCATTGTGCGTTATAATGCACCAGATGCCATTCTCTCTGTGGTGTGCACTGTTTCCGACAATAATTCATTGATTTTTGGGCAGTTCCACACCATGTGTATAAAGTATGAAGGGTCTGTCGAGCATCTGATGTGGTGGAACGATTAAGATGGGTCTATCTTATCTTCTGCAATAGTTAGGGGGTGAAATATAGTCTGTTCAAGTGCTTAAAGTGGATTTCTTTATGACTGTATCTTATGGATATGAGTTCGGTTTTTTGGAAGAGAATCGCCATTTTTTGGATCTAGCTCGGCTCCCGTGTTACGTTCTCATTTTTATGGCTTGGTCATCGGTGGATTAATGCTATCACTATATGCATGATATAATTTGGAAACCCAACTCTTTGTACCTGTTGCTCAGATTATCTGTGTCAGAGGTGGGAACTCTATAGGGTTCTGTAGGAATGTCTCTCATATTGTCACTGGTACTTGGCGTATTCAATAGTAAGCGAGTATATATTTAAAGCAATGGCAGTTAGGTCTTCTCAAAATTGCACCAGTGTCAAAATTGTACTGTTAGGGAAAAGTTGTCCTAACCTCTGTATATCAATGTGCTATAAGCCCACACTCTCAAGTTCTCTTGTGAGTCATGACCCCTCCCACATGCACTTAAAACATAAAATTGTAAACTCAAAAGCACTGAAACTCACCAGTTATAGTTAACTGAAATAACTATAACTCACGCCATAAAGCCCTGCGCCCAACCTCCCAGTGGGCAGCCGACTACCATGATAAAACAACACCCTGGCTGCCGCTGGATCCGCCGTTCACCCGCACATTTACATGGGCTGTACATTATGGTGAATCTGCGATTCTATGAAATCGTAGAAAAAATATTTAATTTTAATTTGGCCCAGGCAGATTCCCTAGGGACCCTTTCAAAGAACTACATGAGGTCAAGGCACCACGCTTTACTAAATCGTTAATAATGTGTTGTATCCTGGATATTCTCCCTCACTACACAGTTCACCGTAGTCTCTTTGTTTTGGTTAGCCTGACAAACTTTTGTTCAATGCCCAACTTCTAAACATCTGTTGCATGTTATATTTTCAACAGGACAACTCCTTCCTCCTTTGTTATGAGGATAGTTGCTGCACCTGAAACACACACTTTTCTGTATAAAGAAACTCTTGTCATTGACCCACATCTTTTTTTTTTTTTACCCCATGGCACAATTCGGATAAAATTCACTCCTTCTGTCATGTTGTTCAATTCTTTTAAAGATAACTGAGACAACTCTATGCGTTTTGTAAATCTGATGACCTCCTCCAATGCTGGATTACACATTGTAAGCAATTTCTGTCGTATGTGTTTGTCTATGCAGTGACCAATAAACTGGTCCCTTATCAACTGGTCTGGAAATTCTCTAAAGTGAAATTGTGCAGTCAGCTTGCAAAAAACACTTATGAAAGTATCAATATGTTCTCTTTCTGTTTGTGTTCTTTTGAAAACCTTGTGTCCCAAGACTACTATACTAGGTTGAATATCAAGCCTTCTTCTAATTTCTTTGCCACTTCCTGGTACTCATTCAATTCTTCCCCTTCTGCTTGACCCACTTTGGGATAATGTTTGAATACCTCCCTACCCTCAACCTCCAATGAATATAATAAAACCAGGTCTGAAACAGGATGCCCCTGTTACACCTAGATATATCTCAAATACATCAAACAACTGTTTCCATGGGATGTGAGGATTCCCAGGCATTTCCAAAAATAGTAGAGTGGGAGGTTTACAGAGAGCATTATGTTAGAAAAATGCAAATATACATATATTACCCCAACACGAGACGAAAAGAAAAGACAAAAATAATAACGGTTATGTCCCTAAATAGTAAAACGCTGACACACTTTGAAATGAGGTAGGTATGCGTGTAACCGTTGTTTCTTGGTCCTCATTCATTTAAAGGCCCACTTTGCACTGTGTTAGGAGTATGTGTCACCACTGTGATTTAAACTACATGGTTAACCACTAGAATGTAGCTGTACAATTCTCTTTAAACAAAAACTTTTAGAGAACAACTTCTCGAAATGGCTGTACCAGCACTGGAAGTTTATGTTTCACATTTGGTTTTAACTGTATGCTACCAAATCAAACAGTTCCAAATTGGCGTCTGTCGCTGTGGAGCTATACTGCTTTAAAATGCCTCCAAACACAGCAACTGTCATTTTTTGCTGAAGGTAGTGAAACCTGATACATTCTATTAAATGATGATTTAAAATGGCCTCCATACACAGCAATTTTTGTTTCAACTGAAGGTGGTGGTCCCTGTTATGTTCAGTTTAACGCGCTGAAATTGGTGTCTACAAAGCAGCAATGGCGTCATTTTCTTAAGCTGTTTGGGCTTGTTTTGCAATGATTATACTATTTTCTTAAGCCGCTAGGGCTTGTACCCTACATACAAACTGCTGATCCAAAACTGCGTCTATTTGTATTATACGGTTCAACTTTCTACGGGCGATTCTTGTATGGCACCTGCCTCACGCCCATAAATAGTTTGATATTGCCAAGCGCGTTTGCCGTGGCACTTCCCCCAACTTCTGCCCCAGACTAGCTGTGTCAAATCCCTTCACCGGGCTGTCCGGTTCCACTGCTGTGGTATTTTGTCAATAACTAAATGATCACAAGTGAGTGTGCTGTGCGGAGGCTCCAGCTCATAGCCAATTATGTAGTATCGCACGTACTACTGGTAAAGTCAAACTTATTTTATTCCTGAGGACCAAACCAGGGCTACCAAGAAAAAAGCCCGAGGAAGTATCTGCTCAGTACCCTTATTCAGGCCTGTGAGTTTCTGTCCACGCGTATGCATAAGATTCTCAGATGACTCCATTCCATCATGGACACCAGTTTTGAATTCTGAGCATTTCTGCAGCAGCCTAATGGATTCTGGGAGTTGTCATGTCAATTGGAGTAACACCCCTGACAATAATTTGCGAAATGAAAAAAAACATGAACCGGGCATGGCTTCCCTCGGGACACTGAATCATCAGTAAGCCTCACAGATATGAGAAGACACTCTGCCTGTGTCTTTAACTTGCTGTCCAGAGCATCGTTTGATTCGAATTAAATATTTGGGAATGAAGTATGTATCTTAATACGGTTCATTCAATCACTTTCAAATGGATTCCTTCTACTACTGGTGAGTTCCTTTAAATTAAAAAAAAAGATATCTATTTTTAAAGGGGGGCAAATCGGTGTAAACATGCAATTTCGGTGCCCAGTTTCAATCTATTACATGACATGTAACTTTCAAAATTGCTTCCAGTCATTTGATGAAACTGTCACACTTTGAAAGTTAATGCATCAGCAAAGGAGAGGATATGCTTTGAACTCCTGCCCGGGCGCATTATGCACTGATTTTGTTTAAGATTCTCTTTTCCATTGATTCCCGGAAGAAATTATGTCCTTATCTATATTTTATAAAAGGAGAAAATGGGATAAGAGTGAAGTAATGAGCACACCAGCCCTTTTGAAGCCAGGGCGCCAAGCTGTACCTGCAGCAAACTCACTGGCACATTTTCAACTTAATGATGAACAGGCAGAAGGTGCATATTGTACCTCTACCTGTCAAACATGCTTTCATTTTGCACTAGCTCTCATCCTTTTAGGGCACCAGAGAACGTGCATCCTGTAATCTGAACTGACTGTTTAATAGTTTGTGTTTTATTTTTACTAGCTAGCTGACCACGCTTTAATGAACAACCCACCTCTCTATAAATCTCTCTTTCTCCTCTTGCTGCACTGTGCGAATTATGGGCCAAAAGTTACGACTGGTTCTTTGAAAAACAGTGGCAAGATAAATGTCGAATTCCTCTTCAATTTACCGCAATGTGGTGGTGTTTCTTTTAGTTTTTATTGGTGTTTTATGTACATTTGTAATCTACTATGTGTACAGCTCTTTCCCTGTTAGTTTGATGTGGTACATTCTTATCTCAACCTTCATTAGTGCGTTTTTTTGGATCTACGCCACTCAGCTGTATACCCTTCCACTTCAATTCAGAGTTGTAAAGTACACTGATACCCCTGAGAATGTCCTACATCAGAGAAAATACCCACATATATTAGAGAGAAGGGAATACAGTTTCTTCACAGGGAAAATATTTTCAAGGTTTTCATGACAAAAGCATCATGCAAATTCATATTTTTCTGTGACTTGTTCAAGCTAATTTTTCACCTAGTGAAAACTATGCATGAATAAATATTAGCAAGTATGAGTATAAATGTCTCTGTTTCCAGGAGTTATCCTCAGGATGTTGGTGACGCCAAATGGTGGCAATTTTCACCAAACGAAAGGGCTTTGGTAATCAAGCCCACACACAGTAAATTATTTCTTCTGGTGAAAGGGAGATGTAATACTCAATGGCCATGCATGAATGTGCAGGCTATCCAAAAATAGTAAAGATCATAAATCAAAGAAAATGACTGTTCTCCAGGCCTTTTTCTTATTTATGAAATGGAGAGAAAGCTAATTCGCTCACACAAATCTTTCTAATTTTAAAACTTTTCTTTATTAACCATCATATGTCAGAACACACTTTCATTATAAGGGATCAACCAAGTCAGCAAAAGAACAAGTAAAATATGAACAGAATTAATCAACAATCCCCAAAAAAATTACATTCCCTGATGCAAATTCCAAATGCAAGGAACACCTTTTCATCCACCAAAAGCACACTCTCACCGAGCAAAGAGTAAACAATACTCACATAACAATACATCAATCAACTGTGAGCAACGTTTGATAAATGATTTATGAAATTGATCTTCCCAGGGGTATTCCCTTAGTCCTACTCTCTTTAATGTTATGTTTGCTCGCTGGCGGATGTCATAGAATCCTTTGGTTTCTCAATAATTTCTTATGAGGATGAAACATAGCTAATAATCACCTTTTCTCAAAATGCCAGTGCCGCCGCATCTCAAATGAACTTGTGTCTCCTGGAAGTGGCAAATTGAATGGATGATAACTGCCTAAAACACGATGGGGACAAGACAAAAGGGGAAACATCCTTTACAACGAAACTTTTACCACGCAGTACCTTTACAACGCAGGTATTACATTGCAAGTCGTTACAACGACTTGCGCTGGAGGGCGCTGTAGGATAGGGAATAGTTTAATTTACAATCCAAAACCTTGCCTACTATCCACGTGGACTTTACTTGGAATAGTAAATTAAACTATCCACTATCCAGCGCCCCCCAACGCAAGTCAATGTAACGACTTGCGTTGTAATACCTGCGTTGTAAAGGCATGCATGGTAAAAGCATGCGTTGTAACGACATACATCCGACAAAAGTGCTGATTCTAGGCAACCAGCCTAACATCTGGTCTCCCGCATGGTGGCCTGCTTGTCTGGACTCTTTTCCCTCCCCAAAACAAAAAACTAAAAATGTGGGCGTACGGCTAGACCACAAGCTCTCATTTGATAATCAAGTAAACCATCAAGCTGCCAAATGTTTTGGGATGTTAACATTTTTTTAGTAGATTCTGAGGTTTTAACCTCTTTTTGACCCAGAAAACAGTAATCCAGGCATTGGTAATCTGACGCTTGGACTATTGCAACGTTCTATATTTATGTCTATCACAAGCGAGAATGAATAGACTACAGAGAATCCTAAACTCAACAGCATGGCTACTGGTAAAGATTTCCAGACCTGTTTCTATCACGGCCAGTTTGGATTGATTGCCGATTCAGCAGCGGGTCCAATTCAAAGCCCTTTGTTACTGCCATAAGGCCCTACTAAATTGCAGTCCACATTAGCTCCAATCTTTGAATAAACCCTATTTTCCAGAGGGGAACTAGAGATCATCTAGTTATGTCAGCGCAGGTTCCTAAACGCCACAAAGCCAGAGAAGGGGGCAGTTCTTTTAGCTATCTTGCACCTAAGATTTGCAGTATCAGTGGCTTTTTTAATCCTATCTATTTTGTATCTTATTTTTCGGCAGCTCCTTCCACCACTCTTGCAGGATTCTAGTGTTTAGGACACTTCAAGAGAAGCAGCCGTGCGCTCTCCAGATTAGTTTATTAATATTATCTCAGATTATTGTATCACATAATGAGGTTCCATAGTGAAGCAAAATGATACCTCATTAACATAGGTTGATTTATCTTTTAACAAAAAGAAGTCAGTATAGTGCAAAATGAGACATGTGAATATATCATATCATAGGTTATTTGGATAGTTATCATAAATCATCTACAATGTTTCAGGCCTCATGCCTTACTGATAGAAGCGTTCATCTGAACATAGGTAGTTGATTAAAGCAGTCATCTGCATCAAGAAGTAATCCATATGCATTGTACATCATATAAAATAACCAATTGTCTTGTTCTTTCGTATTATAGGCGTATTTGAATTAAAATTACACCTCAGGATTTTAAGGCTTTAGTAATAAAGAGTGATGTACAGCCTGGTTTAGTATAAATCAATTCCACAATTATTGGGATATGTCCTTCAAGAAGAGATATATCACAAAGTTCCTATTCTGCAGTCTTAGGAAGTTGAAAGGAACTTGAGAAGACCAGAGCAGAACAAAGGTTTCTGGCTTTTCAAGAACTAAGGCTTCAAACCCACTAACAGAGTATGGGAAAATTATCCATGTGGTCCGGACATATAAAAGGAGTACTTATTTTCAAAACCTGCCCTATTAATTTGAAGGTCTGTCAGCGGAAACTTGCAATGCTGAGGTATTTTTTGTGTATTATTTTGCAGTACCAAACCACAATCCTTAACATGGGAAGGTAATTTCAATTTCAAATGGCTAGATAATCCGGATAGATCTGATATCACAGCCAATGCAAAATGGCAACTCCAAATAACCTTCAGGCAATAAATAATCATCATGACCTGATAGATATTTGGAGGCATAGATTTCCAAATGTATGAGAGGGTAATGATATCCAAATATGTACCCCCATGGGCAAAACACCTGGCCTGTACAGCCTCAGATCATTCCCCTGTGTGTCTTTCTTTGGCAGTGCTAAGGGTATCACTGCCAGGATATAATTGGAGATAGAATCATACACTACTAATGTACAAGGTCTTTGCAGACAAACCTAATACCTAGATATCAGATTTTATGAGTTACATGAAATCACAATCGACTTTAATAGCATGGTCTGAGATGCTTTCATGGTTACCATTAGGGTAAATGTATAATTACGCATAACAGTTTGCTAAAGACACACCAAATTCATTTGGTGCACATAGAAGCTAACATCAGGAAACTTGTGCAACGTCTTGTACAGGGATATATTCAAATAGCCCCTGTTTTTTGTGAAATTTTGGGTATGCCAAAATTGATCAAATTCAAGTAGTTGAAAATACCTTTTTGAGGAATCTTTTGCCTGAAGGTCAAGGCATCCCAATGAGATCATCCACGAGGAACTGAGAATGACCTTCATTTCTGACCTCATTCGTGTACGCCCTCTTCTTCTGTGGTGTTCCGTGTGGATATACATTTAAATAGAGAAATCCTACTGTCTGCTGCTAGATAAAGCAGACCATATACCATGGATCACATAAAGAGAACTTTCATGGGACTGGGACACCCAGACGTCTTTCATGATCCCCTGGACGTTAATAAAAAAGATTCTATCTGGGTTAGGCAGGCCTTCATTCAGAGGGTCATCACAGATAGGGAGAATTTTGTTTTAACAAAACTATTGTGTCATGGTTATGTCATGGTTAAATAAGTCCCCACCATGAAACCATATCTCCTATGGGATATGTCTAATCTTCACCAGCCTCTCTTTTTTTTTTTTAAATTCTTTTTATTGTTGCATCAAAAAGCATCATTAATGCAGAAAATCAGCAGTCGGCAGGGCGTCAACATTCCGCCTCTGTCCGTCAGTGTCGCAACTTTTTGTTCCATAGGTACCAGAGTAATACGCAAGACATCAACGTGAACATAGTAAAACAACCCCCAAAGCAGCAGCATACACTCCCAACCCCCCTCCACCCCCTCAGACCCACCCTACCTCCCCCTAGCAAGGCCTCCTCTCTCCCTCTCACATAGTCTATTCAGTCAATATTCATGTGGCCCCTGTGATCATTTCAGGTAAATCTACTGCGTAATAAGCCCTCCTGTCATTCAACACGTCTCCTTATTGGCGTCACTCCAGACCATGGTATTGTCTCCATTTAGCCCACACTCTCCGGAACTTCTTAGGGCACCCTCTGGCTTTATAAGTTACTCTCTCTGCGGCCATATATAAGTCCAGGCCCCTCCTCCACTCCTCTAAATCTGGTGTTTCGGTTGCCCCCCAGTATTTTGCAATATCCCTCTTTGCCACCACCAGTGCGAGGACCAAGAAGATGAGCAGAGGGCGTGCCAAGTCCACCTCAGTTGTCATACCCAGCAGAGCCAGCCTAGGGTCGCGCGTTAGAGCCACTCCCAGAACCTCACTCAGTTCCGTGAATATGTGTCCCCAGTATGTTTGTATGGCGTCGCATGCCCAAATCGTGTGGAAAAAATCGCCACTCTTTTGGCGGCACCTAAGGCACGCCGAATCTGGTATCCTTCCCATTTTAAGAAGCCGCACTCTATCAAAATAGGTTCTATGGAGCACGTTCAGCTGGATGAGGCGTAGCCTCGATTTAATCGCCACCTCACGGGGGTGCATGAGGACAATCTCCCAATCCAGATCTTCCATACCTCCCACGTCTGCCTCCCATCTACTCCGTAATCCTTGCAAGTCGCCTAACATGTTGTTAGTCAGTGTTTTATATGTGAGGGATACCGCCCGTCCCAAGATCTGCTCCTGGAGCAACCTATCCTCCAGTGGTGCGTACTCTGGAATGTCTGTGAGTGTGATGTTTTGTGCCCTCCATGCATGTCTCAACTGTGCATATTTGTAGAACTGAGTGTTGTGCAGACCAAATTCATCCTTGAGCATCTGGAAGGATTTTAGTTCCCCTCTTGCAATCACATCTCCAATTGTTGAGATACCTATATCGTCCCACCTTCCGAAGCCACGCAATTTACTGAGTTCCCCCAGCCATTTACAGTGCCATAACGGCGTCTGCCGGGTGGGCCTCTTGTCCCATCCCATGCGCCTTGTGGCCTTTTTCCATGCTGTTAATGTGATCATCGTGGCCGGTAGAAGCGATGTCCCCATCGTCCCTCCGTATAAATAGTACAATAGGTGTTTGGTGGACAACTTAGCCCTCTCTAGCGCGTATGTGGGGTGATCCGCTGCCGCATGTAACCACTCATTAATCGGTGTAAGGTGTTCCGCCCAGTAATACGCCTCCAGGTTAGGAAGGGAAATCCCTCCGCTATATTGGTGACGCTGTAGCGTTGTAAGGGCCACCCTCGGCTGTTTCCCTAACCACAGGAAGGCCCGAAGGTCCGCATGGATTTTATTCATCGTTGTTGCTGGCAGTGGGTAATACTCGTTCTGTAGCGCATACAGAAACTTCGGGAGGATAATCATTTTGTAGATCGCCGCTCGGCCCAGTAGGGTGAGCGGGAGCTGTCGCCATCTGTTCATCTCTGTCGTGGCGCAGTCCATGACTCGGGCAATATTTTTGCTGAAGGATAGTCCCCTGTCTAGAGCGATGAATATTCCCAGATATTGAAAGCCCTCCTTGGTATGTATGAGTTGTCCCGGTAGGCACTCCCCCCGCTCCAAACCTTGCGGACTGAATCTCGTTCATCAATTGTTATTTCCAAAGGAAGTCTGGTTCTCCCAATCCACCCTGCCCCCATGTACCTGTGGCAATATTTCCATCTGCACTTTCATGTACATAGTACTTTTATGCCCAAAATTGCCCTCCGGCATACATATTGAAGGCCTATATTATCTGCATGTAGTATTAACTAGATTGGACCCACCTATCTATTCCTACCGTTTTTGGCTACACCCCCACTGTGTTTTTTCGTCTCCTGCTTTTTATCTGGGGTTTTAAGCATTACTTGCTGGATATTTATTTGTCTGTGTTAGAAATGCTCTGCTAAAATATTTTTTCCTTCCTGTATATAATGTTAATGTAATTGTTTTTTTAATGTGACTGCTTTTTAACGTACTTTATGGCCTAATGTGTCTGATTATTTATTCAACCGTGCCTCTTTACGCAGAAACTTTTTACTCTGTACTTGTTTGATTTTCTTTGAAAATCTAATAAAGTTTATTGACTTGACTTGACAACTACTTAACATACACCAAAATGTATTGTTTATAGGCCCCAACATAATTGAATCTGAACAACAAACATATACATATGTATAAAAATATTGCAGTACATGAAGGTTGAAACAACTGATTTCTTTCATAGTGATTGAAAAATGATGAATGATGAATAAGCAATTTGAAAAACACTGTTTAAGTAATTAATAGGTATGCACTTATTAAGATAATGGTGAGAGGATATTGCCCCTTGTTTAGAGTGCTATAAAAATGAGATAAGTCAAATTATCACATTCTGTTGATTTACAATAATGCATTACTCAAATGCAGTACCAGCACAGGTTAACACGAGCTAACTCCTGAATTTAACTCTTTTGCACGTAAATACAGGAAACGTTTGACAAATACAATTAATGTTATTCCTCATGTATGTGAAGAAAATACTTCACCAGAGGTATTAACACACATTCCAGCTGCGGATATGTATTACTTACCACTTTTAGGGCCTTATTAGATATAGGGTTGACTGCTCCACATTGCACAATGGCACACCTGAGTACATCAGATGCAGATTGGGACAGTGTGCACGTTTACAGTCATGGCGTGCACTTGCACTGCAACTACCCCATTAGTTTCCAGTCTGCATTTCTCTTCAGACAGAGGTCCCAATTCACATGTAAAAGTTGGCAGGGATCCACCACCGAGTGGGTGCAGTGAGAAACTGTACCTGCCTCTGAGGAGAGCCTGTGGGGTCTTTGGGAACCCACCTTTTCTCCTCTTGTTGCATATCTTGTGCAAGCACAATCTGCATTACAAATGTAAATTGATACTTGTATAGCGCACTACTCACCCGCAAGGGTCTCAAGGCGCTTGTACGAATACCGCTGTGGAACCCATCCTGGCTTTCATGTGAGGTGTCCACTCCTGGGCACCCCCAAGGTGGAGGCCAGGCATCCTTAGCGTTGTGGAGATTAAGCAAGCTATTGCCCAGAGTTGCAGAGTGGGACTCCATGATTGGAATAGGCACCGAGGTGAGAATTATCAGGTCCGTGGAATTTTGAGCCCAAGACCCGCCGAGGCAGGGAATTGAACCCTGGTCCCGGGCTAGACCTCTGCATCAGGGTCTGCCGCTCTAACCATTGAGCCACACTTCTCCACAGAGGTTTAGGTGTCCCTGCTAGCATCTGTGCCCCCTTCTGTAATACCAAATTGGTGTAAACAACAAGTGTGCCTGCCCTTGCTCCCCGAGTCACTTTCTATAGCGGTCCCCTTGGGTATAATTCTAGATACAGCACCAGACTCTAAATGAAAGCACTTGTGTTATCTTAAGAGAAGTCTCTCCTTGAGATGAAAAGTGGGCACACCCGTATTGTCTCATGAGGATATAGTAACAATATTAGGAAGACAAGTGAAGATCTCTTTATGAGAACCTAAAAAAATATAAAAGTAGGTATTAAAGATTTTTTAAGTGTGGTAGAGTGTCTTCCCCCTTTTTGTAGCCTCCCGGCATATGGATCAGAACAAGCGATTGTTATTCACAAAATGCCCTTTTTAGCACTTTTTGTTGAACTGAAATACGTACTACATAATGCTATTCACAAATTATACGTGGAGTTTACGCACCTGGAACTACCTATACTTATGTGTGTGGAGTTTTTCGCCCTGAGTGCGTAGACTCCGAACAATTAAGGGTACATTTTAGAAGTAAATGTGGATGGGACTCGAAGGAGTGGTCGGTAAAAGGGGATACTTACCACAAAATGGAATGCGTTTAGGGAGGTGTTACGGGGTTAGGGAGGGGTGGCAAGGGGTTTAGAAACCAACATCCCCCACACAAGTGTGAAGCAATTACTATACCCCACAGGCGGAGGCATGTAACTCACACTTTTGTAGTAAATTTACACATTTTCACGTTTTTTGAATACTGGAAAGGAGTAAATTTATGCCAAAGATTAGATTACTCAAAAGTGTAAGTTACTTTTTGAATTAGGCCCCGTGCTTTCTCTGAGCTCCAACATACTCATTTGCCTCATGACCACTGCTCTAAAATTATCCATGGAGGTAGTTACCCTGTCAAGTTACATCGATGTTGTATGGTAGAGAAAGTCTTAATCTGAATCTCTCTTTTAGTCTCCCATTGAAGGTGTGACCGCTTTTTATACCATCTATGTCTAGATGCTGGCCTTTTTCAGACAAACATCAATTTTATTCTTACAGACAGCCATCAGTCCAAGCCTACCTCATATGAATGCACCCTCTCAGGAGCTTGGGACCAATTATTCTACACAAGTGATTTCCTGGAATCTAGCCACTCAAATGAAAGGAGGCTTACAGCTGTGGCTCTGATAGGGCAGTTCACAACATAGCACTGCCCAGGCCGCAGTCACGGTGCATCGGTCTAGGCAAAAGAGCATATTGCCTGTTGAAGCACTCCCAATGCAGGCGCCATTTTCAAGGCTTTGTGCAGCTATTCAGTGCTGGTCAAAGGCGGCTGCCTTACCTCGAATTATGGAAGCGCCGGTCTTGTGTGGACCTCTTAGACACGTTTGTAATAAAAATAATGTGAATTTGCATATTAAAAGCCAAAAAAGGAAATGAGTCTTTAAGAATTTTTCAAGCTGTTATAAAAAAAGACAAAAGAAGGGGTGACAATGGCACTATACTGCTAGGAATATTTGAAAAGTATGGAATACATTTAGCTGCTTGAAGGACAGAAGAAGTTCAACCCATATCACGTCCCTTTCTTGCGGATAAGAGAAAAAATATAATACAATGTATGGCAGTTAATAAGAAGATATTCTAAATAATTGAACATTTCGCAGTTTCTCCCAGAATCAAGAATGACCATTCAGCCCTATCTAATTATTTTCAAGAGCACACAAATGGCGTTCTCGCCCCGTGAAGAACTGACTAGTGAGAATAAGGCAATGACCTATAAAAGAACAAAAATGAAATGCAGCTACCTTTGGAAGTTTAGCCAGACTGTATTTCATTACATCAACGACAGAGCCTTAATGATGGAGACAGACAAATCTAGCAACAGGACCAACACATGCTTAGCAAAGCAATCAATGGTGTGCTGCCCATTTTAAAAGGCAAGTTGCAACCCCCAGAATCATCCTGTACATGTATGAGTGCTTGCTGGGTTCACAAAACTCCCATACCTATGTAGCAAGAACTACTCCTTTCAGACCCTATTCGAGAAAGTGAATGATATTTACATTGTTGCCATACTGAGGAAATTCTGCATGTCTATGCTACGAAAATAGAGACATTTGAAAAAAATATTTTCTTTTGATAGAAAATATTTTATATGAAATGGATTGTCTTCCTATGAACGTCCGTCGAAAATAGAGGGCATTGACTCACTTTTCTGCACTTTCAATCAATCAATCACTGCATTTCTAAAGCGCGCTACATACCCGTGAGGGTCTCAAGGCGCTGGGGCGGGGGGGGGGCTGCTACTGATCGAAGAGCCAGGTCTTGAGGAGTCCTCTGAAGGCCAGCAGGTCCTGGGTCTGTCGTAGGCTGGTAGGGAGAGTGTTCCAGGTCTTGGCGGCGAGGTAGGAGAAGGATCTGCCGCCAGCGGTGGTTTTCCGGATACAAGGAACTTTGGCGAGGGCGAGGCTGGCAGAGCGGAGGCTGCGTGTGGGGGTGTGGAAGCTGAGTCGGTCGTTGAGGTATGTAGGTCCAGTGTTGTGTAGCGCTTTGTGTGCATGGATGAGGAGTTTGAAGGTGATCCTCTTGTTGACGGGAAGCCAGTGTAGGCCTCTCAGATGGGGTGTGATGTGGGTGCGTCGGGGGACGGTGAGGATCAGTCGTGCCGAGGCATTCTGAATTCGGTGTAGTCGTCTCAGGAGCTTGGTTGTTGTTTCTGAGTAGAGGGCGTTCCTGTAGTCGAGTCTGCTGGTGACGAGGGCCTGGGTGACGTTTTTTCTCATGTCGGGGGGTATCCATTTGAAGATCCTGCGGAGCATTCGGAGGGTGTTGAAGCATGACTCGGAGACGGCGTTGACTTGCTTGGTCATGGAGAGGGCGGAGTCGAGAAGGACCCCCCAGGTTGCGTGCGTGGTCGGTGGGTTCCGGGGCAGTGCCTAGCGATGTGGGCCACCAGGAGTCGGCCCAGGCTGATGGGGTGGGTCCGAGGATGAGGACCTCCGTCTTCTCTGAGTTCAGCTTCAGTCTGCTGTCCTTCATCCAGTCGGCGACGGCCTTCATTCCTTTGTGGAGATTAGCTTTGGCGGTGTGGGGGTTTTTGGTGAGGGAGATGATCAGCTTGGTGTCGTCGGCGTAGGATATGATGTTGAGGTTATGTTGTCGTGCGACGTGGGCGAGCGGTGCCATGTAGATATTGAACAGCGTCGGGCTGAGGGAGGATCCCTGAGGGACGCCGCAGATGATCTCAGTGGTTTTTGAGCAGAAGGGTGGGAGGCGGACCCTCTGGGTTCTGCCAGAGAGGAAGGATGTGGTCCAGGCCAGGGCCTTCTTTTGGATTCCGGCGTCATGGAGGCGTGCTGCTAAGGTGCAGTGGCAGACTGTGTCGTAGGCTGCTGATAGGTCCAGGAGGATGAGGGCGGCTGTTTCTCCCTTGTCCATCAGGATCCTGATGTCGTCGGTGGCGGCGATGAAGGCGGTCTTGGTGCTGTGGTTTCTGCGAAAACCGGATTGAGAAGGGTCCAGGATGTTGTTGTCTTCGAGGTAGCGGGTTAGCTGTTTGTTGACACTTCTCTGTCACTTTTGCCGGGAAGGGGAGCAGGGAGATGGGCCGGAAGTTCTTGAGGTCCTTGGGGTCCGCCTTGGGTTTCTTCAGTAGGGCGTTGATCTCGGCGTGCTTCCAGCTTTCCGGGAAGGTTGCTGTCTCGAAGGAGATGTTGATTGCTTTCCGGAGGTGGGGTGCGATGGCTGTGCTAGCTTTGTTGAAAACGTGGTGAGGGCAGGGGTCGGATGGGGATCCGGAGTGGATGGAGTTCATGGTTTTGATGGTGTCTTCGCCGCTGACGGTGGGCCAGGCGGCTGGTGCGAGTGGAGATCGCGGGGGTGGTGGGTGTGGGGGTGTCGGAGTTGAAGCTGTCATGGATGTCGATGATCTTGCAGCACTTTAGGTGTAAATCAGAGGACCTTGCATGGCCTTCATTACTACTGGCGTGGAATTCCTGTGTTAGCTGAAAATTCACGTTTCTTTCCAAAAAATGGGATCCGGTAGTCCCATGTGTGGTAACGCTACACAGGTTTCCAAGCACACAGCCACCTGTTAAAACCAGATAACATACAAGTACGGAAACGGGCCAGAATTCTGAAACCACATGGGGAAATTATTGTGGTACACTGTCTTGCATATTTTATCCCCGTGCAGTTGCTAGTAAAAGTACGAAAATAAGTAAATCAGTAAAACTGGGTGCAGTGTTAGTGTACATTGACTGATCCACTCTTAACAGGTGCCTGTGTGTGGTAAAAGCATTACACATGCTAGTGAAAGCCAAACGTCTGACTGTGTAGGTGCCCACTTTATTTGCGTAACCCACACATGACCATGCCGTTGGAACCTCCCACTTCTTACCTAGGTGTCACTCAAGAATGCGAAGTTCATCACACTTTGCATACCTTCCATATTCATAAAAAGTATTTTCACGTTTATAATTTAATTGTTTTCATTCTTTATAAATTGCAGCCTAGCCTCTTATCGTGATTCACATGTTTTATTGAAGAATGAGTCCAGCACTGCCAAGCACCACTCATCAGGCGTTATACTAACGCATTTTAGTGCTGGTGGCCGCATCACCACACTAAAGTGCATTAGTCACGCATGATAGTGCCCCTGGGACTCCTCCACAACGATGCAGCTACTAATTGGGGCAGCTGCATTAATTAAGAGCCAGTGCACTAAAATATCCTTTCTTGGCAGCCTCAAAAAAATTGTCTGAGTGTTATTACAAAATCTGTATCACATTAATTAATTTACATAGAACTGCATAAGATCCTACAATACCACTGACAAGTAAAGGAGAGCCTGGGCTTTAAGATCAATGAAGCTGAGCCCCGCCCGGCCTTCCTCTGTGTCACTCCCCCGAAAGTCACAAGCACAGAGAAAGCTTTGCCATCGGTTACACGCTACCAATTTGTCAACTTGTACGAGAATGGACAGCAGAAAAAGCAAATAAAAAAGATTGGCGGAGATTAATAAAAAATAAAGTTTTATGTTCATCGAAATTACACTATCGGTTTGATTTAGAGCTTGAGGACGCCTCATTCTGTCACAAACCTGTTTGATAACCCTCCTATCAGCCTTATTATGAGTGCATTATATATTTTATGGCACTTGAAATGAGACGGACGGGATATCCGCCACGTTTCTTACAGAGTAACATGTCGGCCAAGTTTTAAATCAGACCCCTAATTTGTTTTGTTATTAAATGGTACTTAAAAGGTCAAGGTATTGATTTACAAAGCTTTTTCCATAAGTAGGTGAAATGACTGTCCAAACCAATTTCATAAAAAATAAATACGACGGTATTAGCCAACAGCCATAAAAGAATTTGGAAAATGATATAAAGTGGTGAAAAATCTAATAAAAGGATAAAAATAATTTAAGCTGTATTGCTACAAACAGGTTATATATAAAACATAAAGACCTCTTCGATTAGATCAGATTAGATAAAATCAGATATGCGAAGTAAGGAGACAGAAGCTTTATTCTAGGGGCATCTAAGGCCTAGAATGTTCTTCCTCTCTATATCAAATTTCACTCTAATCCAGAGGTCTTCAATGTGTGAGGCACGACCCCCATGGGGGCCGTGGAGTCCTGGAAAGTGGTCGCGCATTCTCCAGTCTCACTTGTGCCTAGGGTGACCAACTGTCTGTAAATTTCACAGAACATCCGTGATTTGAACATCACACCCATTGTCCGTGATGATCCCTTTTACGGACACCTTTTGTCCGTAATTTTGGGCATTGCGGGGAGCAGCACTATTCCCTGCGAGAAGCCTCCGCTCCCTGATGGGGCAGCATTGCACTCATCTTTGGAGCACAAGAGCAGCTTCACCCCTCCTATTTTCATTCTGTATGCCAGCTGATCATCACATACAGAATGACAACGGGCCAGTCTGGGCTGTTAAAGTATGTGTTGGGCCTCCTCCTGCCTTGGTCTAGGGCAGTGCATTCTGTTTTAAACGTACACGAGATGGAAGAAATCTATAGAATCCAGTTCATGAAAAGAAGCCAGTGAAAGAAGTTAAAAAGAAGGAGCTACAGTTGTTTCACATTCTCTTCATTTTAGACCTGAAGCATTTTCAATATTATATACAACAAAGCCATAGTTGCAGCTTTTTTCATTTTATGCAACTAACAACCATTGACAAAGCCAATAGCCCTGACTTGTAGGTGGGATGTACTATGTATCTGAATGCAATAACAGAAGTAGCAGAATACCAGCAGGGCAGCACACTATGCTAAGCACAGATTTATAGCTTTTGTGTTTTAAGCCAGCCCATAATTACATCGGACACACCCTTTGCAGAGACCCCCATGTTTTTTCAACCCACTTAAGCCGTGGAAACAACACCATGCCACAATCACCTCACATCCTGGCACTGTGCATCATGCATGACTTCTAAGTTTTCAGATTGCCTGTGTACAGGGGCATAGTGAACCCTCCGCCACCCCACCCTTTGCTGTAGGAGCTACAGCAGGGTGGAGTTCTTGATGGGCATCTTCTGTTTGCAAATCTGCAGACAAAGGCTCAGCGTATAATTAATGTGAAAAGGTGGGTGAGTGAGCAAGTAATGGGATGAGTGGATGACTGGATGGATTAGGGAAAGGATGAATGGAAAAGTGAAAGGGTGAATGGATGGATAACAAGAGAAAGGATGGACGAATGTGTGAGTGAAAGGATGGATGAGGGAAAAGGTAAATAAATAGATGTATGGGTGGAATGGTGGATGTATGGGTGGAATGGTGTATGTATGGGTTGAATGGTGGATGTATTGGTAAAAGGCTGGATGGGCAAGTGAAAGAATGAATGAATGAGTGAAAGGGTGGATGATGGGCGAGTGAATGGGTGGATCGATGAGTGAAATGATGGATTGATGAATCGATAAGTGACAGGCTGAAAGAATGGACAGATGAGTGAAAGGGTGGATGCAAGGATGGACAAGTGAGTAAAAGGGAAGGTAGATGGGCAAAAGTAAGGAGTGAAAGGTGGATGATGGATGAGAGAAAGGATGTATGGATGAGTCAAAGGATGGATAGGGTCAATGATGGATTCATAAGTGGTGAGTAGATGGATGGGTGGGTGGATGGATGGGGAAGGGATAGCTAAGTGAAAGAGGGATGGAGAGAGAAATGGAGGATTGATGATGATTCACAGGATGGATGGTGTAAAAGGTGTATATATGAGTGAAAAAAGATATAAGGATGGATCAGTGAAAGAATGCATAGATGAGTGAAAAGGAGGGTGAAGAGCTGGAAGAAAGGATGGATGGATGAGAGAAATGGTGAACGAATGGATGGCTAAGTGACTGGGTGAATGGATGGATGGATGGATGAGTAAGTGAAAGGATGGCTAGATGGGTGAAATAGTAAATAGTTGGATGGATGAATGAATAGATAGATGGTGGAAGTGTGGATGGATGAGTGAAAGGATGGATGGGGTGAAAAATGGATGAGTGAAAGGGTGGATAGAGGGATGGATTAGTGAAATGATGGATGGAAGGATGGATGATGGATAGGCTTGGAAATTGTTGAATAGGTTTGGATATGGTTGGCACACAGATGGAAGGACAGAATGAATGGTGAAAGACTGAATGATGGATGAAAGAATGAATGGATGCCACTCCCCCTGGTCACTCAACTCACCTTCCCAAACCGACACATGATGTCAGGCAGCAAGCTCCTTCTGCCTGCCAAAAAGCAGAAACTAAGCCCTTGTATGGTGCAGTGGTACCACAAGAGACGTTCCGTTGTTGTGCCACTGTGCTGCTCCCATGCCACTGGGAAGCAGCGCAAGCAGCCCTCCTTCTGCCCCAGGCCATGAGAGAAGTATGAGGTAACGGCTCCATGCAGCAATTCAGCGGGGAAAGGTGGGCAAGACAACATAACCTGCACTTGTCGACAATAGCACTGACGTGACTCAAGTCCCTTCCACCACATTCTTTTTTCATTTAATATTTTGAACCCCTAAGAATATTGCACCCATGAACCGCCCTTGTGATCCCGCCCACGTTACGTCACTGCCTACCAGTATGGATGACATGTGACTCCTACACCTTGTAGCCCTCATTGTCTTAAGTAACATTTCCTATACATTGTCTTTCACTGTTATGAATGATTGTCTCTAAGTAATATGTATGTGATGTAACACACCCCAATACCTTGTCGTACATACTTTGGATGAGTAGCACTATAAAAGAAATTAAATACACATGAGATAGGGTCTATGTGAAGATGAAGGGCACCATTGTAGGATGGTAGCAAGGCCGGACTGGCCGTACCCAGCATCAGGTGTTTCCCTAGGAGGCTGGAAGGGTAGGGGTGGCAGTTTTGTTACTGGGGCCTGGTACTGCAAAGTTCCTTTTATATCCAGCAGTTTCCAGGCAACAATAAAAGTGTCACAATAACTCTGGTGACTTATGTACCTGCTGGAGAGCGATGGGAGTTTTGTTTAGTGGCAGTTTTTAATCATCTAAGGTAGCACAAAGGGTTAATATGAATGCTGCAAAGAATATGTACCATGCATATCAAAGGACAGTATATTATGTACAGAGCTCTGTGGGTTACTGCTTTTGTCACTTAGATTCTTTTGTTACTGTGCAGTTCATAAATTACATACGTAAGCTAAGAGCTGCATACAAGCTGCATGGTACAGTTTAGAAAGTTATGTTTTCTTCCAGTTTTTCATGATCCCGATGTAGCAAAAAAAGGTTTGTTTTGGTAGTAATACATTTTTATTATTAAAGTCAATGCTAACTTCTGTGTATTGTTCTGAATCCTGAGTTTGAGCTTCTTCAGACCAAACACTCCCACAAAATGCCTACCAGTATGGGTGACATGCATCTTACACCTTGTAGTCCCTGTTGTCTTATGTAACATTTTCGATACACTGATTTACACATCTATGATTCATTGTCTCTGTATGTGTGTGTGATGTAAAGGGCTCTGGAACCTTTCACTGGTATGAGAGGTGCAATAAAACAAATGAAATACATGTGAGAGAGAGGCACTGTTAGTGATAGTGAGGGAATCATTGAAGATCCCTGTCAAAAATTGTCGTATCCTGGTGCCCAGTAAAGTCATTATTTACTATGGTATAGAAGCTCAAACAATTGATATATAATGACAAATGTGTTGTAGAATGCACCCTGTTTTCCCAAATGTTTTGGGGTGTGAAAACAAAGGCTGTAAGCTGTCAGTTTGTGTGTAACACACACATTTTTAATATCTGCAAATTAACTGTACAAATGTATCAAAACATATCAGCAGTTAAGAAACCACAAATGGACCAATATTTGTAATTCAGAAGTGTGCTGGAATTAGAGTTTTAAGAGGAGCAAAACTATCTTGACGCTTTACTTCGTGATGTTTAAGTCATACATATTTGTCAAAACCACATTCGCACACATTTGTTTTTGTGCGCTATATATGTTTATCAGTAAAACTGCATGTTGCCATTTTGCTTCCATTTAATTGAAAATGTTCTGTATGTAAAAGACAGTGCCCCCTTCTGCCCTACAATTATGCCTTACTAGTGTATACAGTTTCTAGTCTGTAGCTCAATTCTGTGCATCAATTAGAATCTGCAGTTTACAGCTCACAGAAATGGAACAGCCCAAGCAGGATACGATTTCCAATATACAGGAATAATAAGGAGGGCTGATATATGGCTAGCCACTAGCTAGCTCATTATACAATAATGTAAACTCCTATCTAACCACTTACCCACAATAATACCACTAACACTCAGTGAGCAGTCAATTATAGCTCATGTGGCCTGGTTAATAACTCCTGTTTCCTGTTCAATGCTCTTACCCTCACACAAGACCTGTCCGCTATGATTCTTATCCATTACTCAGTACTGTACCAGCCCCCAAACCAGTCATCACCAGCTGAACAGACATGGAATACCTGAAGCGATCTGACACATAAAGCTGGCCACTCAGAGGGCTCCAATCTAGTCCAGCACTGCAGGTCCCAATTAGCTGCATCCTACGCGTGACACTTTACATCCCACAATGGCACAGATGTCCCAAAGTTTTATCCTGAATTTTGACTTTCTGTCTTGAATTTTTGTCCTGAATTTGTACACTCATCATACTGAATTTGCACCCATGCCAGTTGGTCTACACAAGTTGAGCCTGAATTTCAAAACATTTGTTTTCGTTTTGGAAAAAGACAACCCTCCTCGGACGGCTAATTTCTATTGTTAAAAGGCTTCATTTGAATCGCCTGTGCTGTAAAGGTTTCATGCCAGGGTGCCTGGTCGCCTGAAGGAAATGCAAATGTGCCCTATTAGTTAATATGCAAAAACAAAGGGTGCTCCGGAACCTGTGAATCACTCCATCCTTTGTGATGACAAAGATTTGTTTTGTTTTTAGTGGTCTGCAAAGAGTTAACAACTGGACTGTGAAGTGCTTGCTTTTAATCCTAACTGTTTTTGCACAATACTTATTATCCTTAAGGAGGTGTTGAAGGGGCAGTTTTGTAAAAGAAAATGCATTACAAATGCCCTGGTATTACTAAAATCTGGATTTTGGAAGCACAATTTTATCATAAAGCTATTTATACATTTTGTATCAGCCTATCTTAAACTGTGTGTAATGCAATGCAAGTATAAAACAATGACTTACACATTCACAGTGCTTTCTGTCACAGGCTGCGAACTCATAGCACTAACAATACACAAGTCACTATTCTCCACTGCAACAACTAATATTTAATTTTGTGGCTCTTAGGTTACACACAGACCTTTGCAGTGCAGTAACTAATAGAGGTTTCAAAATGAGCTACAGTGTATTTCTCACTGAGTGATAACTTTTTGTTATTTATTTCTCTTTTACTGTGCCCAGTAATTTATATGTAGGTACTTGATGATGAAAGACCTAAAAAACATACAGAATGTTTTCTGCATCGAGCAATGACGTGCTATAGACTGCAGTGCTTAATTTGAGCTGGTGGTTATGGTGCTCCGCACCGGCACTCAATTGTCAACACCAAGGCTTGGGATAGTCTACCACAAGGTGACACTACCTGGCTAATTTAGAGATAACCACAACAACAGGTAATTACTCATTCAAAATACATTAAAAATGACTATTACCTGCTGCCCAAGCAATTCTTATATCTTTGGAGGCCTGAAATAGTCTGAATTGTCACACTTGCAGGAGTGGGATGGTTAGTAGTTGCGTTGTTACTATCATTGGCAGCATGGCAGGGGCAATGTGTGATGCAGATTGCAGTGAACTTCTAACAAGAGCCCTGGCACTTATTATTTTACAAATTAAGCACTAGAGATTCCAAGTGAGCTTCAGAATCATATTCTTTCCATACATCTAAGGCCGGACTTGCATATGTGCTTCAGTGGGGTGAATTATTTAACTGACCATGTCCTAACACCAAAATCAACATTTTAAAAGTCTTGGCAAAGTTCTTCCATAGACTGGACCACTGGGTTCATTGTCAGTTTTTCATTGAAACAGAAATTGAACAGCATGGTGTAATTCTGTACAAAATCTGTAAATACAATTAATTCAGAAATGGTAACAATTTTGGAAGGTTAGTAAGTCCTGGCCTAAGTAGCAAAGACAGATATTTGTGCATCCACAGTTTACGCTCAAGGTAGCATTGTAGAACTTTTTCTCATATTATGATTTAGAAGTCTGATTTTAAAAAGAATAACACATTTTTCAATTTCAGTGCCAATTAGATAAATCTTGTAATTTTCTAAAAATATCTGTTATTATTTAGAAATTACAATATTAGTAACTAATAATGATTATATGATGGTTGTTGTTATTTTGGAGCCAACATACGTGCAGGTGAATATTCTAATATCAACATTGTGACTCAAAGCCAGCAGGTGATTGAACATGACAGGGATGTAGTGATATGCTTTAGGATAGGATAGGATACGATAATAGTTTATAAAGCGCTCGATTGCCGTGGCGTCTTGGCGCTGATGTGTGTGAGGAGTCCAGAGATTGATTCATCGGCAGTTTAAGTGACAAAAAGAAGCGTCTTCAGGTTCTTCCGCAACATCTTCCTATTAGCTTGAAATCTCAAGTCCAGAGGTAATCTATTCCATAGGTAGGCTGCCCCATTGGATAGTGTCCTGCCTCCCCATCTGGTTCGCTTGACCCTAGACGTCTTAAGCAGATCTAGATTAGTCAATCTTAGAAAGCGTGTGGGGGTATAATTTAGAAATCTCGTCTGTACTACCTCCAGACAGCGCCTTATGAACCAAACACAAGGCCTTAAACTCCACACGCTGCTGTACTGGAAGCCAAGGCAGTGATTTAATACCCGCCGATGTTGAGAAGCCCCTAGGTATGCCCAAGAGCAGCCTTGCTGCTACATTCTGGAGAGATTGTAGCTTTCCCATCTGTGCTTTATCTATGCCCAGAAAAAGGGCATTACAGTAATCTAATTTAGATAGAAAAAGACTCACCAGTACTGTCTTCTGAAGCTCACGTGAGATAAATGGAAAAATCTTTCTTAGTGTTTTTAAAAGAAAGAAGCAAGAAGAGGTCAAACTATTGACCTGGGCTGAGAAGTTTAGCTTGTCATCAAAGATGACCCCCAGGTTCCTAACCTTAGAGAATGGAACTGGACACTCCCCAGCCTCAGTTGGCCACCATGAATCATTCCATACAGGGGGTCCCCCTCCAAATTCCATCACCTCCGTTTTATCTGTATTGATCTTCAAAAAATTGTGGTTCATCCAGGTAATGATCTCAGATAGGCAAGCATGGAATTTTGCGGCTGTGACCTGAGGCTGCTTGCGGATGGAAATAACAAGCTGTGAGTCATCCGCATAGGATACCAACGCAAAGCCGTACCTTTTGATGAGCCTTGCTAACAGGGTGACATAAATATTAAAGAGTGTGGGGGATAAAGCAGATCCCTGCAGAACCCCACATGGAGGATAAAAGCTCTTAGATAACAGTCCTTTCCTGACCAATTTTTGTTCCCTATCCTCCAAAAGGGCGGACAGCAGGGCAAGGGCGGTATCCTCAACCCCTAGATCCTTCAGCCGCTGCACCAACACTGTGTGATTCACGGTGTCAAATGCTGCTGATAGGTCAAGGAGAATAGGGACCGCCCTGCCCCCCTCATCGACAACCCTCCGTATTTCCTCAGATGCAACGATCAAGGCCGATTCGGTAGAGTGACAGGCCCGAAAGCCATGTTGTGTCGGGTCTAGTAAGTTATGAAAATTTAGATAGTCATTGAGCACCTTGTCCATTGATTTTTCAATTACCTTTGCAACCATAGGCAGTCCCGCAATCGGACGATAGTTCTTTAGCACTAGAGGATCAAGGTTGTTTTTTTTTAACAAGGGTCTGATAGCCACTTGTTTCCATAGTGCAGGATATGATCAAATCTCCAACACTTGATTGATGAGAGGCATCAGCCTCTCACAGATCTTCTTAGAAGCTAGATGCATAATAGCAGGGGGGCATGGGTCCCAAGGAGAACCAGATTTTATAGTACGGAGTAAATTCTGCACCTCTTCATTTGTCATTTGTGGAAAACAGGATAACCAGCACTGCATAGTCGGCAGATCCTCCTTTGGACATCCATTGGCGTCACCGGATCCCTGCATATTTAAGAGATCATCATGCATTACTTGGACCTTATTTTGAAAAAATAAGGCCAAGTTATTGCATATCTCCTGATCTGCCTTAAAAGCGGTTTCCTGCTGTGGTTTTGCCAATAGGTTAACTACTCTAAAAAGCTCCTTATTAGAGTTAACCGCATCTCCAATTTTGGTGGTGAAATATTGCTCTTTAGCCACAGTTATTGCAATCTTATATCGCTGCAGTGCGTGATTATAGGTTACTTTCCTGCTCTCACTATAGTTGAACCTCCACAGACTTTCTGCTCTCCTGCATTCCACTTTTAGAGCTTTCAGCTGGGGGCTATACCAAGGGCAAGATATCCTAGATCTTCTTACAGTTAGCACTTTCTCTGGGGCTACCTGCCTAGCCGCCACCTCAATCCACTCCTTAAACTGGAGTGCCGCAGCATTATTGTCCAGAGACGGCACTTCAGGGCCGGCATCCAGGGCCGCCACAAAATCTCTGCCCTGAACCTTATTGCAGCCCGGACCCTCATTTTGCCAGGTTTAGTGATGGGTTCTCGAATGGTCTGTGCGGTTCTGATAGTGAAATGTACCGCCCTATGGTCTGTCCATGCCAAGGTAGTTATGTCCTCCATCTCGATGTCAGGATTGTTTGTGAAGATGCCATCTAAGGTTTGGCCAGCTTTATGAGTCAGTCCGGTCACTCGTTGTCCAAAACCAAAGGCCTCCAAAATGTCTAGCAATTTAGCAGACTCTGGGTTGTTTAGCAACTCTAAGTGATAGTTAAAATCACCCAGAATAGTGAGAGGCAGAGAGTCGGTACAGGACTTCAACAATGTTTGCAAGGCTTGGGTGAAAGCTAGCCTTACCCCTGGCGGGCGATAAAGAAGGATGCCCTGAAATAAAGTAAAATATTTAATTTTATGGAGAAGCGTAATGCTTCTGCCGGCAGCATTGATATGGATTCTGTCCGTGTCTTCAGGTGCTCTCGGTATATGATGCTATTCCCCCGCCTCTGCCCTTTTCTCTATCCTGCGACAGGATGACATATCCCTCAGGGTCCACAATGTTCCAATCGGGAGCAGCAGTGTTATCCGTCCATGTTTCTGTCAGGAAAAGTATATCTGGGGAGGATGTCTGAATCAGTTCCTCTATTTCATATTTATGCTTTCCCATCGAGCGAACATTTAGTAAAGTGCACTTGACTTTACATTGAGTTGTCCCTTGTCGATCCTTTCACAATCCCCCTCCTTTGGTAGCCTTTCCCTTTCTATCCCCTACTTCCTTATTATTCCGTTCCACTGATTCGCTCACATCCTGTATCCCTCTCTTGTTACTATGGTCAGGCATAATTATGCTATCTGACAGGGGATGGGAAAAGTGGTCGGCATCCTGACCCTCTTGAAAACTCTGAGACATGCTGACACTGCTCCAAAGAGCAAGGAGCTGGGCACGACTATACTTATAGAACATAATACCACCAGGGTTCCTGGCCCTAGGCACGGGCCAGGCGCGGACGGGCGCAGACGGGCTTGCCTTAGGCGTGCCTTTGGCGCGCCCGCTGCGCCCGTCCGCTGCGCGGTCGCCCCAGCGTGTGTTTAAATGGTGTCGGCAAAGAAATTACTAGACCGCCAACCCCAAGTGTAGTGCGGTCCCGTCTAACTTCCAGGTACCGCTGGGGTCGGGCGGGGAGCTCAACAGTGCGAGATCAAGTCTGGCGGGAAATGAGGGTAGGTAAATGAGATTTCCAAAACTAAAGTGCAGGACAGCGTATTTCTCAAAGACTAGGGAAAGTGCTTTGGGCTTTGGTTTTGTATATTTCAGGATTTTCAGTATATTATCTCTGGTAGCAACAATTGGCTGGTCTGTTAATGAGTCTTGTTAGATCTGGCTTTTTCAGCGGGTTTTATCCCCAGACGTTTTGCTTTTGGACGCTTGCTTCTGACCTTTTTTTGTTGGTTTTAGGACTCCGGGCACATTAACACTGCTGATCAGTGCCAAAGTGCACATGCTCTGTGTAATTTGTTGTTATGGATTGGTGTATCCATGATTGGCTTATTTGATTTACTACTAATCCCCAAGTATAGTGCACTGTGTATGCTGAGGACCTGTAAAGCAAATGCTGCAAGAGTGCATGCAGCACTGATTGTGCCACCCACACAAGCAGCCTTGCAAAAGGTTCTCAGACCTGCCACTGCAGTGTGTGCGCACAGTCTCCACTGTCATGTCAACCTGGCAAGTGCACCCACATGCCAGGCCCTCACCTTCCCTTTTATTACTTGTGAGTCACCCTAAGGTAGGCTCATGGTACCCCTGTGGGCAGGGTGCAGTGTATGTGAAAGGTAGGACATGTAGTGTTGTGTGTGGCATGTCCTGATAGTGAAATATAGTGTATTTCGTGTTTCACTCCTGCAAGGCCATCTGTCCCATAGGATAGAATGGGAGTTTATTTATAACATCTCATAGGTATAACTTTCCATTGGGACAAGATAGAAAGATGGCATATAGTATGTCTGAACTAAGAATATAAAAATGCATCTTTTAGTAAAGGTTATGTTTATATTGTATGTTTGAAAATACCAATTTTAGAAATGGGTATTTTCTTGCTTAGCCATCCTGTGTGCCTCCTCTGGTTTGTGGATTGACTGTCTAGCTTTAGAGTGACAGGGGCTGGGGGATGTGCATTCACCGTAGACAGCCACTGGGGGTAGGTTAGGTGTGTCCTGCCTTTCCTGGGTGAGTCAGTGCTGGGCTGCATTTATAGTAGGTAGAAGAGATTTCCTTGCACCTGAATAGGCCTGGTCTGCCTTACACGGTGCTGTCTCCACCTCCTGCCAGGTAGCTGGACCAGTGAGGACAGAACTGGTTTTAACTTAGCACAGAGCCTCTCTGCCACAAGAGAACAAAGAGAAATGCTTTATTAATCTTGGGGCCCAGACCCCAGAACCTTGGAAAAATTCTGGACTCAAAAGGAACCTCTGCCAAGGAGAAAAGATTGGAAAGCTGAAGGAGAGGTAATGTCCCTTTGCTCTGTGCTGTCTGGGGTTTGCCTGCAATGGCTGTTTCTGCCAAAAAGAGGACAAATACTTTGCTGTGTGCTGCTTATCCTGCTTGAAGAAGATCTTAAAGGGCTTGATGTGGAGCTTGCCTTCTGCTCTGAAGTCTCATGGACACAAAGACTTCACCACCAGACCTCCTCTGAAGTTCCTTGCTTGGAGTTTTGACCTGCCAAGAGTTACCTGTGACTGTGTTGGGCCTCTGGAGGCTGTTCTGCTGCTGGGAGCTGGGAAAAGAGAAGCAACTTAAGAAGGGTGACACATCTGCATCTGTTTCTGATACATTGCCCCAGTGCGGGAAGAATTTCCATGGATCATTATTGTGCTGCTGAAGAAACCGACGCAGCGCCTGCCTGTGGCTGGAGAAATAGCTGCACACTGAATCCTGTAAACTGGTCTCCGAAGTCCGAGATCACCGCACCGATTCCAACGCAGTCCCTGCTGTGCGGCTGCAAGAACTGAAGCATTGTTGGACTGCCGCTGGGGAGAACAAAGCAGTGCCGTTGCTACCTCATCGAGAGCCAATGCATCCCGATCGCCACGCATCATACCGGGGCACCAAGTCTACATTAACGCCGGGGCTAAAGTAAGAAGCTGATGCATCACCTCCCCCCACAGTAAGAAACCAATGTGCATCACCTTCTCTTCTTTAAGGAATCAACGAATCACCTCCCCTGCATGGCAGTAAGGAACCGATGCATCACCTCCCCTGGAGTAAGGAAACAATGCCTCACCTTCCCTGGGCGTAAAGAACTGATGCCTCACCTTACCTGCGGTTGTTTTTGTTTACAATTTTGATGCATCCAAGGTACTTTGTGTTGAAAGTGTCACATCTGTAGTTTAATATGGAAAGAGCTGTGTTTACCTTCATAAAGTCATATTTTGATTATTTTATTGTGGAGTTATTGTGGACAGAATCCAGTTGTCCTCCTCTTCATGTAGGGGGTGCTATTAGTATGAATACTTAAAAGCATAAGGATCCTAAGCACAGGCCGGCCCGAAGACAGGACCGTAGTCAGAGCTATGAATGAATGAATGAATATAAGCTTTTTAGTGTGCGAACTTAGCCAAGGGGCATCAAGGCGCTGAAGCTATCTATTCCTAGGTAGCCTGGTTCCAGTTACAGGAATATTAGAATACGGAGGAAGTTATTAAAATGTAACTAGGTGCGACTGTGCCGGAGGCCATGTCTCTACAAGGCTCAGAATGGCTGTATGTACTGTATACTGACCTGTCATGAGGCATGGGAAGGCAAGCAAAAACTCTTGTAGTAAAAATTTCAGGAAGTCTTGCCATGGTTAAAGATGCTGCTGTCTACTATGCGAAGTTGGATCGTGCAGGGTGACCAATTCAAACTTATCATGGGAGAACAAGTGTTGTGGGAATTGCGGGAACTTGCACCTGGGAGAAAAAGTAGAATATTGGAATTTTAATACATTTCCTAGATCAGTGGCTGATTATAAACCAAATGTGCTTACCAAGATGATTCAGATCAGCATAGGTAATGGATAACCTTAGGTTAGATTGCAGGGCGCCACTGCTGAGAATTGACTAACAACGTTTCAAGAAACAGGTAACATGGCAATTTATTACAATTTGGGTGTTGGAGCTAGGGAATAGATCTGGAGGTGCATGCTAAAATCTTACCAGGACCAGTTGGGGCACGACACGGGCAGGCAGGAATTTTAAAGTACTCTGCTGTTCAAGAGCCAACGTGCGTCTGGCATTCTTGAGTGCACTGGATGTCAGAGTAAATATTTGCATATACTCATGCATGTCTCTGTAAAGGGAAGCTAGACCACTGAACTTGGTCATAGTGAGGCCTACCCGGGCGTGCATTAATTGAAAAAATGAAAGAAAGAAATAAGAGGATATCAGTCACGTCTACCGGCATAGGTAAGATTTAGGATTCTCTGCATTTTACCACTGCTGACCAGTGCTAAAGTGCAAGTGTCCGGTCTCATAATTGGCATATTTAATTTACTTATAAGTCCCTTATAAAGTTTACTACATGTTCCCATCCTCCTGTCAAATAAATGCTACTGGTAGGCCTGCTGCAGTGATTGTACCGTCCACTAAAGTAGCTCTTTAAACATGTCTCAGGTCTGCCATTACAGAGCCTGTGTGTGCAGTTTTAAACTGCCATGTCGACCTGGCAAGGTAACCCACTTGCTAGGCCCAAGCCTTCTTTTTTAATTCATATACCTCACCCCTAAGGTTGGCCCTAGACAGCCCCAAATGGAGGGTGCAGTGTATTTAAAAAGTTGGACATGTACTTTGACGTTTTAAATGTCCAGGTAGTGAAAAACTCGTACATTCATTTTTCACCACTGCAAGGTCTATCTTTCCCAATGGTTAACATTGGGATTTCCTTGTTCCCTCTTATAAGTGTAATTTCCAATTGAGACATGATATACATTTTGAGTATGGTGGCTGAGGACTCACAACTTATGGTGAAGTCGGATTTTAAAATGTACGTCTGAAAATGCGACTTATAGACATTTAGCATTTTCTTACTTTAACCCTTCTGTGCCTCTGCCTGTCTCTGAATACACATCGGAGGTGGGTAATAGCAGGACTTTGTGCATTCCCTTTAGACTCACACATAAAGGGAGCTGAGGTGTGACATTCACATCCTGATGGTCCATCAGCAGGCTGATGGGTGTTCCTGGTTTAGGTGGGAGGGAGGAGTTAACACTTGCACCTGAATAGGGCTGTGCTAGTCCACATATAAATAGTTGCATACCTTCCTGTAGTGAGTCTGGAGCTTGGGCAAGAAGGACAGGGGACTTGTGTACTTCAAAGGCATCTTTAAAGTTTCCCCAACTTCAAAGGCACAAGTAGGTATAAGTACTGGACCCCCTGATGCAGCAACTCAGTACACTCTGGACCTGAGGACACTCGGCGAGGAAGACATACTGCTTTTCTGCTGAAAGAACTGACATGTTGCTGAACTCTGCTGGATTTGCTTGACTCCTATCTACACTGCTGCCCCCTTGCCTGATGGTGAGAAGGACTGAATCTGACTCTCTACATCCCCAGAACCAAGTGACTCCAAGGGCTTGCTGGCTTGCCTCCTGTTTCAAAGTCTCAGGGAGCATCACGATTTTATTCAACTCTACTTTAGCTGTTTTCTGCCAATATCCACGCATCGCCTGCTTTATGCCAATTGGAACCCACACATTTGCCTTCGATGCGGACACAATGTCACTTTGAAGACTCCATAGCGGTGACAACACAGCTCGACGATGATGCAGCAGCTTCATCGTAAGGGGTTTAACGACGACGTGGGACCGAACTTCACTGCTCAACGATGATACAGGGTCTTCACCAATAGGAGTTTGCTGAAAACGTGGGATCTGCCTGTGACGCTCATCGACAAGGCAGTTCCTTCATTGTGAAGGGGCTTGACATTGACGCCAGACCCAACTGCGTGACTCATAACCAATAAAGTTGCTCCTCAATGTCAACACATCCTTCAGATAGCCAGACAGGCATTGTTTTTAGCATGGGCCTGTATTTGACCAATGCTCTATCACAGTTGGCTTGACTTTTCAGATTTGACCCATTCCAGTGTGACCTCAAGTAACCCCTAAGCACTGTTGACTTTTAACCACTATATTTCACTTTTAAAACTTTTTAAATTCATAACTCCAGTTCCACTTATTGGATTTTTGTCATTTTGGCCTTCTTTTGTTCATTAAATTGAGTTCTTTTTTTCTCACCAGGTGTGGCTATTTTTGTGTGGTGTTTTCACTGTTTGACTTTATTAAGTGTTGCACAAATACTGTACACATTGCCTCTTAAGTTAAACCTGAATGCTCTGTGCCAAGCTACCAGAGGGTGAGCACAGGTTAATTTACAGTGTGTATCTGACTTACCCTTACTAGAGTGGCGATCCCTACTTGGACAAGGCGCATACCTCTCCCAAAAAGAGACCCATTTCTAACACTGCCACAACAAAATCCTCATGTCCCATTTTATACAGGTCATTTTTCCCCAGTAAATTTGGGCAGTGTTTGCCTTTTGGAATTTACCAGAGGAGAAAATGGGAGGGAGGTGTGCGGTCTTATCGCACTACTCGTAATTTGAATGGAAATTAAATTCTCCCTTATATTTTTGGAAGTAAGACAAAAAGGGATTTGAACAGGGAGCAACATTACCTTTGGACATACAAGGAAAATAATTGTGTGCAAATGCTCAAATGTGCCATGTGTGCAGATGCACAAATGTGCCAGGCAAATACCACCCGGAAGTCTCCTCTGCAGACAATCCACACTAGTAAATTTAGTAAAGCATGAGTATGCATGAAAATGTAGGACTTGCAAAGATTTCCATTAATTTCTTATGAAATTTTGGTGACCCCTACAAAAGTCAGAAATCTAAACAAATAATGGATGAAATCTGTGGAGGTAGACTAAAGACATTTTCCAATCCCCCTTTTTTTTACAAAGATTGGAGAGCAAAAGCATGCTGAATGTCACAATATGTTACAGACTAGAACCGCTGTATGTAACTTTGGTTTTGGTTTAGATTGAAAAGCTTCTATTAATGGCATCCTAAAAGACAGGGATGCTGACAGTGTATTTTCAGCTTTCTGCTCACATCATTATATTGCACAGGTCAGCAGGAAACTGTCAATGATGGGAAAAAAACCTTTATTTCTAAAATAGAAAGGAATACTAGTTTTGAATCTAGCTTGTGTTTAGTTAGTTTGCAGTGCTATACTGAGACTACAAATATCTCCAAAGAAAAGAAGTTTAAGTTCATTTCCAAACACTTAAACAGAAAGCTTTACGCATAAAATAATATAATATAATATAATATAATATAATATGATATAATATAATATAATATAATATAATATAATATGTATATATATATACATATATTAGATGTATATTACAGTATATATATTATATTTTAATACCTACTGGCGGTTGCAAATAGGTAGTTGTAGTTGGGACCTGATTTCTATCAAAAAGCTAATTTTGATTTGCCAATAACGTTGGCAGAGTTTGACGAATCTTCACGATATTTTCAAAACTAAAATGCCACTCACTTAAGCCACTTTGCTGAGAATTTCAGGGCGATTCATCAAGAAGGGGCAGAGAAAAAGGGGGGGGGGGGGCAAAATGCTTTTTCTCCATGTTAATTTCCATAGGAAACTTTAGACACGGCTACAGCCCGAACTGCTGAACGGAATGACACCGAATTTGTCAAAAAGGTACTTCTTGGTCCAGAAAGCACTCTTTATTGCTAAATGGTGTAAACCCATTCAGTAGTTCCTGAGAAATATAAACATTCCTCAGATATACAACTGTGGCCGCGGTGGATCCTCAAACCATCCCGATCTCATGCCTGAGATCTGATTGTCTGCCAACAGTTCAAACCAGGAAGTGTTGGCAGCCATCTTGTGACTCGGTTGAACCAAGTCACAAGAAAAAAATATTAAAAACAAGTCTGCTCGCTTTGAACAAGCGAGAGCACTTTGCTCGCACTTGGTCAAAGCGAGCACACTTTGCTTTTTACACCCAGGGAGCTGCATCTTAGCAGCACCCCCTACAGCAAGTCATTGTAACGACTTGCGTTGTAATGGTTTGCAATGTAGCGCATTCGTTGTAACATCCCATATCCCTCTATGCCACTCCACTCTATCACACTCTACAATACTGTACTCCACTCTGTGCCACACCATTCTACAACACTCCTCTCTACAATGTTGCCACTCTACAACATTTTACTCCACTCTTCTCCACTCTACTATACTCTACGCAACTCCCTCTATGCCACTCAATGCCACTTTACTCCACTCTACTGTATGACACACTACTCCACTCTAATCCTGTACTTCACTGTACTCCAATCTTACACAACAACAAACATATGTCTAAAACAATCCAGACCTGTTGGTTCTGTGTGTGGTTGTTAGCAGTTTGATAAATGAATAACTGCAATGATTGTGTTGTAAAAAATTTGAATTGGTAATTACAAATGGTACATATGTGAGCCTCACAATGTACGCATTGGAGAGAGGCCAAGGAGTGTCTGAGCATTTAATCTGAACATTTGTATGGGCCACTGACCAATTGAGTAATTAGTAAAGTAAATTCCACTTACAGCACCAAATTCCACTATAGTAAGAGAGTTTACAAATTTAAAGAAATTCAAAGTCTATATATACAGTAACTGCAGGAGAGGTCTGAGAGATGGAGCTACCCAGCAAAATAAAATCTAAATTACTCAAAAAACAGGCCAGAATGCTACATGCTGAATCTGGAGGAGCTGGATAAAAAATCTCATGCCAATTGATCAAATCCTTCTATAATTCTCCCCTTGCACAATCATACTTAATGCAACCAATGCCATTTGAGAAAAAGAGGCAGCTGTTAAGATTCAGACGTACCGTGCTCCCACTCAAAGCATATTGGTTACGGACGAATTGAGACCAATGACAAGCTTTCCTGTAGGCTATGCTCTTCCACTGCAGAGACCTTGCAACACATTATCTGTATTTGCCCCAAACTTGTGGGGTTGAGAAAAGTTTGGCTCAAACCACTTTTCAGAGTACTGAATATTCGCTCCAGCAAGGCGGAGGCGGAACTGTGCCTAAGGAGTATTGCAGTCCGCTAACAGCCCGATTCGTAAAATTGTTGAAGTAGGCGAAACATAAGAAGTGTAGGCTTGACTCTTCGGGATCTTAACTGAGACCTTGTGCACACTCCGTAACTCATTCAATTTACACATTCGCCCCATTATAGAAATCTGCACTGATAGGCCTATTCTGGTGCAGTATGAACGGTAAAGTGTACTTTAAGCCTCCGCCCTACTAATGTTACAATCAATGGAACTCTGATATTCATTTGGTTCATGGGGCTGTGAGGTGGAAGTCTACCTTTTCCTGAACATAAGACTGGCGCAGACTGGGCCATTTATTGTCAGCAGTTTATAGGCTGTCTGGGAATGGGCGCAGACATTGGATATGTGATAATATTTCTTTTGTGCCAAATTTGCGTCTCACCATATGTATTTATTAGCCCATTTTATTGACCATGGTTCACCAGTGGTTTTTAAACCGTGTATTTGTCAATTGTCCTCACAAGTGGGATTTTAACTTTTGGGGATTTGACATGAATTTGAGTGTTTTTAATTAATTATACAATTTGTATGTGTGCACAAACCAGCCCTTGGAGTTGATCCATAGGAAAATCTTTGGGTGAATAAGTCTGTTTATAACTGTAAAACATGCACATTAATTGGCTTTGGGAAGCGTGCTTCAGCATATAAAGCTCTCATAAAGTCAATAATGTCTAGTTTAGAAGAAATAGCCTTGATATTATGTATAACAAGTGCCTCGGGATGGACCATAATTTACTTCACATACAGTAAATGGACAGCAGATGGGCATGTAAAGGCTAATAGGCAAATTGTACACATGGTGAAAAATTAAATTAAAAGGGCGCCTCAATATTCATTGGTATGTGATTGATAATGAATTTGATCATGATATTTAGTCGTTTAAAATGACCTAGGAAAATGCATTGTCTAATTAAATGAAGGTTGTCAGCAGCATATGGATTGAAAAGCAATCACTCCTGAGATACGTTTCATTGTTTATCCAGGGAAGCTGGCAAATGTGTGGAACTCTAGTGCATTCAGAGGTGCACCTCCTGCAGACAATTCAAAACAACACAGCCTGCACTTGAAACTCCTAGGGATTTATTATTTTTACATCAGGGAACACCACATCTGTTGTCGTTCATACAATTGAATTAAGATGACATTCAACCTGGAAAAAAGAAAGAAAAAATATGAAATCCAACTCAAATCGATGTGTTTCAGGATTTGTCCGGGAGATACAGTACAGACATAAAAGATTATTACATTTGTGAGACCAGTTGAGAGATAGTAGTTTAGTGGCTGCAGTGCAGCTGCAGCACTTTTAGCTGGTGATAGCAGTGGGAAACAACCATTACTTAGCATCTTTTACTTCTCTATTCCTTTACTTAGCATCTTTTACTTCTCTATTCCTTTACTTAGCATCTTTTACTTCGCTATTCCTTTACTTAGCATCTTTTACTTCGCTATTCCTTTACTTAGCATCTTTTACTTTGCATAGTCCATTACTGCGCATGCTTTTAATTAGCATGCCTTTACATCGCATATGCCGTTACTTCGCATATGCCGTTACTTCGCAGGAGAAGAGTGGATCCATGGTTGAAGGTGAAGAGAGGGACCACGGGCAGAGAGAGGTAAGTGGGGCAGTGTAGTTAGGGTAGTGTTGTAGTGTATGTGTAGTGTAGGGTGTAGTGTTTTAGGGTTTGGGGTAGTGTTGTAGTGTATATGTAGTGTAGGGGGTTGTGTTTTTGGGTTTAGGGTAGTGTTGTAGTGTAGGGGTAGTGTTTTTGGGTTTAAGGTAGTGTTGTAGTGTATGTGTAGTGTAGGGGGTAGTGTTTTAGGATTTAGGGTAGTGTTGTAGTGTATGTGTAGTGCAGGGTAGTGTTTTAGGGTTTAGGGTAGTGTTGTAGTGTATGTGTAGTGTAGGGGGTAGTGTTTTATGATTTATGGTAGTGTTGTAGTGTATGTGTAGTGCAGGGTAGTGTTTTAGTGTTTAGGGTAGTGTTGTAGTGCGTGTGTAGTGTAGGGGGTAGTGTTTTAGGGTTTAGGGTAGTGTTGTAGTGTATGTGTAGTGTAGGGGGTAGTGTTTTAGGGTTTAGGATAGTGTTGTAGTGTACGTGTAGTGTTGGGCTAGTGTTTTAAGGTTTAGGGTAGTGTTGCAGTGTATGTGTAGTGTAGGGGTAGTGTTTTAGGGTTTAGGGTAGTGTTGTAGTGTATGTGTAGTGTAGGGGGTAGTGTTTTAGGGTCTAGGGTAGCGTTGTAGTGTATGTGTAGTGCAGGGGGGAGTGTTTTAGGGTTTAGGGTAGTGTTGTAGTGTATGTGTAGTGTAGGGGGTAGTGTTTTAAGGTTTAGGTTAGTGTTATAGTGTATGTGTAGTGTAGGGGGTAGTGTTTTAGGGTTTAGGATAGTGTTGTAGTGTATGTGTAGTGTAGGGGGTAGTGTTTTCGGGTTTAGGGTAGTGTTGTAGTGTATGTGTAGTGTAGGGGAAGTGTTTAGGGTTTAGGGTAGTGATGTAGTGTATGTGTAGTGTAGGGTAGTGTTTTAGGGTTTTGGGAAGTGTAGGGGGCGTGGAGGGTAGTGTTGGTGTGTAGGGAAAAAAATGAAAAAAAGAATCTTTATGCGTAGTAAAATCCTGCAAAGTAATGTACTGCTAAGTAATGCCAATTTAATGGTTTTAAATGATTTTGCAAAGTAATGGCATGCGTAATAAAATACTGCTAAGTAAAGGCATTTGCGAAGTGAAAACTTCGTAGAAAAGGCATGCTAAGTAATAGCATGCTAAGTAATGTCATACATTCGATAGCAGTCACCTTTGCATCAAATTCAACCACCCTTTCTTTCCTTCGTTTTCTTCATACATACAGATTTCACCTTTCCTACTCAGTACATAGAAACCAACGAAGCACTTTTTACAAGGGACCATTTCGGGCCCATTCACAAATGCATTTTTGAGTACTTTAAATAATATTGCAGGAGTACAACTCATTATACTCATAAATGTTTTTGTGAATTGGCCGTGATATGTCTAACTCCCTATCTATCAAAGTACCAGAGGTCACAGTCCACTCTATGTGCAGGAATTGTATAAGAATATTCCCATTTTGGGGCTAATTGCTAAAGGCATTTATGGGTATGTGAATTAGTGCTCTTTTAGTAGTACTTCATATACTCGTAAGTGACTTTGTGATTTAACCCTGGTGCCTTTTCTTAAATGGTGGGTCACCTTTTCAAACAAACAGAGGGGCAGATTTATGAGTTCTGGCGCATCTGTGCAAATCAGCAGGGATGCACCAGAATAGATGCGATGCGCAATTCCCTCCCTGCGCCACCACAAATGCGTCACATTTACAATGCGGCGCACCGTGGCGCAAGGATAGGGCAATGTGTGTCGCATCCTGTGGCGTAAGGGCAGTGCATTGCTGGAGTTGTGTCGCAAGCACAACGCGGCTTCAGCAATGCTCAGGGGCGCCCTATGCCTAACATGCTACGTCACTCCTTAAGCCTGCTCAAGCAGGTGCAGGGTTTTGATGTAGCATCGACGTAAAAGTGACTTAGTGAAATTTTAGAGATTTCACTGCGTCACTTTTACGAGGCGTTCCCGCGACAGAATGCCCACCCTCCGCCGGAACACCCACATGAAGCCTAACAATGGTTTCATGTGGCGCAGGACTTTACAACGTGACGCATCTCCCTAGATGCGTCACGTTGTAAATAAGGCGCAACATGGCGCATGGCTTCCGCCGTGGGTGCGTGCCATAGGTGACGCAACGGCAGCGTAAATGTGGCGCATGGGGCTTGTAAGTCTGCCCCAGAGTATTTTAGTGGCCAGACTTATATATGGTATGCTTAATTTGAAAAAGGAATTGTGTAAATTTCTGTCTTTTTAACAAGTAAAATTGCAACTCTTATTTTAAAGGAAATTCAGGAATATGTAATCTCACATATTCTCTCCTTTCCTTTGATTAAAAATGAGGCATGAGTTTCAGAAATGTTAAAGTTAATAGTCACAAATACTTTTTGGTGACTTGATGTGACTTCCTCCTAACACCTTCCTGAATTTCCAGGTATCAGCCACAACTACTTTTCAAATAGGTTGTAGATACGTAAGTGTGATTTGTGTATATAAAAATATACCTTGCAAGTGTGACATTGTAGTGACTCACAAAGATTACATCTACACCTTAAAAAAACTCTACAAATGAAGTAAATGGTTTTTCATGTATGTGCTCAATTTATAGGTACAGATGGTGGCCCTCGCAGGGCTGCCTTGAGCGAATGGTCTGTTGTCAGAGGAACAGATGAGTTGAATATCCACACTGCAATAACAATATGGATATTCAGCAAGTTTATCCTAAACTTCTCAGGGCTTTTAAGTTTACACCTGAATAAAACACACATGAGTAATGCAGAACGTTTATAGCAGTGCACCATAGCATCTCATTTTCACTTACGTCATTCACAGAAATGCAGAAACTCTGCACAGGGACATAAGCCATCCGATTCAATCACGTTAGATATTTCTCGTTCATGTACCTAAAAGCTCTGTAACTTAAACATACAGTGTTAAGTGTATGCAGTGCCTATTCAGTGGGTGCAGAGGACATTTCATTTATTTGTGAATGATGTATTAACCTAGGTCTAGATTTACAAAGAAATGCATTAAACAGTTACAAGGATGCTTATGCGTGTTTTCACCTACATATGGAGTACGTTCCTGATTAGGGGGGATGTCCAAATATTATCTACAGTAGCCCTTCTGGTTAATATTTAATTGTGAATTTTCAACTAATATCTTTAAACAAGATTCCCTTAGAGATAAAACATATTTTGTCAACACTTGGAAAATATTTTCCATGTTGCTAAATCCCTTAGTGTATACCATCTAAAAAATGGCACTGTTAAGTGAACCATTACACCTATTTACACCAACACTTTTTTGGATGTAGATCTCCTGTGGTGAGTGTTTGTTTCCCAAATGTATAGTGCTACTCTGTGGTGCCCCAATGGACATAATCTTGAGTTGAATTATCACAGTTTTTCTTGTATCACTTAGTGCGAGATAATGTTTCTGAAGAAGAAAACTAGTTGTGTTTCCAATACAGCATTTTCCAAGAATTCACAAATGTATTTGTTTGTTCTAATTTTTATTTTTATGTTTTAAGCAACACATAGCTGTGCAATGTTTTTTGATAGTCTCCTGTAGTTCTCCTTAGTAGTAGACTTAAGTATAATCTTATATAGTCATATTTAGTCGTACTCCTCATTGGTAACAAGACAGTTGTGACTGTAGTTAACCTTATGTTAGCAGATTAAATACAAATATGATTTGCCTTGGCAATTAAACAGAATAGCTGATAGTAAATCAAACAGACAGCCAACACATGTTTCGCCCCTTAGGTGGCCTGCCAGCCGGGGGCTTTTTCAAAGCTGAAATGAATAATGTATGCTTATAATGACTAGTCACAAAGCTTCAATTATAGTGTTGCATACCATAAGTGAGTTTACAGCAAACTGTGATCATTTCCTGCCTGTGCTACCTAAAATTATCCTTACTAATGTATCAATGAGAAGTGTCTCTATTCATGTGAGTGATTAAACCTATCCCTATCTTAATAAAAATATGAATGTTTGTGATATTTCTATGATTGTAACAATCACTGGCATGCTGTCAAAACTCAAATATTGTATAACATTACCTCGAGGAAGAGAGGTGCTTATACTGATTATTCCAATTTATGTTCTCAAAACACATCCTATGGAAATCTTATAGAATAGATATAGTGGAAGTATTTATACCTTCTAGTAATATACATTGCTTGAAACAACTCAGAGAGATATTGGCTACAAAATGGGAAAGTTGATAAGTCATATCATGTTTCAAACTAGGTGTTAAATCTGGTTTTGTCTCAGATCAGAAAAATCAAATGATAGACCAAGGGATAATATTGTAATCAAAAATTGATCATAGAGTTGATGGGGAAAGTATTTGTACCTTCTAGTACTAAAATTGCATGAAACAACTTGGACAGACATTTCAGGTTGATAAAACGATCGGGAATAGTGTGGTTATCGAGGCCATAACGGTTGAACTACATCAAACTTGAAACAGATGTGCCACTTTAAGTAAAAAGATTTTATGTGTGGTAAAGATTCTTCACAGTATCTGGCATAGATGCCTTGTTCAGAATCAAATCTGTATGGTCCTTTACTATATTTAGTCCCCATGGTTCTTCTAGTATTATCATCTGTGTTTCGTGTTCTACGCTGGCACCATTTTGTAGCAGTGCAGATGTGTTGTCCTACCTTAGTGTTTCGTCGCATGGTCACTCCAGTGGGTTGACGGGCGCCATACTAGAATAATGTATTAAAAAATCATTGAGGCTGCCTACCTATCTCAATTACGTACTATATAATGTATTTATTATAATTAATATGGCGTATTTGTTCAGTTTGACTAATGTGTCCTTCTTTTTGTTAATTGATATGGGTAATGTGTTAAGTAGAAGTCAGTATGTGAACATGTGACAAGGTGCGTTGTCCTATGTTAGTGTTTGTAATATGTAATCTCCCATGGATTCGCATGTGCAATCTTGAACCCATATTCTCATGCTTGATTGTACCTGTCTACGTTGTCAAAGGCATACCGTGTAATTTCTACTTAGTGTACAAGAGTTCATGGTGCGAGGAGAAATTGATATCTTCTTCATTTGCTGGAATTCCTAACAGGTGTTTACGCAAGAGATAGACATCATCTTAGTATATCTATGTGAGCATGTGGTATTGTTCTAATCATTCTTCTTCCATTTATTAGGCTATTTTTAAAATAAACCACTTCTGTAATTAAGATTTATAAGGATTGCTTTTTCCCCTAGCCTCATGTGGTGTAAGACATAGACTTCATATAAGTATAAATATGTGAGGATGTGGTATTGTTCTATTCATTGTTGTTCCGTTTATTTGGTTAATTTTAAAAAAAGGAACATCTTCCACGTTATTTAAGGATTACTTATTTTCTTAGCCTCATGTGGTTCTGCCTTAATTGAACTTAAATACCTAAGTACGGTCTAATGGGTAAGTAGTTACATTTTTCAGTAGACCACCAAAGTGACAATATCAAACTTGAAGATTAGAATGTCAAATATCCAGTAATACCATTTACATGATTCTCAATCAATAAATTATCAGTTATTCTGGAGTGTCAGCAAATTGTAATATAAAATCAGAACGTAACATGGCAAGTTTTCTGATATGAGTCATATAATACGTACGCTCCAATAATGTATTCTACTTGGTCATGAAAATGCAGTGTCTTTTTATATAATCTGAGTCCATTTTGTTGTTAGTGTCATCTCTTAATAGCCAATAGTGATGTTTATACAGATTGTTTTCCTTGCGATTTCTCATTTTTGGATTGAGTAAGGATGGGCATTCAAGTACTGATTTACTTGTTGTTAGAGTAGACAGTTATGTAACTCAGCATCCTTGTTGAGTCCCAGATTGACAGTATCAAATGATAATCTTAGTTCCCTTTCTGATTATCAAAGTGCTTGAGTTTGTATTCTGTTTCTCAATCCCATGGAAAGTAAAGGTCTTTTGGTGCAGGTGATGTTTTTCATAATGTTCAACGAATGGGAATCTTTTATCGGATGTTTATCTGATTTGTAATGTGCACGTGAAATACATGATTATACATGCATGTGTAACTCTAGAAATAGCTGCAAAATGTGAGTAAATGTCTACTATGCAAATGTAATTTTCAAAATAAATTCAATATAGCTTGATATGTAAATATAAATGGCAAATGAGAATTACATCTCTTCATGTTTAACCTAAACATTAGTGCACACGCCCATGAATCTCTAGTTCCTTCAGTAAATACATTTTAGTAATGCGTTTAAATGTTTCACACACACAAATAAAGCTTAGGCACACAGTGAATATAATGTCAGGTGCACATATATAAATGTGTAAGGGTGGAGTCTAAATTACACTACTCCAGGCCTTATGTAGAGTTTGGTGGATGTACTACTCTGTCAAAGCATGACAGATATCCCGTCCACCATATTATAAGTCTCATAGGCTGTAATGCACTTGTAATACAGCAGAGCAGGCATCTGCCTCGCTTGTGTTCCTACAATAAGGTAGAACAGTTTAGACCTCCGATTTTGTGTACAAATTAAGATTTTGGATGGGAGATCATTGCCGGTGTCCAGTTACTGCACTACATTTGATGACCTCTGGCCTCTACCCTAAATTCAACCCTGGTACAGAAGCATAAAAAAGTTGCTGCGTTAATATCCGATTCTTCACATTAGCCCCGGCCTTTCTGAGTGGTGTTTCTCCATTTGTAAGGGATTACCAGTCCACTCTCAAAGCCAATGGAAGGGGTGAACTCCTCTGGAACATTATAGAAAAAGCAACCTTAGTAGTGGGATGCATGGAGTAAGGCATATAATAAGAAATGCTCTTCTAGCTCCAAGAGACAACATTGCTAAAGCAACAGGGTCAAAATTATGCACCACAACTAGCTTATACATTTTCAGTACATGACAATATATAACCAGGAGCCGACTGTATTATAGATCTACATTGTTTTCATGAGATTTAGCATCATAATGTTTATCTGCAGCCATGTCAAGTTGATTTTAACAGCCATTGTTGTGCATTGCTATGGTGGGCATGAAAGGCTGTTGTGTTTGAATGTAGGTAGCTAGAAATCCATGCAAAGGGATGCTTGTTTACATAAAATGACAGCATACTTTTTTCAACTTTGACATTATATATGTATATGTTTCCTTGTAAGACCCATCTCACTCACTGTCATCATAAAGCAATTGGTCCAACATTGTTATCAAATCCAAAACATCTTGTGATTTATCTCAACATCATCTGTTCTGTCACATGGTTTATCATTTTACAGTATCCTTCTAGACTATTCTCTGTGAAACATGAGTATGAAGTGCATGACGTGGCTGCCCCAAATGCAGCGTCTTAGGGGCACATGCTGCTTTGTTGGGGTAAATTTGAGAAATTAAGGCCCTCATTTACGGGGATTTGGCGTAGGGCAGTGCTGCAAGTCCCCTTGCTGAGCTCCCTATGCCAAAGTAAAAGGGTGGGGTTGCACCGTATTTTTGCAATTTCTGTACTTTCTCCCTGCAGCATTTTGGCAGCCTAGCACCACTGCAGGCAACCTTTCACTATTGTGTAGGGGTGCCTGTGTTGTCAGCAGGATTGTTTTTGTGCATGAAGGGACGCCTTCCTGCACAAAAACAATCCTAAGAGGCATTTCCTCATTCTGTGTGTGCTGCAGAAAGAGAAAAAATGAGGGGAAATAAAGATATTTCTCCACGTTACACCTCACCTCGGAAGGCATAAGGATTTGGCGCTTCTACAAGACATGATCTTGTAAATCTGGGGCAGCGACAAAAATCCCACCGCAATGCACATGAAACGCCTCCTGAGCACAGAGTAAGGCAACACAGTGATTTGCGCTGTATTGCTTTACTCCATATCTATGAGTACATCCCAAGCCACACAAAGTGAGTTTGCGTGGTCTCACAGATATGATTTTCAAATGTGTGCCACCGGAGCATCACGTAAAATGATGCTCCAGCAATGCAGGGAGCTCGCAAATTAGTCCCTAAGTTTAGGGTGAAAGACTCAAAAGTTTGTGGAAAATAATAAATCTATGGGCTATGGATGTTGCATGAGCATTGTGGTTTCAAACCATTAAACAATTACAAACACCACAAAGGAGGTGGTAACTGATTTTTAAAACAGAGGAGGTCCCATTGGAAACACTTCCCCCTCAGATATCATATGGTCTGTGGCACCCTTAGGAAGAGTAGGCTGTGATCCTGGAGACTGGGGAGAGGATTCCCCTGATTCCTTTTAAATCAACACCACTTCCTGTAGGCAACCTAAAAGAAATATTTTCCATTTGAGAATTCCAGCACAGGAACAGCGGTCTGCTGTTCCTGGCAGGGCACCGTCCCATTGTTTGTAGCCAATAACAGGAGGTAGCAAATTGCAACGTGCTTGATTATTATTAATTAGGCATGTGGTTCTTTGTCACTCTGTGAATTGTGATTTTGTTATGTGGCCTATTAGTACACAGGTGCCTTGCAAAATCAGAGTCTTGTTGCAAAATGTCATTGCACGATTTACGACCAACTTTTGCGAATATAGTCCTTTTAGATACAGCCTTAAGTCGCGAAAAAGAAACTGAACTTTAAGAAAATCCTTCATTTCAATTACATGGACTTTGTACCCCAAACCTCTCTTTCATCCAGGTGGAACTCCCATGAAACCAAGAGTTAGGTTTCCAGAGTCACATTCCAACTCAACACAATTCACAACACAATTAAGACCGACAGTGGTAATTGGATAAACAGAAAATAGAATTAAGGTAATCTTTTCTGAGTGCGCCCAATTCCTTTAATGAGTTGCTTTCAGCTGTTGCAGAAACATATAATTACCAAACAAATTACATGTTATTTTTATCTAAGGAGCTAATTAGGAGTTCCGGGTAAATTATCTTGCACTGGCGACAGAATCTAAACTGCATCTGCTACTTCAAGGGATCGAAATGAGAGCTGTAAATTATGTATGTGAGGTAACTAGACAGAAAGAGAGACACAAACTTTGCATAAAACAAGATTTACAGCAGCATTATCCTTCAGTATGAGGTTGCTTGCATCTAAGATTTGATGTTGATAAGTGGAGGTCGGATACTTTGTGTTGTTTTCCACTTTTATATTACATGGGGATGGTAATTTGTAGGATACTACTTTGCTGCAGACTGGAATAGCAGTAATGTCTGCAAAGCACTTAGAGGACTATGTGGGTGTATGCAGTTTTGCTGTAAACTTTTAATTGATGTGTTTAATAACATATAATAAAAGAACACACTCTCCTATAACCATGCTGTTCAAATGCCCTTCTCCGTTGTATTGTTTAATTGCATCAAGTTCTTTAGAATTATGTTCAAGGGATGAGGCATTTGTAGTGAGATCAGTTGTGTTCAATTTACTAAGTTATAGTGAATGGTAATAGGGGTTATTATATTGCATTTTTTCAACTTCCTATACGTTTATACAATTACATGTTACCTGCTTTTGTGCCCATCTTTCTGCTTTTTTTCTGCTTACTCGTTATGAGAAAATAACTGAAAGACCAATGTTTAAATTATCAAAGACGTGAGGCAATTTATTTTGCTTAGTCATTTCAGGCCCTATTTTGGAAAGACATACTAATTCAGTCACAGTAACTGTCATAGTTTTTGTGTAGGAGTTTGATAAGTGACTACAATTGAAGCTGTGTTGTCTTCCTTTCCTGCACTCTTTCTCTTTACTTCTCACAGCTTCTATTATTTTACTCTGAATCTTCGTTTCTTTCTTTCTTTCTTTTTCTTTCTTTCTTTCTTTTTCTCTGTTTCTTTTTTTCTCTCTCTCTTTTATTCTTTTTTCTTTCTTGAAGGAATACAATCATAGCACTCTGTAATGGAGAGAAATGGATAAGATGTAGAAATATGTGGTACTGAGGAAGAGAATCCACATGTGGCTATTATAAAGAAGCACTAGTGAGCCAATATTTTTAGGAAAGTATGCCTTGACAAGATCAAAAAATAAGATTTGCGTTAAGATATTTGAAGCAAATTTCTATGTCATAATTGAAGATAATGCCACATCTGTGTACAGATTTTTTTGAATGGACGATAGAAGAGGGGATAGATAGGGTAGAGATTAGCAATAGTCTTGGCTCTGAGGGTAAGAGATTGAATTGAAAACATTTACGAATTTACAGTTTGTCTCATCAGGGAACAATTCTGTCCAGTTATTGACTGTGATGCAATAAGCTTTGGTGGCTACATCAGAGGAACAAGAAAATCCTCAGAGAAAATGAATGAGGTGGTATGTATAGCCACAACCAAATAATAATACAGAATGGAAAGACATGACAAGTAGTGCATCAACACTACATTTAAGAAAAAGATAAACATTGATAAGACCAACAAAAACAAGATAAAAAAATAATACATTATTTCAAATGTTACTGCAGAAAAGAATAAAAATAAAATATATAAAATAAAATAAAAATATAGCTATGGCTAAGGAGTGTTGTGTCAACCATAACTACAGCGATAGGCCTATTACCGAGCCGGTGAGCTGGTGTATCTCTGCAGTTTTGGCTAAATTAGATTTGAAATGTATCTGGTCCTGATTGGAGTAAATGTGTATCTGGATTTCTCGAACATTCTATGTGTTGGCTTCAAAATTATGTGAAGCGTTACCAGAATTGTCGGCTACATGTTTAGAAAATGCTACAGATTTGCCACTGACATGCACTTGCTTGGTAGTCCTTCCACGCTCCTGTGTTTTTCTGGATCACCATGCACCCGCTCTCACAGATGATTTAGGGCGTGATTTAGAGATAGAGATTGGTGAAGGGGTACTCCATCACAAATGTGGCGGACATCCCATCCCCCTTATTAGATCTGCCCCAGATTATAATTAGGGCTCCCTGTTTTCCGTTTTTACTGATTTTAACAGATAAATACAGACGGAAAACTATTTATTTTCCTGTCTGTATTTACTTTTAAATACAATAAAATACGGAAAAAAGGTCTTCATCGGATGATTTTTTCTACAGTCAATCATGAGTGACAGCTCAGTAGGAGTACAGATTGAGGGGTAGGGGGGATGGGAAAAGACAATAGATGGGAATAGACAAAAGACAGTTATAGATAATATTCTTCAATGCAAGTGTTTTCAGACAACGCTATATCACTGTATACTGCTGATACCTTTTGCACATTCAAGCGCCAGTGTACATTTATCAGTTAAATAAATGTGGAAAAATACCCATTGCCGCTTCATTTATTTAGAAAATGTAAAATAAAAATGGATAAATCCAGGAAAAATTAACGAAAAATAAATCTGTATAAATACAGATGGAAATGTCGATGAAAAAAAAACGGGAGCCCTAATTATAATACACTTGTAATAAGGGGAACGGGATATCCCTCCTGTTTTGAAGGAGTATCCCATCCTCCAAACTCTAAGTAAGGCACTTAGTTGTAAGTCTGCCAAGGCGCAAAAGTGGATTTGCTGTACATAGTAATAGTGGGAAAGTGCCAATTGAGGTTCTGCTCATTGTTATGAAATATGACATGAAATGTTGAGCCACGTGCAGCACATGTCCCATCTTTGACACTCTCCACTGGAAGAAACTGTCTGAGTGCAGTTCAATGGCAGCATTTTGCAAATTCATTGATGCTAGCCTCTTGTGGCTAATGTTGAACAACACAAAGCCATCTTGCAATGAACATTGAAGGGGAGGGTGTGTGTATGTGTGAGTGCGTGTGTGTGTATATATATATATATATATATATATATATATATAATGTTTTCTGGCAAGCACGTATTTTAATAATCCCTCTGAAATCCCCATTTTTTAAAACTGTTTTTGCAAAGCCTGTGAATCCTTTCTAGGATTCAATGGATCCCACTCAGCCCCTATCTTCATTGTTTATGAGAATAACTGGTAATATGTCATATGGAAAGAGAAATTAAGCCTTTTGTAATTGCATGTTCCATTTACACACAATGAAAACACAAGCAGCACCTTTTTTGCCCTAATTAAAAGACTTAATTCTTTGGAAACATTACGTCCCAGGTATTTTTATCTATTTTTTCAAAAGTTGCATTTAATCCCTACCTCCTCCGCTTCTGTTCCTTATATTTTCTCGACAGAGACGCCGTCTTAGTATGTCTTTCTCTCCCTCGCATGGGTATTGGAACACTTTTTCCCTCCCTGGCACGATTGCGTCTGCAAGGGGATTTTGTCAGGAGTCCACAGTGCATAAAAAGTAGGTCTAATGCGACCGTGTGGGTTGATGAAGATAAACCATTTGCATTTCTGGATCAGTCGTGATAAATGGAGTGTCAGAAGCCGGGGCTCAGGAGGGTTCCACACACTGCCTGCGTCACGAGGCTTGTGGGTGATTTGTGGATAGCATGCTTCCTTAAAGAAAGAAAAAAGCGCAGATGGCGTATTTATATCAAACATTATTTCTTTACTATGCGGAATAAAGTTGTTCTTTTTTTTTATTTTTTATTTCAGTAATTTTTATTGAAAATAAAGAGCATATTTACATGGTACTGGGTGAAACACATGGGGAAAAAAAGAAAGAAGAAAAGGCAAGGAGAGAATGACTCTTCTTCCCACCAAAAACCACTGTATGAAATATTTGCGATGACACAATTTATAAATTTTGTATTCATTTTACAGAGTCTGTCATAATATCAGGTTTGGAAGGGCACATTCGAGAGATGATTATTGCTCATTCGACTTCTTCCGTGCCAGTTGTAAATACTTTTTTTTCAGAACCACCCTTGTGTGCACTGTTCCATCCACATTTCTCTCTTTTGACAAGGTTTGTTTCGGTAACCCAGACACAAGGAGTGTGTTCAGGACTAGAAATAAGGGGTTGATTAGGATTGCGATAATCGGGACCACCCGACAGGCTGTCGGCGGTCCAAACATAGGCATTGCAATGTGACCGCCACCACGGCGGTCGCAATGCTTATACTTTGTATTGCAGCGGGTGCTGCTGATTGCAGCACACTCCGCAATGCAATATAGGGACACTGCACATATCCCTGTACTACGTGGCAGGCCCCATGCGGAGCCTGCAACATGGTGTAGGGACATGTAAGGAGGCAGCATCGGTACCCCCCAGTGCCCACATTGTAGGACAAGGTGGGAAGTGGGGTCTGCCACGGGCCCTTAAAGTCCGTTTCTGCCAGCCTTTTCCTGGCAGGTTAACGGCCATGAAAAGACGGGCAGAAAGAGACATTGTAATATCTTTGATGGTGCCTAGCAGGCACCGCCACCATGGTAGGGACTACAACCACTCCTCCTGAGCCATTCGGATGCGTGACGGTTGGTCTTGCTAACCCCCACCCATCCGCCTGCCATTGTAATATGGCGGGCGGATTCCATGGGTCTGATGGCGGTGGGCCCACCATCATCAGGCCCTAGGTTTAGAAGTTCTGCTAGGTTTAAGTTTTTTTTGTTGCACTTTTATATAGCACTGACTCCACCCTGACGTATCAGAGCGCTTTACATGAGCACCAGTAGCATTACAAATGGACATAAGAATTTGTTTTTGTTTTCTTAGGCATGGGGAGTTACTTGAGCCTCCCACCAGGCTCGAACCTGGTCCCCCCGCTTCAAAGTCCACCACCATAGCCGTTAAGCCACAGATTCAGGGCTGAGGTTGATTCAGGATTGGGATAAGAACTAGGGTTTAATGTGTAGTCATTTTTTTTAAACTCTTTAGTTTGTGGTTGGCCAGACCTATTGTTTCACATAGATTACAAAATACTAAAAGTCGGTTTTTGTCAGCCACTTTCACATGATTGGATGGCTTTGTAGTTTACCTCCCTTCCATGATTCTAATGTGTTTGCCTGACCCAGGACCATTTATCTCTCAGCGTGTTTTGACATCCACTGCTGATATCAGACTTTGTTATGCAATGCATTGCAGGGACTATTTTCTGTCTCTCTGTTTACCTGCTCCCTCAACTTCCTACTCACCTCTCTCCCCACCACCCAATTATTAATTATTATTAATAATTTAATTATTAATTATTCATTCTTTTGCCCCAGTTCTTTTTTTCCTGCCCTGCCACCCACCATAATATCATTGGGTGATCATCCTGAAATGGTTTGGGTGACCATTCAAGGTACCCACTCAGGGGTACACATGGACACACATGCAGAATGGAGAAGACGCCTCCAAATGGATTTGTTTTATTTTAACAAGTTCCATTCAAAGATGACTGCCGCTGTTATGAGCAGATCCACTTTGGCCATTTTTCATGCATTTTGAAATAATAAAATGCCGTTTGCAGGCGGCCACTCCAGGTATGTGTGTGTATGTGTGCATCCACTGTGGTCATCTTATAGTAGTAGTTTGTTACAATAAAACAAAATGCATTCAAAGATTGCCACCCTGCATGCTTGTGCATTACCAGTGGCTATCTAGAATAGCAACAAGCATTAGGAAAGCCAATAGATTTCACAGTTGAGACAAATTGGCTCTATTTCTAATGTATGAAACTCATTGAGTTTCAGTTAGCGATTCTTACTGGGTCACAAATTGAAGAACCTTATGAATAATAATGAGCTAGCTCACAGTTTGCGGCCCATGAGGAATTTGAGCCATCACAGGGATGGTGAGCTGCTGGGGTCAGTAAATTCAATGTCTGTGATAGCATTTTAATAAATTAACCTTTTTTTTAATGCAGCACATTTCTTTTTAAGGAAAATGGGACACTTTTTAAAAACAAAAATTAACATCTACTTTTCGTTTCTTAAGAGTATGCAGTGGTCCCTGGGACCGATGCCTGCACTTAAAAAATATTTTTTTCAGCATTCGCACAGGGGAAGTGGTCCCCTGAGGATTCCATCCCATTTGCGAATGGTTAACACCAGCCTTGAGGTGTTGTTAAAAAATATCTGGTGTGCGACTGTAATTCAGTCACAAAACATTCATACATAGCACTGAAATTTGGTATTTGGAAGGGATGCCCTAAACTCTACTCTTCCATTTTTCAGTTTGAAAAAAGCCTGATTTTGGTAAATGAGCCATTAACAAACATGGTGCACTGAGCACCAGGTTAGGAAACATAAAAACTAAAGGGGCATAATGTGGCAGTGTGTGTGAACCCTTTGCCATTGTGGGTAGGTGATCCTAAGGGGCCCTTGGCATTAAAATTAAGATGTAAATTATTCTTATCACATGAGTTGTGAATCCTGTGCTTCATTCACGAATCCCAACACCTAATGCATCCTACAGACCTTCCGGCATACTGAAGATGTATCCTGCACAGTTCTCAAGAACAGCAACCAATGATTTCAAGGGACTCCCCAGGCCACCTTTCTCTTGTTCTAACAAGAAGGAAAGTCCGGTCTAGCACTGATAGCGGCGAGGAAACTACATAACAAAAGGGGAGGGGCTAGCAGGACAATCAAGGCTCATGAAGCTGGAGGAAGGTTAGGATTATTTTGGTTCATGGGATCAAGAAAGGTTTACTGTAAACTGAGGATAATGCAAAATAAGTGGGTATTCTGTGAGAAAGGAGAATGAATGGATGTTGGAAATTCTCTAATCACTGGCTAGTGCATAGGATAAGACTGGCAGTTTACTACTCCCCTCCTCGAAACAATCTCAGACCTGAGAATAAAACATCCAGATGAAAGAATACTCTGCATCGAAGTTTGATGAAAGAACTCATGACTTCTGCTTGCACCGAGGAACTGGAACGGCTCTCCAAGGGTCAATGGCTGACTTTTTGTTACCTGCTACTAGGACACAAAAATGCAGAGAGCCTCTATAAAAGCCCTGATGGCCAGGGGGCAATGAACTCTGCAGGATCCCTCCCTGGAGAAAGACCTGGTGACTAGAAGACCTGCCTGGAGAACCTGATGGCCTCAGGTGTCAAAAAGCAGAACATTCCCAGTACTTGGAGACTTGTGTGACTTAGTCATTGGTTTCAGCTCCAGGGGACTGGAACAAGATGCTGGGGATTCCCCAGGGATGTCACATCCTCCGCCAGTGTGGGTGATGTAAATACACACTGAAGCCCACATACAACTTTTAACTTCCACGCCAGTGGTGCAGTGGAAAGGTTTGTGCAGCCTCATGCTGCAGCTTGAATGACATCATTAGCATCACCACCTAACAGAAGCATGTCCCACTGAGGCCTTCAACTATTTTGTCCATACGCCATACCCCTTAAGACTCACAATAAACTGAAATAAGTATGTGTCCTGTGTGCGTCTTACAGGCAATTCTAGACATGAAAGAAAATTCAGATAGGGACCGACTGCTATTCCTTTTATCCCATGCCTGTACAATGTAAAGCCCATTCCATGCTTAACTCAATTAAATATTTTTGTATTTCAGTGTTTCCTACACCCTTGACTGCTGGGGGTTTTCTTGCCGCCCATCCTACAAATGCTTTGCCGTGCACTATTCATTTAAGCTTCAATTTGCTACAGTTTACAACTGCCCAGGCACACTCATCTTGGGTCTCCAAATTACTAGTGACCATTCACACTGAACTTCGGTCATCACACTGCCTGTCTCACAGATACAATCCAATTAACTATATATCCTAGCAACTAGTGCTCAATAAGGCTGAAATGGCCGATGAAGTGGCATTGTGGTCAATATTGCAGTAGCATGCTTGGTGGCTTCAAGTCTTGTTCAATGAAGATTCCATGACTTCTGTATTAACTGGGAAGTACCATTACAATCATGCTATGCAAACCTTTAATAACTCTTCAGAGTTATTTATTAATAACTCCCAAAAAAGCCTCGAAATCTTTCTGCCTAGCTAACCATGTGTATCCCACAGCTTCAAGAGCTGTTGCTGCAAAGAGCAAGATCACAATTTCCTAAAAAATGCCTTCATGCTGATGTTTCAAAGCCTGTCCAAACATCTACTGTGAGTGATGGGTGTGGCTTAAACAGCAGTTGTAGCCACGCTCTGGCATTCCTGAATTAAAAGGGACTTTTTTTGCCCACTACCTTAAGAGGTAGTTTTGCAATGGGGCCCTGACAGTCGTCACCATTTACTTGTGCAGAGGTTCTTACTGCATTGGATACATGTTGCATCGTTACACATGTCTTTTACATAAATTCTAAAGTGTTCTTGTTATTAAGGCTGATCACCAGTAGCACATTGGAAGGTTGGGTGGGGGAAGGGTGGGGGCTTGTATTGCTGACCCCTTGATTCTTGTCAGTAGTTCCTACTCTGCACTGATCAATTCGGAGACCCTGGGCCGAAAATGAGAACTAACTTGCAGGCCCGGAATAACTGACCTTTTTTTCACATGCACATTCCCAAATACGTGCTCGTTTCTGCACAGGAACTGGAGTAAATCCAGCGCTTTTTTTGAGCCGGTGGTTTCCGGTACACTGGCACTTAATTGTCAACACTGATAGTCATGACAGTCTGCCATCTTAGAAATGAACGCAATGAGAGTTATTTATTAATTCAATATACATTAAAATGACTAACGCCTGCCCCACGTCAATCTTATTGCGTTGAGGGCCGAAAATAATCTGAATAGCCACACTTGTAGGAGAGTGATGGTCAGTAGTTGTGTTGGTACTGTCATTGGCGGCGCTAACAGGGGCAATGGGTGGTGCCAGCCACAGTGGTCCCCTAACGAGGGCCCTGACTTACGCTTTCGAGAAGTTAAGCACCGGGTTAATCCTTCGTGTAAAGCGAGGAAAAGGCACCATGTGCAAATCCATGTTAATCTACTAAAGGGTCTAATTTATGAAAAGTGTTGCATCGCTGCAGTAAAACAGCCATGCAACACTTTTCAATGCACCCTCCTTGCGACACCATGGATGCGCCGTATTTACCTTACGGTACTCCATGTCGCAAGGATTAACAGATGCGTCAGGAATCCTGACGTATCTGTCGGCACGAAAGTCACCCATTGCTTCAATTGTGTCGTAAGCATGACGCACCTCCAGCAATGCATGGGGAGGCCTATACCTATTGCACTGCATCACCATTACGCCTGCTATGAGGCAGGCATAAGGTTTTGACGCAGTGGCGCCCTAGAAGTGGCGTAATAAAATCTGGTAGATTTCACTGAGCCACTTCTACAAAGTTTTCTCATAGAGGAACGCCCACCCTGCATATATTATACCTGACGCAGGTATAATGTGGCGCAGGGGTTTGCAAAGTGACGCATCTGCCTGGATATGTCACTTTGTAAAATGGTGCAGCGTGGAGCATTATTTACGCCGGCATTGCATCATGAAAAGTGATGCAATGGCGGTGCAAAATTGTCCCGAGGGGCTCATAAATAAGCCCCCCAGTGTTCTTGTAATCAAGTGTGGACGACATGCCGTAAGGATTACCTCTCCAACTAATGCATAATTTGGCTTAGAAGTTAAACACTACGGGGCAGATTTACAAGCCCCTTGCGCCACTTTTTTGTCACTTTTCCCATGTTAAAAGTGGCGCAAGGGGCTTGTAAATCTGCCCTTACATATATATGGATTACTAACATTCTTTTTTAGTCATAAACACATTGTCATAAAAATCAGAAGGGTCACAATGTATAAGGTCTGGTAATATGTCTTCTGGGTGCCAAATTACCTCATGACATTCTCTCTTTCTGTTGTGGCAAACATAGCCTTTCCCCAGGCCTCTGCCCCTCTTTCCTTCAGCTGGTCACCGGGTCGGCACGAGCCCATTTAGATAGATCAGCTCTTCTCCGTTTACAGGCTTTCAAGTGCGTTCATCTCTCCATTGAAAAGACGTCAGGACAGAAGCCATATTTCAGCAATACCCTCGATGCGTGTCATTTAGTGAAATTCTGCCAAACCCGGATTAATTTCCCTCGGCTCTGCTCATCCCGGGCACGGCACTACAAAGCAGATATTGCTTACAACGCACACTTCAGCGCAGCAGAGTAAGAGGGTGTGAGACATGGAGAGCCCTTGCAGTTTACGTTGTCTGATGATTTCTGTCATTTTCTCAATGAATAATGCCCACACCACAACGTACACAGCCGTAGCAGGCATTAATTGGCGACTCGTTCTCTTCATGCGGAGAGGGCGCAAACCGCCGGTGCGTAGAAACAGGACCGCGTTTCTCCTCACAGGCGCTCACCTCAGTACATGATTAAGACACGTTGGTTGGATGGTGTGAGGGGAAAACATGTCTCGGTCCCAAGACGCTTCTAATCTTCGAGCTATCGGAGACGTGGCTATATTTAGCTCCCATTAGCTGCGAAATGCTCAAACAGCGCCTCCTCGTTTGTTTTGTTTAGCTCTGTATCGTGACATGTTTAGATCCATGCACATTCCTTTAGGACACGCGTGCGCCAGGGAAGCATTACTCACAGCTGTCAACCTTCCAATCAATTTTAAGTTGCTGCTCTTCTTCGGGGTATTATTGGACGATTGGGGATTTATCTTTTCGCCAAGTGTAAATAACGTGCAGGGGCGTGCAGGGGCAGCAGCAGCACGGATGAACAAGAGAGGGAGGCAGCAATGGCGACCTGGTGCTGTGCAGCGCTGAGATTGTGCGTCACAACCAGGGCACAAGTCCTTAAAAAAAGAAGTGGGGGGACGCTGATGTCACGACAGGAAGTGACGTCACGAAAGGTGGCTTGCACCATCAGACTCATTGCCTCCCCTTGCTCATCCCTTAGATGCGATTGCATCAGAGAAGCCAGCGCATGAGCAGCGTTCTGAATGGGCTCCGATCTCGCCCCAGAGAGGCCAAAGAGTGAATGTGTGGCTCCATTTGCTCCAGTTATCGAGCTCCCGGTAAAATAAATGGGGGGATGCCGTCCACCCGCGTGGTACCCCTACTCGAGCGCTGGTCACAACATCACGTTTTCAGCGCGTGGGTGATTGCCTAGCACAGATAAGGGTTTCCCAGCCTAGGCGTTGGTAATACTGAGTGGAGAAGCAAGGGTGTCAAGGGCCCTAATGCAAGGGAGGATATTAAGTCCTACCCCCGGTTTGTTATGCAGTGGCGGCGGTGGGGGCGGGTGGGCAACACACCTAGACATCACGCACACCCATGCATTGACAAACACGCACACACACGACCATTCACAACAATCACTCACAAGATATTCAGACATTCATACCTGCATGCAAGCACCAAACATTCAAAAACATATTACCTGTGCTGCAGCTACCAGAGAGGGAAGCCTCAGCGGTCTCAGGAGGGTTGGGACTGCTTGCTCTTCTCATTGGCTGACTTTAGTTCTGGCAAGGAGGAGAGGCAGCAGTCCTTCACGGAGTGGGATGGGGTAGGTGAGACTGCTGACCCCACCCCAATTTGTGACGGCCATGGGCACTTCAGAACTTAAAACGGAAGCGCCCAGGTTCAAGGCAATCAGTGACGCTCTCACTCGCTTTGAGGGGGAGGGCATCTAAGCACTTTTAAATGTACAGAACCTAGGGAACTCACATCTATTAATTTACAACATGTAATAATTAACACACATATAAACGAGGCAAACACACATATGAAACCAAATACAAACATTTGTTATGCAAATATATTGATATTATGTACCATATGACACAAGTGCAATTTTAATGGTTTCATTTGACATATGTGTCTGTTTTGTTTTGTCTGTGTACATTGGTTTAAGCATGGTTTTGAATCGAGTGTGCTGTAGATATGACTGAAGTATGAGTGTGATTCGACATGTAGCTTTCCTTACATTGTATGGATTTTATCAATATATTTGAATAAAAAAAGTTTGTATTTGGTTTCCTATGTGTGTTTGCCCCATTTATATGTGTGTTAATTATAACATGTTTTAGATTAATAGATGTGAGTCGCCCTAGGTTCTGTACATTTACATATTTGCCCTGCCTAGAGGAACTCCTACTCAGTTGCAGGGGGCCTTTGTCTTTACATCAAATAACTTTTGCCAGCCTGAGGAGGTCACACCCACAGGGATGCGAAACCCTCAGCCTGGCAAAGTTTAGCTCAGGCAGCTAGGTGTCTGCACATTTAGTGCATGTCAAGCTCCTGGCTGACTGACCTGAAAAACAAGAGTGTTCACACTCTTTTTGTAAGGAAAAAGGGGAGGGGGTGTGGCCCATCCACGCCTTACGGCTTGACTGCGGCTGTTTGTTAGTAAAAAAAAACACAAAAAAACACGAATTAGAGTGAAGCAGTCAGCTCACAGGCTAGAACCCTGGTGCCACTGCACCTCCTCCACTGTTGAGAGCTACACCCAAAACTGAGATGCATAGAACGATGAATAGTGTGTATGAAATTAAATGCAAGAAAGTTTCACAATATTTTTGTATCTAATGGAGAAATTGTTATACTCAGTGACCCTTAAAACGTAGGAGAAAAGTCTTGCTATGCAATTTTCTGACTGTATTGGTATTTACAAGCGCCCAGCAGAGGATTCACATGTTGGACTTCACTATGAGATTTCTCAATTGCATTTCACATATATATTTGGTTAGGCAAAGGAAGAATAATTGGTTTTCCCAGATTCACACAATGTTTAGTCTAGTGTCTGAGATGTGTTCCACCCGCATATTAACTAAAAAATACTGTGGGGCAAAAATATTGTGGCACAAATATTGAGGAACACAATATTGTGAATTTAAGTATAGTTTCACTATACTTCATATATGTACCTTGACAATATATACAGCTCCTCAAGTTTGTCAGATCGGATTTAAGAATAGTAAATCTATGCTTACCTATATGCACTTATCTTCTCAATATTTTGATCCTCCATATCGAAACGCAATATTTCAGCTCTACAATATTGTTTTCCCTAATATTCCATCATATAGCCAACAGCACCAAAATTGCAAGTCATGTCCAGAGGTTCCAAAGTAGACACCTTAGACAATAGACCGCCACATTTCCTGTCATGTGTTATATATTTGTGAAATTGACTCTCAAGAGTATCTAATTGTGTTTGTTACTGAGTTCTATATCTTAGTAGTATTCTGAAGAATTGGTGAACTGGTAGAATATTGAGTTTTCCACATCGACCTACACAAATATTGACCAGAATAAAGACTACTGCTATATAGTCAAGGTAAGCAGATATAGGTAAGCACACTATTCATAACTTCACATCTACATAGCTTGACAATAAATATCTCTTCAAGGCATGTATATGTGGAGTAAAGAATAGCAAATCTGTACTTACCTCTATATATTTACCTTGCTGATATAGTCGTAGACTCCCCTTTCGAACTAGGGTCCCACTCCTGGTGCCTCTGTCACTTCCCTCAGCTTTCCAAGATAAACTTCCGCAGCTACGGAGAGTCTTCGAGACAGAGGAAAAGAGGTAGGGCGGAGAAAGATAGAGAGAAAGCAATCAGAGAGGAGAGGGAAGAGAGTGATGGAGTGAGAATGGATGGATGGAAAGGGAGATTGCGCAAGCAGATGAAGGGAGCGGGGCCTTATTTTGAGCACATTTGCCAGGACTGCTTTGTTTCCTCAGTCTGGCCCTGAAAGTGCCACTAATATTCTGAGTGTCTTGAGTCAGAAGTTTTTTTTTAATGCATTGCCATACTGCACAAGCAGTGTCAGCATGCATTATCTTGTAGCTACTCAGCTCTGCTCTTGCAAAACTATTGTTCTAAAATGGCGATCCTCCCCTTACTTGAGGCCCGTGTGGCCAGTATGAAAGCGGCGGAGCTTCAATTCGTGCAGGAGGTGCACCGGCACTGGGGCACAGGGATCTCAGTGCCCCACGGAACCCTGAATATTGCTGCATTTTATAATTCAAACACCTGTTGGGAGGGCACTTTTCTTCTTTGCACTGGGGCCCATGACACATGGCACATGACACTACTGCTGGGTGGATAGTACCAGAGTTTTCTGCAGGCTCTATACACTGCCCGACTATGACAGAATTCTAGAAGTTACTTCAGATTCTAGAAGGAAATGGTACTTTGCAATACTGAGGTTCCTTCTGCGTTAGCATACCTGCTTCTGATTGCCAACTGAAATGGACAATTGCATAATATAGAAATGTACATAGAATACCTCGGGCTTTAAATTATGGCTTTTGTGAGCGACCATAAGCCAGGGCTCTCCCCTCTTTGATTAATGCTTCCGAGGTGTGCTCGAGACAGCAGAACTCTGCTATTTCAGGAGCACGCCATACTCCATCAATAATATGCGTAGGGTTAAGATCACCTTTCAAGATGGCGATCAGATAAACCCCAGTGACACTTCAGTCTGTATTAAAAGCCCCATTAAAAAGACGAATGTGAAATTTCATTTTGGTATAACAAATCAAGGGCAGCCTAGATGAATGCTAATTCTAAAAAACTTCCATTCAAAAATATCTCATTATTTCTCCTCAATAAATGTCCTTTGCTCTTGATCTAGGGCACGCGTTCCACCCTGCAGCATCTTTCTATATAGAGTGCATGGCTATGTAGGTGCTGTCATGTACCGCACTGGAATATTGTTAATGAACAATGCCTACAGGCACAAGATGAGGGCTTCACCTTGACGTGTACTAATTATGCCATTATACGCGTGCACGGGTGGTGCGGTGTGTACATTTTTAGGCTGGATTTGTTCTTCATATGAACTTCACTGGTAAGCAGGTCAAGCAACCAGACATTACACCAGTTACAGATTCAATTGCTTGTGTTATGTTCAGGGTGAACTTAATGATTATCTTTCAATCCATATATCTTGATTCTTTGCTATTTTCCTGATGTTCTCACTGCCAGTGACAAAGCACACTGTTCCTGATTCACAAAGGTATTTGCACATCTAAGATTGCTTTTTGTGTGTGCAAATAGCTACTTTCATAAGTGCAAAATTACATTTACAATTCTCAAAAGTTGTTAATACACTTGAAAAAGATTTACCCACACAAAGGTTTTATTGTTAGCAAATCTCCTCCGGTGGGAGGGGTGTCTTATTGAACTTGGTCGTGAATATTAACAAGCACCTTTTAAGTTTTTTCACATCATGAACATGGTGTTAAATGTACATGTGCAGGGGTAAATTGCTTTCAGGGATATTACGGGAAAGGGGCCATCCCATAAAGTGGTAGAAAGGCAAGGGAATGGGCTTCTCCAAGGGTGACCTATATTCCCAATGGAGAATAAAAATAAAAAACATAGCAATTCAATTTGCACCTGCACTTTGTACTCACTCTATCTTTTATAATAAAATTATTCATGTATGCATTTTAGCTTGAAATAATGACATTCTCCAAACATTTCCAGGATTTCCAGTCAATAAGGGCAACATTTGTTGCCCTGGTATTACTTGATCCCTCAGCTAACTGTGATACCATCTCTCATAAGATCATGATCTCTAGGTTGGCGGAAATAAGCATCAGGGGTACAGCACCGGAATGGGGCAAATTTGATTTTACTACTGTAACAGAGCCCATGCAATCCATCACCCCAATCCAATCTGAGTTGTGGCCTATTGAGCAGGGGTATCATCAAGCCCCACCCTCTTTAAAATCTTCCTTAGGCTGCTCACCCAGCTGATTCATGACCAAGCTATCACGCACCTCACCAATGCTGCAGATCAATTGTCACCCATGGATTTTCAATCTTTGTATGAATAAATTAACTTCCTAGTGTCCCACAATGCCTTAAAATGTAATGGGGATAAGACAGAGGTACTCTGCTTCTCTACGAATTCTATACCCGTTCTATCCCCAATGACTTTTGGCCTTAACCAGCAGAATTTCCTTCTTCTCCTTCTCCAGCAGTCATACAATTTTGCCCTTCAATTTCATAGTGATATATAGTAGACCTCTAGCGACCTCTTGTTTCACCTCTTGAGGACCTTGCAAAAGATCCTCCTGTTTATTCCTTCTCACCTTCATCCTCTGGTGATCTAAGCAACCATACTAAGTCGTCTCAACTATGCAACCCCCCTCTTCTTAGGGTCCCCTAACTTTTTGATCAAGGTCAGTATAGAATACAGACTTTGACAACCCGACTAGCTCTATCACTCTTTTGCTGCTCCGTGGCACCTTTGGTCCTGGATAAACTCCATTGGCTTCCTTTATATTAAAAGATCCTTTTTATGCCCCTGTACGTGGTGCACAGAGCCTTTCGCCGTACAAGTCCTGTTTATTTACAGTCCAAATTTTGGCACTATCACCTTGTCCACTGTTTGCGTTCTTCGGAAGCAAATCTACTGATACAGCACAAATAACTGGGGTAGCAGGAATTTAAAATGGAGGGAGCATACTCACGTTTCATTCAGGGTAAGGACACGTTTTGTCAAAGGGGACAAATAATTCCCTTTTGGAAAAAAAACTATATTGTGCAAATGCACATTTGGCAAAAAAAGTTTGGTACACAAAAAAATCCTCCCAATGGAAATTCTAAATCAGTAACCTGTGAATACTTCTGGAAAAGACAGAAGTCCCAGGCATACTCCTGCAATTATTTTAAAATTCCCCCAAAAAAGGGACAAAAATGTTGTGACTTCATATTCGTACTTTTTGAACATTTGTGTAGCAAAGACCAAAAAAGACCGAAAATATATAATTGGCATTTTACAGAAATACTATTCAATTTAGATATGATAGTTGGAGATGTTGGGGATGTTTTCTTTAACAATGGTAGAGTTTTCATTAGACCTTTATTTTGAGGTCTGGGTATCATCTGGGCACTTTGGGAACACATAAGGCGCTTGGGTTTAATTATCCTAGTTAGTGGAACAGGACAACCAAACAAACAGTATAAGTCTTAGATCTTTCATATGCTAGATGCACAGGTCTGAAAATGGTTAGACACAACTAAACAGCAGTGAGACATGGGAAATGAGAATTTGAGTTCTTCTTGCCTGTATTGTAGAATGTCAATTTATAGTACTATTCATTGGGGTCATAGTGAAAAATTACATCTACTTGAATAATATGAAAACGTCCAAATGTTTCCTCTCACTTTGATTGAGCTCCTATTCTCTAGCTCGAGTTGTGTGTTCCAAATACCCATACATACAAGAGTAAAAACGTACATTATCAAGCAATACAATATTGAAAAAATGAAAAATGTGTCTTACCACACAAAGTGTCTGAAGATCAAAATGAATATTCGAAAATAGGCTTATACTCCCGTAAAAAAGCAACAAAACTCCTAGTCACTGCAAAGAATAAAAAGTAGCTAAAAAGAATGACTATTAAAGCCAAAAAATTGAACTGATAGGATTGCATATTTTTCCGAATATCTGCATCCCGAAAATAGAACACGGTAAAGCATGCATTTTGAGTGGAAAATAAAGCTGTTTAAGGTGAAGTTTGATGTTGTTCTTTGGCTTTGGAAATTGTAATAGTCTTATATATTTTTCCAAATAAAGAATACAGGCTACAGGGAGCATTACAATTGCAGTTAAGTATAGCTCTTTGAAACGCTAATTGAATGTCAAATATGATTTGAGAACGAAGTAAATGTTCTGTATAACGTGTTATTTTCGTAAAGTGTGAATTCAACATGCTGCCCCGAATCAACAGATTTTTGCTAAATTGCAGGAGGGAGCAGGCAATGGGAATTAGCAGTGAATAGTTTAAAGTCACATAGAAGGGAAAAATTAAAAGAAAATACTGCTACATCTCCCATATTGAACAGTATGTACCTGAGGATGTTGATTTTTACACGGATTGAGTATGGCTAGATTGCTAGCGGTGATATCGTTTTGGAAGTGAGGGCCAGGTCTGTCAGTTTGGTGTGGAATGTCCCTGGTGGGACTGGACCAAGACTAATTTAAATGTTCATGGTCAATGTCTGAAATGGCACAGATAAGCTAAACACAATGGCTTGGAATGCAGCCCTGCAATTTATTCATTCATTACCCACATCACTTTTTCTAATGTATACGATAAGGTGGAACATCAAGAGTCGTTTTGGTATCACCACCATGATTGTTATTTTTCATTCTTCCATAACATATAAATAGCCGAGCTCGCCAATCAAAATCTTCTTACTCAAAGATTCAATACAACTGATCGCAATTGGACCAAATAGCAAGACTTCCCTTAAGATGAGAGCAGGGAGTTTGGGGCAATGACATTGAAAGCAAATCAAGAATTTTTGACTTGCGTTTAGGACTGAGAAAGATTGCAACCACCAGCAGCAGCTCCTCAAACGAGTGGCTTGAAAAATGCAGCAGACTTTGATCTTGGATTCATCCGTACACACCTGTAAATTAATCAGTGGGAGGCAGGCAGGAGTCAGCCTTCTTCTGCGTCTCACCCTTCCCAGTCACCATTCTGGGGGATTGGATTGCAAGCAAAGTTTAGCAGTTGGATTTTAGGGGATTGTAGTTTGAGACACATGGACTTAAAAAGTTCAACCATTAAAGATCCCTGCATGCAAGGGCGTTTGGAGTATGTTCCTAAACACAAATTATGGCTTTTTAGACTGCTCAGCAGACTATTGCAACTCGTGGTACCAGAATATTGGAACTAAAAATAAACTGACCGAAACGTTGTTTCCAAAAAATTGGTCACACAATATTGCCTCATTGTAGTTATTAGTAAAGCAGCTACAACTAATTAAACAATATCTTTATAAATAATGTTTATGACACAGTATACATATCAGCCAATATGTTTGCTGACAATATGTTAACATGTAACCCCTCGCCTTCCATCTTTCTACCACTTGATTGCATGTTATACATGACCCCTAACCATTACTCTAAAGATTGAATGCCCAGAAAGAATGCTCCCTAAAACAGCTTTTTCACTGCCAGTATAAGGGTTCTCTCAAACAACCAATATTGCACTCATTCAAGTGAGTATATATGAATTACATTTCTTATTACAGAAAGGAATGCTATTGACGAAACACACTGATCATTTCAAGAGGATGGCACGCCCTTTAGAATGTACTATTCTGTCCTCTATACAATGCCTAAAGCTGTGTCCTACAGAAGTTTACAGTCAGCATCCAGAATACTCATTTTAACAGCTTAATGTGGCAAGAAGCGGAGACTCTCTAGGCCTCACTGATCCACACATCACCAGGTAACACAATCTAATACAACAGTGTGTTTGTATCATCACCTGGCTAGCAGCCAATTGGGTGATAACTTATTTTTTCTTGTTAACAATTTAATCTTCTTGTATTACCATAAGAAAGGAATCATTGGCCAATCTCTCCAGAATCCTCTGATTTGCTCCACTTCCAATAGTTCCTCGTAATTTGTCTCTTCTTTTAAACATCTCATATTCAAACCAAAGCTTTCAATAGTGATGGCGCTCTGGTACCTGAACCTCAATCTCTTTGCAAAATCATCCAAAATATTTTCTCATTGGCTGCATGGACCTTTGTTAGTTGACTTGCTGCACCGTAAGGGAGCAAATATCAGAAATACATTTCAGACTTGTGAAGCCATTATGACTCCACAATAAGGACCAAGAAATCTATAATTATGGTTTAATCGGTATATTTTAGAACATGTAATCCTGTGTAAATGCAGAGGAAAATTAGTTCACAAGATACAGCTGAACAGTTTGCAGACTGAAATGGGTCAATAAGTTGAGCTGTAAGACTATACGCTACAGAATGGCAACAGACATAATGAAGCAAATTGTCACAAATAGGTGTTCCATAAAAACTTTTCTATTCTAAACGTAGATTGAGAACAAGTTTAGCTAATGGGTGTTTCTATTTAGGAAGCATAGAGGTTTCAGCACTGAATAGAACTTCTGTAGATGTTCAGAAAAACAAAATAAATGTTTAGCATGGAGCTTCACACACAGCACGAGCCCAGCAGAGAGAAGGAGAGAGAGAGAGAGAGAGAGAGAGAGAGAGAGCTGTTCCCTCTCAGAGTCAAAGGAAAGTTTGCCGTACTAACTATGGAAGCACCAGCTAAAATAACAGTGCTTCAAAAATATCCTTGTCTCTCCTTACACCACCAGGAACCAACCAAATCGGTGAATGTGGAAGGAATCAACACACTCCCTTAAACTTCCATCTCATCACTACTGGGACTGCAGCTCTTAACCTTGAGCTTCCCACAATTCTGTTACATGATAAAGAGAAGTCATCCTTCTCTGAGCTTACTGCCAACTTCCTCCCCACAGCCCTAAACAATAGTCATTTAACACAAACAATGAGCCTTTCTCTAACTAACTAGAAGCATGATAACACACCAGCAAAGGAAAGAGAAGCAGTCTATTGAGAAAGTTAAGGCACACATTTCAGTAGAGGTCCGAAGTCAGGCTAAGTTAACTTGATAAACAAAATTCATTTTGGTTACACTACTGTGCATCTATATATTAGTAATAGAAATACATGTTAAATGTTAAAAGTGAATATGCAAAAACATGATTACATGGGTCAATTGATTCTTTCATACACTTATATATGAAGCCTGAATTGCTACAATGATAACACATGAATAATATAGTTTAAATGCATCACACATGTTAATATATTTAAGTCACATGTTCAATATGAAGGCCATATAGGAGTACATAAATGTATAATTATGACATATAGAGGGTGGAGCCTAGGTTACTCTGCTCCAATAGCCTACAGAAGCCATGCTTTCCTCCAATAGTTTGCCGCAGGCACCAAGGATATTACTAATGCAACCAGTTGCTTTCACAGCGGTACATTGTTTTCAGGAAGCAAATTTTAATATTCGTACCACGATCTATGCCTAAGGTAGTGCCAAAAGCTTACCAGAAACTGTTAAGTTCACTTTCCACCAGATGTTATCGGACACCTCATTCACTCATGCAGGATTTCGATCTGGGACTTCTTCACTTTTGAACTAATGCTGTGATTCCTGGAAAGGTTCAGAAACCAATCTTGTTAACTGCCCTTTCCAAGATGGTGGTCAGTGCATGGGAGAATGTTTGAGGTTCCCAAACCAAAATGCTATGGAGACTTTTCCCACAATGTCAGTATTTAGACTAACAGGCTTATAGATTATTACAGGGAAGGGGAATCTGTGGAAGTCCTATTTCTGTTAGACGACGAACAGCACAAGTGGTCAGGTTTGGAGACATTTTGTGATGGCCTACATGGCAGTCTAAAGCACAATGTACATAGAGAACTATGGAATGTAGATTTCGTATGGGTATTTTAGCCTCTGGTGTTCCTTTTAGAAGTTACAAATCAGCAATCAAGTTAAGGTACATGAATCTCAGCACCATGCTGTTAAGATACAGAATAACAACTGGGAAATCCAGTCTCCTAAAGACATTTAGACATACCGGTATTAAGCAAACAAGAAGTTCAGTTAAAGCAATAAAAAAGATCAGGAGTAAGATCTGGTGCACAGAGAAGAGTTTCCGGTCCTCTCTTTTACACATGAGTAAATCTAGAATCATCTAAGTTAAAGTCCAAACTAAGAAGATGGTTCTTTATCCTAAAAAATCCACAAAAAACCACGAAACTACACAAAAATAGAAAATTATGAGAAAGTGCGGTAAGTGAAGGAAGTAAAGGAAGGTATCAGCAATGCAGAAGCTCAGTCAATAATCTTATTGGGGCAGGGGAGTTTTTCGTATTAGCTTAAGCCACACTCAGCAAAAACCAAAGGGATTAGGCATATAGGTCTAAACCTCTCAAAGTTCAAGAAAAGTGTCTCTAGCATCAAACAGCATAGACTCCAGATACTCACACTAAAATCGTTCAGGTATCTCTCGTCTGTTTGCATCATCAGAGGTTCCATTGTCTTTTTCCATTCTCACGTTGTAAGCTGAAATGTTTGTAAAACATCACACACTAAACATGGGAATGGCATCGTCCTTGTTCACCCAAGCTATGTTGAAACATTGCTGAATAGAAGTCTTCAACTAAAGCTATGGCTCTCCGTATTCTTTCGTCAAGGTCTTCTTCGCGGGCTCTCTCTATCGCTACTAGAGTTTTGCATCTATTTTCAAACTAACAATGCGTATGACTATACCTGCAAGGAAGAGTCACATCAGCAGAAATGGAAAACAGTATTTATGCAGAATGGAAAGCAGACCAACCAAGGGCAATTATAGAATATTAACTCAATGGTGCACATTAATATGCAATTGCACATTCAAACACAAATAAATATAACTTTGTGAGTAATTTACATTCATATTGCATGTGATATACAGAAAATCTTTATTGAGCATATATAAGTCTGGCAAAGGACTACATTTCATATTAAATATACTTGTAACATGTGTGCAAACATTACAAAAATTCATTATTGTTTCTAGAGTAAGCACTTTCTTAACATGTGAGGATGGTTTAGTCCTCAAATCTTCAAAGAATATCTCATTTACAATGATCAAGGCAAACAGTGTTATGTATGAGTTCTCTAATTCTACAATGAATGCTCTTCAATAGAATAGAATAGAATAGAAAGACGATTTATATAGCGAGGTAGTTACCCTGAGGCGTCCTAGCGCTGACAGACCCTATGAGCAGACAGAGAGGGTCAGGTCTAGATGGGGGTTGAAAAGAGCAATGTCTTTAATGTTTTCCGGAAGGCTAGCAGACTAGGTTCTGTACGTAGATGGAAGGGAAGGGAGTTCCACAACTTGGAAGCATTGTACGAAAATGTACGGCCTCCGCATCTGGCTTTCCTGATCCTAGGGATCGTCAGTAAAGATGAAGTAGACGATCTAAGGTGCCTGGCCGGAAGATATGGGGATGCCAGGGACCGATTAATGGGGGGGCCATTTTCCCAGATTGCCCGGTGCACAGTGCACAGAGATTTGAATTCTATTCTTCGTCGGACTGGCAGCCAATGTAGGCTCCTCAGTCCATCTCTAACTGATGTTCGACGGGGAATTTGGAGCAGGGTCCGGGCTGCACAGTTCTGTACGATCTGCATTGTTTTCAGGGTTGACTGGGGGGAACCCAGATATAAAGCATTACCAAAGTCCAGCCTGGATAGAATAAGTCCCTGGATCATGATCTTTCTGGCCTCAAATGGTAGTACAGGGAAGATCTTCCGTAGGGCCCGTAGCAAGCCAAAGCAGATTGCTGACAATTTTGAAGCTTGGATGTTAAAGTTGAGGGATTTATCAAGCCAGATAAATAACGATGTCAAGAGCAACATTCAATGTAATTGTTGCTAGGACACACAGGAAACATGCTAAGTGTACGTTTAGGTTATGCATTTGTGACGTGTAAAATGGGGTCAAAATTATGTTGTAGCAACTGCAGCACAACATGTGCACATGCAGTAAAGTTTAATTGAAACTGCTATAATAGCTCGGTGGACTAGTGCACTCGTTGTCGAAATCTGTGTTTCACTTGTCGGAAACTAATTCAAATCTTGATGGGCCCAGTCAGCCTTTCATACTTCCGAGGTTGATACAATAAGTACCATTGATTTTTGTAACAGTTAACATCAGTAATCAATGTTAATAGCAGTAGCGGCTCACACAGGTAAGGGCAGTAGGGCAGAGAGGGTGGGCGTTGCTGGAATTCGGCAGATAAGTAAGTGATTTTATTTTATTGATTTAGTTAATAACACTTAGCCCGTCGCCTGGTGAATTCCACCACCCCCCACCCAGCCCCGCCTCACTGCTCTTACCTGTACGTGCCACCACTGGTTCATAGACAAGAAAAATGATAGCATGAGAGCCATATAAGGGCAAGTATTATTAGAAACCATGTATACGATTGTGTTTTCTTTAGAGTGGCATTGCATATATTCAACTGTAGCTTCAGGTGTGATTATTCGCTTCTGTCTCTCAGCGCTTTAAGCACTACCAATCATTCCAACACACACAAAATAATATGCTATTTGCAAATGGGAGAAACTGCCATAGATAATACTGTCAGGTACCCCTAACCATAGCCCTCTTAAGAAGTAAGGTCAGGTCCCCAGTAGGTTGGAAGAGGCTACCCGGGCTGTGAAGTCAGTGACTCCCACAAACTTTGAAGTACTTTTAAGATTTAAAAAGATATGATCACCTTGCTAGTTGTTCAGCCTTACCCAATGTCGTGGGAGGAAATACATCACACAAAAGAATCATAACAGCTGCGCTCTTCAAATCTGAGCACAATTATATTTCCCAGGCAGGTTTGCTGACTTCTATAAAAGGCACAGGGGCCGCCATAATTGATTTTGCAGATGCTTTCCTTTATTTGGTGTATTCCAGTGCCAGAGTTGTAGTGTGAAATGTCAGCCCCGGATGCTCAGCGATTTGTCTACAATGTCAGGTATTCTTTGTGGGGCTATGCTGTCTCTTTTCAAGTTATATTTAACCCCATCTGCGCTAAACGTTTTACCGCTGTGCGCTAAAGATTTGTAAATACCGCGTTACATGAGCTGTACGACAGGCGTACCTCATGAAGAGCTGAGCTCGTCATGAGCGTGGAAGGGGTTAACCTGCCGCTAATCTCCTTACCTTTCTTTCCAGAGTGCTACTTTTTAAGGCAGGAAAGTCTGTTTTTAGAGAGTCTTTAATTGATATCAAATAAAATGAAGGATCTGGCAGAAACAGAGGCTGCCCAATGACCTCTGGATAACTTCCCTCTCCAGAAGCAATTAGCAGGTTCCTGGGATATCCAGTGGCAGTTCCAGTGGTCTGCCTTCCGGGAAGAAGTCATTCACCTTCAGATTTGGAGTCTGATGAAGCTTTACAGGAACCGTGCCAGCTTCAGAAAGGTCACCCCGTTCAAGTTCGGGTTAATAAGCCAATTGCATGCACCTTCCAAAGTAATAGCATATTTCTGGCAGTAACTTAGAAGCAAATGTAGGACTTTTTTTTTAGTTTAGGTGTAGGACGCTCTGTCACACAATGGCGGGTACTCTGCCAAGGCGGAGGAGCGTTACCCCACTGCACAAAAAGGAAAAACAAAATGACAATAGTGTAACCTTATTTTCATTTTATTTTCTTATTGCATGCAGTCAGTGGCCTTATTCAATGTGGGGCGGGGCGGAGCTGGGCAGAGCAGGGAAGGAGTGGTTTGCACTACCTTACTACACAAGAACTTTTTGGCCGGCCCTCTCGGGTCGACAAACAGTTCATGTAATGCACAGACTGGTGGGGAACATGCACAGTCTCCCTGTTCCGTCTGAGCACCGAAACACGGCACTCAGACCTATCACTACGCTGCATTGCATGTGCCTGGGTGCTTCCTGCTGCCGGCCGGACTGGAGAAAGGAAGAAGGAAGAGGATGCAGGGGAGGCTGTAGCCAGCCCTTCCAAGGTTAGTGGTTTTTTTCTTAATTTCTCCCTCCGCCCTACCACCCCGTCCAGTAGCAGCCACTACTGCTGGCACAAACATGGCAGATGTTCTGTCTGCTGTATTAAAAGTGCATTAAGTCCTATGGCACATATAATACAGCAGACTGGTTATTCATCACGTTTTATCCGAGCACCCCATTCAACAAAAGGTTTTACAGCATTACAACATGGGTTTTTACCCCGCATGCCATTACAACGCAGTTTTTACAACGCAAGTCGTTACAACGACTTGCGTTGGGGGGCGTTGGATAGTGGAATAGTTTAATTTTCTATTCCAACTTCCGCCCACGTTGGTGTTCGACAGAAAATTAAACTATTCCCTATCCTACAGCGCCCTCCAGCGCAAGTCGTTGTAACGACTTGCGTTGTAATAGCAGCTTTGTAATAGCAGTGCGGGGTAATGCCCACGTTGTTATGGATGTTTCCCCAACTAACGGTAAATCAGGCCCTTAGTCGGATACATGGGCAGCACATTTGAAAGCTTGCTAGTATTTCCAGCAATCAAATGTTATGTTCTGTTACCAAAACTTGATATAGTGTGACGAACCACTCCCAAAGGGGTATCTCAGCACTGAAGTGCAGACCCAACGATATTGAATGCAAAAGGTCTTCTGTTAATCTCTGCAATGTTGCTCATTTTGCCTGCATGCTCAATAGCGTTAGTAGAGCTAAAAAGTGTCATGACCGCGTCTATGTAGTTTGAGTAAGAAGTTATGTAGCTTGCAGCTGTTCATCATATTCGCACCTGGATATATTGAGAACGGCATACTTTCCCCATGGACTGGATCTACAGACTTGCTGTTTGAGGAATGATATGGTACCTCAGGCAATGCATTAACCAAGAAGCTATTGGGGAGTTCTGCATCCAAAGTCACTGTGGACAATAGTTATTCATTGCCCAAGCATGGCCTCATTCTAACATTGGCATTCAATTGACATTTTTGAGAGGCACTGGATGGCTTTAGAAGTTCGGCAAAGCAGGGACCTGGATTTTGAGTATAGATCCATGACGACTTAAACACATGAATACTAATTTCTAGACTCTTTGCGGCTCACTAAGCTACCTAGGGCCTTCGCCTCAATATCTGGCCAACTTATCCCTGACTTGCCAGTCAAGAAGACACCTAAGATTGACCTCACGAAACCTGCTGGCTACCAACAAGCGTAATTAGAATTAATGTTAGGCTAGGTCGCTCCATTTTCAAGGCTCACCCTGATCGTTTTTTCTTCCCCCTCACCGTAGACACGTTCAAGAACACCTGAAATTCAAGCGACTCCCCTCTTTCAATTCATCTAAGCAGTCTAAACTGTCCCCACCTATCAATAGTATATCTCCATCTTCTCTGCCCACCTGCATTCCGAAAAAACTCTGGGGAGTGTGTGTACTCATTAAAAGATGAGAAAAACAAAAAGCTGCAAAATGAAAAAGATTGTCAAACTGATCATTAAAGGCACCCTCTGTCAGAATGTCTAGTCTGTCCCCATTTGAAAATGAACACTCTCATACCCAATGGTAATTTCTAAACAGAGTTGAAGGACTGTTAAGTTATAACCTATGCCAATGACATCCTACAAGACCCATGATGAGCGCTGTGACGCTCGTGTGTAGCTACATATGGCATGGAAATTTGAATAAAAAAAGTGGAACCATAAACAAAGTTGAAGACCTTTTGGTATATCTACTGAGCTGCTGTGATAAAGCACTACCAGGGCTGGCCATTTACATGCACATGGGTCTGAGGATAGGCAACACAAAGTATGAGTTTTAGCATCTTCATCTTTTCAGAATAGAGCCCACCTCATTGAGGGAGAAGCGCATTGCAAAGAAAGACAGAGATCAATCTAACATGTGCGCATTTTTTATCAAAATGCATGTCCACAGGATTATGCCCATCTGAAATTAATCTGTTAAAAAACTTACAATGCTGAGAAATAAAAAGAGAGCAGATGCACTCTATAAAAGTATTAATTAAGCAAGATTATTTTTAGGGAACATTGTAAAACGGAGTAATCGTGTAAAAAAATAATTCATAAAGTTGTCCATTTATAGATATCACCTCTGTTTGTGTCTTTCAGGTAGGTTGATTGGTGTCTTTGTTTGGTGAAGAAATAGCTCAGTTAGGCAGGGTACCAAATGTGGGGTGTGCGTGTAGTTATTGGCCCCATCCAGCCTTCCAAGTTAAAACGAGAGACAAAGACACAGAATATTTTGGGCCTGCTTTTGTCTCCTGAGTTAGGCCGTTATTCCAACATCCACCCTACTCCCTTTCAATATAAAGCATCAGTTTTTTTCTTTGGACTTTGGCAGGATAATACCTTCTTTTCCTTCTCCCTTTCAGGTGTGAACACAGGAACAACCGTACAGAAAGGATTTTTTAGATTGTGCTTGCTGGATTGTCAGTGGTTAGTTTCCCTACAAAAATCGACCGCTGACAATCATCTGGGTAAGACAGGCCTTTTATTCCACCAGGCATTTCCCCAGTGGGCTAGAGCCCTTGGGTGTGGTTTTGAAAGCCCAAAACTGCTCGTTTGCCTCTGTCACTTTCCTCCGCTCCCTGTGGTTAATTGCAGCAGACAATAAGAGGCTTCAAAGAGGGAGCGAGGGGAAGGTAGAGAGAAAGTGATCAGAGAGGGAGAGGAGAGAGAAGAGAAGGAGAGAGAGAGAGACTGGATAAATGTAAACAGAGAGTGCGAGGAGATGAAGGAAGCATGGCTGGTTGGAGCATTTTTGCCAGGGCTGCTTTTGGTTCCCCAGTCTGGTTCTGCCAATCATGCATCTCCATTGCCGAGCTCAACAGTGTGATGTAATTGCAGCTCTATGAGATTTAGTTTATCGCTGAGGAAATCTTACCCATAATATAATGTAAAATCCAAGATGGTTGAAGCTTCACTTGCCAGACCTCTAATCGCCACTGGCAATCCCTCTCTCTAGTTAACTGTGCAGTTGTCTGCACATTATGCAAAGGTAACACCCAACTTTCTGCTGAACAAGAGACAGGAAGTGTTCCACAGATAGAATAAATATATAGAACAGGAAAATGCCTGGAATGAATAGGTCTTTTTGACAGGAACACTCTCACATGATGCTTCATGGTCAAGGAAAGACCTTCTTCTTTAAGTCCCATAATTCTGCAAGAAAGTTTTTTAAACGGCCCGAAGCAGTTAACTTTGCAGTCGCCTATTCATATATTATGTGTCTTCCCTCTCACACCCAGATATTTATTTTACATTGGGTAGATAAAGATTAAAATGCCTAATTTCAGATCTATTTTAGATGTCATCAGTGATGTCATTATTGATGTAATTTAACATATTATGAACAATGTAATACGTGAGGTCATAAGCAGTGTTTGGTGGGGAGGCACATTTTTGTTACCTCAGTAAACCATAGCTGCCAAATTTCAGAGTTTTTTTGTTTTTTAAACATTACCTTTTACCATATTATCTTATAAACTGTGTTTTCTCATCACGTGGAGTTGCAAATAATCCGTTGCAAACATCGCAAAGCTAAAAGTTAATAAGAAACCAGCGATTCTTACTTATTTGTGAATAAAAAAATCTTAGCAACATTTTCTTCACAAACAAAAGCAGGCACGTTTTCAGCACATAACATGTATTTCAGTAAGGAAATGTTGAAATTGGCTCTTTCAATTAATAATTTCAAGTGTCTGTCTTTGAAATTCAATGACTTGTCCTTGCTTATTAAATTCTTTGCAAAGTCTTGAAAGCCCAAGAATGCTTGAAAATATGTTGCATTCATATAAGGACATGATCTTATCCCATTGTGGTATGTTTGATTCTTTCTGAAGAGAAGTTCATGCAGTCCTCATAGTTGTAGTTTCCAGTTTTTTAAATAGTGGCCATTAATCTTTCAGATGTCCATGAAATGGAAAGCAATGAAGACCAGCAAACAAAATCACTCATGTAACATTGTTTTAAATTTAAAATAATTCCCGTACAAAACTGTGTATTAGAGTATTTTCTTTGCTCTACTTTTCACAAACCCTCTATAAATACTTACTGTAAGCATGGGCTATAAGCCTCACCTTGCCAAAATCAGGGATAAGGCAAAACTGTTCCTCAAAGGATATATGTTCTGTGACAATGTGAATTAATAGATGCTTTCCATGCCCAATGGGGAAATAAATTAAATGTAACCTACTATCATAAATCTATTGTTCATACAGGTGGCTAATGCTTAACTATTGGCAAACTCTGCTGTGGGCCTCTGACACGGAGCATTAGAGACGAAACCTGTTTTTACCAACTAGTTACAAATAGTGAGAAACTAATGGATTAGTCTAAATCCTGCTTTGCTAACTAAAGAGTCACGTAAAATGGTTTCTGGGATTCATTTATAAAATGATGCCGACGAGCTTCCAACTTTCTATGTGTACAATAATGCATTCGAAACATATCAACTTAATTGTAGCCAAAATATAATATTCTATAGTCATAACAAAAGAAACAAAATCAGGCCAAATTATGGCTGTATAGGATCCAGCAACAGTATTTACCTAATCTCTTGTCAAACATGTGCACTCAATTGAAAGGCTCAGACAGTGCAGTCCTCTGTCAGATTGTGACAAAATATATGGTTTGCTTTAATCTACTAGCAGACAGACTTTGTGTGTAAACTGAGTTGAAATTGTATCTTCAGATTGCAACATGATACAAAGATCAGCATTTCTCCCTTGTATATAAATGATTGCTCCTAGGATCCAGGTATCTGGATTCCTTAACATAATTAATAAAGCAGCATATTACACTGATCCAGCCCTAAATGGAATTTGTCCTTTGAGCTGCCTGGATGAATGAATTAATTACTCAGCTGTACCAGCTGGCAGATAAAAGGGTTCAATAGACAATAGGCCGATGCTCAATGGATTCAGCCTCTATTTCTGGAGAAAAGGAAAGGGGTGAAACCTCCATATTTATCTTCCTGCAACTGTTTTCTAGGCAATGGGAAGGACACCCTCAGGTGTTCACAGTGGAAGGGTGCAGGAATCTGCCTCTATTTCCAGTTAGTCAGTACATTTGAAGATATTTGGAGACCTTGGCAGGGGGAAATATGCTTAAAGTGAGCAGTGCCTCAGTTTTAGTTTGAGATACCATTTGGAATCTTACCCACAATGCATCAGAGTGGGCTTGTTACTTTTAATGACATTAAAGGGTAGAAATATGCTATGGCAGTACTAGGTTGGGTGGGTGCCCAATAATTATGGGAACTCCACTTCCTTTCTTATGTCCCTGGGGAAGCTCAGAAAGTAGAGAAGAAGCCTAGTAAAGCACTGGAAGAACCAATGTATTTGAGCAAAGCCTATCTGGAGCTTGTAGGCGTAAATTCTTCTGACTTTTCTCTGGAGTATCTGGATTCTCTCCAAGGCTGATAAAATCAGCTTCCTGGCTCTCCACCAAGCCCAGTAGAGATTGGATCTCCTGGGGGCCCTGAAGTAGGGGTTCCCTGAAGTTGTGTTGGACTTGTCCTGTTGTGGTACTTTAGGAGTGTACACTTCACACTCATGTTGTTGCACAGAATCACCCTGAAAGTAGAACAAGTCTAGGAAGTGAAGAGAAGGAGAGAGATCAGCACAGAGGATCTTGTTGGTGCTCTGAGGAAGACCGCAGGTCAAGAAGTTACTGAGTCTGGGCAGGAGGGCATGCCTAGCCCCTATAGCTAAGATACTGCCTAAAGAAGGAGAAAGCAGCAGTGCCAAAGGCTACAAGAATGCTTAGGAACTTCCTCACTGACATTCTGGGAAGTCAGAAGACCTGTAGAATGATGGCACTGGTGGCTAAAGTCTTCCACCTAAGAAATACACTGACAACATCTGCTGGAATTCACAATCTGTAAATGCTGCTCGAACATGGCTTGGAAAATAATGAGGGCCGGCAGCTTCTGGAGGCAACAAAAAAAACTCACCATGCTCAGCCTATATTCCTGAGGAGCCCTTTTGTATTGGCTCCCCGGGGGAATATAGTGCGTCCAAACTCTGACTGAAGATTTCCATTTCTTGGTTACAGAACTCATGGTGGCAACTCCATGGCCAGTGGAGATCGAAGGAACTCTTACCTCTGTCTCACCAATTAGTCACTTGGGTGTGCCAAGAACCTCAATCTATATTGTTGTGTATCCATTCTCAACACAGGATTGCAGGCACTGACTAATTGGTGAGCATGACTGAGATTATTGCTACTCAGACTGATATACGAGCCATAACATTTTAATGGAATTGGAACCTCAGGTGAGAATGTAGTTGTATGTGAATGGAATCAAGCCTGTGTTCCTCATATTGATCCATGGTTTATGGAGTAGATTTAAAGAAATTGGAACCTTTAGTGAGACAAGACTGAAATGGATATTTGCACTTGATGACAAAGATGGTATATATGCAAGTACACATTCTGTATGGGAGAGGAAGGGGTTCCAAATCATAATTCATTGCCGTCAAAGCGAAATACGTTAGCAGGGACTGACTGAATTCAGAAGATGAATAACATATTCATGAAGGAATATAACACTCACAAAGAAATTATAGAATTGAGTTGCAGCAAAAAAATATTTTAATAATGACATTAAAATAATGAGGAGAATAATGAATCATGTATTATTACATTAATTACAAGATTGTGGAGTAGAACGTATATATATTGTTTGTAAATATTTGTAGATACATCACTGAAGCGGATTGAGATTGAACATAGCCAAAACAAGATTGTGCTGATGAAGTCTGAGATGTAGTTGGCTGAAACTATAGATTAATTGTCAATATAGTTGATTAAATAGCTGCTAGGAGGCCCAGAGAAAAGAGGAAAGATTGAAATCAGTCATGTAGTTCGCATATTTCAATATAGATAATGCGCCATGATGATTCAGGCTCTCTCTGTCAAGTTATTAGATGTGTAGTGTGTGAAAGATTACGGTTCTTGGATAACCTTATATTGTGCCTTTTTTTTACTCTGATGTATTTATGAAATTGAATAATGATGCAATATGAATAAAAAATGGCTTGTATTGTTTATAAATAAAAGGAAAATGATCTTTTTGAAAGAAAAAAGTGGTCCAAATATTTCTTTCCAGCAACTTTGATAGGTTTCAGTTTAATTTTAATAGTTTGAGAGCCTTGAAATATACACTGTAATTAGGCCAGCCTTGTTTTATGGAGAGCTTACTGAACTAGGACATTGGAAAGTGGTTCATTCTCACTTTGAGGCTTCTATATTCATTTTTAATCGGACTGTTGCGAAGTACTTCGTACATACATTTTTGTCCATAAATCATCTTAAAGATTTGGTCATTGTGATACAGAATATTCCAAGTACGTTATATGCTCTTCATAGTGCAATAATTTCATGTATCATCAGATTTTTCTTTGATAAAATGTAGACAAGTTTTAATTAAAAATAGTAGAAGATGTGAAGGCAAGAGCTTTACATAAAGATTATCCTTACAGTCTTTGGACCTCCCAGCAACTGTTCTAGAGTCACTCAGTAAAGTCATAATAACCAACACAAATTCAGGAGCAAAAAATACTTTGAAAACTGGCATGAGATGCAATTTTGACAACAATGGCAGTAGCAAGGACGTGGTACCTAAAATTGGGCCTTGTTTTTGGTAATGTTAACACTTAAAACTTTCTTGGCGCTATCGAACAGAGACGGGGATGTACACATAACAAATTCTAACTTTTTGCAGACTCAATACCTGAAGAATAACTGGTATTAAGGCATTCTAACTTTAAAAGTACAATCATACACTCTGAGGACTTCTAAGAGAGTTCAATGTATGTACTACTAAAGTTTGGTCACATAACCATATCAAGTTGAAGAGAGGTAACCCGGAGCAGTGCCATATGAAAGACATGTTTCAAGCTGAGCATGAATTTATTTCTCAGCCGTCTATTCAACAACTGTATTCATGCCTGTTGTGTGCTTTGACTAAGTCTTTCTTCAAAACTCATGTCTTTGGGACTCTAGCGTTATGTGCCTGAAGACTTTTTATGTTGTTTCTCTTGACCTTTCCTCTATTTTTTATTTCATTCCAAAAGACAATCTTCTGTACAGTTGTGTATCTAAACACAGGTATATTAAGATGCAACTCATTTTCAATCATAGTACTTAGGATAGCTTTGAAATAATATCCTCAACAGTTTGTGAAGATGGGTATTGAGAATCCCACTAATCTATAAACCAGAATTAATTAGGTACACCCATTGCAGTGATATGCTTCAGACTCTGAGCCAATGACAAAGTTAAATTTGCAACCAGAGTTCTGCTCTTAAAACAAAAAGTTGTTTAACCCCCTGGCCGCGGCCGGAATTCCGCGCTTGTGTGGTACATTCCGATCGCGGACGTGGTCATTACGGCTCCCGGCCGTCATTAGCACACGCCCACCGTGATGCATGACGGCCGAGAGCTGTCATCAGCACCGAAGGGGTTAAAAACAGTCAGGTTCACAGTTGTAGAATTTGTGTTGCTTGATACATTGACAAGTCTCTACAGTGTCTAATACATTTTTATAAATTATATCATTCCTTTAAAGCACACAAGCTTTGCTTACAGACTACTCATTTTATAAATATTTTGATGGTTTTGCATTTCGAAGACAAATTGGCACAACACATAACAGTTCATTAGAATAAAATGTGAAGTGGCCATATTTATGTTTACATTTTGCTTGCGCTGCTTCTTTAAGCAAATGTCATCTTGCCAGAAAACCTTTTAGTGCATCAAGAATCAGGCACATTGGAGAAAGTTTAAAGAGTCCAGTATTAATGAGAAATCTTTATATGTCTGCAAAGGTAATCTTTTAGAAAGAATATTGAACCTGTTGGCGAAATGAAGGAGATGCAGTTAAAGTATACAGGTGGATGAAGCAAATTAGGAGGAGCTAGTGTTTTCGGGTCTCTGCATGATAGACAGGGTTGTAGTGCACATAAACTTAGATTGAGTCACAGCTACTTCCAGGGATTTGATGTGAGTGTGTGTGAGTGAGTGAGTGACTCTATGAGTTTGGGGGCTTTGTGGGCTAATGCATCCACTGTAGGGGCTTGTGTTTGACCTCATAGTCAGAGGTTCAAATCCCAGTGGATTTACTCAGCCTTTCACCCTTCTGAGGTCAATAAAAGGATTACTATTGAGTTGGGTAACAATAAACATCTGTTATTCAGCGCCAAGATACCCTTCTCCTTGAACGTGCACTTTACAAATACACATGTTATGTAGTGAGTGATCTTAGTTATGTAGAGCACCTGGTTGAACAAAATGTCTCTAGGAGCTGATCACCCAGAAACCTACTGTTTAACTTCTTTAAACATATTTCAAGTGGAGCCTTGATGTTACTTCCTTGCCAAATAATTGATACATAAATATTACAATTACCATGATAAAGCAGATAGGATTTTCCCACATTGACAATCACAGAATTCTAATCCAAAGCAAGTACACAGACAGCAGTGAGTCTTGTTATGTCAGTGGGACTCAGGAGCCTCCCTGGAGCAATCTGCATTTGGTCCACATTCCATGGGCTTCACTGGCACCCACATGCAAAGTAGGAAAGGAAGACTGGTCTGTTACAAAGCATGTTGATTTCAACAAGGGCTAGAGATTCCTCCTCATATCCAGACTGCTCTCTCACTGCTCACAACAGACAATATTGGCCAATACCTTTTCCCCTCCATACTAAGCCACTCAACTTGTACCTGCCAGCACGGTAGACGATTATTAGGAGACAGAAATCGACAACCGTAACCCTTATTTCTCTTTTATTTCCTCCAACCTTGAGAGTGTATGCTCGGAAAATATGGTTTAACAGATATTGCCCCCCACTTTGCACCATGATAAATTCATGGCAATTTGCTTCACGTTGCTGAAGTTTTCAGGTAAACCCCTTCTTTGATACTATAGCCATCATAATGAGTGACCCAGTCAATTTCAATATGTCTGGTAACTCCAGGTACCACACATATCACAATCATGAGTTTCACAATAAACATCGCCAAGTCAAACCTGCTGATGTTTATTGGAGGACAAATGACAGGTATTTACCGGAACATGCGGATTTTGGTTTGATAAGCACAATAATGATCACACCAATTACCTTGACACTCATAATGAGCTCTAAGAGGATCTTGTCTAGTATTATGTGAAAATGTGTGCAGGATGTCTATTTGCAGAATTACTTACCCTGTTGCAGCTCATTGTTCCTATGCACAGCATTAATGTACTGTTTTACCTCCTCTTTTCATTACACAGCTTTTACCCCTACTTACATGGTAAAATGCCATTAGAATGGATACAACCCAGCGTATTGGTGCTTGTGATTTCCTGCATGCATTTCCCCTGCAGTCAGTATAACAATACTAGGATAAAACCATGAAACAGAATTAATCTTTCTTGCTTGCATGCTTTCACTAAACTTATTTTTTACTGTCACACATTGTAAAATGTGGTTGGTTGATATTTCTTTAAATGCAAGGCACTGTTTCACTTGCATTTGAAGGAGCCGGGTTCCATGTTCTAGACTTACTTTGGAACCCCTGGCTGATGGGTCTTTGCTGCCTGCTTGTAAGTGTGGAGGGTAGAGAAAATCATTAGCCAATTATACATTACCATTGCCCATGACGCTAAAATAACACAGATTCTTGATCCTAATTCTAGTATGTTTATTCTAAAGCCAAGAAAGGTTGGACATACAATCACCTCAAGGCAAGAGTGTAAAGGTACATGTGCACTAATACAGAACCAAACCTACGAGTGAAATTTAGATGGTGCAACATGCACAGAATGACCAATTCAAGAATCAGCACACAGATAGTCATTGAGCCTACATCAAGAGCCCTCTTCATTGGCAGTTCGTAGGATAAGCAATAATCTGTCCCTACACTACTGCTAGCGTGACATCCTTACTTAACATTTCCCCAGGCAAGTCTACAGAAAATTAAAGCACACTCATGTTGAATAGGTTGAGTAGCACAAAGCTACAGAGTTCCTTCTAACAAGCTCTCCTCTCTCAAGGTATTGCAGATGTTGAATCCCCAATTCTGTCCCTAACCCCAATAACAATTGGCTAAAATCACACCCCTAAACATATCATGAGATTGCCTTATCCATTCAGGCATCTCCTTGTAGGTAACTTTCCATGAAGCAACAGTGCTCTCCAGCTCTTGCTCGATGCCCTTGGTTCGGAGGCCATCCCAGACGAGAAAGAACAACTCCTACATTATTATCAGCACCACTGTCCAAAGGCATCCTCTCCTTCCTATGTCTAACTCCTGAAATAAAGGCGTAATTCTAACTAACGAGGGCAAATTCCTGCACCTGCAACAGAAATATAAAAAGAGGGCAATTCCACAAACACATGAATTCTAATAACTTTTAACATGAGAGGTAACAGGGAGAAACTAAAGTTAGGTCTACCGAGTTCGGGTAACATAAAACAATACATAAGCTTTAGAATACATGCATATATGAATCATTAATATCAACACATTACATACGCATTAGTGCCGTAAATGTTCATTAACCCTGTTCCTCATGGGGAACAGTCCAGCCTGAACTGCCAAGCCATGTCTTCCCTAGACTGGAAACAAGCATCCTGGACCGGTTTCGGGATACCAGCCCTCATCAGCCAGGCTAGCTTGAATCTAGTGGCAAAGTGAGCAAGAGACCCACGTCTGGGAATACCCTGCCAACTTGGGGCGAACAAAGCAAACACAAGGAGATGATGGACAGAGCGCTGAAACTTTTCAGACACTCACCCCAGTCACAGATCTGAGTTGAATCCATCATTGTTCTTTAGCTGCACAATAAGGATATTGTCTTAAGCGGCAAATCTTTGTGGTGATTTTTGGAGAGTAGACATAAAATAAATCCTAACAAGACAGGACTTTTAATATGGGAGAAAGTGACGCTTCGCCTGCGCAAGGGCTTGTAAATAAGCCCCAATATATTTACATACATTTCAGTAACTGTAGAAATTAGATCACTGGGTTAGTTGCTGTTTTCTTAAATGAAGTTTCTTTATATTGGTGAACTAACCTATTAATTGATCCTACCGTTCACCAGCTAAGTTAATGGTGGCTGTCACATTTCAAAATCATGGGTGCATTTTCAATTCTAAATATGGCTGCTATTGGCATTTCTTTCAGTCGCATTACACAGGCATAACAGAAGTAAACTTTAGTATCCATTTGTTATTCAAATCTAATTGTTGTGTTGTTTGTTATTCAAACATATTGTTAATTGAGCCTCGATTGTCTATCTGACACATAGGCCTGAGTAGAACGTTTGTTATTGGTAGTGTGCTGGATCTGAGTTGATTTACATAATATGAAAAAATATAGTGTGTGTCAGCTCATCAATGTTAGTGTTTATCTTTTTAATTTGGAGACTGATAATAGCTGCCACCAATGCCTGGTGCTGATTGTCTGTCTCAGTGGCTAGCTCTTGAGTGTCAACTGCTTTTTGCTGATCTGACCTGGATTCAATGTAAACGTCTGAAAGAGTTTACAAGTTCAATATGTATCCAAAATTGCTAGGTAATTCAACCTGTTGGCAGAGAAATAGTGTGTAATGTGCACCAAAGCCAGTGCTTTATCTCAAGCCCCGGTTGCGGTGATGCCAACAGCACATATTTTTAGGCACCAAAACTTATTTTTCCTCACAGACTCAGATCCAGAGCAAGAGAGACAAAAAGGAAAAAAAGGGAGGAGGAGGGAAAAGAAAGAAAGAAAAACAGGGAGAAAGCCGGGACTGAAGAAGAACCCTCAATAGTGAGACAAACAGGCAGAGAGTGTCTAGTGGTGGATGAAATGGGTGTGAGGTACAATAAAGGCTATGCAGCCTCTGTATTTAGCACCTCACTATTTGTCAGAGTCATCCAACAGCCCTCAAGAAAAACTTAGGGCCCCCCCATTTAATTTTGTACAAATTAAGCACCCAGGGCATTGCCAATTTTTCTAACTTTTGGGTCTTTTTCAATGTTTTTTGCTAAAGAATAAACAATTATTGTTGATCACATGAGTATAAGTAGGTATAGGTTTTTCAAAACCATATTTTCACTGTAAATAATTCTACGCTGAATTGTTTTTTACAAATAAAAGAACATGAATCTTGTAATTACTCATGCAGCAATCTTCGTCTATCCATTTAAACATTCAATTGTTGTGTGTTACAAGTAACAATGATTATGACATTTTGGATTTGTGGAACTCCATTCACATACCCATATCCTTTATTCTCTTTTAGAAAAACAGGCAGTTGTATATGAATGAGTGTCTTCTGCCAGAAATCCTTAATCCTCATGACAACATTTGGAAAAGTGATACTCATTCCATGCAAGAATTCCTCTTCCCTAAATATGTAGATCTTCCTACTCTTTTTCCTAATGCCATAGGATACACTCGGAATATCAACTGGAATGAAAGATTGTTCTGGAGGTTCCCATGTTTTTTGCAGGATAAAACCCTACTTTAAAGAGGAACACATAGATAATTTCAGGTTTAGAGATTGTGACTGCCAGCGGGTGGATTTAAACAACTGAGATGACAGTCACACCAAAACCTCAAAGCTTTTCGTGCCTCGCAATGGACTAAATCCCAATTTAAAAGGATGTGCCCATGGAGCACATTAAAAACAGCAAGGGGGAATGCGAAACATCACCGTGTAAGTGATAATTGTGTCAACCTGTTTCGGTCAATACTAATGACCCGCCACAAACCTCCTTGTAGGTCATAGTCCACCTAAGGGTAGGTTAGGGTTCTATCCTAAAAATAAAATATTTTTGTTTTCTACTTCTTCTGTTCTTTTCAAGAAGACCTTTAATTTGGAAGCATGACGAATCAGTCTGTTGCTAAAAGATGACTCCCTGTGCCATTTTTGTGCTGCACTAGTGTTGGGAGCAACATAGGTTGAGTCTTTAAATGCTCCCTTTCTGGCCCTTTTGTGTTTGTTAGGGATACTAATTTAACAGCTTCCTTATAACCTCAATAGATCGAAAATGTCGAAGAAGTTGAAAATGTTCTTATGAAGAGGCACAATTACAAGGGAATGGCGGAGCGTGGCGTTACGCACAAAATGATAACACCCCACTCTGCCATTCAGAAAATACTGGGATGAGCCTTATTTACAAAAATACGGCACATCCCTGGGTTTTCCTTAGTGTGATGCTAACTTAAATTGTCTAGCACCAATGCATATGGTGCCTGCGTTGAGGGAATTAATGTTTATGTGCAGGAAGGTGTCCCTTCCTGCACACAAACAATCACAAATGGCGATTTGAAACTTCTATGTGTGCTGCATTGTGCAGCACGCTTAGAAGTTGCAAATCGTCATTTTTTTTATGTTGTTTATGTGCAGGAAAGGACACCTTCCTACACATGAACAATCATGGCGTTTTGCTGTTGCAGCACACATAGAAACAACAAAAAAGAGGATAAATAAAGCATTTCTCGTTGTTTCGCCATTTAAGACCAGGTTTTCCCTGTTCCTAATTTTGCCGCTGCCTCCTATTTGTGCTACGCTTGTAAATAGGGGGCAGCGTCAAAATCAATGAGTGTTGCGGCAGAACGCCCGCCGCAACACCCATTGCCTACCCCTTTCACGCTAAGCATAGCGTGAAAGGGTGCCTCATTTACAAGGCGGCGTTAAGCCATGTTAAGTGACTTAACGCCGCCTTGTAAATATGGCGAAGCTTCTATAGCCACAGGAACATCACTAAAATTGATGTTCCGGTGGCATAGGGGTTGTAAATATGCCCCGAAGTTCGATTTAAAAACAAGTTATCATAGCGCCATCTCAAAGACTATTTTGCATTAACTTTATTGCTGCAGGTGTCTCCCTCTGAGGTGCCCCAAGGAGAGAAAACCCAAATCCCCTCACAGAGGATGCAATTAGTGACTCGAATGATAAACAATCCTTGCTCCTCCAGCACTATCAGTAACATATTTATTCCCACCACCTGAAAGTGAAGATTCCATCTTTGCCTCTTGAGTTTAACCTGAACTCACGCAGCTAAAATAGATTGCAGTTTCCTACCCATGCAAAACAAAAAAAAACGAATGAGGAGATCATAATTGGTATCTGCAGGATACCAAGGCCTCCTGGCTGTCAGGAACTTGCCTGCTTTACCTCCAGTAATGAGAGCACTACCGATTCTTTCGACAAGGATGTTTCAGTCGGCAAACACGCTTAAATTGTAATCCACATATTTAGATGCATTTGTATTTGTGCTCCAAGATGTCTTTGCTGTATTCATGCAAGGTACGTTAGCGTGGAGAGCATTCTTTGCCAACTCCACTAATCTCTGACGCTCTATATTGTGCCTCATTTGCATTTAAAATGGCGGTCACACCAGTCGCTCGTGTTGATAAATAGAAGGTTTTAAAATGGCGGTCACACCAGTCGCTCGTGTTGATAATTAGAAGGTTTTCTTGTTTAAGCAGAAAGGGATTCATCTAATTTACTACGAGATCTAGCAAGTTGCTTTAATAAATGTGGAATGTTCTTTGTACTAGTCAAAAATGAAAGGTCAACTAGGTCTGAGCAAAATACTCATTACACTACAGAAATTCACGATATTTGTCATTTTTTTCGTTGTGGAATTTCCTGAAATGTCATATTATGCAATTATCATGACTTTTCTTTACCTGAGCGCTACCCATACATAAAAATTTATCACGAGATACCAGCGGGAAACTGGTTCAAACAATTTCTCACCAAAGGTATTTTCTGCTCGACCCATGCGCCAACTTTCTCATTAAGGTTCAGATCTCAGTCTGTTTCAGGGACACAAGTAGCAGAAATATGGATTTCCTGGCAGGTCGCATTCAGAGCCAGACTGAGAACTCAGACCAGCCCTGGCAATTAAGTCGGTCCGCAAGCGGAGGGGATGGGGTGGTAGTGGGAAACACTGCGGCTGCTTTTGTTACAGGGGGCTGATATTGAAGCACTGGTGCAAAACAAGCCCCAGTGACAAAAACATCCCCACCGTTCCGGCCCATAGGGAAAATGCCCGGTGCCCTCAATGGTCCATCTGCCCTGATCGCATCTTTTTATTACTCTAGCATACTTCTTTTCCACAGCCACTCAGGCCAGGAGTCTTTTATTGGCTTTTAAACAGGGTCTCACTGACCATGAGAGAATACCCCATGAAATTGAAAACGTTGGGGCATATTATCAAGGGATTTATCTCTGCTTTTTTGGCTTTAAAAGCCAAGAAAGCGGAGATAAAATTATCTCCCTATTACCTAGCTGTCGCTAACACCAGTTAGCGACAGTTAGTAGGAGATAGCGACCATCTTGGGCCCCGCTTTTCATGTCAGAGATATTTATCACTAATGACATGCAAAGTGGGCTTGCCAAGATGTTAACGACTGGAAACAGTCGCTAACATCGCTATCTCCTATTACCAACTTTTGGAGATATCCAAAAGCTAACACCTGCCCTGAGCAGTTCTTAGCCATGTTATCCAATGGGAGGTGGATAACATGGCTAAGAGCATTAGCTTGGTAATGCATGAATATCGCTGACTTTACAGCAATATTCATGCATTTCGGCCGATTTTTATCGCTTAGTAGATAAACCTTGATAATAGCAAGGCTCCTAAGCGATAAAAATCGCCGCAACACGGCGATAAAATTATTGCCGCTAAGCCAACATAGCGATAATTATCGCTAGTTGTTCGTAATATGCCCCGTTCTTCTTTATACTGATTTTAAAGATGTATGCTGGTTTTCACAGCAATGACCGTTTCATAAATGCTGAGCTTTCTTTGCAATCAAAACTGTTGTATTATGTTGTTTTGTTGAAGATTTCCTGGTTCCCCACTCTCTGGTTTTATTTCTTAACTTATTTTTTCTCCTCTTACCTAATTTGTGGGTGATTTATGTTTAATATTTCTCCTACCTGAAACTTCTGCTATTGCTCTTCTTTGTCATTGTTGTTGAATTCCTAGCTCCCTTGGGGATTATGCAGGGTGCATACAAGTTCAAAAGAGGTCTCAATTATGCACAATATTTGACTTAACATAATATATATGCACAGTGTGCTGAAAACCCAATTTCGCTGACAGAACAAAATCAAGGTTGAGACATGGGAAGTTGCAGCTTGAACCGAAATATGAAATCTTTTAACATTCAGCTTAACAGACCCTATTATATGGGCTATAAAAATGATTTACTACAATATTTTTGGTTATGTCCATACACAGTCTCTATTCCCATGGCACATCCTGTAAATCTGTATTCTACCAAAATATGTATTTCTTAGAAAGCATTTTGGGGTGACGTTTGCTGACTCATCTAACTGCATTTTTTTAAATTAGGCTACAAGTGCAACCCTCAGACCCATGGGAACCTAGTAATAACACAATCTTTATCCAACAATGTCTGACAGCGCGGTGGAACCATCACTGTCAGTGATAAAGCGATTTATCACTGACTGTGACGGTTCCACCGCGCCGTCAGCCGGCTATCAAAGCATTGACTACTCGTGGCAGGCTTCTATCTAGTAGATAGTAGGCAACAGTGTGTCTTGGTTTTAATGTAAGCAGACCCACAGCACATAATAAAATAGGGTAGCCAGTGGAGATCTAGCTCGTTTTTAGACTTGGAATAGCGGCATTCTAGCTTAGATCTCGCTACTCCTTACAGGGTTGGTACAGTCGGGCACACGGATAAAGTATCCTGAGTGCTGACATTATGATACACCACACTGGGCATGTTGTTTCTTTTCCTCACTTTTCTACACTTTTTTGTTCCGGGTTGGCAGCTGCTGCTGATGAGAACCTGAGGGTGCAGGTGAGAACCAATCTGCATACTCCCATTGTATTACTCCCATGAGGCGCTGTCAACCTTTTTTCACCACCTTTTACGTATTTTTTCTCGTCGTCCACACCACTGGGTAGTACAGACCAAGGGAGACAGAGTTCAAAAACTTGTTTAAAAAAATAAATAAAAGGTGACCATGGATTCCCTAGAACAGACGGTATAGCTAAAGCCGCTGTTCAGTCACACAAATCTGGGTGACCAATCATTGATGGAGGGATTTCCAAGTACCCTGTTCACTTAAAGATCTATAATGTGTTGTGATACTGAGAGTGGGGGGGCAACCTGATTTTCTTCCCTCTTTAGCTCCTTTGTGTATGTGCTATTTGTTAGAGCCTGTCCTGACTACTACGGATTTGTAACTTCTTGCTCACTGTTTTCAGTGGTTCTTGAGTATTCGGGGCAATGCTAAGCTCAGTGAGAACATTATTTTCCCTATTCACTAGGGTGCACTTATTATTTTAGTGGGCAACACACACAACAGTGGTTACCTGCTATTTCCCTTTTTAATTAGGGATGATCAGATGCCCCCATATTCCTTTAGTCCAGATGAGACCTTTACATCCCAAAAAGGGTGAACACGTCATTGACACAGATGAGTAACAAACAAACAAAAGGATTGTTAATTTTGTCAAATGGATTCATTCAAGAATTGCAAGTGGTATTTGTTACAAACACATCAGCTTTTGTATATACTCTTACTGCTGTGTTTGTTTTTTTCCTGTAGTTGTTACACTGGGGGGCGCAATGCACTGTATTCTTCCTCACGGACGTAATATTTGAAGAGATAAAGTTATTTTTTGCTTTACTTAAGATTGTGGTGGCCCTTTTTGATGGCCAGAATATTAACGTTATGGCATTGATTGCATGAAGTTATTAGTTTTCCTTATTTAAATTTCTGTATAAAATGATACTAATGAGAACTATTGTCGCATTAAGATTCAGCTAAATGCATCGCCTACTTCCTGTTTGTTTCCAGACCGCTTCTTCTCAAACCTGTTGAACTGCATTATTGGTGATATGTATTGGTAAAGCATGCACAAGTGTTCTTATTAAACATGCAGAAAGCATGTCATGATGGGTAGACTATAAACACAAATTCCTGCTAAATACAGTTTGATGGAAATCAAAGTGCATTGTGACTATACAAATTTCTGAGCATTAGAGGATTTTAGATTGAACACTTTTCATTTAAAATCTTGTACCTAGACTACGATATGTAGCAAAGGATAACCAAATTCTTCAGATTTTGTTGATGGCACTGCCAATTGTGGCTATTGAACTGCAGTGTAACAAAGACACATGGCGCACAGAAGGGGAGGGGGCAATTATGACAACATTTATTTCCAGCCCTCCATTAGGAAATATCTGGTACCCCTGGCTTGCGCTGGATCAAGAAAAAACCTCATAAATTCTAAACATGTTTATCTTACTAAAGAACAGAACACAAAGAAGACAAAAGTTGCTCCACACTTCACCAGCAATAATTTTGTTACATCGGGGAGTCTGTCTGCGTTTGGCCAGTATCACGATTTGAGAATATCTGGCCAACAGAATGCGAATGGTCTGTATAATTTTATAATGTAATCAGCCTAATGCAGGAAAAAATTATGGCAGGTTGTATGACACAGAGCTTGGTACTTTCACAGACCGTTTCACTACTGCTGTGAGTGTCATTACTACTGACAGCTGCACCGTGCCTTGGCAGACTCATTGAATGAGGTCCACTTAACAGAACATATCATTTTATGTTAATGATAATTTACCATCCCACTTATTTTCAGTACTCCAGTGAAATGCAAATTTCCATTTGATTATCATGTAACTAACTTTAATTCACACCATCTGTGTCGGTACACTTTGAAGGGCGAGGAGGGAATTTTAGTTGTACATAAGAGAAAAAGCACTGTAAGGCATGCCTGTAAGAGCTCTGGTTCACATTGTGACCTAGGATCTTAGTCTGTCTGAGTAAGAAATGGACAATACCTCACATCTAATGGGAGAAAAAGTATAGTACCCAAATGAAAAACAACTATGCATGCAAATATTGACAAATCTATGCAGATCATTGATACAATGGAGAATCCCATTATATTTGGATGTTTTGCTCACTACAGGAAAGGCCTTGTTCCTTCGAAGGTCCATAGCGTTTATTCATTGTCCATTTTAGCCTACAAGAAAAACCAAGCAGATTACCAGAGGAAATTTGCAAGAGCTGGATTTATACTATCACTGTCCAACAGAAAAGTAAAGGGCCCATAAGGTTACCGTGAATATTGTTGTGATGTAGCAATAATTCCTATAGAATAACATAATCACCTTTTGTTGTATCTAACCAATGGTCAGTCAAGGAAGACATAGTGTTAAGTCTCACTTCACTATGTGCTGTCAAGTGAGACATATAGTTGAGCCTCTCTTCATTATTCTAGAAATTCAGGAATATGAAATCTCCTGACTAGATGCAGTACATTATGCTAATCTACTTATGTGCTTTGCATTTGCAAATGTTCATTTTAGGGACATTTATTATTTGTGTTTCTACACTCAACATTTTGAGGGTTGGGGAATATGGTACAGAACTGCTCATTTCTCAAAACAGTCCCTGGAGCAGATAGCTAGGTAATTTTGAAGAATTGCAAGAAACTCTTCCTGAAAACAACTTGCAGCCATGCATTTATGACTCAGATTGATACTCAGTCTGTCATGACGCCTAAATACAATTGACAGTGAAAATGAACTCCCATGGTGCTCTTTGTTTCGATTTTCCTCTTGCAGCACCCATAGAGGATATTGTATGAAAATATTATATAGGAAGAATATTGTATGACATAGTGTGTTTTAAATACTGTTTACATAAATATCACTCCAACAGAATTAATAATAGAAAATCTACACCCAATCGTATGATATTTTTGTGAACAATGTCTAGAGGAGCATGTTTTTTTTATCAGCTGACAGTTTTGTTTACAATATTTTGACAAACAACCTTGAGTTAGTTTAATTCATGTCTACTGGTTGTACTCAACTCTTACACATCATCGTGAATACTAGACATTTCGAAAAAAATAAATGTTTGTATCATCATTGTTTCCATAATCAAGATGCATTCTTTCCTTATTCATTATCAAGCGACACATGTTGCGTTCCAAAGAGTGTTCAAAGATCTGAGTGGCAAACAAGATAAAACAGGCAATAGGAAACCAACGGTCAGAAATCATCACTGCATGGGTGCTTTTCTAGTCTTCCCATGATGGCCTGACTACATCTGTGTGAATTATTACAGTCAATTCTTTCCCCTTTAGATTGATTTCAATCCTGAATTTTTTAAGAACCATCTGATTTATTTTCCTCAGATTGCTTTCTTTAAAAAACATCTTTTTGGTATATTTTATTTACCCTTCACAACCAATCAAACCAGATCTGTAAACAACTTACTTCAAGGAGACAACCAGCAAGGACACACTCTACCACCATTGTAATAGGATGGAAAATGTACAAAGATATTCTCTACAGACAATCACATTGCTTTATATAGAAAAACAATCTTTGGATTGAAAGTGACCATCACATGGATTTACAGAGTGATAAATGTAAGTGTGGAAGTGGGAGCCATAAAGATCACGTGATTCTTAGTACATTAAGTGCATATTTTGTAAAAACTGCACTGAACACAAATAATATTTCTTCTGTAAGAAGGCTGTTGTTTCGAGGGGACTATCACTCCTTGAAATGTACACAGTCTTGCTGACTGTGTAATTCCTGTGTCTAAGACAGTGCTGGTCCGATTACCACGACCCTAGTCAGCTGTGAGAAATGCAGATGTGTGCATTAAGTAAATGTATTTTTTGTCAATGTCAGCATCTCATTATGATGAGGTTGGAGACTTAGTTGTGGGGAGAGTTAGTCTTCCTTAGGGGAGGCAACAAAGGCACACTATGTTGGTGTTTACTTATACATATCAAGTCATATTTTCTGTAACTGTCTTGATTTGTTGCTTCTGAATCCAGCCTTTCAAGTATCATTTCAAACCATTTACTTCATGAATTGCTGCCGCCCACCCGCTTTGTTTATCTAGGTTATGATAAGCATTGGTAATTTCCCTCTATCAACGCAGCTGCATGCACAGCTAAGCGCACCTACTCACAGTGTAATATAAAGTGAGTTTTGCATGCATTCAACTGCATGCCATCTTAGCGGCATAGTAGGCCCCCGGGCAAAGCAGTGCACTGGGCCCTGCCTACACAACCACTCACAGGAATAAAACTGTTTAACGGAAAATTAGTTTTAAATTCTGGTCTGCATGGGGCCACTATGCTCGTGGGGCCCCGGGGCAACTGCCCAGCGTGCCCATGCGTTAAGACGGCACTGACTGTATGTAAAACACATTTCTACTGTCAGTAAAATCGACAGCTTGCTCTCATTAGATTTCTCCCAGGTTTCCAGGGTCTTTGATGTTGCATATTATACCTAGTTCAGCATTCAACCCTTGGATAAGGGAATCAATGCGCACACAAAATTGCCCCCTACTTATTTTGACTGCCATTTCTTAAAATGACAATTGCTTCAACCATGGACCTAATATCAATATCAACATGACTCTAGCACCAAAATATTTGACCTAGCAAATCTGTCTAGTCTCCTCAATTGGCAGGTCTTAGTAATGACTGTGTTGTCTGTAATGGTGATGATCAAAGTAATGGTCCACTGAACTAACAGCCGTTTAAATTAATGGTGGTCAAAGTGATTTTGCATATCAATTTCAGTACATACACAGAACAGAACACAGAAAGTCGATGCTAAAAGTTCATGTAGAGATGTAAACCCTATATGAATCTCTTCCCTCATTGAATGTTGCCTACTTTACTAGATCTGCTATGGTAAGGATGGCACTCAATTGTGATGAAATCCTGCAACATCGAAATATCGAGCCGCAACAATGATGGCTGTACGATATCAATATCATCAAGGTGTGTAGACGTCAACTTAGAATAGTAAATCTACATTCCTCTTTGTAAGTTTACTCTGATGATATTGTGCAAGTTGATATCCTACAACATTTTGAGTATGATGATGTGAGATCCAACTGTCATTCACTGCAAAAATAACTGAAACCTGTGATCCACAATAGAAAATTAATTTACAGGGGCAGGTCGACCTGGCTGTGTTTTGGGATTTGTGCTATGGTTGTCTAACCTTGAAATGCAACATTAATTTCCTCTGTTATGAGAAGTACTGAAGTAATACAATTGACATTTTCAGTGTTGTAACTACACACGTTGCCCTCGCTTCACTATATACCTAGGCAAACAAGAATTACTTATTAAAAGAAAGACAGTGATTGTTAAAAAACATTACGTGCATGCTTGTCTTACAAAATGGCATATATACCCATTGAAGACACAGCCCATTCCTCCACCAAGGGATTAATGAAGCATGCAGGTAGTGGTATTAAAAGAAAATACTGGGAGGTGCACAGAGAATACATTAAGAAACACATGGGTATCAATATTATAATTGTAAAAATAATTTTGTTCATACAACGCTCCCTACTGCAGTTAATTTACAAACATTCAAAACGTTGAAAGGCTGTGTCAGCCTTGTCAGGATTCGAACTTGTGTCCTATAGATCACCACTTTGTTTCCATGAGGAAAATTCAGATTTATAGCAGGAGTTCCATTCTCTACTGCTTCAAAGCACTATCAGAAGGAATCTCTGATCCGGAGGATCCTCTGTTATCTAAACGTTTAGAACACGGTTGCCAATAGGTCTGTGTGTGGCAGGTTCTAAGATAAAAACAATTACTAGTTCATTTCACTGTTGTTTGTGCACAAATTATGCTTGAGCACCCACAATTAAACACTAGCCACATGTGGGCATCATTTTCGCACAGCTTGATCTACCATTGAGGTTTGGTAATTCTTAATATACTTTTCTGATGCCACACAACAGGTCCTTCAACCAGATTTCACTGCAGGAGCAAGGGATTTAGACCAAACCCTCAGGGGGAGACTTCAAAACCAATGCTTCTTGCAGCAGCCATGTTCAAATGGAATAAATTAACATTCCAAAGGGCATTATATATGGGGTAAAGTATATCCTGATTACCAAAAAAGGGGGACACTGTTCCTAATGCAGGGTGCAAAAAGTCACCATTGCATAAGGGTGCTAATGTCACCCATATATGAAAAAAAGAAAAGAAAAGGGGAGAAGGAACAGAATCCCTAGGTAAGGGGACCCGCAGAAAACAGGGAAAACATTTTGTGTCCTCTGTTGCCCTCACACACCTCGAAAGGTGTCATGCTTCATCATCGGGCAGTTGCTCCTCGTAGGGCCGGCGCTGCAATCCCCTACGGGTCCCCCGAAGGGTCTCTTTATCGGAGATCTTTTGTAGGACTGCCGGATGGTGCATGCGGGTGTGCGGGGAGGGTTGTGTGTGGTGGGTCAATAGGGTAATAAAATGCGTGCTAGTGTGAAGTGAAATTTATAATGGGTAACAATGCAGCCATTGTTCTAGTCATGTACCCTGAGCAGACTTAACTGCTAAAATCTAGCCCCAGTGGCATACTATGCCTGGGTATAGGACATATGTCCTATACCCAGGCATAGTATGCCACAGGATTGTTATTTTCCACCTATTTGCTCATAGACTTACAGTGGGAATTATCTTCTGAGACGGGGCTTGCTTGCTAGCTTCCTATAAGCCACTATGGATCCTATCATTCGTTTTTCATATTGCATTTATGTATGTGAACATTGTAATGATTTTAATTAATCCAGCAATAAAGATTACTGACTTACTGACATTTCTCCTCATCCTCGGTAGGCAACGTCAGCACTAACTTCACGCATAACGTGAGCATGGGCAATTAAATCATGATAATGCCCTGTAATGCCATAGTTTATTAATAGCACACAATTTTTTTAAAGCATTTTACCATTTCATTCTTTGAAATGCACACAAGCCAGTAGTAAATATTTGGATTTTTTTTAATCAGAGGAGAAAAAATCAGTGTAAACCTAATTTTTGTTCCTATTGCCATAGTTTCACATGGAGAAACATGTAGTGACATACTACTACAGTCAAGCTGTTCAGTTTGCAATATACTCCTCTGAGGAGACCACTGTTGAAAAGGCTCCAGGCTTTTAGGATTACTTAGATATATTACTCTCCACTCCAGCACAGAGATATGAGGCTTTCTTGGTCATTCATACGGAAGACTGGCTGCGCTTTCTCAAGAAAAAAGGTCAATGCACAGATCAAACGTCGGTAAGCAACAATGCAATTGTGGCAAATTCATGCAAAATATTGATCTAAGAGCAGTAACAGCAGATGCAGGATAATTATTTCTAATTATGTGTTGTCAACGCGCAAAAGACCTCGATTGAAAGAAATGGAGCGGCAATTGATGATAACTTTAAGGCCCACAAAGCTGTGGCTGCTTTTTGATATCCAGCCTCAATGTTGAACAGAAGTAGCCAAGTTAGGCTGCAGAAAGTCTCTCATCCTTGTTTCCTGGGAATGAGGGAAATAAAAAAAGTGCATGATTTACCAGAGCAGACGGCTGAAATGCCAGAAACCAGTCCTGAGAATCTTGTTTCCGGTCCAGGGAAGGCATGGCTTCGCAGTTCGGGCTAGACTGTTCCCATGAGGCACAGGGTCAGACTGATTTGCATATGGCCATGTCTGAACTGGGGTGGCAGAGTGGGCTAAAGAACGGTGATGGATTAAACCCAGATCTGTTGACTGGGTGTGAGTGTTTGATTGGTTTGGATGCTCCGTCCATCACCCCCTTTTTTACCAGAGCAGTGGCGTAACGCAAAATCATTGCCAGAGCAGTGGCGTGACGCAAAATAATGGTGCCTCTTTGCAGCGTGTAATGAGGCCTGCTGAGTCTGCCATATTTCTCCGATATTCATTGGTCTTGCGCTGAATGAGCCCTTCTTGAAGTGTTGCCCCCTGCCCCTCACAGCCACATGCAGGGGCCTGTCTTACACCCCTGTACCTGAGATTCAAAATGACACATGGACTGAGCATCAAAGTTGTCATTCTCTTTTTTTTCTGGAAATCTTTACATACCATCGTCATTATTCACCCCAAATTCCTTTCCTAATGTAGTTTTACCCTCTTCCATGAGCCGCTTTCATCATTTGTCACATATTCTGTTTCCCGGGACTCTGGGATTTGTGCGGTGATGCACAACCTGCTTCATTTTAACCGCCATCTCAATCCTTTACTGTTGACGGAGTACCCTGATTCCTCATCACTTGATGACAGCTTAATCTCCCACAAACTGATGGACTGTTTCCCTGACACACTACTGACAGACAGCCAGATCCTCATTACCTACTGATAGGAAAGATGGCCACCAGGCTCCGGCCACTGACCCCGTTCATATATCGATAGCGCATCTACGCACAGTGCCATTGTTCACCTCCTGTGCCAAATCCCCGCCTAAGAGCTCAATTGCTTTTCACTCTTTGGGCCTCACTTATGAAAAGTGTTGCATCACTGGGGAAAAACAGCAATGCAACACTTCCCATAGCACCATCCTTGCGACACCATGGATGCTCCGTATTTACACTATGTTGCTCCATGTCGTAAGGATTGCACAGATACGTCAGGAAATCCTGAAGCATCTGGTGGTGCAGTAATGACGCATTGCTGGAGTGTGTTGGTAAACTGATGCAACTCCTGCAATGTGTCATTACAAACGGGGCGAGTCCCATGAAAAATGCGTTGTGTCACTCCTTACGCCTGCTTGAAGCAGGCATAAGGATTGTTACAAAGTCAAGTCATAGGAGTGGCGCAGTGAAATCTCATAGATTCCATGGTGCCACTTCGACAAGGCTTTTTTACGGGGAATGCCCACCCTGCATACATTATACTTGATGCAGGTATAACGTAGTGCAGGACTTTACAAAGTGACGCATCTGCCTAGATGCGTCACTTTGTAAATAGGTCAATGTGGCGTATTATTTACGCTGCTGCATCGTCACAAAAAAGTGACGCAACAGCGGCGCAAGCGCTCATAAATAAGGGGCCTTTGTATATAGTGCGTTAACTTGAAGAATAAAAGCACCTTATATAAGCCCATGCGAGCAATCTTGCGGAATCCCAAACTATTTGCTTTTGCTTATTAAGCATAATTTTTTGTACTTTTTTTCTAAATTTTCCTCCTGTGGGAGACAGGTTTGAATACAAAATGTCTTTTTGATACTGGTAAACTGATTAGTTCTGCGACCTCAGGACATTTTTTGCTAAAACGAGTCCCGATGGTATCTCTCATAACTTCCTGCATGCAGCAAGGGTGCCCTTGCATCGAATTTTCACGCAAGAGAAGACCCTTGTTCAATTTGCATAATGTGCCTAATTTCAGGTAATATTCGGGAAAATTAAGCTTATTACGAGAGGGAAACTAAATGTACAGACTCCTAATTTTACATGGGTCTTTAAAATGAACTCGATGACAAATACAACTTTATCACCTGCTCAGAAACACTTTGTGGCAGCAAACTCTGTTGAAAGAAAAATGCACAGTATGGCAGCGAGGAAGCTGTGGGAATTAGTGCCTAATTGCAGCTCCATGGTGCAAGTGGATAAATTGTCAAATTAGAATAAAAACACACTCTCAGTGTTGTTAAACATTAACATTTCATTGCCGGCAGCTTTCAACTGCAGTTAACACATTTTGAAATGTAATTGAGTCACTTTGCATTGCCATTAATATGGTGAAACTCGTTTTTAAAATTCAAGTGGTGCTAATTCTGAAGGAAAACATTCTCTGTCACTCCATGTGTTTTTGTAGCACGGTAATGATTGCCGTGTGCTACATGGACCTCCTGGTAGCAGAGTTAGAATTAAGCACGTCATGTCATTGGTGTTGAATATGGTTTACTAGGGGCCGAAATCCAAGGAGACTTTGTACCAGCTAAACTGCACGCATGTCAAAAAATACCGGGGCAGATTTACAAGCTCCTTGCGCCACTTTTGCGTCATTTTTAATATGGGAAAAGTGATGCAAAAGTGGTGTAGGGGGCTTGTAAATCTGGTTATATGACTTTACAACGCACACCTTTACAACGCAACATCCATTACAACGCATTCCATTACAACGCATGTCATTACAACGTATTTTTAAAAACTACCTTTACAACACATTCCATTACAACCCATACTACCTTTAAAACGCATACCATTACAACGTATAACATTACATTGCATGTATGGTAAGTATTGGATAGTGTAGGGGTAAAAATTACTATTCTAACTCCAGGGGGTGAAACAGTGGGGGAAGTGTTGGATAGTGTAGGGGTAAAAATTACTATTCTAACTCCAGGGGGTGCAACAGTAGGGTAAGTGTTGGATGGTATGCGTTGTAATGGTATGCGTTGTAATGACTGCGTTGTAATGACATGCGTTGTAATGATATGCGTTGTAGTGTCATGCGTTGTAATGGTTGCGTTGTAATGGCATGCTATGTAATGGATGTTGCGTTGTAAAAGTTTAGTTGTAATGGTAGTGCGTTGTAAAAGTTGATTTGTAAAGGTTGTTTCCCTGTAAATCTGCCCCACCGTCACTATATGGAGTGTGGATCTTTCAGGGTTTTACCACCTGCCAGTGTAGCGGAACGCCCACTACCTCACAGGTTTGTCTGTATTCACAATCTTTTGCTAGACACATTCCAACCCTGAAAACAGATGATTTACTCCTGTCAGGGGCATGAGTAATTTTGACTTCACTGTGAAAATGGAGAGAGAATATGTGCAAAATGGTGTATGGAAGTATGGGTTCTTCGACTGGAAAATATTTTACCCTACAGAAAAAAAAAGCCAAGAAGTGCAAATGCATCTTAGTATGTTCACATGCGGACATGTTTACGTGTCTCAGTACTTCTTGGAATCTGTGTTTTGGACTTGTCAGCTCCAGGGTGGTCTTCCCCCAAACCTTTTGCCTTAATCTGCCTGTGTTTGCTGGATTCATTTTTGTTGGCCTTAGGACTTTGCAGACTTTACCACAGCTAACCACTGCTAAAGTACTTGTGCTCTCTTGGTATAGCTTTCTGTTTGAATGTTGGTATACATGTTTGCAAACAAAAGGGGAAAGGAAGGAGGGGCCTTGAGAGTTCATCATGGAATCTTTTATCGTTTGTAGCAAATAGCTTATTATGTCACCGGCCATATCTGGGGCAAATGGATCCTATTTTTGGAGCTGACATTTTTTCCCATTAAGATATTTTGTCCTAGGATGTATAATTATTAGAGGTGTTTTTGGGCGAAGTCTGTATAGCCTTCCAGATTCACTTTTGGATGCTTTCCACATCTTTCTAACGATGTGGTAAATAATGAAACCCACCACCACTTCTTCTGTTCAAAGAGAACAGAGGTGGAATTGGCAGGCAAAGGAAATAATGTATAAACGGTGCAACTTAACTCTTATGGAGTCATAATTTTACCTGTTGGAATGTCAACAAAGCCTCTTGGTATAACAATTAGGTATTTAAAAAAATATATATTTTTTAAGTTATTCAGAGGGCAGCTTCAAGGATAGCAAACTACCACATGTTCGAATTAAGCGGCAATAATCAAGCTGTCTTTCTTTGTTTACTTTATTTTTGTCATAGACCATAAAAGCAATATCCGTTATATTACAATACAAATAAATTACTTCAATCCTGTCTAAAGACAATACATAAAAGTAGCATAAAATCAGCATAGCAAAAGTAAAACACCAGTTAAGCTGTCATATAGTGTCAGTGTACATACCACAGCCCCAATTACTTTCATCAGCAAAATATCATTGATTTGTGCCAGCCCAAGAAATCAGCCTAAACTAGAGGTCATCATGGATGCCCTTATGTGTCCTCACTTGCATCATCAATTAATATTTTCAATAAAAAGTGATCTAATTATGCTTGTAGTCATTTGGAGGCTTAAAACAGGCATAGAGGGCCTGTCTGCTCTAAAACAGCAGTGCAAACTGGTTTTCACTCAAATATGAAAAGTACGAATACAGAATGATTTCAAAATATGTGTTTCTGGAAATGTGACAACTATATTGACCAGAATACGTTAAAATGAATGTAATATGATGAATTTCACTCAAGAAGTTTCTTAAATGTGGGAGCTCTGATGTAATGGCTTGTGTAGTTTTGCCCTTTTGGTCACAATGCATTCTGCAATTGGAATTAATTTGGGGAATTACATATGCACCTCACTCTGCAGATCACTAGCTGCATTTTCATATATTTAAACATAAAGTAAACCCGATGGGCCTGAGCTACGAAAAATATAAAAATATGAATAACGATATCTTGCTCTGCCAAAATTTACTTTGACATTTTTTTCCAATCCACAGACTTTTTTGTAAGTACGTCTGGTAAGTTGCGCTAGCCACAGTTTTTCAGTCGTATTTGGAAGGCCGTTGGACATTTGCTATGAGCTCTAATTACCACGATGGATAGGTCTTCAAAGTAGAAAATTATGCAGGGAGGGAAAGGAGCCACTGTGCAAACACAGAGGGGCATATTATCAAGACAGGCAATAAAATTATCGCCGCTTTAGCGGCAGAAAACTGCCGCTAAAACGGTGATAATGGGCTTGATAATATGCTCTATGGAATTCCAATTGAAGCCCATGTTAGATGTGAAGGACATCTAACCTGAGCTTCAATTGGAATACCATAGAGCATATTATCAAGCCCATTATCGCCGTTTTAGCGGCAGTTTTCTGCCGCTAAAGCAGCAATAATTTTATCGTCTGTCTTGATAATATGCCTCACATTTTTTGCAGGCTCCCTGGAAAAAGCCCTTCTGCTGCATCCCCAGATAATCTGGGAGCAGGGTTATTTTAAGGATCTTTAGTGATCTGGGTAATATATATTTTGAAGATCCTGACTGGGAACATCTTCAAATTGTATTACCCATTTTCTGCTAATTTAGGCCAGTGATATACCAAACATTATTGAAATATACCTTAAATTATCACAAACTGGGGTCAAACAAACCATCCAAAATATGCCTTAGGTGGGGCCCTCAAAATGATGAGGATAACACTGGTTGAGACAGAGTCTGAGATAGAGGTTGATGGACAGAGGGGAAGAGGTTGAGATGGATAATTAATGGTGATTATAGAGAGACAAATCACCTTCCCAGGAGTCTTTGGGAAGATGGCGGCTCTGGGCAGTTGCATGCCTGGCCCATGTCTTAGCACGTCTCTGCCTGGGGTGAGCCATTCCTGTTCCCATAGGGGAGTTACTGCAGCCATTGTGTATGCTTACTTTATGACCATTTCCAAGGTGAAAGAGGTCAGATTTCAGATTGTGAATTGTTACAAATGTATGTGTGGCATACATAAATTAGGTGCTTCTTACTGCCCTCTTTGCCCCCCATCCATCGGATTTACTAATTCAGATTTGTCCAGAAAATTCCTCGTTGCAAATCAGTTAATGAAATCTGGGAATTCCTTTGTGAATTCCTGGCAGTTTTAAATAGGGCATTCCCAGTAAGAAACTTGCATTTATAGCTGGGAATACATTTGCAAACAGGGCACACTATGGTTGCAATTCGGAACAAACTGTCCAAAGAAGTACACAGCTCTATTCCGCATAGAAAATACCAGTACAGGAGAAATGAGGTGACAGGCACCATTTTCATTAGATTTTGACAGATGATGCAACTTTCGTTAAATGGGTATCATTGTGTTCGACCAGCACACCAAACAAAACAAATCCACTCAGAATGTTCTATCCTTTCTCCTGAATAATGTCAGTTATGTAAGAAGTGTTCATTGCTGTCCTCAGTTGACATTTGAGTATTTGTATTAAACAGATATGACACAATTTCATTCAATTAGCATAAGGACTAGGTTGCAATTATTCACTCGACCGTATCTGCCATTAAATGAAATAATATGACAAATGCTTCTGGTACGAGAAACCCCCGTGAATACCATCACTTAAAATTAATGCTTATATTGTATTTTTTTTCTAGTAGCTCAAGACATAAATAACAGCACCTGTGGGTTTATACTTTTAAAAAAATGACAAAGTTGATCAGTTCAAACGATAAACCAATTATTGAAAGATACATAAAACATTAAATTCCTGCTGCACTGTTCTCCACTCTGTAATCCTTCGGTTGGAGCGCACTTTTTATAGTAGAAGGCTTCCTTCCCAAAGGAGGATTCCCAGCAGGTTAAGATGACACTTTCTTCCACCCCCTCTGGTAGAATCTTCTACAGTGTCCTCTGGGATTTAGCACGCTCCCTGCCATTTTTTTCACATGCTTTCGAAACCGTTGTCAGCTTGATATGATCTAATGAGTCCTCCTGTCCGATGTGAGAAGATGGCGTCTGCAGATTTCTCCATCTCGGCTTCGGCATTCACTGGCTCCTCCTGTATCCCCGGTAGTAATGACATTTGTGTTGAAATACCTTCAGTTGAGTCGAAGGCCGAGAAGTATTGGTGGTGCTGCTAATGGGGAAACAACCTTCACAACGCAACCATTACATCGCACTGCACTTACAACGCAGGCATTACATGGCAACATCCTTTACAACGCATGACACTACAACGCCGGCATTACAACGCATACCATTACAACACATGATACTACATCGCATGTCGCTACAACGCAGGCATTACAACGCATACCATTACAACGCATACCATTGGAGTTAGAATAGTAATTTTTAACCCCTACACTATCCAACACTTACCCTACTGTTGCACACCCTGGAGTGAGAATAGTAATTTTTACCCGTACACTATCCAACACTTACCTTACTGTTGCACACCCTGGAGTTAAAATTGTAATTTATACCCCTATACTATCCAATACAATCCTTAAATGCAATGTAATGGTATGCGTTGTAATTGTATGCTTTGTAAAGGTAGTATGCGATGTAATGGAACGCGTTGTAAAGGTAGTTTTTAAAAATGCAATGTGTTGTGATGCAATGTAATAGAATGCGTTGTAGTGGATGTTGCGATGTAAAAACTATGTTGTAAGTGCATGCGTTGTAAATGTATGCGTTGTAACGTCGTACATTCCTGCTAATGCCAGGCACCAGGATTCATTCCTTCTTGAAAAGCAAGAGGCAGATTTATCAACTCCTTTTGCCTTTTCACGTACAGTGACGTATACCGGTGCAAAGTATTGCTAAGATATGTTCTTTCCACCGCAAAAAATGTCTTACCCCAGAAAGTAGCTCTAAAATGTAATGTGTGTAGCTTCTTTCAGCTGATTTGCATTACTTTGTGTCAAGGTTTGTCCCAAGGGTGGAACATGGGTGTGCACACACTTCCACCAATGGTTTTTGATGCACATCGCTATCTACTAACAATTGAAGTCAGGACTTTACATTAAAAAAATTACACCTCCTCCAGGCAGGCCCTAACAAGGAGTAATGTTATTTCTCCTAACTGTTCCCACAATTGCATGTGTGCTGCACTGAGGAATATCACAACCACTGTGGGGTACGTTTTAAAGTATTTCTATGGATAGTACTTCGTATTGGAATGGTACACTTCCAGTACAAATAAATGATAGTCTTCAAGCACAAACACACCTTTGCATAATACAGCACAGCTGTCTGTGTGGTGCTAGGTGGCGTGAAGGAATGTCCGCACCGAGGAAGATAACAGCAGTGCCATATCTTAGTAGAAAAGACTTTGCCCTGGTCTGTCCACCTAGAGCAGTGTAGTGCTGTGCTGCATGTCACTATAAATGAGTAAACCTCCCCTTTTACAATGGCGCAGCGGGTGATCTCCATGGTCCAATGGCAGCAGTTGAATCGATAAACTATATATCCTCCTCCTCCTTGCTAATGTGGCCTATTGCTAGCTCCCTTACACTCCATAATACTAGCCCTTGAGTGAACACCTCGCACCGATTATCGATATAGACTTCAAAGACAAAAGTAACAAATACATAATACATTTATTTTTGACAGATCAAGATTTGTGTTTACTGATCTAACCAATTCATTACTCAACCAGCAGAAACACCTAAAAATACCACTGCTTTAATGCTTAGCATCAATGTCTAGTATGTGTAACGGAGATAGTAGACTCCTATTCTAAGCTAAATGTTCTTACTATGTTAAAATAAAATCCCTGCATACAGTGGTAATTTGTGTTGGAGCTTTGTCAGGAGGCAGCTTGCACCAGCCTATTTCCCTTGTTAGCGCCACCTAAAACAGAACCAACTACTAACCAAGAAAGTGGGGAGAGAATGTACCGTAATGGCCGGAGCTGACGACTTCGGAGCTAGAGAACCAGGTTCAAGTCTTGGCATCGGCTCAGCATGCTTGAGATACTGCACAGCATTTTTGTTGTAGGAAGAAAGATGTCATCCTTGTCAGACTAGAAGATCCTATATTATCACACGACATAGCGTATCTTTCGTTGTTACTCAAGTTTTTGACACTGTACTTCATCATATAGCGTAGCAGGCATAGGACGTTTGCCCAGGAGGCTGGAAGCGTGGGGGCCGGTTTTGCTCCTAGGGGGCGGGTTTTATTACTGGGGAGAGATTTTGCAGCGGTGATGAAATATCAGTCCCCAGTAACAAAAGCAGCAGTTCTGGGGGACCGGTTTTGTTAAGCAGCATCGCTTCACCAGTGCCCCCCAGGGGTGGGGGCTGGAATGACAAAATTGCCAGGGCTGCTGTGGGTTCCCAGTCTGGCCTTGAACATCAATGAGTATTCTCAGTTGCAAACTCCACCCTTCGTAGGTTGAGTGGTTAACCCCTTGTGTGCTAGTGACGAGCTCAGCTCGTCATGAGGGACGGTTGAGCTGCCCTCATGACGAGCTGAGCTCGTCACAGCCGTTGGAACGTTCGCACGCGGGGATAATTTCCCCGCTGTGCTGAACGTTCAAAAATGGGCGTGGCTGTGACGAGCTGAGCTCGTCATGAGGGCAGCTCCGCTGTGCCTCATGACGAACCGAGCTCGTCACCAGCACAGCGGCGCCGCGCGCGGCTCCCCTCCCCCCCCGCACAGCGGGGGGGAAACACCCCGTAGCCAAGGGGTTAATCAACTTTCACATTCCTTCTCCTTTATCTCTTTCACATATCTCTATATTGCACAGCACTGTAAGGCAAAGACGCGATAGTACATGGTGCTTCACAAAAACCCCAAAGTTAGAACATGTGGACCACAAACTGAAGGTAAATGGAGAGTACAAATTTGGAGGTAAAGTTGGTCATGTCTTGTACTGGCTTATTGTTGGCTCATGTTTGTTGAGAAGTTTTCTTCCACTCATTTATAATGAGAGCACACTCATATGACCATAATATTTTGCACTCACAATCCATATTTATGAGTGGCAGTTTTTATAAGAAATATTAGGAAATAATAGTAAGAAAGACTGTGAAATTTATAAGGGGGTATTATTCAAAAATAACAATTAAATCAATGTGGTCTGTAATTGTGTGATCTAGTACTATGCGCATTCACACACAGTGCATCCAGTTAAGTTCTCTTTTGCCCAGGGCACTCCACACACATCTGAGCATGGAAATGTGATTGTTTATACGTGTTATGCATGCATGGCACACCGCTCGGGTGCTCAACACAGCATGGGCAAATTGGGATAAGTGCGATGGCCTAATATCAGATGAGCACTTTTGTGTCTGCTTGCCTGCATAAAGACGTCAAACATGCACTGCATCATGCAGTTCAAAAAGGCGGAAAGTAACCAATGCCTTAATTAGATCACACAGTGCCTTAAACACCTGGATAAATGTGGTGTGTATGGGCGGGGTTGTGCCTTATGTGGATATGTGCATGGAGATGGGAGTATGTTTTTTAAGTGTGTGTGTTTGCCTGTGGGGGTAGCTGTGCCATTCATATATGTGGGTTTCTGTGTAGGCCTGCCTGTGTGACCACATGAATTTGTGTGTGGTGGTGGTGTGAGTGTCTGTTCTTGTCAGTGTGTCTGTTGCCTGTGTTACTTCTCCTGTACAGTTTGTGTGTGTTTTCTATGTCTGTGTATTTGGCATCCTGAGCATTTGTATGAAGATTCTGTGCACGTGCATGGGTGCATGGTTCTGAGGTGTGTATATATGCTTGTCTTTGTGCGTATAAGTGTGTGTTTACCTGTGTGACTATCTTTGTGTGTTTTAATATTTTCTTTATATGTGTGTTAGCATTAATTTGGATGTGCTTTGAAGTCATTATATGTTCACTTTCCTTGACTTACAGAAACTGTTAATGCACTTTGCTTGTGAAAGGGAAAATCATCCCTTGAAATTCACCAATACTATGGAAGTCACTGTGATCTTGTAAGGTGTGAGTTTTGCGTTCTTAGTGTGAATTCAAGAAAGATATTTCATCATCTGTTGTACAAATAAGTTGTTCCCTATAGATAACTGTGTTTTCAGACACTATCTACAGTGTCGTGATTTGGGGACATGCACTCCGCACTCAAACTCCCCCATAAATTCACTTTTTCTGAATGTTTACAAGCATATTGATTGAAAATTAGTTCCTTTATTTGGCTAAATACATACCAACACACCACATCAGCAATCATCATTGTTTTGTCCAGTAGCGGCCGGCACAAGTAAGAGCGGTGAGGTAGGGGCAGGTTAGTCTACATACGACGGGAGAAGTAAAATTAAAGAAAACCACTTACCTTGTGCTAGTGGATTTATTTTTTGTTTTTAATTCATTTGACTTCTCCCGTTGTATGTTGTCTTACCCGCCCCCGCCCCACCCCGCCGCCTCACCGCACTTACCTGTGCCAGCGAATACTGGTTTTGTCTGTGCGGAAGTATGCCTTCATGTGCACTACCACAGTCCTTTTGTGCTTAGGAGTCTAAATGGGAATTAGCATTTCAAATTAATATATTCAGAGCCAGGTGTTGAGAAATTGATGCTTGGCCAAATCTCTATGCCACTTGGACTGTTCACTTATTGGCAGGTTATTTACCTGCCTATGTGCGGGCTGATTATTTGCTGCCTAATGAGAGCATCACAAGGCAGAAGGCATTGTGGACAGAAACAATCGTAAATGAGCCATTTCCGGGCGAAGGAAAATACAAATAAAAGCACACATATCAGTTCATTTTTCAGCTTTTCCCATCGTAAAGTGTGTGTTTTTATTTACTGTACAAATTAATTGTACCTTCCATATGATTAAATGATGCACTCCAGACGTGATATATAAGTAGATCATATCAAAATATTGACCTAATATATTGCATACACTATATTGTCTAGCATTATATTGTCAAATTAAGCGTAGGTAAGTGTAGATTTACTAGTCTTAAATTTACATCTACTCACTTAACAATATATGCCAAGATTTAATATTCTTTGAGGCTAGGCAAGGCTGCATCAAGGTTGCTGCGCTGCTTTGCATCAAAGGGAGAGATAGAAAATGGGCCATATCTAATAAGATATGGATTTTTTTATCTCCATTATCGCTGTTCCACTTTGGCAGCCATACACCAACGCACATACTATTGTGCCACAGTTCACTGGGTGAGCGCAATCCGAAGCATATGTTTCGTACTGGTAGAGGTCTCTTTCACTATACAGATTATGCGTTGAGGATTTACCCAAGTTGCATGTGTGCTTTACAATTAGGGCTCCCGGTTTTATGGTATTTATTTTTTTGTCATTTCCGTCTGTATTTATCCATATTTATTTTTTGGGCATTTTATCTGTATTTATCCACATTTATTTTTGCGACAAGAAAAAGACGACGCTACAACTAGTATTTCTCCACATTTATTTAAATTGACCCAGGAAAGAGGCTGTAGGACATAAATACCGGTTGTGACAGAGCGAACCCCACTTTAAATGTTAGCTCTAACATGGCTTTAAGCCTGCCCAATTGTTTTTACTGGAAGCGAAGTGGACTAACTCATAGCTGCCAAGGTTTCAGATTGACATTTGCGAAATTTTTATAATTTCAGTGAAATTATGAGAGACGTTTTTATGACTGAGTGGCTTTGTTACGACCAAAATCAATCAGGCACACTTACTGATCCAAACCAACAATGGTGCTGAGTTAAACTGCCCTCAGAAGGATGAAAGGAACAGCCAGCCCTGCTGAAACCTCAACCTAAACCTGATCTGCAGTCAATTATGTGAAATTTGTAGCACGCAGATGAATAATGCCTCGGGCAGCCTTTGAGATTACACATTGTGGGAGCTGCAGATGTCTGCGCATGGCCATGTGCCAAGAGGCCACTCGGTGTGGCGCTGTACTCATCTGTCTGCAATCCCTCTCCTGAAGAGCTATCACATGTGAAGTCTCACTGCCTCACGTATGCAGCAAGTCCACCTGCACAAAATACATATCTTCCGGTCGGATCAAAGTAATACTCCCAGAAAACGAACATGCCTGGCTGTGTGCTATGTATGTAGATCTGAAGGTGAATGGTGGATAAGTGTTTCAGTACGGACTCAAATGGTTGGTAATAACTTAAATCCCATACAGTGAAGTTCAAGCTATTGAATATGAAAGTTTGTGGCCATCGGCAAGTTATTACCTCTGAATGAAGATTTTCTCTAAATAAATGTATGCCAACAAATCTAGTAATTTCTGCTATGGTTCAGCCCAGAGGCGCAACTAGAGCCAAATTTCGGGGGGGGGGGGAGGGGTGGGGACGGCTGATTGTTCAAGCAATAGTCGAGTGGAGCTGCACGGGCTCTAAGGGGTGGAAAAAACAACAAAGCCTATTTAGCTAGCAAATTGTCTTTTAAAGACCTGTGAAGTACTCAGGCGCGGCTGTGTGTGTGTGCCCGGGAAAGGTGTCTCAGTTCAAGCAGACACACAGGACGGAAGGGGGGAGTGAGGGGTGGGAGGGTTAGGATGGGGCCCTTTCAGTCGCCTGGTTCAGCTCTCAATTGCTCATGGCTATGCATGTTGATTTTCTTAGAATTCACCTGCACTCTTTCTGCTATCACTGTGGCATTGCCTGGAAGCTGCACCACGGAACAACAGCTATATTTGCATGCAAGCAGAGCCGGGGTAGGGAAGGGCACAGCTGGCTAGCAGAGGCTGGGTGCGATGTGCATGAGGCCTGAGGTCTTGCGAGAGGCCCTGGGAGGGCGGAGTAGTGGCCCCTGCTCCTCGCTGACACCTGCCACTGTTCCCTGCACTGCTGCCGTCTCACACTGGCTCCTGTTGCGGAGAGGTGGGCCAGCCCCTGGGCTTTCACTAAAAGACCTTAATTGGGAGGAATTGAAAGGAATTTCAAGCATCATGAACAGGGGGGGGAGGCGCGGCAACACTGAAGCAGGGCAGCGCGGCAACATTTACTAGTATTTTGCCGTTTCTAAATATAAATACAGACGGAAGACAAGTAGTTTTCCGTCTGTATTTATATGTAAAAATCCGTATAAACGGAAAACCGGGAGCCCTATTTACAATGCAGCAGACATGCACAGTTAGAGAAAGGAGGAGAAATTAAAACATTTCTCCTTGTTACACCTGATTCTTGGAGGTGTAAGATGTTTGGCAAAAATCCTTGTCTAAAAATGTTTGTAGATAGAGATTAGCGTCAAAACCAGGGGCTGCTCCTCCGCTAAGGCGGAGGAGTGCCAGCCCACTGCTCTTTGAGCAGGAAAAAAAACGATAATAACATAGATATTATCGTTTTATTTTTTTCAGGTTCGGGGCTGGGTTAAGGCGGGGCGGGGCTGGAGACACAGGGGGAGGAGGGATTTGCACACTCCAAGTGTGCATGACTGTTTGGCCAGCCGTCTTGGCCCGGCCAAACAGTCATGCACACTTTGTATGTTTCCTAGCAGGCTGCATTACAGCCTGGTGGGGAACACAAAGGCCCCCAGTCCCCATCTGAGCAGCGATCCACTGTGCTCAGAACAATCACAGCGCTACATTGCAGCGTTGTGATTAGCTGTGTGACGCCTGGGTGCTTCCTGGTTTCAGTACTCCCAGAGAAGCAGAGGAAAAATCTGGATGGCGAAAGAGGTGTTTTTTAATTCCCTATTTTATTTTGTCCCGCACTTCCCCTCGCCGCCCCCACTCTATCCCTGTCCCTCCACCCTCATTGCCTGCCAGCCGCTCCTGGTCAAGACCCATGAGTAGTTCCATGGGAACTATGCACCACCCATGGAACGCCCCCTTGATGTAAAGTGATGCAAAGCACTTTATAGAACAACTTTGCATTACTTTCCTAATCCGGATTTGCATTGAACAGTAAATCACACTCTAACTCTTTGCACCAGGTTTGTGTCACAAAAATGGCACAAACCCAGTTGAAAGTGTTAGTAAGCCTGAGCCATACTGTTAGTCAATAAAGTGGATGCAGTATTTCTTTGGGCCAATATTTTGACCACAAAGTAGAGGTATAACAGTCACTGCACTGGGTGTGCAGGCTAAATGGACAATGCATAGTGTACACAGATACGTTTTCATCTCTAGCAGAGTATAACCTATAGATCCAAAAGCGAACAACGAACAGTGTCAGTATTTAATTTATGTTTGCCGGGAAGATATTGGACACTATTCAAAGCACCACTTCTCTCAGAGATCTCATTAGATCTGTGGTCATATTCATTATGCAGGGTTAAAATCAAATTATCAGTGTTTTGAAAGGAACTGATTTTCCTTAACCTAGAGGCCGAGAAATAGGTCCAAATTGTGGGTTCATGGCAGACAGAAATTGGGCCAATCTGGCATCGCCAGCAATATATTTTTAACCCAAATTATATGTCAGTAGGGATAATACTGTGACAGTTCTAAAATTACATTTTATGTTTAATTATTCTTTAATGGCCAACATTATTTCAGCCACTGCCACACCAAATATTGGTCAAATTGAGCCACGTTTCCATGTTGTCTAACAAGAAATGGAATTGGTAAATGCCAAATGTATGCATTTATCAAAATAGCAACTCTAAGTAATTTTATTAGTTGAATAAAGTGAACTTATTTCCTCAAGATTGGCATATGCTTCACATTATATCAAGCTCATCATATTACCCAGACCTGTACATGCATAATTGAAACATTGCATAAACCCTGGCATATTCCATGTAAGGGGTAATTACATCAGAAGTATTTGCTGACCCTGGGTGGGAAAATTAAGGAGACATCTGTTGTCTTTGGGGGATTAAGGACATTAGTGAGAAATTCTGGGATAATGTTGGATGCCATTATTCAAGAGCACAATGCTATCAAATCACAGTGCATCTCCTTGGGGCCGGGAATGGAGCAAAATGTTTTAAAAGGACAATTACACTGGACTCCAATTTATGTACAATATTTTAAAGTCAAATACCTGGATCTGTAGAGTTTACATTTATTTCGGGACTTTTTGTAGATGTACAACTTTTATCAAATATCCCTAAATGGAGACATTCCAGTGCTGCAGGCCCACGGAGAAGCATTCGAAGTACATGCCCTTGGTATATGTCTTACCCCTAGACAAGGGACTTACAGCTAACTCGAATCAACCAATCATGTATACACCAATCACCAGTATGTATAACGAGCACAGCGCTTTGGCTCTGAATGGCAGTGTCAAATGTGCTCAAAGTCCTACGGCTAGCTCATAGATCAACGGAAAACTGGGGAGGAGAAAGACAAAAAGTCAGGGAAAACACCCTAGAAAGGGCCATTTCCAACAGACCTTGTCTGCAGACTCTACCTTCTGCATGAAAGCCAGAAGTAACACCCCTGTTTGCACCCTTTCCTTTCACAAAGACATGCTCATTTTTAATATCCATCTGAGTGGAATAGGACATGTGTCTTCAAGGTAACAATGTAATGAGGCCTGTGTGTCTTCAATGATGTTTTGGAAAAAGTTAGGCTAAAATAAATATACATCAATTTCTGCCAATGCAGTAACAAAGTAAAATGTTAAGTTAAAAGAAAGTGCTACTCCTTGTTTCAGCAACTTCATAGAGGGAAGTGAAACTCAAATGTATGATTGTACAGGGAGTGAACCAACAAAAACAACCATAGAAAGCAGATTGACCCAAGGTAGGTTTTACAGATTTCATGATTCACACATGATAATAAATCGAGCTCACACATCCCGATGGATAGACATTACGAATATCTAATGAATTAATTTAAACATGTTCGATCCTGAACTCTGTGGTTTAACAGTGTGAAAATGGCATTTTACAGTTGATTTTACAAGACTGAAAATGCGTGTGTTTTTTTTATTTACTCGAGGTCACAGTCTGTGCAATGCCACAGAAAAGCTAATAACAGAAACAACTGTCAGCAGCAAAGCCGCTCTGTCATCATCAAAAGAGCATTAATTCCGGAGAGAGCAACATTAACCATAGAATGAATCACGTTTGCCCAGCAGTGCCATCAATCTGAAGGCTGTGCACCCTGCAAACAAAATGGCGTATTTTCTAACTAAATAAAAACGTAAATATTGTTGTTAAACCCCAGAGGTGCTGCTCAAGGATGCTGTGGTTTTGTGTACTCCTGTGTATAGCCACTGGTTAAAATTAGATGCTGAATATTTGAAAAAAAATAACAAGGCATGGTAGTTTAGAATTACCTTGTTAAACATGTTTTATCATTTGTCTCAGCACTAAAATGTCTGAAACAATTGCATACTATGCATTGTTTACTACTGCTGGCAAACGCAAGATACACTCAGTGCACTCCTACAGTAAGACAGCCATTGCTAGGGAGTCTCGAGGGACAGATTACATTTTAGGTCAGACAACATTAGCTGCCAGAGTGTTGTTAATCTGTACTGACGTGCTACCAGGGGTTACTTTGAGCTTCTGTTTGCAGGTGGGGCCCACTGGCACTCATTTGTAATGGCCAACACTTATTTTTCCTCAACAGACGTCAATCAGGAGCAAGAGAGCGAAAACCATGAAAGAAAGAGAAATAGGGGGAAAACGGCGTCAAAGGGAGGTAGCAGAAATCAAAAGAGATTGCAAGGGTGACTTAGAGAGGCAGGGAATGTTTGGTGGTGGATTAAAGAGGCATGGGGTGGAATGAAGGCTAAGCAGCCTAGCGTTTAGCATCCTGGCATTTGGTACCTCTAGCTTCAGTTTTTTTACTTAAACTTTGGGCCCCAGCCAGAGACGGCCTTCGAGAAGGTAGCGCCCTGCTCGTAGGATAAAGAAATTTAGCTCGCTTGCGGATGGTAGTGAATTAAATGTGGCAGGAGGGGGTCCCTTTTGTGTTCACTGGTCAGTACCTGGATGAGCAGGGCCTGGAGCCTAAACACAAACATCCCCGGACCTAAATTACCGATCGCTTAACTACCTCATGCAGATGATGGTTTTGTTGATGTGTTTCAGCAGTGGTCAGAGGCTGAAAGGAGAGCAAGTATCCCATTCCTAAAGGGGTGTTAACAACATTGCCCGCCATATGATAATGAAGGAGTAGAATCACTTTAAACTGGCAGATTAGACTGAAATGAACAGGCAGGAACAAGGACTGGAGCAAGATGAGAAGGATGCTGTTGTTTGCATAACCTTAATGCACACAGCTCCATGTGCCCCTAAGAATATTGGTGCCCTGGGCCTGGGCCAAGCTCGCCCATGTTTAAGGCCGGCCCTGGCCCCTGCATGTATGTTTTTTTTCCACAAAGTAGGCACTGGGTGCTAGTAGGCAGCTGTCTGCTGCCAATAATATTGATAACTAGATTTGAATATAATAATGCTGCAGTATTGTTAAGTATGACTTTTTCTATACCTAATGATGCTCAAAGAATCCACCATTGAAGGGAAAATGTCTGAGTTGGGGATGCCAGGGTTTGAACTTTTGACATGCAGAGCATACTAGTAGTCAGCAGCAAATGATTAACTCACAGAGACATAGTGCTAGCTTAGATAGCGAGAATGTACTATTTTGTACCACTTCAACAGCACCTGCAGCTTCGCATTATCAATGGTGCCTTATGGATCCTCCAAGAGGCACTTGAAATAGAATCAGTTATGTGGGCCTGTTGCACATTTCCTATATCAAGGACCCCCCTATTGAGTCAAAAGATAGAAAATATTTCAAATATGGATTTCGGATTCCAGTCTTGCTTATGTCTCTGAAGATGAAGTCTGATAATATTGCATTGTAACTGTTTGGAGAAGTGTCAAATCTGATGATGGCGTCTTCTCACTTACTAGTAACATTGCTATTGGTCTACAAAGCACTGAAGTGCCTGAAGTCACTGCACATAAAAGCATGGATATTCTTCCGCCCAGACCTTTTTGTTTGTATTTTGCATTCATAAAAATCTGTCTCATGCCCAAAGGGAACCATTACTTGTGCCCCTGCAATGCAGTTTTCTCTTCAATAATTTTACATCAAATGTTGCACTTGTATCATCAATGATGTCATAGAAGATATTAGGAGTGATGTAATATGTTGGGTAATTTGGGGTGCATGGCGAGGGTGCAAATTATAGTTACCTTAGGGCAAAAGTTACCGTTACTTGAGATAACTCTAGCTGTAACTGCTGAATGATTGTTTTATGTGTGTAAAATCTGAACCTAACAATATTGGCTTTGTAATCTTTGTTTTTTTTGTGTGAATTTCTAAGCTTGCCAGCCAATCAGACCTCACCAAAAGTTGTAACGGATCCCCATACTTAGATATATATAGCTCTTTTTTCTTTAATAACTATTGAATGGATATATATACTAAATTAGAAAAAGGGCTCCGTTCAGCGGTTTGGGCTGTAGTAGTGTTCAAAATCCCTATGACAATTGCATGGGGAAAATGTGTTTTGGGACCCCCCTTTTTCTTAGCCCTACTTGGTGACTCACCGTGAAACTTTCCAGACAGCAGCTGAAGTGAGGTGCACACTAGTTTTGAAACGTTCGTGAAGATTCCTTAACTAGCACCAAAGTTATTAGCACAACAATAAATGCTATTCCTATGGAAACTAGGACCTAACTATAATTACCTAATGGTGACTGCCAGTAGGTGATATCTGTGTGTGTGTGTGTATATACATATAGATAGATAGATAGATAGATATAGATATAGATATATAGATATCCATATATAAATGTGTATATGTATATATATATATATATATAGCATTCGTTTTTGGATACTGACCTCCTCAAAATTGCCAATCCTGATCCGCTATGGGTGACACAGATTGACGGCAGATGTGTGAATCTTCAAATGGCAAGTATTTTATTCAATTTTTCTTTTCTCTTTTTTTAGCAAAGTGCAGAGTGCGCCTGCAAACTGACCTACTCGTTTTGGCCACAGCCTTAAACTGGGTCATAGAGGTGGTGCATAGAATGCCACATTTAAAGGGACAGCAGCCCTTATTCTCACCATCTAATTAAAATCACATTTATCTCTTATAGGGGAATAAGACCATATATTCAACTGTTTTGTACTTATAGTATATACATCAGTCTTTTTATCAATTCATGACATATTGGCTTTTTGTGATTCTTTAGTTGTAAAGTACATTACTAGGAACAGAGTTAACGATCACTTACCAATGATATGTTTATGAAGTGCATACATCTATCTTTTGTTTTCAGCTTTTATACCATTGAGGTAAAGTTATATACCAAACTTTGATTGCAATATATATCAGACGTGCTAATTGCTATTAGAAGGGAAAGCAAACCTGTATTGTTTCATATGAGACATTTGTACCTATTCAAATTCAAGATTTGTTACATAAAACAGCATTAGTAAAAGATACAGGACTAATTCATATGTCTCTAATTCCTAAGATAGATGAGTGTTTAGTGCTGGAGATTTACCAATCTAAAGTGCATCGTCATTCTTCTAACCATCTATATATCTGTATACATTGCATGAAGACAGAACTATTGTGCATACCCTTTAAAGTGTGTCAACATTGTTTTAAACATATATATTTTATGTGGAAATAGACTTATTGCACGTAATACATGAATGTAAAAATCTTGCAAAGATAACACAGTACTAATTCTTGCCATGGGTACACATCCCAGCAACAAAAACTGACCTTTCTTCAAAGGGCCACGTTTACACCAGATCATAAAGAGTGCTTACTATTGCACAGCCTGTAATATCTATAGCCTCATTATAAAACACATATAAGGTACTGGATCTAAAAGCCATATGCATGGTATCCATATAACGACAGATCTAAAAACTCTCTGGATGTATGTCAACATTTGAATTTATATATGTTTGATACTAAGTTATCATAGCTGAACACAACTCTTGGCCAAGATCTAGGGACTCTGGAGTCTTTTTCAGGATTTCAAGGGCCTCATATTCCCTTGAAACTTATCAAAACACATCATAAATATGTGTATAATGCTGCATCTGTGTTAAGGCCCCATGGGATTTCAGTTCCTATCGTGATAATCCATTTTTATTCTGCCTTTCTCAAAGTTGCTTCCTGATCTCCTCCTCTGATTTTGTTTGGGATATGTCCAATGACAGAAAATGAAAAGTTGTCCAGAATGCCTTCATGGTCTCTCCAAATGTGTTTTGACATTACATGATGTTGCAATATACGTAGCTTTAGCTTGTTAACTGTGCTTCCTATATATTGTTTTCCACACCCACATTCCAAGATGTATATCACATGTGTGGTTTCGCACAATATCCTTTCTTTGATCTTCTTTTTTATGCCACTGAGGTTCCTGATGTCCACTCTGTTCTGTCCATAAAGGAAAGCCTTACATTTCTGACATTTGAAGAAGCCATTATTCTTTAGCCAATTTTCTTTCCACGTCCCTCCTCTGGGAAAATAACTCTGAGTTAGTAAATCTCCCACTGATGGTACATTTCTATACGTGATATTTACATGTTCAGATGTTAATCGCTTGAGTTCCTCTTCTCTTCTGAGTACATTCCAATGATTACCTAGTGCTTTTTAATGGCTTGATTCGACACATTCAAATCTGTAATGAATCGTGTCACCTCACCACTTGGTTCTAAATTTTTCTGCGATGTTTTGGGCACATGCAAATTTTCTCTCTTCTGCCTAGTTGCTCCTATCTTTGCATCTTCTAATACAGTTACTGGATAGCCATGTCTCCTGAATCTTTTGTACATTTCATTTACTTGGGCCTCATATTTCATATCTTCTGAGCAATTCCTTCGAGCCCTCAAAACGTCTCCGTATGGCACACTCCACTTGAGGGATCATGGATGGGCACTGTTTGCAACCAGAATACTGTTACAGGCATTGGGTTTGCGGAATAAGGTGCTGCAGATCTTCCCATCTTCAATGTATATTCAGATATCCAAATAATCAATTATGTTTTTAATAATCGTATAGGTAAATTCTAATTTCAGGGAATTCTGATTCAAGGATTGCAAAGAATATTCTAACTCCCTTAGCTCGCCTTCCCATACTAGAAAAAGGTTGTTGATGTAACTTACCCAAAGTATCACCTTTTTCCATTTTTGAATAAATCCTTCTGACCACATACATTCTGCCTCCCAAAATCCCATTGCCAAATACACTTATGTAGGAGCAAATGAAGTGCCCATGCCTAACTTTTGCTTGTAAAATTTGCCATAAAAAAATAAAAACATTATTGGTCAGGCAGAAAGACATGATATCTAGAAGCATCTGGGTGTGACCGAACAGACTCAATGAGCATGTCCTCCTGAAATATTCACATGATTTAAGGCCATCATCATGAATAACAGATGTATAAAGTGAAACCACATCAATCGTGGCCATTGCGTATTCTGATTTCCAGGGAATTACATTGATACAGTTGAGAACGTTCATTGAGTCACAGATGTATGATGGTAAGTTGACTACATATGAAATAAAAAAAATCCATGAATCTGGTCGTGTTTTCCAATAGGGAGCCGGATTAACTCATAATCGGTCGTCCTGGGGGATTTTCCAGACTTTTATGCACTTTCGGAAGTGCATAAAGCCTTGGAACAATTGGATGAGTGACCTTGAGATATTGTAATTCCTCATCGTCCAAAGGCCTTGTTTATATCATACATGTAACATGATTTTACTGGTAGGATTTTCCTTCAACTTTTTATAGTTGATTGAGTATGATATATATATATATATATATATATATATATATATATATATATATATATATATATATATATATATATATATATATATATATATATATATATATATATATATATATATATATATATATATATATATGTATGTATATACTATTGTAATACAGTGGATGAGCTATCCGTCATATTTTTCACAGTCCTGTATAGTGGACCCATAGCTTTACAGGTGATTTTTAGGTGCTTCATTGACCAAGACCACGGACGTGGTCGAAACGCGTCGTTCTTTCTGCACCGAATAAACCACCTTTGCTGCAACTGCTGTGGGCTCGCTTGATTTCGTTTGCTTGTGGAATCATCGCATCACAATATATATCTATATATATATATGTATATATATATATATATATATATATTATATATATATATATATATATATATATAGATAGATATATATTTATTTATATATATATATATATATATATATATATATATATATATATATATATATATATATATATATATATATATATATATATATATATATATATATATATATATATATATATATATATATTACCTACTGGCGGTCGCCAGTAGGTATATATAGTTAGGATTTTTTCTCTATGGGTTTTTTGAAAATTCTATGTCTAATAACTTTGGCGTTTGTGGACGGAATCGGCTGAAATTTTCAGGAAAATGGCACATTTTGTTTCTGAGCAGCCCTTGAAAATTTGGGGGGGGTTCGTCCAGTGGGGGCCGAGAAAAAAGGGGGGTCCCAAAACGTGTTTTTAACATTGAGTTTTCCATAGGGCGGTTGGCCTCACTTTTAGCCCGAACGGCTGAATGGATTTGCACGAAACTTGGCAAAATTGTAGGGACTGGTAGCCCGATGTGCCTTTTGTAGGTCTCAATATATGTGCTCCAGTGGATTTTGAGAAATTAACGTTTAAAAAAAGATATATATCTGTAACAGCGGACCGGTTAGCGCTCTGGTTCGCGGACTTTTCGCGCAACGGAGCTTTGTGAAGCGAAGCTGATTGGTTCTCCGGCGTCTGTCAACATTCCAAACAGTCCGTAGCGGCCGCCATCTTGTCTCTCGGTAGGATCGAGAGACAAGAGGAGGTCAAAACAAAGGGGGAAATAACTATAAGGGGGCATAGTAGATCCTCGCTGACCCCCTAGGTTTGATGTGGAGGTTTTAAAAGGGCCCCGCGGGGCAAAAAAAAATAATAAAAATAATAATTGAACGGCTGAATGGATTTGCACGAAACTTGGCAAAATATTAGGGACTGGTAGCCCGATGTGCCTTTGCTAGGTCTCAATATATGTGCTCCAGTGGATTTTGAGAAATTAACGTTCAAAAAAAGATATATATCTGTAACAGCGCTCCGCTTCGCGTAACGGAGGTTTGCGAAGCTGATTGGTCATTCTGTCACTGGGCTATAGTTGGGCTACATCTGGCTGATATTTGGGCTACATTTGTTTTTTTGTGTGTCTGGCGGCCATCTTTGGGCTACATTGGGCTACATTGGGCTTCATTGGGCTACATTCGGCTAATTAGCAAATAGCTCATCGCAAACTAGGAATGGTAAAGAATCGCTATTTATTCCTTAAAGTTCGCTATTTAGGAAATGCAAATAACTTTTATGATACATATGGCGGTTCATCTCTAACAAGATAAGAAGCATAGGGATAGATTTATGATGACTGGCGCATCACCAGGGATGTGTTAGTCATTCTGTGCCGCTGTTCCGTCACCTATGGTGTGCTGCATTTACAATGCGGCGCATCATGGGGCAAAAACAGCACAGATGCGTGATGTATCTGTGCCGTAAAGGTGGCGCATTGCTGGAGTTGTATCGCAAGTGTGATGAAGCTCCAGCAAGGGTCGGGGGTGCCCCTGTCGCAGGGTTTCTGTTCTCACACAGAACTGTGGACAGAGGATTGGAACCTCGGCGAATTAGGGTGTCCCAAAACTCACGTTAGTAATCAAAAACTATTTAGCAAGCTAGGTACAGTGTCACATTGGATATAACAAACTCTCAATGTTTAGACAATCCAGAATATGAACTTATAGTACCTCAGGATACGTGGAACTCATGAACAGTCGGTCGTTATATATTTCTTAGAAACCAGAACATGGAGTTAAGAAGAACACATGTGTATTTGAAATGTTTATTTACTAATGCCGTCTTCTCAGGCGTAGTACCTTAGATAATAAAAGTACACATATTATCAGTAGCAAAATTACCAGCATAGTTACTAGTACATAAAAAGTGAATGGTGATAGTATGTTAACATGCTGTAAATGAATAAGAGTTAGCAACACTTATAAGCAGCCGCGGGCCGTGGAGGGAGTTACGGTGAGGCAGGGAGGCGGGGAGGGGGAGAAGCAGGGTGGAGAATACAAGTACACATATTATCAGTAGCAAAATTACCAGCATAGTTACTAGTACATAAAAAGCGAATGGTGACAGTATGTTAACATGCTGTAAATGAATAAGAGTTAGCAACACTTATAAGCAGCCGCGGGCCGTGGAGGGAGTTACGGTGGGGCAGGGAGGCGGGGAGGGGGAGGGGCAAGGTAGAGAGGGCTCCACCCTGCTTCTCCCCCTCCCCGCCTCCCTGCCCCATCGTAACTCCCTCCACGGCCCGCGGCTGCTTATATCTCACCCTCCCTAATACACATATTATATTATTTGCTAAGAAGGTCTCTTTGTGTTGGTTTAGGGCGTGTCCATACTTTAGTGTCTTAGATTTGAAGGAATCACATCAGCATACACCAGCTCTCTCTTCATGTGAACCGCATCAACTGTTGTGTATGTGTGTTCGGCAAAGCAATATAAAACCCGCCTCATGCCCAGAATTGGCAGAAGTTGCACTTATGTTATGAGTATGAAGTCGTGGAGATCAGACCTCATAACAATTCTGTATCGTGTTGTTCTTGAAACTTTAGCACTCGCTGTACAGATATAGTTTAACAAGTAAAGCAGATAGTAGACCAATAACATATTATTCTCATGTAAACCACGATGAACTACTAGGTGGAAAGCTAAAGCAACAACTAAGTGTCGTGTGCAGAAGTTGCAAAAAAGGAAAAATGGCGTTTAAACCGGTAATGAGCCCATGCTAACTTAACACGGTGTAAAGATATCCAGGACCTAGATGACACCTCCTCATGATCCGGAAACGAACTGAATAAGATAATAGAAGTGCCATCTCATGAGAGCAGATTGCAAGTTTATATGTGGACGGTCCGCAAGGTAAAGCATTAAAAACTAGGAAAATTCAATGCTAAAGAAAAATAAAACAGCCAAGTACTTTATCGAGTCTTAAGCCAATAGGCAAGGTAAATAATAAAAACTTGACAAATAAGTCAATGAATTGTCAATGAAATGCTAGTACTCAGCATATCAAACATGAAAAAGGTCTATGACATAACTGTGTATGCAAAATAAGCTGCAACAGCCTCCAATAGGAAGTCACCGTCTTCATCCGAAAACAGTTCAGCCATCCAATTTAAAAGCGGAAAAGAACATACGTGCTCTCCCAGCACCGGATCCTCTATCACCATCAGAGGACAGCTCGGTGGGTTTTCAAGAAAGCTGTGTTCCAAGAAAGACTGTGCTGCCGCCAGTAAATTCCAGGGACCAAGTAGTCCATGCATCAATGCCGCAGCCATAATCCTTTCGCCAGGACAAATCAACTCGTGAGTAATGATAGGAGTCATCAGCTGATTAAAGTCGACGTCAGGAGAAACCGGTCCGCAGAGACACAAATCAATGGCCCAATCGAAATCACAGGTCAGGCAGTGAAATACAGGCTGGACACAGGTGAAGTAGGAGAACCGAAAAGATAATCCATATGCCGTGCTTAATATCGCCAACGGCATTGTGCCATAATATTCTAGCATGCGATTGCGGAACAGTGTCAGCAGCTGCAGGGTCGGAGGTTGCATAGGAGGGACATCCATATTTAAAAATGTAAAAAAGCACAAGAGCGTCCGCTGGTAATGCAAGTAAAAATGCAATCCACGAACCAGAGTGGAGAAAATGGAATGAAAGGGAGCAGGGATGACTCCAAAGATTTTCTCAAATGAAGTCACGAGACCACTGGTAACAACTTTAAAAAAGTGTGCCAGGGATTTTGTGGAGGATGCGTTAAAGATAGTCGGAAACATGTTGCTGAAATTGAAAGGCAAACCTGTGTACGGGTGTTCGCTATGTGAAGTACGAAAGTTTCACGGGCCGAACTCAAGGCCACCTCTCTCTGAGACAAAAGAGCTCTTATTCTTGTCATGCCGTTGAAACGTGTCCCAAGGTTGGTATTTGTGGCCAGATTGAAAACTCCCTATGTTCATGTGTGGGAGGAAATAGAACATTTCTGCAGCAAATAACCCGTTCACTTACTGTTACGATAAAAGGAATACTTTTTAATTAACTCAGAACAATCTTCATTATTGAGCATCAAATAACTACCATTTTCCAACAACTTGAACGTGGGGATGATAGCAGGAACTGGCGTGCCTTGCAACACGCAAGCCATATTTGGTCGGTGTTTGTTGCATGAATCGTGTAACTGTATGTGCCTACACATTAGTGAATGATCTGGCGTCTCAGTGCATTCCTCTCCATTCAGATAAACTTCTTGATCATCTTTGAAACATCTGTATGTGTATGGAAGCGACCAGACCTCATGAACAAAAGCACTACCTAAAGGTTCATAAAGACCTATTGGTATATATTTCATACAATTTGAAAACTTATATAAAGCAAAAGGCAGCGTTATTAAACCGTGGATAAGGCATGTTGCCAAAAAACCCGCAATCCTCTGCTGATGATGTCACTGAGCATGTCATGAATGATGTAATATGTGACATCATCAGTAGTGGATTATGGGTAATAGTATCTCTAGTTTACTCCCCTATAGCTGTCTTTCTTTTAACATAAGTGTGTGTTTCCTTCCCTTATACTTACTGTTTTTGGTTCGCTTCCAGTTCGCGTACCAGCGAGCGAACTAGGAAGCGAACTAAGAGAAATAGAGGTTGGCACAGTTCCAAATATTGTACCAATTTTTTAATAACGGGGAGGTAGTTCTGAAAAGAACTTTTTATTTTATTTTTCTGAACATTTTTTTACTGTTTTTGAATTTTTCGGAACAGTTTTATATTTTTTGGGGTTTTTCTTGGAGGGGGCAATGAAAACGATTCATTGTAAAGGGCTCAACAGGAGCAACAAAACAAAAAAAAGAAGTATTTATTATTTTGGGCGTTTCGGACAAACTTGCATATGATAGTCAATAGCTCTGTTGATCAGAGTGATGCTTCTTTCTCCGTAGGAAATGAATCCATCGCAAAATACGCAGGTGTGTTTTACTTCACCAAATCTCATTTGTATATTTGGCACCATCTCCCTGCCCTCTGGTCCCGTTACTTCCGGTACAACAGATCTTCTGGCCATAATAGGGAGATTATCTAGGTCGTTCCGAAACTGTGCAGCACTGTAGTTGTTAGGATGCCACCTAGTCATATGGCGATGCATTGTGTAGTTTCCGAAACTGTATTTTTTGTCGGTCCCTCTGGACAGTCTATCTTGACATATAAGGCAAGTTACGTATCTTGCATTTACTTTTTTCTGACCTTTGGGAATTTTAAAAAATTGCCAAATGAAGTTTTCTTTCCGGTGAGACGTCTTGGGCTGCTCAGGCAAAAACTGCCTCTCTTCGTGCTCGTCCTCCTGTTCCTCTTCTTCTTCTTCTTGTTGAATTACAACTTGAGCAGGTGGTCCACTCTTCCTTGGATGTGGTGGAGGTGGTGGGGAAGCACCAGCTGAAGCTACTAAAGAAGCCATTGCTCAGTGATCACAAAGGGTCTTTCTCTCACAATGATGAAAGTCAGAGTGAGGAAAGAAGGAGGGATTTTCATCATTTGGGAAAAACAAGAGTTCTCAACCAATCAAAAGTGTTCATTTTAGATTATATGACCTAGTCTTACATCATTAGGAAACCAAAAGTGAAATGAACCAATGAAAAGTGTTATTACCAAGTCACATGACTTGCTGTGTTTACGTTAAGCGCTTTGCAGGGCCTCCCGGTTTGCTTCCAGAAACCTGCGCTTTGGCACTCGCTTCGCGTACCAGTTCGCTAACGTAGCACGTCATATGACGTATCACGCGACAACGTGGAACGTCATGCGGACGGGAGGCGTCACGATGTTGTTTTCTAACGCGGCACTTGCGGTAAAGAAACGTTTACCGGCTCGCGGTCTATTTCGCGGCATCAAGGTCAGCTAACGGGAAGCTTCCCGATTCGCGAAGCGGGAACGAAGAAAAAAAAATATTTTAAAAAAAAATTATTCATAAACATATAAAATATATTTTTGGATTTAAAGAAGAATACATTTTACAGCTACAGATATTAGCTGTTAAAAAACCAATGAAATTCACAGAAAAAACCATAGGTTATAGACCATATATAGTTAGGAATTAGCATTTACAAAACCTTGAAAATTCACTGAAAAAACCATAGGTTATAGACCATATATAGTTAGGAAATAGCATTTAGAAAACCTTATTTTACTCACACAAAACCATTGAAATTCCATATATAGTTAGTTGCACTAACTATATATCGCGCACCTGCAATCCACTGCTGATGATGTCACATATTACATCATTCATGACATGGTCAGTGACATCACTGATGACATCACTGATGACATCTCAAATGACATCACTGATGACATCACTGATGACAACATCCAGTGACTGTATGCTTCTGTAAAGTTAAAATATGTCTTACATATTGAAGAATGAGTGGATGTATAAGTGTCTGGATGAAGGATTTAGTAGGTGCATGACTGACTGTATAAGTGAGTGATTAAATGTGTCTCACTGAGTGCATGGGTTAGTGACTAAACTGTTTTAAATTGTGCATCATTGTGTCTGTTGTTTTGTAATCTGATGCATGTGTTGATCATTAGCTATATGACTAACTATATGGGTTATTGATTAGTTGCCCAAGTATTTGTATGGGAGACTGAGTGTGTGTGTGGGTGTCTGGGAGGTGTATGACTCTGTGCATAGATGTGTGAGCAGTTGATTCACTAGATGTATGGGTTCAAAAGTGCATGTGGAAACATCTGTATGGGCGGTTGACTGTGTGCATGAGTGTATTGGTGAGTGAATGGATATCTCAGTGCTACATGTCAAAGTAAGTACATATGTAAAACACAGTACATGTGATAGTTGACATATATAAATAACTGTGCATAAGAGCCAGTGAATGTGTGAGTGGCTGTATGGATTATTGTGAACTTGTATCAGGGATTGTATAACAGAGTAAATATGTGTTATTATATGTTCCAATAAGTAAGGTGTGTATAACTATATAGTTGAGGAAATCGAGGTGTGATTGATTCTTTGCAAGACTGACTAGGTGTGTGAGTAACTCCATGGATGAGTGACAGTCTGTGAGTGTCTGTTTACACTGAGTGTATCTAAGGTTATATTAGAGTCTGAAGAGGTTCATTGTATCATCACATGAATGATGTCATCAGTGATGTGATCAGTAATGTCAAATGAGATGTCATCAGTGATGTCATCAGTGATGTCATTTGAGATGTCATCAGTGATGTCATCAGTGATGTCACTGACCATGTCATGAATGATGTAATATGTGACATCATCAGCAGTGGATTGCAGGTGCGCGATATATAGTTAGTGCAACTAACTATATATGGAATTTCAATGGTTTTGTGTGAGTAAAATAAGGTTTTCTAAATGCTATTTCCTAACTATATATGGTCTATAACCTATGGTTTTTTCAGTGAATTTTCAAGGTTTTGTAAATGCTAATTCCTAACTATATATGGTCTATAACCTATGGTTTTTTCTGTGAATATATATATAGAGAGAGAGAGAGAGAGTTATATATATTTATGTTTTGGTTAGTGAATCACCAAAACGTCACCTGTAAAGTTATGGGTCCACTGTACAGGACTGTGAAAAATATGACAGATATCTCATCCATTGTATTACAAGTTCCATAGGTTGTGACACACCTGCAATATGTGGGGGAAAGCTGCCATTTTTGGGATGGAGTATCCCCTCTGGCAAACTCTAATGTGGGCCCTATGTTGTTGTAGGGCAGGTAAGACGTGCATTACCTTTGCAAATGTCTCAATCATTTTCATTGCAATGTACAAGACTAAACATAGAAACATTAGTGAAAGTCCTTAATGTGTTAGTAGTGAGAATGTGCTGCATGGTGTGGCCTTTGGTCAGTGTAGAGACACATTGCAAGAGCCCTGTGTATTCGGACGTGGAATAATGTATCAGACAGGTGCTATTTCTCCGGTAGAACAGTTTTTGTCTGCTGTGTACCCAGTGTTTTCTCTCCGTCCCACAAGTTTCTCATTGGCACATATAGGGTTCCCTGCTATTGATAATTAGTTTGTATGAGTACCAAGGTATTGGATTAGTTAATTGGTTCACATGCAGAATTGCTTGCAATGTGTGTAGATGATTAGCAAGAGTATTTGAAAATATTGTGATGTCAAATAATTTATCTTATTTTACCTAAGCTGTTTTTAGGAACCTCCTCAGAGACTGCCGGAGTTGATCAGGTATGCTACACTGACTAGCACGATTCAGCATAGGAAAAATATACAAATATTTACCAGGACTGCATTGGGTTCCCAGTCCGGCCCTGGAAGAGAGCGTGGTGGAGAACTACTTGAAGCAGTAAAGGAGGAGGTGGACGATTAATCAGAGAAGCAAGAAGGAGACTTGGAGGAGGAAGGAGAAGTAAAAGAGTCTATGTCAGCAATGTTTGAGGAAATGACAAGGAGAGTAGAAATGTAGAAGATGAGCAAGAAGACAAGGAGGAGAAGTGAGGTAAGCACAGATAGATGGGAAGAAAGGAGATGCTAACCTCACCATAAAACAAGTGGAAAATAAGAATTTGAATTTCAAGCGAAAAAACTGCATTTCAAGAATTAACAATTGAGACCAAATAATTAGGAAGGGAACAGGGCACTAAACAAATGTAAGGGGAAGAGTAAAGTTAAGAAAAACAAGCATTGGCCAATGCAATAGATGCAATAGATTTCGCCTAGGTGATTAATGATAAGCTGTTTTTTGTTGTAAGTTGTAACATGGTGAGCAGTTGTGCAATATAAGTTACTGAAAATCTGTTAAAGTGTTATGACTTATTTATTGAGAAAGGCAATATATTGTGCTGGACACGATGTGGCTGGAATGGCCAATATTTTTGTTAGGGCAGTTACCATTATGCTATGTGTGGACACATTTATGCTATCATTATGCCTGAGGTGTACACCACAATTCCAGGCAGAAATTTCCAGAAATAGGCCAATGATGCTAGACCTTCTTACCAAAATGGTTGGGGCCACTATACTATTGTCTTTCCATTTAAAAAAAGAATAATCTTTTTATTAAGCAGAAGCATGAGAAGAAAAACATTGATTGATAAAAACGGCATTTTTAGAAGAATTGATCGGTATTCAGAAACAAATGGATACAATAAAGTGAACAGTAACATATTCTAGCAGAAACCAGATTAAATAAAAACATGTATAAAATTCGCAAATTTATACCCCAACTTGGTGCAAAAGTGCAGTGCTAAAGTGCTTAAGTGCATCTAGTGCAAATTTCCTTCCTCAACCTCTTCTTACGTCTCCTACTGCACTATCTTAACACTGCCTGTCAATTTTAATGTTTCCATATTTCAGGCAGTTCCAAATACAGGAGGTGCACCACAAACTCGGACCTCCACCAACCATCCCTCACACTGGTTTATTCACAAAGTCAATCTGGGGAATGTAAAAATGTACTCCTTAAGTGCTCTTTTACATACTCTATGTTTTTGAGTCTGTCTGAAATGTCCATCTTCCTATTAATAAAAGGGCATAAAGGGCACAGCCATTTCTATATGTACTGATTGTATATTAATCAGTGCTTAATTAAAAAAAAAAAAAAGTGACATGGCCCTCGTCAGGAGGCCACAGCAGCTTGCACCGCCTATTGTCACTGCCACCGGAAACACTGGCTCAAATGAAGCACTGACTATTAATGCTTCCTAAATATTCCTAAAGTTCTGCGGCTAATTAAACAAGGGATCAAAATGCACATAAAAGAGCATTACCGTAGTGCATGTTATGCTCTCCATAATGCCTCTGAATGCCGCAATATGATTTCTACATACATTTACTCAATTTGCTTACTAAATGGCGCCTAAGTGGTGTCTTTTTAAAATGGTCCCGTATATATATAAATAAAGAAAATGGTATATCTGTCCAATGTATTATTTTACCAGATGGCCAACGGAGAATAAATGAAATATTTAACTTTATCCAGAACTATTAAAAATGACTTGGGGCCCCTAACATTTGAGGAGTTTCAGTTCCTCACTCTGGGAGTGTAAGGGAGCTGGGACAATCAATAACCCAAATCTATGAGCCATCAATTTGCAATTCTTGGTTACGTGTCACTGCTTCACAGCACTGCAGGACAATGTCCTCCTTCTTAGATTGAACCATAGTTACAACACATTGATTGCACACCTCTGGTGTTCCTTTATCGTGCAGGACTAATAATAAAGTGCTGATAATAGCGTTAATTCCGTGTAATTCATGCCAGATGTCTGAAAGGGTGGCGGGCGTAACAGATTGGAATATTAGCATAATTGAACATTGTAAAACTCATCCATTCATCATTCATGCTTTGATGAAATGAGCATAATTGACTTCAGTAACAATAAGCATTAGTAGGGCTTTGCATAGAATGCTGAGATTTACTTATCCAATCATATGCTTCGAATGAAGGCGTTAAGCACTGCATTCTAAGTTCAGTAGCAAAGTGAAGAAGGCCCTGGATGAAAAGAGACCCATGAATTGGTGTGTATTTCACTCTATGTTGGCTCTAATTGGGGCAAATCGTACAAATTGACATATTGCCCACATGCAGTTGGACCACTCATACTTTCACTTTTTCTTCGTTATGTGCCTCAGACTTCACCTTATCATACACACGTATGGTAGACTTTAACACTTGAGGAGAATTAATCCACTGTTAGCCTGAGCAGAAGGCAGTAATGATCACTAGCATCTTGCCAGGAAAGATAAGATTGGTTCAGCCAATCGCAATACTTAGAATGTTTGCAATAGCTATTAGTAAGACATTGACATGTTGAGATCTGCATTGAAGGCAATGGAGCAGCCTAGGGCCAATAATGGCTGGTAAAAACCTTCTACTCTATCTTTCGAAACTTTGTCTCTCCGTTGCTTCCTTTTTAATTTAGAACATTTTATCCCCAGTGCATCGAATGTTGTAATAGTATTAAGAACCCTTTTGGCCTCAGCCTCTGATGGTTATTAAAGCCTGCACCCTTGAGATAGGGTTTTCCCTGTGGTTTAGCCTATAACTCAAATTCAAGCCCTTTAACTACCATTATTGCCCTTGGCCGAGGGCTATAATCATTAATTTCACCACTGGAATTTGGAGAGCTGCAATGAAGACAAATGAATACTTTATGGCCTATAACAGTTAGCATTGGTCTTCTACTCAAACATCCCAATGCATATCTCTTTTTTTTGCCTGTTTAATGTATACCTTTCTACCCCCAAGTGTGTGGAATGTTCTAATAGACTGATAACCCTTCTGCCTCACCTGAGATTTAAGTCTATACTTTCAGTAGAGGGCCTTTCCTGAATAAACCATTTGCAGCAGGCTATGATGATCTATTGCTTCCCTAAATTGTATCTTAAGTAAGAGTGTAACTCATTACATGAAACAGTGAAGGACAAAAGGGTCTCCTTGGTGAAATTCTGTGGCTTGGTCCTACCAGCCTTTTTATTGGGGATTAAGAGATATTAATTGCCCTTTAATTTGTTATACAATTAACTATGGTTAAACCCTTTAATAGAGGAACTTAACTGCTGGATACACCTTAAACTGAGGTCAGTAAAGTGCAATTATCAACCTGCATGGAATGCTGAGAAAGGCTAAAACCACTGGAATAGAATGCTTCAATGATATCAACTCTTGCTGTTTACCTGAGTAGCATAAAGCATTGCTGTGAAGCAGAGGGGAGACTGGGCATGAGAGAGACGTTGGTAAGATTTAAGGGACAGGTGCTAATAGCCTTATTGCCCGCACACTGTTAGGCAGTCATGGCTACTGATAGCCCTTTCACCTCATTAGACGCCGTTTCCTTTAGTTCAGGACATATCTGTGCTGTAAACAAATAATAGCAGTCAATGTCCTCTGCAGAGGGTGTTAACCACTCTCAAAGCTCAGAGAAAAGGCAAGTAGTTCAAGCATAGAAAAAAACAAGTTAGTTGGTAGAGCTTGCTATATAAGTAGTCACTATTACTGTACATGCTCCGATTATGGGTCAATGATGCCACATTTCCATTGCTTAATTTGAACCGGTGGTTTCCAGTGCTCAGCACCAGCACTTAATTGTCAACACCTGCGCTTGTGACAGTCTGCCACAAGCTGGCGCTGTCTGGCTAATTCAGAAAGGACCACAGCACAGTTAATTCTTAATTCAATAACAATTAAAAATGACTATTACCTGCCGCCCAAGCCATTCTAATAGCTTTCGGGACATAGAATAGTCTGAATTGTCACACTTGTTGTAGTATGATGGTTGGTAGTTGTGTTGATACTATCATTGGCAGTAATGATACAGGAGATGGGTGGTGCAAGCTGCAGTGGCCTCCTGACGAGAGCCCTGGCACTTATGTTTTTAATACAAATGAAGCACTGTGCATTTCTCTGCTTTCTAGGTCTAATTCAAAGAAGCTGTGACAGGCTTGGGTCCAACATTGCCCACCTGTCTGTTCCCTCCCACTAAACATCTGCAATTGTGTAAAGTAGAGAACATGGTATACATCCCTTCAAGTGTCCTACCTTGTATATCATGGCGATTCTCCTGCAAGGCGCTCCTGTTTCAGTAAGTTTATGTCTAACGGCTGAGACAATGTTCTCTGCTCCTGCAGTCGCTGCAGTCATTGTCTCCCTTTAATGAGCAATGCAGTGATTTATGTGGCCGCATGGCAGGCGGCGTTTGGCATCACCGAGGAGCATGCAGGTAGCGAGCTCGCGACTGCAGAGGTTTTCCGAGCATTTGAAGAGCAAAGCAAGCTCTTTCCACTGCGTAGTGCAAAACAGCAGTTTCTGGAAACATCTATTCGCAAATGTGGCTGGCCACAGTTGTTTAACAGTACACTCACCTTGTTTTAAATATAAATCTACCACATCCTCAATTTACAGTTTCTTCAGGTGGCGTAAGGCAAAACTATGCCCCCATGCAGTGCCTAATTTGAAGAAAAAAAAGAAAGAAAGAAAATAAGATCCATTTTTTTCATATGAGCCCTTTGGTGGACTGGTGAATGACGTGGTAGCTGAACAAAATGGCTCCTTAGTTTTAACACCACCTCATATCTCTTTCTTCCACCACCCGACACTTACCGTCACTTTATCTCTCTCTTGCAGGTTCTTTTTCTTTCATACTTTCTCTGTTTCACACTGTTTTCCACTCTTTCTCCATTTTCTGCCTTCATTTCATGCTCCTAGTAAAAGTCTGATTGTAAATAATAAGCCCCTAGACTGACAAATGAATGGCATTTCTGACCACCCTCAACGACCGGCACAAGTTAAGGACTGGTCCATTCAAAATATATTGGTAGTCCCTGCGCTTCCCGCCACTCACGGCCTAATTTCTCACCATACACTGCACTGTTCAATTTTATACTCTTATTCATTGGCTGAGACTTTGCTATATTATCATCCTCATAACTTTGTTTCACCAATTGCCATAAAAGCAAACATTATATTCTAACTCATCCATAATTCCCCTTCAAGTCTTTCTATAAAAGTTGTCTAATTTTCTCTCACTTGCCACAATACTCATGCAGCCATCATATGACTCATTTGCATCATATTAATTTAATTTGCTAATGCCACCCTGATTCTTGATTTAATATAATGTATTACTGTTTGCAGCATCACATTTTCTCAACCTCTGATGATTATCATAATATTTTAATGAATGTAATGTATTCCACTGAATGGTATCCCTTTTTTCTGTGCATGAACATCTCTCTGAACCTTTCTATGTCCAGTTCAGGCTTGACAAAGCACATTGAATTAATAATAATAATAATAATAATAATAATAATAATAATAATAATAATAATAAGAAGAAGAAGAAGAAGAAGAAGAAGAAGAAGAACCCCAGCTAAGCATTTCACCTTCCTAAACTGCTCAGATTTAAAGCAGGAGGACTGCTTGTTCACTGCCAGAGCTCACGTTTTCAAAAACCACTCTCTCCACACATACTGTTGTGGGAAGTCGTGTAGGTAGTAAAATCAAAGCGGAAGATTTAAATCTGCGCAGCACAAACACCTCTCTGCACAAACAAGCATGCAAGTGTGTTAAAATAGGCCTTGTTTTGCTGCCAGTGCCCGGGGCCACCAGTTTTACTGACAGTGGGGTTCTGACCTACTGCTCTGGATGGAGGGTGCTGTGTTTAGCCTCTGCAGAGGTTGTGTGACAACATCTTTTTAAGTGGATCAACCACATGGATGTAACTATTAATAATACAGCAGGTGCAGTGGTAATGGTGCTCAGTGGCCTAACAGGACAACCAAAAACTGTTATTCCTTTATTTTACTGCACAACCTGCCAGCATGGGGGTACAATGTCTGTGCTTGCAGTAGGGCCCATGGAACTCTTGCTTTACCTCTGCTAACCCCCCTCTCACACACACATTCAATGAACAAGCAGCACAGTCCATGAACTTGCTGGGTGATGTAGTGCCCCACAGACAGTGTCACCTTATTAAAAATATATTATAAATTCTGAAAACAATAGCAGCACCTTTTTTTGTTTAAGTAATTTTTAATAAACAAGACACGCATTTAGCTATAACTTATTGCACATAATAATAAAAATACGTGCCAAAGTGCTTGTGATCCCTGCTTAAAACTTGTTAACATTGGCTATACCCAATTGGCATATTTAATGTACTTATAAGTCCCTAGTAATGTGCCCAGGGCCTGTAGAGTAAATGCTACTAATGGGTCTGCAGTACTGATTGTGCCACCCACTTAAGTAGCACTTTAAACATGTCTTAGACCTGCCATTTCAAAGCCTGTGTCTGTAGTTTAAATTGCCATTTCGACCTGGCAAAGTAAACCTTTTGCCAGGTCCAAGCCTTCCTTTTTAAAACATATATGTCACCCCTAGGGTAGGACCAAAAAGAGAGTATGCAGTTCCCCAGTTGAAAATGGGGCGAGAGATGAACCAAAGTGAGTGAAGGCACACAGGAGGGGAATCCTCCTTGTTGGAACTAGAGTCCTCACACACCCAGCAAGCTAGGTGTCATGCTTCATCTTATGGGCTCGCTCCTCGTCGGGTCGGCGGTGCAATACCCGACGGGCACCCATAAAGGGGCTCTTTAGCGGAGATCTTTTGTTCCTGTCGTATGGTGCAGTGGGTGTGAGGGCCCTAGGGACAGGGGTGTGTAGATGTGTGTGGGTAGTTAAAAAAGGTTGGGTAGTCCACAGGGGAACTTTAATAGAGTGGTAACCCACCCTACTAAAAACAAACAGAGTGGATGCTCTTTGGCTCAAGGTTTCAGGGGAGCAAGTCTTGACTCTATATCAGTGGTGGACATGTTTCCTGTGATGTGTTCTAAGCGATACAGTGCATTTCTTAAGAACCAATCTACTATCTACACTAAGTGTTGTGGGTGGAGCGTGCCTACCCACCACTAAATCAATATGCGAACACGAAGTCCAGCCAAGGCTAGTGGAACCTTAAGAGGGAGGGATCTCATAAACACAACAGGGTGAAAGGGTCAGTTAAGTCATCACGGACCAACTCACAGGGTGCGGTTCATCTGTCAAAGGTAAGATGCTATAATATATATGCTCTAAACCTTAACTGACTAGTGAGCAGAAAAAGTTAAAAGGCTAGGATGCACTGTGGTATCTTTAAGCCCATGGATGGAGGCAAAACTTTGGCGCTGATCCACGCATTCAATGAAGGCTTCGGTGTCAAACCCCTTTATGATGCAGACATACGTCATAGTCGAGCTGCGCTGCCTGTCGTCTTCGAGACACGCAGTTTGTTTAGTGATGTCGTCAATTAGCTCCTGCGTTGGCTTCGAAGTGCAATGCATCGGTTCAGATCGACACTAAGTTGGAACTGTGTTGATTTTGAAGCAAAAACAGCTGCAGAACCCACTTCTGAGGCATAGGGCTAGATTGGCACCTCAGCAAGGGAGGACTCACAGATGGCAGAGTACAGCTGCAGCAACAGGGTTGTAGGAATATTTAGGATGCAAGTTCTTAGGAATAAATATTAAATAAATAAAAGGCACTTGCATATATAAAAAGAGGAACCATAAATATTTTTCACATTAAAAGTATGTCATTTAAATGTGGCCCTCTGGTGTAGAGTCAATAAGAGTGAATAATGTATTCTGGAAGTGACTGCTCTGTCAGTCTAACCTCTACATAAAATGTGAAAGATTATCCTTCCAGCACTGATATAAACAGAGGAAATACGACAACATCTTAAAACAAAGTTTTCTTTTCATATCGTGGCAAGAAAAGATACGAAGTTGCAGGCTCTGTTTGACACAAATCAATAGGCCTTTTAGCCCGAAGTGGATTAGTCATGCTCACTGGAAACTGCAAGGGATAGCATTTTATCTGACACACCGCTTTGATGTATTTATTCATGGACAGGAATGTTGCAAGGGCGAGCGGCACACTAAGCAAGCATTTTTTGTTGTTGTTGTTTTGCTGCAGAAGTGCTCCCCATCCAGTAACAAAAGGTAATTTTTTGTACTTTTATTGTAATTTAGACCTTCCTGCTGGTGGCGACCTGATGCTACTGCCTATCCTCGTCCTATGAAGGCCTACCTCTTTTCGTATAATGTATATTCCAACTCACTCAGCCCCACATGGTGTGTTCCACAGTATAGACTCTATTCACACAGTTTTCCAGTGAACAGTAGCGGTCAGTGGTGGGAGTGCTGCCAGGCGGTGACGTGGGGTGGGGGAGGGGCAGGGTGGGGGGGGTAGTAATCTATGGAATACGGCAAAATACAGGTAAGTAAACATATAAATAAATAAAACAAATTTTGTTGTACGCACTGCATTGCATTTGGCGATGCAGTGCGCACAACAAAATTGTTTTTTTTTAATATGTTTACTTACCTGTATTTGGGCATATTCCGTAGTTTACTACCCCCCACCCTATCCCTCCCCCACCCCACATCACCGCCCGGTAGCACTCCCACCACTGACCGCTACTGCCAGTGAAGAGTCAATTTGGCTCACTTTAATACAAAATGGGCTGGAAACTCCTGCAGTGAGTGGGTTTTTACAGCTCATGCATGGAGGCTCTGCTCTGTTGACGCCCCTCAGGTTTTTTGCTATTTTTTTTTACATTGATAGAAACCTCAGAAGCTTTTATTAGTGTATTTGGGGGAAGTAAGAAGAGTCGGCTGGAGCTGCGACAAGCTCTTAACACCACCCCTGCTGCTTGGCCTCCCTCTGATCAAGGCTGCAAGTGAAGTGATGGGCTCAAAGCCACGCCCACATACATAGTCCCTCCCCCTTCTCACATATGGTGTAAACATTGTTATGGTTGGCAGATCTGGTGAAATGTAATAGTGAAAATACAAAACGTCAGTTTCACTAAAGTGTAGACACATGTGGACTAAATTCTACCTGCAAGTCGAACCGTCGAACTGTAAAATCACTTAGAACAGTGTAAACACTCAACTTCTTTAGCTGTCACCAATGTTTGCAGTTCATGCAAATTTGTATTAGCCCTGTGGAAAGACATACCTTTGGTCACACTGTGCTGACCATCTATGGGGCAGCAGTGACTGAAATAACTCTCTGCTCTTTGATTGGCACTGCCATGTCCTCGAGGCAGGGCTCTTTATGCGCCATTGAGTACTACGGAGTCCTTGATGGCTCACATGAGGGTTCGCAGGAATCTCTCTGAATCTGTATCACCGCGGGGCAGCCCGTTTGTCTTTGGGAGGCAGCAGCTGTGCCACATTGACGACACTCAAGGAGAGGCAGGCATGTGTTTGAGATGCAAATATGCAGTCATTTGCATAACAGTGTTCTAAATATTTAATATCGCAATTTACTTCATCCATCGAAATCTGCTGCATGGATCTGTAAAAATTGTTTCCTCTTCAACCAAAGGAGCAAAATCATGTAAGTGTTCTTTCTTGATCATTGTTAGAACAGCAGTTGAAGATATTTTGCAAAATGGAAATATTTTAGGTTGCTTATCAAAGGCTCGGGTACACATTCTTGATTTTTAGGTCTGGCATGAGCAACGACCTTATGATTACACTAAAATTATAAATGTAATGGGCTCATATAGACTTTCCGCTAGGCCTCTTCGTCCATTGGTCTGTTATTGTGTCATTTGCATGTTAATTCCTCCTCTACAGGGTAAGGGGCAGGGCAGTAGTTCAACCCACTTCAACCATTGGGTACTTGACTGAGAGGGACCACTTTTCCCTTTGTCAAGGAGTACACACACACAAAGTAGTTAATTTAAATTTCAGAACTTCTTGTGGCAATGTGTGCTCTTTCTGAAACCCAAAACATATGTTTACTTTTAGCCAATGTTTATTTTAGATCAATGTGGGCTGAGTAGCTTTACCAACAATAATGTTTTGCAAAACCCATGACAAAGCAAATAAACATTGACAAAGCCAAAGGTCTGGTGTGCAATTTACATTTCTCTTTACTAGACCAGTAGCACACAATCACCTCTTTTGTCAATAACAGACACAGTTAAAAAATACATTTTAACCGTGAGACTGAGCTTGGGAACCAGTAGACAGTTCACTGCCTACATTTATGGCGTGATTTTCCTGCACAATGTCGCTCGTCTGATTCGGGTCAAATTGTTAAAAATTATTTCAGGATTTGGTGAATAAATGCAATTTTCATGCTTTATAGCTGAAGTTTGCCTCTTCATTTCTTAACAATGAAGTGGGGTGCTAAAACCACTTTTATCCAGAATGACCAATGTAAGAGAGACTTTTTCCACTTCTTAGACAATGCAAATGCTATGTGTGCACTCATCAGTCAGTATAAGAGAGCACGAGGGCAATCCAAATCCTGATGCTAAACAACTACGCTTTGCTACTCAGAACCTCCAGGATGCGTATATAATGCATATTATGACAGATCATTCTTGGGAAGGAATTGATATGATTTTCTGTACTCTTTCCTTTAGAAAGAGCAGGTTGCAATCTTGTCACTTTAGAGACAGTCAGAGGGAGTAGCAATGGTCACCAGTCCCCAGGATGTGGGAAAGTAGAGTTCAAGGTGCAGATGAGTAGAGAGACAGTGAGAGAGGCAGGTGAGAAATGATCATTCATAAACCTTACATGACTCCTGGACAAGGACTTGAATGCAAGTGTCACCAGGGTGAGCTGCTTGCTCAAACATCTGCCCGTAGGATCTCTCCTCCACTCTTTTCTGTGCCCATGCTTTTTCTCAAACCTCAGCCCTATTAAGTATCGGTCAGCTTAGCTTGAAGGGGCATAATGGATGCCAGGCAGGAGGGCGGCACAGCAGATGCTTTCTGTCCTGCTTATTTGGTAGCAGTAGCCTTCTGACCACAATTTGGACCTGATTACAAGTGAGTTGTATCGTTCCAACTGTTTCCGCACAGGTTTGAATTCCAAGTTTGAAGGTATGTAACACATCCAATAAATATTGAATGCGCTAAATAAATCCACGTTTGTTAAATTGTGGCAGGTCAAACCTGCCGAAATTTAACGTGAGAAACATACAGTATTTGCCGCATCATACAGATTTTGGTGTATTAAACACCAAAATCTGGTTAGTATCCCCCAATAACTAGTTATAGGTGTTATTTATCGCACCCGGTAAATAACATACTTAGTGGAATTGTAATTTATCCGGTGCAAAAAATAGCACCGACACTTGTAATAAGGCCCATTGCCTCTATGTTTGAGCCTGCTCAGTGGTACCAAGCATAAGTGGTGGCCACTCTACTATGCCTCCTGTGCAATGCAAACACACACCACTCTTCTTTCTCCATCCCCTGTTCTTTGGGAACACAATGGGTGACGTGGATTTGTAACACTCCAAGAGATTGGTCATTGTAGAATGAGGAGGGCTGGCAATGGGTTTCCTTTGTTTAGGGTCCCTTTCAATCTGCAGAGTCGAAAGACCATATGAGCACTTCCCTGAAAATTAGGTGACATGGTGGTGGTGGGGGGGGGTATCTCCTTTTGTTCTAGGTCCCTTTCTATCAGCAAATTGGAAGGACCATATCACCACTTCCTTGTTGACCAATGACATTGGCCCAGGAAACCTGCCGGGTAGTAAATCTAACTGGGTTTGTGATGATAAATCTTGTTTAGCTCCAATACCTCCTGTGTGTATATCATAATTTAGGACATACTACTGTGTGTTTTGCAACTAGTGTTGACTTTTGAAATATTATTGCTGTTTTGGGAGGAACTGAGTCTGTGTTTATTATTCGCTGGTTGATTTATGCCCTAATCTTGAGATGTTCTCTTGAAGGTTGGATGTTCTGTGAACTTGAGGGAAAATTTGCAAGGCTGATATCCATTATTTAGGGGTGTCAGCATAGCAATCTATCTTGCTATGGTCCTTGGAATAGAAGTGATGGAAACGTTTAAAGTGCTGTAGTAGAGGAGACCAATGACGAAGGGTGTAATGAAGAGTGATCATGTATTTTCAGTCCTCTTCTGTAGCTTGTGGGTAAAAGATGTAGCGAAGATTTTCATGCTGGGAATATAGGACCAAATTAAATATCTGCCTCTAATGAACTTGAAAATGACATACATAGTTGCTTCAGTTAGAGAGAAATATATAGGAATAGTTATAAAGTTGTAAATACCTGCATAGGCGTAACTTACAAGGGGTGTTTATTACATTATATAAGAAGAATGTTTTTAACACCTTGCATGCGGCAGGGATTCCAGCCCGTTGCTGGACATTTCAATCGCGGGTGGGGTTGTGACGGAACTCAGCCGTCATGCGCACAGGCCACCCGTGGCTCAGAATGGCTGGGATCTTTCACGAGCATCGAAGGGGTTAAAAAATAGAACTCGGCATCCATTGTTTAACACCCTATCGTGGTATCAAACTTCCATACAGAAACCCATTCACCTGCATCCCACCTTTTTTGGGAATGTTCCAGTCCATGCCTATTGAGAAAAGGTGTTTAGTGCTGCAGTATTCTGGTTTAAATCACCAACTGTTTACAAGATGGGAATAGGATAGAAACAAGTTTTGAATACCTGCAAACATGGGTTTCTCAAACCCTGCAAGCCATCGCCTTGCTGCAATACCCACTCCCCACCCCTGGAGTAGTATTAACAAACCGATATAATATTACTCATGGGTAAATTGATTTATGAGTGCAAATTCAGGTTTTGTGAATGAAACCTGTAATTTGCATTCGTAAATCAAGTCATTTATGCATGGAAGTTGGACCACCATAGAAAGTGCAAGCACAAGCTAACAGCCTCTCCTGCCAATCATGAACATACATGAACGTTTCTGTCAAAATCAGGGCTTACACTGGCCAACATCCGATCTACAAGACCAAAGGGAATTCCACGTCACCCAAAGCACCAGAGTAGCATGAGGAATGTCCCTGGTTCATGAACCCTCCACCCAATCATGAGCCAGTCCCACCTCCTTTCTTTGTGAATTAAAACCTTTAGACCATCCCATCACAAGGGTATCCACTGGAAAAGGGACATTACCAGTTTGGGCCTGTTTAGGACAAAAAAAGGGCAAAGGGCAAATCCACTGACCCTGAAGTAAGCCATCATCACCATGTTGTATGTGCACAGAAACACATGGACTCCACATACCCACACCATCACCCAGACCCTAAAAAAACAGAAACCCTGATCCACATACCACTCTCTAGTATGCACTTTCTTCCAACACACACCATCACTCATCTACTCCACAACTCATGTCCATCGTCACACCCTCTGCAGTCGTCCAAGTTCCGGACACATCAGACACAAAATATAACCTAGTAGTACGCTTCATTACAGAGACTTAATTCACACACATCCTGAGCATACTCATCGTGATAGGCTATGACAAGCAGCTCATAGAATGCACGCATACGACTAGCTGTCCTCCTGGCTGTCACCCTCAGTGACCTAAGTACTCTCAGTCACTCAATCTCCTCACCTGCCACTTCCCTTTCTAAGCACCTTAGATAGCCTTCTATATTGTGATGTACAGGCCACACTGGACCCAAAAAGAAACTTTTAGAAGACATGCCAGGCCTCATAACCACCACCTATGTTCGTTTCTACAACCCAATATTCCACAGAGACTTGAACTTACCTTGCTATCCCAGCAGCAAGAGAATGAAATACTCCCCATATGCACTGCACAATACTCTGGACATGAAGCAAACACACCAATTGTAGATCCAATACCCTTATTCCCATCCTGACGACATCACCCACAATCCACTGCAAGATCCGATTCACTGACCTGTTTAAATAACTTCACCATCCCCTTCTCCATCTTCCACGGCAATCTATTACTTCAAGGTCAAACCAAAAAAGGAAAAACTCACAATTCATTCCTGTAAAGATCCTTCCATGGATGCCCATCAAGAAGATCTCATCAACCTACTGAATATAATCCAGACCACATCATATATCTACATATTCCTCAAAGAACACAACAGTGAAAACCCATGCAAATTCAACTTCCCATTAAAACACTATCATATACATGCAAACCCTAAGCAACTTGACACAGGTGAGAACTACCTGACAAGTGTGCCATATGAAGAATGGAAACGAAAGGGAGGCAAACCATGTCCCTGATGCCATCACCCAACTCAAGGCACTCCTCTTGCCATGCAGAGAATTCCAAACCTCAGTTAAAGCCACCTCCTCTGGAGCTGCCGTCAACAAGGAAAATAAACATAGCAAAACAGTTTCAAGATCATCAGCTCTGCATAAATCTTCTCCCGCATATTCCCATCTCTCAGTCAATCATCAAGTGCCATGCTATCAATCACTTCTCCATCATCAAGACTGGCAACAACATCAAGATTCATCAATATGCTGATGACACTCAGCTCTATCTAAAAATCTCTTTCATCAGCAACATTAAGTAACTGAAAACCTGAGCCAAGATATTCCACAATGGTTTGCCAGTTGCCTACCTAAAGCTCCACTCAGCAAAGTCCAACAGCTACAAACAACTATAAACCCAAACTAGGATATTCATTGTTAACCACAATAGCTTGCCCACCCAGTGGACAGACAGTGTGAAAGCACTCGAATTCACTGTTTACACTCACCTAACCTTACATTGCCTAGAAAACTAGGACAGCGTGGTACCAGCTCTCTCTCCTGACAATGGACGATGAAGAGAGAAAATTAAATAAATAAATAACTTTGACTCGCCATCGTCTGTTTAAATCTCCCCCACCGTGCCTCACCGCTCTTACCTGCAAGGGCCGCGGCTGCTTTTGCATCTTTTTGTTGTCGATGTTGAGTATTTGAGGCCAAAAACGTTCTAAGAAGCTGCTCTGGGCCTGGATTCCATTTTGCTCTGACGTTATACTGACGGCACAGGTGCTACCAGCATGTCTCATGAATTTTGCACTGGCTAGTCTGGTTGAAATATGATTTTTGCCCTTGTCAGTCAGCACCAATGCAGTTCTGTAATGAAAATGCCAATGCACCTTTGCCCTGGTGAGGGCCTTGTTATTGGGCACCTAGCTGAGAGGGTTAAAATGTGTGTAAGATTTATTGTAGGTGGTAAATTGCATTTATATACAGCTTACTACCCCTGACGCGGCATTGAAGAACGCCGGATCCCAATATTAGAGTTAAATAGTAGATTAGGGCTGTTATGTATCATACGTACCACGTCATAATGATAGACAGTATGTTACTGACTCGTAGATTGCACCGAAACCCTATAATGTTGCGTAAAAAGACAAGTAATAGTCAATAATTCCATATTTGTAAAGCACAAACTTATCACCCCTGAAGGTATCCAGGCGCTATCCATTATTTCACAGGCACTAGCATTACTGTGGACCATTTAATTTCCAAGGGCGTAAATAGGTTTTTTCAGATTCTAAATATCCCCTCATTCTCCCATCCCTGTCATATATTAATCTCAGATACACGGAAAGGAGGCCAGTCAGCAGATTTTTGGATATCTACAATCCGCCTCCTCAGGCGAGGCAGGAACAGTTGCAGGGCGGCGGGATCTCGCTTTATAATTGTCTGCCCTTTATGTTTCAACTTCTTTCACGAGGAAAAAAAAAAGAGCTTGGTGTCAATATAGAAAAGAAAACACGGGGAAAGAAAGCAAACAGAGGAATCAAAGGCAGGAGCTGGCACCCACCTCCTTTTTCAAGGCCCGTGTGCCACTGCAGTGTAATTGCCTCCTCTCTTGACATCGCAACGATCGTATCTTTGGTCTATAAAAAAAGCAATGTTCTTCTTCCAGGGGACGCGCCATTAAAAATAAGCCTTATCGGAAGTGCAGGGAAATAAGGTCACGCGGTGCTCTGTAACAGTACATTGCGCACGTAGATGAGTGCAGTCTGTGTGGGTGTCTGCGCGAGACACGGTTGTTTGTATCTGTGAGTCTGTTTCAGACTTCCGGGCTGGACAGGTCATTTAGTCCATTGGGCATTTCCCCATAGGGCAATACCCGAGGCTGCTGCTGGCATCGCTCTCATTTTTTCCCAACTCTCAGAGGATAATTAAAGGGGACACCTAGAGGGCTTCATGGAAGAGATCTATCTATCTATCTATCTATCTATCTATCTATCTATCTATCTATCTATCTATCTATCTATCTATCTATCTATCTATCTATCTATCTATCTATCTATCTATCTATCTATCTATACATATCTCTCTCTCTCTCTCATTGCTTTTCTTTCTTCTCCTCTGTATCAGTGACAAGCAGAAAGAAAATATTTACTTTGTGAACTCCTTAAATAATTATAGAAAAGTTAAAGCCAGAATCTTTCTGTTTGTTTCAAGCAAATCAAGCTGTGCAGTTAAAAAAAACTGATCTATATTAAAATGTTTCTAATATTTGTTTAGAACAAATATGTGACAGGTTTGTGATGTGTTTAATTTTGTATTAGCAAACATTCTCCTTCTTTCATATGAAAAAGTTCTGCACAAAGATTTTAAGTAATTTTTGGGCAAAACAGTGGAGTGAGCATGTATTACATGGGATAAAGTACCCCCCTGGTGTGTGTGATAAGGATAATGCAAGTAAACCCAGAGTTCCATAACCGTGTAAAGGAACTCAACCTTTTGGCCTCATTCCTGTATATGGTTAATGGACTCCTCAGTGACTTACAATATTCTCATAATGTATAGCACGGGTACTTTATCCCTTATATAGTCGGTGACTTCAGTGGCGTAGCTAGAGCTTTTGCTGCCCATGGTTGCCCCTGCATTTGCCACCCGGTGGCCGTGGGTTAGGAGCGGTGGGTGCTGGCGATTTGTGCATTTCTAGTTTACAGCGACTAGCAGAAAAAACATAATTATTTTTTGCATTCCTTAAATAATTATATAATTATAGAAAAGTTAGAATCTTTCTGCATGTTTCTACATATTCCAAGCTAATGCAGATTTTCTTTTTAAAAAATGGACTTGTATGGAACTGTTTCTAATATCCTTTTGCTTCAAATTTCTAACAGGTTTTTCCTGTGTTTTGCACTAGATGTTCAATTTTTATTCTTCATGTTTACCAACATGCTTTCACTTTCATATGAAAAAGCAATGCAGCAAGGTTTTAAGTGGTTTGTAGGAAAGGTGAAGGTGTGGCCATGTATACATACTATGGGATAAAGTACCCCCTGCTGTACATGATAAGGATCTCTGAGTTCCATAACCTTATAAAGGAACTCAGCCTTCTACCTCATTCTGCTATATGGTTATGCAACTCCTTGATGACTGACTTGCAATTACTTTAGCATTCAACAGCAGGGGAAACTTTATCACATATACTACTCTGTGCAAAATGCAGCGTTTGCCAGCCGAAAAAAAGAAGACAATTAACTTTGGTACTCAGTGAAGTTATAGTTCAGCATCAATGTATCTGAAAAACAAATAGATTATAGTTTTACAAGAAAAGAGGTCACTTACATCAAAAAGCCAAATATGTTTACAATACCCTAAATATAGATAGCAAGAGCTGGGCAGGACATTTGCATACCAAAGAAGCTCTCTCTCTAACTCCTTCCCAGACAATCAGTCAGACATATTTCCCATTTTGAAAAGATTAAAAAGATGCATCTTACAATAAAGAACCTGGATGTATTATGAGTGATATAAAATGGTGCTAAATAAATGTGTGATTAATTGATTATTTCTTCTTGTATACCATCTGACCACTTCACTCTTTACTGAGACACACTGGTGGCATGCTCTGAAAGAGACACCGAGGAGGGGTCACAAGGGCTGTCTGATTAGTTGCAATCCAGTTTTGCAATGTCCCTGAAATGCCGTGCTGGGCTACTGTAAGAAGGGCAATAGGAGGTTTTATAATGGTCATCTAACAGATGCCCATCCAATCCAATGGTGGCTCACCTCTCATAGGTGCTAGGAGTTCCAAGCGGATGACAATATGTCTGTAGAGAGACACTGTGGAGCCTCCTGACGAACAGGGGGATCCTCCTCTCATTTTTGTCATAGAAGATAAGGGAGGGGAAATGGATCAAAAGGGACACATTTGGATTTTAGCAAGGGACACTGAAGCGGCTGTGGACATCGCTGAGTTATGGGATCGACTACCAGCTGTCCATACAGAACTTTACTAGGGAGCTACAACCCTGATGGGCTGGAAGGGATCAATCAGATGGTCAGTGGAGGGAATAAAGAGCACACAAGGCAGAGAAATTTGAATCAAAGCCCTTTTGAAGAATCATAACGCTGGTGGTGAAAAGATGAGACCGGGAGGAGGGGGTACGTGGTCATGGTGATATTCAACCAACTGTGCAGTTTAATATATTAATTCATCACTAAGAGATTTAACAATTCTTTAAACATACATTCCATCTGTAGTGGCAAGTACAAATAACTCCAAATGTACAACAATTGCTTGATAAAGTTTTGAATTGAATGTGAGAAGAAATGTTACTAACTCTGAAATTTACCAGAAGTCTTTGCTCTGGTTTATGCACTATAAATGGTGACACAAAAATGGACTCATTACACCGTGAGAAAGAACATCTCTTGTTCGAAACGTTGGTGGGTGGTGGTAGGTGGCGGAGATCATCATGCTTGAATAAAAACAAGCCTTCACAAAGTTCCTGTTTTCTGGAGTGCGGTCTTTTAAAAGTCTTTTGCTGTTTAATTTAACACAAGGCATTGTCTGGCCTCGAGACCGGCACCCGCTGAACAGAGCGCACCAGCAACAGACTAATTTGTTTTTGGATATATATATATATGAACTAACCACTTCCTTCAAGAAGAAAAGCGCGGAGGCCAGAGGGGGGTCCTTTGAAAGCCCTTTATTTCATGGTTGCATCAGTTGGTAGCAGCAAATGCATTTCGGCTTGTCATAAAGCCTTCCTCAGTGCTCACGCCCCAACACAAAGTCACGTATTATTCCATCAAGGCTGCTTTGCGAGTGCTGCAGTCGACATTAGACTCCTCCCTTAAGAGCATTGGCTCACCTGTTGGACGTCACGTAAGTATGAAGAGACTCCAACTCCCAGCATGCAACATGGTCTTGCAGCTGGGCCGGTGATATGGGTGCAGGTAATCTGTTAATGTCCGCTCCAATGTCTTTTGTAGCCTCGTATGGTGTGACTCCTCTTGATACTTCCACGTCCCAAAGCGCCTCCTCAAGTCCCCTCGGACTGCTGGGCCAAGTTACGTGGATTCTGGCTATGCAAGGACAGCCGTGTACGTACATATATTCCCCGGACGAAACGCTTCATGTTGCTGTCTCCATCCTTGGAATAAAGCACTTTACCTTTTGAAAATCCTCGTTTGTGGTCTTTGCCTGTTTCGTGCCTGTGCGGTGTTGCCGGTACTCAGGATTGTGGATTCATATATATATATATATATATATATATATATATATATGTCAGAGCAAAGTGCGCAAGTGCTTTGTCCAGGGCTCACCACGGACTCCAAGCCCTCCGGCTTCACTGTGGCCCCCAAAGCGATGTTTGTGGATGCCTTCTTGTTTCAAATGGAACGTCCGACGCGTTTCGGGGCCAAAACCCGCCCCTTATTCATGGACCAATGAAGGAAGACAACCAGACTTGGCTCACACTTCTCAAATACTTTATAATTTGGGAGGGGCATCGTCCGCCCTAAGTGGGTGGAGTTACGGTGCCGACTTGTGGTTCTTGTAGTTCTATGAGCCAGGTAGTTCATTAAACCCTTGAGTAGGGTGGTGCTTCCTTACAAGTGCAAAGTCATTTTATCCTTAAGTAGGAGGCGAAGGAAAACATCAACCATCGCTGAAAATATTGCTGGAATCAGTGCTGACAGGCGGCAACGGTGTGTGCCGTCTCAGTCCTCCGCTGCAAGGATATTCGTTCCGCAGCGGTGGCGGAGCTCCTAGCCGCGACCAAGGCAGGCCGCCAGGAAATGTCAGAGCAAAGTGCGCAAGCGCTTTGGCCAGGGCTCACCACGGACTCCAAGCCCTCCGGCTTCACTGTGGCCCCCAAAGCGATGTTTGTGGATGCCTTCTTGTTTCAAATGGAACGTCCGACGCGTTTCGGGGCCAAAACCCGCCCCTTATTCATGGACCAATGAAGGAAGACAACCAGACTTGGCTCACACTTCTCAAATACTTTATAATTTGGGAGGGGCATCGTCCGCCCTAAGTGGGTGGAGTTACGGTGCCGACTTGTGGTTCTTGTAGTTCTATGAGCCAGGTAGTTCATTAAACCCTTGAGTAGGGTGGTGCTTCCTTACAAGTGCAAAGTCATTTTATCCTTAAGTAGGAGGCGAAGGAAAACATCAACCATCGCTGAAAATATTGCTGGAATCAGTGCTGACAGGCGGCAACGGTGTGTGCCGTCTCAGTCCTCCGCTGCAAGGATATTCGTTCTGCAGCGGTGGCGGAGCTCCTAGCCGCGACCAAGGCAGGCCGCCAGGAAATGTCAGAGCAAAGTGCGCAAGCGCTTTGGCCAGGGCTCACCACGGACTCCAAGCCCTCCGGCTTCACTGTGGCCCCCAAAGCGATGTTTGTGGATGCCTTCTTGTTTCAAATGGAACGTCCGACGCGTTTCGGGGCCAAAACCCGCCCCTTATTCATGGACCAATGAAGGAAGACAACCAGACTTGGCTCACACTTCTCAAATACTTTATAATTTGGGAGGGGCATCGTCCGCCCTAAGTGGGTGGAGTTACGGTGCCGACTTGTGGTTCTTGTAGTTCTATGAGCCAGGTAGTTCATTAAACCCTTGAGTAGGGTGGTGCTTCCTTACAAGTGCAAAGTCATTTTATCCTTAAGTAGGAGGCGAAGGAAAACATCAACCATCGCTGAAAATATTGCTGGAATCAGTGCTGACAGGCGGCAACGGTGTGTGCCGTCTCAGTCCTCCGCTGCAAGGATATTCGTTCCGCAGCGGTGGCGGAGCTCCTAGCCGCGACCAAGGCAGGCCGCCAGGAAATGTCAGAGCAAAGTATATATATATATCACCAAACACTCCGAATTCCTCAATTCAGAAAAATAGACGGCATTCCAAGTCTGTGTGTTTCACCAAAGATGTTTTATTGGCAGACCCCCCTGCCCCCTTGACAAACGCGTTTCACCCCTTGGGCTTCGTCAGTGTCAACCATTTTTTTGTGCAGTGCACCATTATATCCCCTCCCCTCCATAAACATAAAGAGAGGACAAAAGGCTCGCCTCGTTCTTCTTGGCGGCCATCTTATAATGTGCATGTTTTTCACTTTATCTAAGCACATTAAAAACCATCTACAGACCGGGGAAATGGTGATAAGAAAAGTAATCGTGCATGATTTTTTTAAAAACAACAAAAAAGAGCAACAAGGGTTATTGTTTACATCATGTGTTATCGATATTAGTACATTGCTGAATTATATTTTCCATTGCATTCATATACAATTAAAAAAAACAATATATATATATATACATATATATATATATATATATATATATATATATATATATATATATAGATATAGATATAGATATAGATATATATAGATAGATAATATAGATAGATGTATGTATACATCTGGATGTATATAGATATATATGTGTATATACATATACATTTATTTGGGCTAGACCTGTAAATCTCATAAATGTGTGTATAAACAGACACAAACCTACAAGGCAATGTTCACTAGGAAATCGCAGGACTTCCAACCTGCCACCCCTGCTCCCTCCTCCTCACCCTGTCTCTGCTGGGAGCAGGCAGCGACCACCTCCTGTGATGCCTGGCAGACACAGATGCATTATTTCAGACTTCAGAGGAACATGAAAAGAGAGCATTCCTATAAATTCTGCTCCGTAGGGTGATCTGACCTTTGACCCAAAAACCGGGAAATATATTTAAAATTAACAAAAGTTTCGGGACACAGGAACAGTCCTTTGAAATCTTGACTGTCTGGGTAAATCTGCGACGTATCCGCACCCTTTTAATGTGTATTCTATTTTGTCATAGGTTTTCACTGCTTTATTGTTGGGGAACTGCTGGACCCTCATCAATCGAAAAATAAAATGGCTAAAAGCAAAAGTATTTTTTTGTCTCAAAAAGCAAATAATGACATAGTAGTCGTTGGCACTTAAGGGAACTAATTTGTGTGTGGATTTGTTCTGACTAGGACAAAAGCTAGGCTTGAGCACCAAAATAAAAGTGGTCTGCAGTAGTGAATTGGGTAGGTTAAAAATGGCCCATGTTTGTTAATTGGGGCAGTTAAAACTTGTAAAGACATGCTATTTAAGCAGGGCCGGACTGGCCATAGCGGGCACCGGGCGTTTCCCTGGTGGGCCGCCAGGGTTGGGGGACTGTTTTGGGCCCCTGATGGACGATATTGTTACAGGGCCGTTTTTGCAGCATAACTGCAATATCGGCCGATGTAACAAAATCGGCAGAAATCGGCCCTGGTAAACAGCTTGGCCGCACCCCCAAATTCTTGGGGGGCTGGCCAAGTACTTTGCTAGGGCCGGTTTTGGGTCCCAGTGTTTTGCAAGGTATGGAGTACTGCAGGGATTTGAGCTTGCCGCAGGAAATGTTTGTTTTAATATCTGTGAAATTAACTGTAATACCCAGCCCAGCACCCCATAAACAGGCTCAAATACTGGCAAAAAACCTGCCCACACACAGACCTGCCAGACCTGTCTTTGCCTTTATCCATATTTTCACCAACCTCACAAACACGTACTGTTTTGGGGCACATCATAAAGTACTTTGAGAACAAACTTTCCCAAAATTGAACAGAAGTATTAATATTCGTCAGTGTAATGAACTCACCTATGTCGCTGGTTCTTGCACCATTAACATGTTTCTACTGCAGGGAATTGAAGATGAAGGAATGTATTTGGTTTGCCAGGAATTTCTGCAGTCTTAGGTTGTCTAGATAGCAGGAGGCGAAAAAAGAATGCAACATTTTCAATCCTATTTGATGCTGCCTTAACATTCTAGGCAATGCAAGTTTTCTTATGAACAGTGATGTTTATTTTTTTTACCAGTAAAGATATTTCACATGTCTTTGCTAAAAACCACCTGCACACCATTTCCAAAGGCCATTATACGCAGCTCCATTAAAAGCTAATTTCTATTTGATTACAATTCCAACTCAGACCAATTAGGAGGCAATATAATCGGGAAGTGCTTTTCTCTGCTAAGCCTAAGGATGCAGACTTTTCCCAAATGATCGAAAATCATGAAGCAGATCTTGTAAATTGAATGAGTGCCGTGATATTTTGCCCTGGTTCTGAGCAATTTCGTACTGGCGACCTGCGATATTGCAGTAATTTTTGCATTGATATGCATTGCAAAACAATTTGGGGCATATTACCAACAACTAGCGATAATTATCGCTATGTTGGCTTAGCGGCAATATTTTTATCGCCGAGCTGCGGCGATTTTTATCGCTTAGGAACCTTGCTATTATCAAGGTTTATCTCCTAAGCGATAAAAATCGGCCGAAATGCATGAATATCGCTGAAAAGTCAGCGATATTCATGCATTACCGAGCTAATGCTCTTAGCCATGTTATCCACCTACCATTGGATAACATGGCTAAGAACTGCTCAGGGGCAGATGTTAGCGTTTGGAGATAATCGCGCTTAGCGCGAATATCTCCAAAAGTTGGTAATGGGAGATAGCGATGTTAGCGACTGTTTCCAGTCGCTAACATCTTGGCACGCCCACTTTGCATGTCATTAGTGATAAATTTCACTGACATGCAAAGCGGGGCCCAAGATGGTCGCTATCTCCTATTAGCTGTCGCTAACTGGTGTTAACGACAGCTAGGTAATAGGGAGATAATTTTATCTCTGCTTTCTTGGCTTTTAAAGCCAAAAAAGCGGAGATAAACCCCCTTGATAATATGCCCCTTTGTTTTAAACAAACATTTCATACCCGTCGGATGGACTGTTGTAAAATTGCAGGGGACCATTTTAAAATGTTCATGCTTTGTGATATGTTGCCCTGGTTCTGAGCAATTTCGTAATGGCGACTTGCGATATTGCAGTAACGTTTGCATTGATATGCATTGCTAAATAATTTGTTTTAAACAAACCTTTCATACCCGTCGGATGGACTGTTGTAAAATTGCAGGGGGCCATTTTAAAATGTTCATGCTTCAGTGGAAGTCAAAATGGTATGATTTACATGATCTTGTCCAACAACACAGCACGTTTAATAAAGTGCTTAATGTTTTCAGAAATCTTTCATATATATTCGTTATGGTATGTATTTGTTTGCATAGCACTCGACAATTTCTTGTTTTGTCACCACCTCAACTTCTTCTGGGCAGATTCATGCCCATTGGTATAGATTTACCTGACAGAGGACCTCTTTTGGAAGTGTGCATTCAACATTTCCCTCGCCTGAGAAAGTGTGGGTGTAATAGGTTGTGAAGTGAGAATTTCCCATATGTGTGTTTCGTGAGGGCTGGAATGGGCAGAACTAACAAGGGAAGAGGGACTATATTAGTGGTGTGCATTCGTCATATCCTTCGCCCGAGAAAGTGTGGGTGTAACAGGTTGTAAAGTGAGAATTTCCCAATAGTGGTGTTTCGTTAGAGATTAGAAGGGTGCAACTTGCCGACCTTCAACCTAACGGGACAGAGGACCTCCATTGGTTGTGTGCATTCCACATTTCCATCCTCCGAGAAAGTGAGGAAGGCTATTTGGTTGCGAAGTGAGAATTTCCCCTACGGTGGTGGTTCGTGAGGGGTGGAAGGGGTGGAACTTGCAGACCTTCAACCAAACAAGGACAGAGGAGCTCCATTGGTGGTGTGCAATGAACATTTCCCTTGCCTGAGAAAGTGTGGGTATAACAGGTTGTGAAGTGAGAATTTCTAATTTGGTAGTGTTTCGTGAGGGGTGGTATGGGCATCACTTGCAGACCGTCAACCCAACAAGGACATACAGTCTCCATGGGTGGTGTGCATTGAACATTTCCCTCGCTTGGCAAAGTGTGGGTATAATTGGTTGTGAAGTGAGAATTTCTCACATGGTGGTGTTTTTTTGGGGTTGGGATTGGCAGAACTTGAATAGTTCAACCTAACAAGGACAGAGGGCCTCCATTGGTGTTGTGCATTCAACATTGACCTCCCCCGAGAAAGTGTGAGTGTAATAAGTTGTGACGTGATCAATTCACCAAAGGGTGTTTCTTGATGGGTAGGATAGGCCGAACTTGCGGAACTTCAACCTAACAAGTGCCGAAGGACTCCATTGGAGGTGTGCATTCAACATTTCCTTCGCCTGAGAAACATTGTGTGTAATAGGTTGTGATGTTGAGAATTTCCCATGTGGTGTTGTTTTTGCAGGTTGGAATGTGCTGAACTTGCGGACCTTCAACCTAACAAGGACAAAGTGGTTCCATTGGTGGTATGCATTCAACATTTACTTTGCCCGAGAAAGTATGGGTGTAATAGGTTGTCAAGTGAGAATTTCGCATAAGGTGGTGTTTTTCTGAGGGGTGGATAGGCAGCACTTGTGGACCTTCAACCTAACAAGGACAGAGGGCCTCCATTGCTGGTGTGCATTCAACTTTTCCCTTGCCTGTGACAGTGTGGGTGTAATAGGTTGGGAAGTGAGAATTTCCCATTGGGTGGTGTTTTGTGAGTGGTGAGATGGGCAGAACTTGCAGACCTTTAACCTAACAAGGACAGACGGCCTAAATGGGTGGTGTACATTCAACATTTCACTTCGTTCGCCCTAAGTTGGCAGGGTATGCCCAGATGTAGGTCCCTTGCTCACTTTGCCACTTGATTCAAGCTACCCTGGCTGATGAGGGGTGTTACCCTGAAACCTGTCCCAGATGCTTCTTTCCGGTCCAGGTAAGACCTGGCTTGGCAGTTTGGGCTGTACTGTTTCCGTGAGGAAAAGGGTCAAGGCTGATTTGCATATGGTTGGGTTGGAACTGGGGTGTGGAAGTGAGTCAAAGAATGATGATCGGTTCAACTGAGTGTCTGAAAAGTTTCAGTGCTCTGTCCATCATCTTGTGTTTGCTGTGCTTTCAACATTTCCCTCGCCCAAAAAAGTGTGAGAGTTTGTAATAGGTTGTGAAGTGAGAATTTTCCATATGGACGTGTTACGGGAGATGTGGAATGGGCGGATCATGTATGAGTGCGAGTTATGTCATTAGTTATCCCAGTAAGGGTTGTAATTTTTGGGGAAGTCTATTAGCAGCACGATAGAGAGGGCAGGACCAGCACTCATTTTTGGGGAAGGGAACTTATTCTTCATCATCAGACTTTCGCCTGCAGAAAGAGAGAGTTAGGCAGAAAATGGAGAAAGAAGGAAGGAGAGAAAGGGAGGGAAACGGTGGCAAAGGGAGATTAAAACAGAACTTACAAAACTGAGATAACAATACCTTAAGTGAAGGGTGGTGTAAGAAAGAGGCAACAGGTGCAATCAAAGTAATGTCATCTTGGTATTCAGCACATCTGACATTCTATAGTGCTGGTGGGGAGTGCCTAAGAAAAATGTAGGCCATTGCTGACCAATGCTGAATATATGGTCTTTCTCTCTTTCCCCATGTTTTCTCTTCTCTTCTCTGTACTGTACAAACACTTGCTCACCGCCTTTCACTCTCTCGCCTTCCTGACACCTATCTCATAGTATTTGTGTCTACTTTCTTTTCCTGTGATCTCTTTCTCTTCACCCACTACTTTACATCTTTTCCACACTCTACCAGACTTTGTTTTTAAACAGTACACAGTAGTTTCACTGTATTGAGTTGAGTTGCAGTACTGAGTGCACTACTTAAAATCAGCCGCAGCCCATGAAGGTAAGAGCAGTGGGGCCCGGTGGGGGGATTTCGACAGACAACGACGAGGGAAAATTAACCTTTTCCATGCGTCGGACGGCGTCACTGTGGGCGTGTGTGGAGGACGGCCAGCGGCTGTCCAAAGTGCGCACACGTCATTTTTTGTTCCGCACCGCGGTGGAATGTCCGCCGCGGCGAAGTGGTTAATTGTTTATTTATTTTCCCTCATGGTTGTCTGTCAAATCCCTCGCCAACCCGGCCCCAATGCTCTTGCCTGCACGGGCCGCTCCTGCTGAAAATGATTACTCTCTTCCCGGTAGAGGATGCCTTGCATCCCAATTATTGTTGTTTATACGTGTGCCTTCACACCTCTCGATTGAGCAACATTCTACAAAAATACAAAAATAAATTAATAACAAGTTTCCGCTGTCAATCAGGAACTGTGTACTACACACTGAGCATGCACATATGCTTTCCATGACCGAGAGCTATTCGAAGGGTGCCATTTGTGCGCACCTCATGGGCAAAATAGAGTCCTGTAAATAAGCTTTGAATACCTTTCATCAGGGAGCCTAAATTTCATCACTCCATGCATTTCAAAGGATCATTTGTCTTCTTTTTAGCGTGGTTTTGTGTATGTGAGTCTTTTGTGCATGCATTTTCTGAGTATGTCCAAGTTATTGAATGGTAGGGAAACAGCCACGCACACAATGGTGTAGGTAGAAAGCACAATAGCTGAATACAGAGCAGCCTGTGTCTGTTCAGGAGGCAGCCCCGGTGAGCATTGCAGTGGCTGCTGCATGCTGATTAGAGGAGCAGGTGGCGACTTGTTGAGTAGCCTCTGATACTAAAGACAAAATGGCGTCTCTGGGGGGACATGTGCATTCTGGAGTGGGGAAAGAGCAGCCATCGCACCAAGCTCAAACAATTGTCTCCCTCTTTTATGTATAACACCAGCTGAACATCCTCTTGACTGCTTCTTCGCAGGTGAATGGCGTTCACTTTTAAATTCATTTTCAGTCCGTTGGCGTTATTGTAGTTTAAACTGTCAGCAAACTTCAATAAGGTGTCTGACTGAACGAAACGAGTACATATCCTCAAGAAAAACAATCATATTCCGATCAAATAAAAAATCAGCACCATTCTCGCAGACAAATCTATAGACGTCGTTCACCAGAAAGATTTAGATAATTTTGGAAATGCCAAGTGCTAATAGAGATTTTATGTAAATCATTGCAGAATTTTAAGGCATGGCCATATGACTGTTTTAGCAATCAATCTAAGTTTTTTACACACCCACAAAAAATATGCATATGCTTAATTTTGCAAGGTTTCCCCACAAGCAGAATTGGTAATGCATGGGTTCTGGTTGCAACCAGTGCACATAGAGACGTCATCAAATGGTCCATTTGAGAGCGCCTTCAAGCATGGGAAGTCTTTCCTTTGAAGGAGGCATGCTACATTTAACTGAGGGAAGCCCCTCTGCTCTCAGTGCATATTATATTGTGAAACTTGCCCCAAGTGCAGCACATTTTGGTGAACAAAAGTAGTAGAACTTCTCATTTGAAGAATATAGTTTGATCCACCTGATTTGATGGTCATTTCGCACAGAGTCTGACACATTCCAAGCCCCTCCCACAAAGTCTTACTGGCAGGAGCGTAACAAAGGCCCCCCCAGACCCCAAAGTGCGGGGGCACCAGCTGCAGGGGACCCGCAGCAAAGTATGCTGGCCTGAGAGCTCCTGATTGAGCCGGAAGGGGGGCCCTCCATGTACTTTGCAGGGGAGCCCCTACGAGTTTTGTTACGCCACTGCTTTTGAGGAAACAAGCAAGCAATGAATTTCGTTGTGCACACTGCATCCCCAAATGCGATGCAGTGCACACAACGAAATTTGTTTTATTTATTTATATGTTTAATTACCTGTAATCCTGCATAATCCATAGATTACTACCCCCCACCCTGCCCCTCGCCCTCCCCACGTCACCGCCGGGCAGCTACTCCCACCACCGACCGATACTGGAAGCAAGCACACGCCATACACCACTGTTGTTTGAGTGGAGCAGTGAGAGGAATTTAGCCCCTTTGTCTAGGGCAAACAAGGATGTGTTCACTCGAAGGTATAGGGCAGAGTCAGTGGTGGTACCTCCTAGTAGTGGACGTTGTTAGTGCCCTAAGTCCCCATGCATTGGAGATTGCAGTTATTGACTCAACTGCCCATTGTATGGGACTTCTTTACCATGGAGATGCGATCCAGTCTGGTACAGAGTGAAAAAACATGGCTAAGCCCACCCCTCTGTCAATGTACTGGTACCAGTCAAGAGAATGGTTGTGGCTTATCTCCTTGTTTGAAGTAAAGTGCACAGAGATATGTGCTGCCAAGTCATGTCCTCAAACACCATGGTGTGAAGATTAGGGTTGTTTTCTTCTAACTAGACCAAAAATCTACCTTATTATTCACCTTCGGAAAAGGACAAACGCATGTGTAAGAGTTTGAGTCGATCATCGCTTGCATGGAATGGAACGGTTGTGTTCAATGCCACACCAGGCAATGGACTACACTAAGCCTAGGGCACTTTTGGGCACCTGATACTGTCTACTGTCAAAAGCATTTTTTAGTGATGGGCCATTCTGGTCTCATGAGCACAAAGATGACTGCATGAAGCTAAAGTGAATGCATGCGTACAATTCCAATTCTTCGAGACATGGAATGGGTTGGGAAGGAATTAAGACAGAGAGGGGACTACAACAGTGAATTAGAGGTCAAGCAAACTTTGAGAAGCTTTTAATTGAAGAACAAGGCACAGAGAAAAGTGCCAGGAGATGTTCCCCACATCTGCAGGAAAACACTTTACACCAGGCTTGTGTCACAAAAGAGTTACAAGCTTGTCCAGAGTGTCGTTTTGGGGTTTATTTTTCAATGTAAATCATGATTTGCATTGGAAAGTTGCCTAAAGTAAGGTAAAGTAGCACTCTGGGCTACTTTGCATCAAGGTGGCATCCCATGTGTGGTATAGGGGTCTTCCCATGCAACCACCATGAGTTTGGACACAAATCCCTATCTCTTTTGCCATTTCTAGACAGGGATTTCCATCACAAAAATATGCCTATTCGAGGCAAACGCAACAGTGGTGCATGTTTTGAAAGTCTGCACACATTTCCAACTTTTCACGAATGCTGCACTTTACAGCCACATACAAAGTGCTAAAAGTATTAAACTATGTCAAGGCATATTTTTTGAACTGCAAGAGGCCCTTTCCATTATAAACCCCATGCTTGACATCTCTCACCCATACAGGCACTACAGTGCAAGTGTGTGTGTGTTCGTGCATGTCAGTCTAAAGGGCCCCAGCGTAGTGAGATAGAGAAACAGCACCACTTCTTCATAGATATGGCACTGTTTTTCTCTCTCTTTTACACAACACAGCACAGCAACATTGATCACTGCATTGCGTCAAAAGTTAGTAAATTTGACCTGTATACTAGCCAATATAAATACCACATAATGCATACTTTGACTTAGTACTGTTTTAGATTGTTGGAGGAATTACCCAAGGGAGCAACACCCTCTTAGTTTATAAGAAAACCAGGTACATATTTTTTGGGGTGTGGTAGATAAAACATTACCTGTACTTCCCATGACTCCTCGTAAACCTTTTTTAAATGTCAAACACAGCTCATAAATGCAAGTAGTTTATAAAAGAACCGGTTGCGGCCGGCATTGGCTAACGGGTGAGGGGGAGGGTGCATTGTTCACGCGGGAGGGTGTGGTTGCGGGAGAGGTTGCGTGGGGTTTCATAATTAGAATAAAACATTTTCTAAAACTTAACTTGAGGCCGGGTCCTGCATTTTCCTGGCTCCAACTCTCCTACCTCCGACAGGAACAGGAAACAGGCAGCCAGGCTCCCTCCCCTAAGCCAATCACAACGCTGCAAGCAGCATTGTGATTGGTCTGGAGTGCCAAAACACAGTGCTCAGCCAGGGTATAGAGGGGTGGGCATGTTCTGCATGCAGGCTGCAAGGCGCTCAGCCAGGGGTTAGAGGGGTGGGCATGTTCTCTATGCAGGCTGCATTGCCTGCATGGAGAATAGAAAAGTGCACATCACTGATTTTGGCATCCCGAGAGGGCCAACCAAACAGTCTTTGTGCACTCAGGAGTGGGTACACCACTCCTTCCCTGCCCTGCTCGGAGAGCTGAGCAGCCTCGCCCACCCACCCAACCACAAAGCAAACATAAAATGGTAATAACTTAAAGTTATTACCATTTTATGTTTTTGCTTCTAGCACTACCAAAAAGCAGTAGGGTGACGCTCCTTCGCCATAGTGGAGAAGCCACAGCAGGAAAGAACATGATATAGCACCACCGCATTCATCGACTACCTAAACTGTCATCCCTCCCCAACATTCAATCATAGTTGTGAAAAATACGGCTGGCCTCTGATCTGAATTTTTTTCAGTTGATGGGAGTCACCAAAACGACCATGCTGTCAGCATGCTTGTGCTACGCTATGAAATCACATGCTGCTTTCCTTTACCGCGGTGAGAAACACCCAAAGATGCCTATGATAAAGGATGCAGGAAAATATATATAGTCTGCCAGCCATGTCATGAAATATGGCATTTGAAATGCTCTGCCTGCCTTTCCGTCGAAGATGAAAGCCAGACAGGGCTGAATACATTTTGCTCGTGCTTTGCATGCATGTACCTAGAAATGAGAAATTATATTCTATGGGGCAGACTTAAGCAGCAATTCAAGGTTCACGACACTTGTGCAGAGGGTTTGAGGAAACCCCAGGGAGAGGTTCGTTGAAATTCCGAACATGATTCCCTGGTAGGAAAGCATTTCAGTGTATAGTCATCTTGAAAGATGTTGGTCAAAGCTTTGCACTGTTGAAAATTATGATTTGAGTCAGTTATTTGCACTTGTGGGAAGTTTTCTGTCTTTTAGATTTATTAAAATCTGCCACAAAACCTGTAACAAAATGCTTATCCTTCGTAGGCAACACAAAAATCAGGTCATGTGTCAGCATTATTGCTTCATTACCGATGATGTCTTTAAAAATTCCCTAAAAACAAGGCTTTTCTGGTAAAATAGTGGCTATTTATTAAGTGTGTTGCAACGAGAACAAGTATATCTTGCTTTAAATGACATTTTCAATATAGTTTTCCTTAAAGAAACCATAAATATGCATTTTCTGGGCTGGAATAGCTGACGAGAGGCGTATAATCAATACGATATGGGGGCATCGGCTGGCAAGACCATTGTAAACACTTGACATGTCAGCCTGTCAGTCACACAGATGACATGTCACAGTGGTGCTCACCTTACGCTATTCAGGGTGGGGCAACACTCACTGGAGATCCCCATGTTGAAACCAGGATGCTGGCAGGGAAAACACTTAGGGCCAGATGTAGGTAAGTTCCATTTAGCGATTCTTAAATACCAAATTTTACCGATTCTGCATTTCAGAATCGGTAAATGGTATGTAGGAAAAAATTCGGTAAAAAATACCGAATCGGTAAGATTCGGTATTTACCGAATCGGTAATTACCGATTCAGTATTTGCCATTCATTCCTATGGGCCTTGAGGCCCATAGGAATGAATGTCAATTACCGAATCGGTAAATACCGATTCGGTAAAATTGTAAAATAGTCAAGGGTGGCAGGGTATCACTTTGACACCCTGCTGCACCCCTGATTAGTGCAGGTGTGCACATGTGGCATACATACATGCCCTAAGGGCATGTATGTCTGTCACATGGCACAGGTGTAAATGCATATTTATGCATTTACATAGGAATTCGTTATTTACCAGCAACTAACAGTTGGTGGTAAATAACGAATCCTTAAAGCCCTGAAGCACTGTTTACAGTGCTTCCTACATATAATTTACCGATTCGGAAAATACCGTATCGGTAAATGATGATTCGGTAATTACCGAATCGGTAAAATGCCTCCTACATCTCAAAAGGCTTTTACCGGTCGGTAACGGCCGAATTCGGCCGTTACCGACCGGTAAAAGCCTACCTATATCTGGCCCCAAGAGGCTTACTTAGGAGAGGCTTGAAATGCCGGATTGTTACTTTTTTTGATGCTCCGGTGGTGCAAGTTTCTCAATCATATCTATGAGGTGACCCAAAGCCACTCTGCGTGACATTGCATGGCCTCATAGATATGGGGCCTCATTTATAAGAAATTGGCATAGTGCAGCACTGAAAGGCTTCTTGCTGGGTTGCTTATGCCAATGTAAAAGAACATGAATGCACCGTATTTAAGAAATATGGTGCTTTCTTGCCCTTTCTCCCTGCGCTGGTGCACAAATTTCTGCCTAGCAACAACTTAGGCACCCTTGCACCATGGTACAAGGTGCCTCTGTTGCAGGCTGGATTGTTTTTGTGCAGGAAGGGGCACCTTCCTGCACAAGAACAATCCCAAGAGGCGCTTCTCTCTTTCTAGGTGCGTTGCAGAATGCAGTACTCATGAAAAGAGGAAAAAACAAGTAGAAATCAATCTATCAATCAGCATTTGTATAGCGCAGCACTGTCATCCCTAGGGGTATCTGGGTGCTGTGGGAGCTACGTCTCCATCAAAAAGTTAGCTCTTGAGTTCATTTCATAAGTGTGCCAGGGAGGGTGCTGTTCCTGGATGGAGGTTCACGTCGTTCCAAGTCTTGGCGGTGAGGTAAGAGAAGGAGTGCCCCTGCTGTGGCTATGATGGATCCGGGTGTGTGATGCTTAGTGATTGTGTGCTGAGCGTCAGGGATGGTGAAGTGAATGATAGCATGGTCAGTCCAGGGGAGCTCTCTTATGTAGCTGAATTTGATTCTGTTGCTGGAAGTACGAATGGAGTCCAGAGTGTGTCCAGCTTTGTGGGTGGGATCCGTGACCAGTTTGAGGCCAATGTTGTTCAGGTTCTCCTTGAGGGTAGTGGAGTTGGCATAGTTGATGTGGAAATTGAGATCACAGAGTAGGACGTAGTGGTTGTAGTCGATGGCTAGGGGGTGATGAGGTTGGAGATGACGTTGCAGAAGGCAGTGCAGGGTACCGCGGTCCAATATATGAGGGTGCTTCTTATCATGGTCTTGGTGTCAGTCGGTATTTGGAATTTGAGGTGTTCCATGAAGAATAGGGGCCGTCATTGGTGGTGTTGCATCGGATGGTTTCCTTGCAGGATGGTGATGCCTTTGCTGTGTTTGCTGATGGTCTAGGTGCATCATCTTGTAGCTGTTGGGTGTTGTGGTGGCGATGTCAGGGTTTGAGGAGGGGTTTAGCCAAGATGAAGGCCACGTTAGGGGAGAGGGTGGTGGTGATGTCCCAGATTTAAGTGGCGTGCTTGCAGAAGGATTGGGCATTGAGCAGGATGCATTGGAGTGGTTCTGGGTTGTGGTCTTAGGGGCGAAAGCAGCTCAGGATCCCATGCGGGCTGGCAGTCCTATGTTGCAGGAGAAGCGGCAATGTTGGCAGATGAAAGGCCTGTGATTGATTGGGGGAGGAAGTGCAGCAGCTGTTTTTTGGGTGTCAATACCCCTTAATATTGATGCTGCTCCATATTTACCTAATCACGTAAACCAGGGGCATTGCCAAAACCTTACACCTCAACAGAGCAAGCATAACGGGGAGAATTAGTTTTATTTCTCCTCTGTTTTTCCTCTTTTTATGTGTGCTGCATTGTGGAGCACTCATAGATGAGGAGAATGCCTCCCTATATTGTTAGTATGCAGGAAGATGCCCCTTCCTGCACAAAAACAATCCTGCCTGCAACAGGGGAACCCTTACAATGCCCATGGAACGTCTCAGTGATGCAGAGTAAGGCATAGCAGCAACTTGAACGTCTTTGCCTTACCCCATATCTATGAGGCCATGCAAAGCCCCACAGGGTGACTTAGCATTGCCTCGTAGATATGATTGAGAGGCTTGCGCTGCCAGAGTGAAAATAAAAAATTAAGTTTTGGCGGCGCAAGCTTCCCATGAATAAGTCTCATGGAATAAGACAAAGAAGTGCAAGCTGCTGCGTTGCCTTACTCTCCACCTTTGAGGCATTCTGTGGGTTGCAGTGGATTTTCCCACTCAGCACCCTTGAATTTTGATGATGCCCCAGATGTACCTAATGACATAAACCTGGGGCAGTGACAAAACCTTACATCTCCTCAGAGCAAGCGTAATGAGGAGAAATCCTTTTAGTTCTCCTCGGTTTTTCCTCTTTTTATGTATGCTGCGTTCTGCAGCAACTATCAGAAGAGGAAAATGCCTCAGGGAATTATTTTTATGCAGGAAGGTGCATTTTCCTGCACAAAAACAATCCTGCCTGCAACTGGAGAACCCTTGCACAATGGTACATGGGTGCCTACTTTGACGATAGACTGCAAATTGTGCACCAGAACAGGGGGAAAGTACAGGAGTGTGCCATATTTTATAAATGCAGTACATTCCTGCCCTTTCACATTGGCATAGGGCAGCACAGCACAAAGACTAGCAGCACTGTCCTATGTCAATCCCTCATAAATTAGGCCCCAATGGCCTATCTACACAGGGAGGAGAGTCCCTGTGCATCAGTGCCATTGCCTTTCTGTTTATCACAAACTCTTGCTTTGGGAGTTTGTTTTACAAAAACAAATACATATGTTGAGTGAGGCCAAACAAACATGGCCGTTCGACTTGCTGTTCTGGTTTTACTGCAACCGCTGCAGCTTGCCACAGGTTGTAATGTTGACATAGCCATTGAAAAATGATGTGGTGACTAGTGATCACATTCAGAGGACATGCCTCTCTTGAGTGACTCTAAATCAGCTCTGTGCCGAAAGCCATTGACGCTTATCAGCTATAAGGGAAGACATTGAGGTAATGAGACCAAAGAAACAATGGAAGTTCCTAATGTCCCTCAACACATCAATATCAACCCTGATTATACTTGTGTTGACACAGACAGCTGCCAGTATTCTTACCAGTAGTCCTCGGACATGTTAAAAAATGCCTCCCAGATATATTATATTTTGCAAGGTGGGACTGGCCAAAATCAATCAAATCATATACTCATCCAATACTATTGTAATAAAGTGGGAGGATTAGATGAGAGGAGTGCTAGCCCATCTTTAATATTAATTACAATCCATGTCAGAATGTCACTAAATAAACCTGTTCTTATCCCTTTGGTAGCTTGGCACAAAGCAGTCAGGCTTAACTTAGAGGCAGTGTGTAATGTATTTCTGTTGTTCTCAGACAGCAACAACCTGAAAAACACAACCCATGACAAATCCCAAGCCAATTTAAAAAAAGAGACAATAGATCAATAAATGCAGTGGCACCAAAACAACAACAATTCATTTGGTAGAACCTGATTTAAGGATTTCTGAAGTTTTGGGTTCAAAATAGCACCAAAAGGTGTGAAGCATCACCTGCGGGCATCTGGTTGTCCCAGCCATGTTGGTCTGCAGTCCAGAAAAAGGACTGGGTTTGATCCACTGGAACATCGAATTCTGCATCGCTCTCTATCACTTAGCGTCAGAATCAGGAAATCCTTTGGTGAGGCGCTGCATGGGTCTGAGTGTCCCTGCATCACTCTGCATCAAATCCAGTCAGGCGTTCAGTTGGAAGCTGGGCAGCATGGCTCTGCATCGTGCTGTGTTGGTCTGCATTGAATCTAGTGAGATTTCCAGTGAAGAGGAGCTGTGAGGCTCCATGAGGCTCTGCACCATGCTAATGGAACCTTCAATTAGGCAGGGAGAAGTGCTCTCTGATTCAAGTCAAGGGTACAGGACCTTGAGGATGGCACTTGGGGGTCAGGACCGCAGGGAGCAGCGGATGGGAACATTACAGGCCCAGCTCGGTCTGATCAGCAGGGCAGTTGCATGGAAAGGACCTCTGGAAGCTTGTTGTGTCCTTGTAGCTCAAAAAAGCAGTAAGCCAACTGACCCTTGGAATGACTTCTGGGGTCCTAGGTTCAAAGCAAGCCCGTCCAGTCTTCATTCAGGTTTCAGACGGCAGGGCAGTCCTTCTTCTGTGACTTCACAAGCCAAGCTGTGTTCTGATTACAGGTTCTGCGAATGGCACATTTATGCCCAGTACCAGCTTGTGGGTTGGGACATCGCTTTGCCTAAATCTAAAACAGGTTCTCATAAATTCCTCCTTTTCATCTGGATTTAGCTCCAGCCTGGCTAATATTACAAAGACAGGAGCAGGCCTAGTGTAGGGTTCTTCAGGTGGGCCTAGGCAGCTCCTCTGCAGCCATTCTATCAGGAAGACACCACTTACTCACACACATATCCTTTGTCTACTGTCAGGGAGCAATATATCTGACACCACAGGAGACCTATTAACAGTCAAGTGAGCCTGGACACTTTCAGAAAGGCAAATTTGGCTTAGGCAGAAAAATGTGGCACTTTCAAAATAGTAATTTAAAATCCGACTTTACCATGAGGTTGGATTGTAAATTCCTCTTACGATGAGCCTTGAATCATTTTTTTAGCTGGTCCCAAACTGATGTTATGCATTATAAGTAGTTATAATGTAACCCAGCTCTTTTCTATGGGAAAGTCAGTTTTGCTGTAGTGAAAAACGACTTTGGAGTTTTTCACTGCCGGTACGTGTAAAGCTTAAGCACAAGTTTCACTTTTTAAAACCATGCACCCTGCCCTAAGGGGATTTAGGCCCTACCTTAGGGGTGACTTAATAAGTCTTAAAAAGTAAGGTTTAGAACTGTCCAAAGGTTGATTTTGCCTGGTTGAAGTAGCAGTGTTAAACTGCACATACATTCTGGAAGGCCAGGCCAATAGTCATGTTTTACACTGCTACTTTAGTGGGTGGTACAATGAGTGCAGCAGCCCACTTATAGCGATTCGTTTACAGACCCTAGGTAAACGCAGTACCATTTAGTAGAGACAAAATGTAAAAGTAGGAGTGAAAAAGAACCTGCTAGAGTGAGAAAGAGAGACTGGTAGTGTAGGGAGGTTGAAGAAAGAGGCCTGAAACTAGGGGCCATATGTATCAAGGAACCATTTTGCGATTCCTAAATAGCGATTTTTAAGGAATCGCTGTTTAGAAATCGCAAAATGGTGTGTATGTAGAAATCAGCTTTTTTTTGCGATTTCTTAAAATTCCCCGCAATTAACCCCTTCCATGCTGATGACGGCCCCCAGCCATCATGCACTACAGTGCTCGCGTGCTGATGACGGCTGGGGTTCGTCATGACCGCACCCTGTTCTGAAATCTGCAGCACAGGAGCAGAATCGGCCCGGCATGGAAGGGGTTAAGGAATAACTTCCCATTCATTTCTATGGGCCAGGAGGCTCATAGGAATGAAGGGGAAATGTGCGATTAGCAATTAACTTATCGCAAATTAAGAACATTTTCAAGGGTGCAGGGGTGTCCAAAGGACACCCTGCTGCACCCCTGAAAATGACATGTGTGCGCATATGGCGCACATACATGCCCTGAGGGCATGTATGAGTGTCACATGGCACCTTTTGTTTTTTAAAAAAATGCTTTTTTAAAGGAATTCGCAACTTACCACCAACTTAAAGTTAGTGGTAATTTGCGATTCCTTAGGGACAATTAGCAATATTTTTTTGCATCATACATTGCATTTAAGGAATCGCAAATATTGTGATTCCTCAAATGCAATCGCAAAATAAGGAAACGCATATTGTGCGATTCCTTATTTTGACCCACATCTGCAAAGTTCGGCCTTTGCGAATGCGAATTTCAATGATACATATGGCCCCATGTGCCTTGGAAATCCACAGCTTTGGCAAATAGTAGCACTGGAAGACGGTCTCAGGACAAACGTAGTGCCTCTGCACTTATATTTTTGAAAATCAAAGCACAAGGAGCAATAGTTTATCTAAATTGCTATAGTATTTCGATGGTAATGGAAAGATGTGTCACTTAACCTTGAAACCTTTTTCCCCTTCCTAAAATAAATCGGAGGAGCTGAGCAAAGGCTCAGGAAAAATGATTACACAGCCATGATTAATACTGAGGATTCTCCCAAGGGACAGCTTCACAGGCTTTTGCTCTGCCAACCCCTCAATGATGTTCAATGTTGCAGAAGTAAAGATCCTGAGGGGGTGAAAGACTGACACATTTCAAACTTCAAAGTCTTGCTTCCATATTTTTTGTCGCAGAATTTCATTCTCTAAAATTACCTGGAATGTGGCATATTGTAAACAGCATCAATTCAGTTTAATGCCAAACAGCTGATGCACTGAAAACACTACTTCTTGATCAGTCAGTTTGTCAGTCTGAGGAGACATACATTTCAAGGTAAAGTTTTATTTGTATTGATTTACAACAGGGTAATGGTGAAAGGGAGGAAATAAAAAAAAAAAGGTTACTTAACTCAGAACATCTGTTTATATCAATGGCATTATATTTTTAATGGAACTTATGTTTTTTTCAATTGTAATAACTACATCAATTGTTTGTACCTTTTTCAGTTTCAAATACATTTGTTAGTCAAATGATTAAAGTGTCAAGGTGGGTTTGTAAGTCATGAATGCTGTTACAAGACTTGCATCCCTGTGACCAGTTGCGAAATGTACTTGGCGACATTAGTCAAACGTGTGGACCAGGGCCGGACTAGCCGATAGGGCAATCAGGCAGTGTACGACGGGCCAGTCTGACAGGTCAGTGTGGGGGCAGTTTTTTGGCTCTTTGTGGGCCTGTTTAATGGGATTCTGGGCCGTTCATACTGTTAATTCCCCCTGATGAAAAAACAAAAAATTGGCTGCAGCAAGCTCAAATCCATGCAGTCTTCTATACATTGCAAAACACTTATACAGAGTGCCTTTTCTACATCAAACCTGTCCCAATTCACAATCATTGGCCACTTTTTAGCTATCTCATTCACTAATAGGGGCCACTTTTATGTTAGTGCCTGGGCCTATTTTCTGTCCCAGTCTGTCCAAGGTGTGGACGTAAGATTCTTTGGAAGGCCATGGTTGGCAGCCGGTCATATTTGTTTATTTCATTCTTGTAATGTTCACTCATTTCTGCTTTTGTTATGATGGAAGCCTATCAGAGATTTGTGTAGTTGTTGTGTCAGATTCTCTTGTGACTCATTTGTGCTCTTCTTTCAAAATATAGTGTGATAGGGGTCCACGTGTGCAACTTTGTACGAACATTCAACGGTGTTATTTTGGGCCTCTTCCTTTCTTTCACTGAGTCTAACATACTTATATCCCCCTCTTTTCCTAAAAGGAAAATATACACATAGATGATTACATTCAGCCTGTTTTGGTATGTTTTACCAAAATGCTCAATAGTTGAGAACTAAGATGTTTCTCTAGGGGAACGGCCTTTACGACGCGTCTGTTACACTGCGTGCCGTTACAACGCGTTTTTTTCAACGCAAGTCGTTACCACGACTTGCGCTGGAGGGCGCAGCAGGACAAGGAATTTTTTTATTTACTATCCAACACCTTCCCTACTGTACGTAGGCTGGTGTTGGAATAGTAAATTTAAAAATTCCTAAGTCTGCACCCCCTCCAACGACTTGCGTTGAAAAAACCGCGTTGTAACGGCACGCGGTGTAAAAGCACGCGTTGTAAAGCCGTACAACCGTTTCTCTAACCCACCCCAGAAAGTCATTATGTCATCTGTATTTGTGACGTTTGACAAACTTTCTTTACAAAGAAGCAGGTTAGTGTGGCAGCTCGCACCCCAGTAATCTGTGACATGCAAACTTCTGTTGAGTCTAGGCCTGGGCAAAATTGCCCTGGAGTAATCAGAGTAATTCAGGTAATTTTGCATTACTCTTTTGAAGGCAAATTACAGAAACTTATGTGACTTGTGATTACGTTTGTGTCGTCGCTAATAGGTACCCGAGCATGGTGTAACCATTGATGAATGCGTACAACTCTGACCCCCAAGATACTAGGCCACCCTCGTTTACTCCTCCATGAGGCGTGGTATTCTAGCAGTTAGGGACCATAACATTAAACAAGAGCAATAAATTTGCCGCTACTAGGATTTGGTAACTGGTATTGTATGTCTGTATGTGCACTTTATGTGTGTAATGACATAGACAAGGACATATCATAGTGAAAAATAGGATTCCGGTCCTAAGGAAAGTGCTGGACCCCATTATGAGACCTTTTCAGGGCTGAAACATGTTGACCCCTTTGGACTTTAGCCGCATAAAAGAGCCTTACATGTCCTCATATTTATTTTAAGCATCCCCTCACTACCCCTTCATTAAAGTGTAAAATAACCCCAGGTAGGTTACCAGGATTTTTACACAATATCTGGATCCCTTTCCCCTTCTTTTTGATTATCCCTGTACTTTCCCTCAGTGTGTCACTCGAAGACTCACTGGCGAGCGTGGGATGGCCCATGATGAAGCAAGACACCCAGGGTGTGTTCATCCAGTATATTTATATGATATACCGTGTAGGTCCTGTACGCAGGAATAGGGAATTTGAAATCATCCTGTATTGGGTACCCCATACCCGGCCCGCACACTGCTTTACCCAGGAATCTAATGCTAAACCACCCAGCGGATTCCCATTGATGCTTGTGCCTGGTTTGCCAGATGCCCGCAGGCATGGCCCTGCTTGAAACCTTCTGATTTTCGGCGGGGCCCTCTGATGTACACCCCCACATGAAGTGGGCCAACATGCTGGACCTTCCCTCTTTCATCAGACTTGCTGTCACACTCAGATACCAGCAGTGGTCTGAACACTCCTGATTTGTCCTCTCTTGTTGGTCATTGCTGTCACAATGAGACATGCACCTGAGTGTGAGTGCTTGTTGGCTTCCTCCACTATTGTTTTCCTGCTCCTCATTTGGCGATATAACAAACAAGAGCCCAGACTTCCCTTTCCCCAGTCACGTCCAATGGAGTAACCCTCAGTGCTTTCTTAAACCTCTTCCACCACATGATATTAGCTATGGTGGCTGGAGTGGTCTGTGAGTGCACCCGCTGTGCTGACCACCTGGGCACGTCCCCCTTTTATTCCACTTTTTATTTTCATTGTTTTAGACCCTTTTTGCATTTTATTTGGTTTCCCTACTGTACATTGTATTTTGAAAAATCCATTCATTTGCCACAACCAATCAGCCCAATTTAGGTTTCATTTTTTTAAACTGTACAAACGTTTGCATCTAAAAAAAGTCGTTTGCAATGGAAACGTCTTTCATAAAAAAAAGTCAATTTACCTGCATTGTTTGAGACACTGAACTATCATCATATTTTATCTCTTTTAAAATGTATCAAGAAATTACACGTTGTGTGGAAATGTGTTCTTATACTCGAGCAATCTAACCCATTTATATAAAGTGCCTCAGTAATTCTGCACCTGCGATGCAGCATAGCCTGTTTACAGAAGTGGAAGGTACAAAATGTTTTCCACTTCTTGGATTTACGTCATTATGCGTCCAAACTCACCTCATTATACACCAGTGCTTCATTAGGTACATATATATATATATGAGTAGTTCATAATTCGCATAACTGTTGCAGCGCCAGCAGTGACAATATTATTCACAAAAGAATGTTCTATTGATGTAGGAATCAGAGCTGTGGAACGTCGCAGAGTACTCAAGATCCATGGACATCATTTACAAAATATTCCTGTAGTGGGGAAAACAAGAGAGCAGTTCAGAGAAGTAGTTCAGTGTCTTATTAATCTGCAACGCCTATTTGGGTTTTTAAAGTGGAGGCCTGCATGTTCACTAGTTTGACCATTGTGCCAGGGGTGTAGCTGTCAGTCGTGCAGCAGGTGCAGTGGCACCAGGCCCCAGTGACGTCAAGGGGCCCAATGTTCTCTGATTTTGCCTGCAATCTACTATCCACCAAGTGTCGGGGAGGGGGCATTTTTTCTTGTTTGCACTAGGGCCCAGGGCACAGTTGCTACATGTCTAAACTGTGCCACAGTTAAATGTTACTGACAGCTATACCATCCTCATTGGTGCCATTCTCAGAATGCTTTTGTTTTATTCAACTGGAACACTTTGCAGCCTTTAAAAGTCCATTAGCTTAGAACCTAGAACCGACTAGAATACATAAAAGACTTCTCTTATGTTCCTCTCCATGAGCTTCTATTGCCAAGCTCACAGAGTGCAGAATATGGCAGTGTTTCCTTAGGTGAGATTGCTAATAATGTGAGATTGTTAGTTCCTCGCTCTCAACTTTGAAGTCTGTCAGTTACACAAGCAGTTCTCCAGCCTGTAGGTCTATCTGCATGTCTTTCACCTGCAGCCGCAGTATTTAGAAGATATGTTGGTTAAAAACATCTATTTAGGTATTGCATATTGGCAGGGGGCCAGGGATATCTATGTGGATGTGTGAGCTGTGGGCAGTAGAAAGTATTGAAGACACCCACTCTATTGGATATAGGGTAACTAAGGGTAGACATTGCAAATGTAAACATCAGAGTAGCCACATCTCTTCCCAGCTACTTCCTTGACAAGCACCATTTATTGATGATAGTGCAGTCAATGGGGTTCGAAATGATGTGGCATCCCTTGCCAGCTCAGGGCTGGTATCCTCTGCTCACGTCCAACATCTGAAATGGACAGCACCACTGAAGGCTGGGTGGGTGGATAAGACGAGAAAGATAGATTTTTTTGGGGAGAGGACTTGTAGTGGAGAAGGAAGTCGTTTCAAGCCACAAGCTCTAATGGAGGATTGGTCTATTTCACAGATTGTCCCTGTTTGCCTCTGTTATCTAAGACCATAACGATGGGATCAACTGAACCAGAATGCTTAGCCTCAGGTGGTAAGAGCTCGCTACACATGAATCAGAGCTGAGACCCATAATGAGGGAAACGAGGGCATTTAACGATTTCTAGAAAATGTCATGTCCCACGTCACACAGATATTTAGTTGGGATACTCAATGTAAAAATAGGTATCTGCGCTGGATGCTCACTTATTAGAAATGGTGTATGTTTTTCACCATATGTGATATGCATACTTCTGTGAAATATGATTAACACCAAACTCGATTACATTTCAAATATTTATTTTCACTTTTAATTCATATCTTCAATTCATAAACTCATAAATGCTTCTTTCCATACTCCAATGCTTCAGTTCAATAATTAATTCTGAATCTTCATTTCTCCATACAATTTCTCAAGTTGATCATGCTCTGCCTCTTGGAATGAGCTCTCTTGCTTGTAATACTAGATATCTGATATGAAAAATAAATATTTTGAAATGGAATTCAGTTTAGTGTTGATTTTATCGCACAGCAGGGTGCTTATCACATACAGGGAAAAAATACACAAATTGTAATAATTGAAGAAGGAATGACCCAGGCATTGTTCAATGTATAATGCACACAGAAGCAACAAACTTTTTTAAAGTATGTAAAAGAGTTTCATTGATAAGTGTACCAAAATACTTTTTTGTCTGGTGTTCAGAATGTCGATACTCTGCAAATATTTAAGAATGCATATGTTAGAAATGGGGGTCTCTAATTGGCAGGGGTTGCACCTTCGTCCAAGTAGTGAACCTTGCTTCTAGTTAGGGTAAGGGAGTTACACACTTTAGATAACCCCTGTTCACTCTCTTGGTGGCTTGGCACAAGCAGACAGGCTTATCCCAAAGGCAATGTGCAAAGTACCATAACACAGTGAAAACACCACAAATGGACGCCACACCATTTTAGAGAAAATAAAGTATCTTTATCTAAACCAAACAAGGTCAAACGAACAAAAAATCCACTATACATGTAACAAAATATGACTTTTTGGACAGTTACTTCAAAAATAGACCTTGTAGAAATAAATAGCTACACCTGGGGCTATTACGACATCGGGACAGGCATACATCAAAAGCACGGCGCC